>NC_058521.1:237540193-238170693 GCF_904849725.1 Hordeum vulgare subsp. vulgare
CGACTATGGCATGTTTACTTTATCATATAAGCCCTTTATGTCGTGTCGCTCAGACGCCTGACTGTGGCATGTTTACTTTATCATATAAGCCCTTTATGTGGTGTCGCTCAGACGCCCGACTGTGGCACGCATATTATTACTTTTCAGCACTATCATCCTTGCCTGTTTATGAATCATTGGTGGAAACATAGCATATCTTCATGAATGCATCCATGAATTAAACTATAATGACAAGATATTATTGTTAGTGGAATATGCATGCATCTCACCTGTTTAACGTGTTTTGTTTTCTTGATGTTTGCGAGTACATTTAAAGTACTCACTGGCTTATCCCTGGCTATTGTCTTGGCCAGATTGTGTTTGGAGAGGAGCATGATGTTGTCAACCCCGGAACCTAGGAGTCAAGGATAGCAACCTTGTGAGATAGGAATTTATCCTGGTCAATTGTTCTTGTGGGAATGGAGTCCCATGGGCACTGGAGTTTCCCTGAGTCGCTACCGCCGTCAACCTCATACTTTTGTTCAACCGAGTAGACCTTCATGGTCTTGTAATCCAGATTTTGTATTTTTGCTTGGATATTTTGTATCAAGTAAGTGTCTACTAGCTAACAAAAATCCTGGGGCTGGTATACACATACATGTTTTCTGGAAATTAATTTCTGAAAAACACGTCGCTACAACCTTGGTATCAGAGCCAGGCTGACCGTTGGCTAAACATATCTTAGCCAGGTCACTATCCCTAAACCGGATATTTATATATCCGCACCCAAGCCTAGCCAACCCAATAGTCAACCAGAGTGGCCATCCGACACCTTTTTGGCAGTCGGTGCCTAACCTGTCAGCTCAGCCCTTAAGCTATGTGTCTATGACCGACACCGGAGTTGTCGCATCCCCTAGCATGTGATCAAAGACTCCTTAGCCTATATAGGAAGGACTTACCTCAACCCAACAACCCGCAACTTTGGGACCACTACCCTAGTAACCCTTTTGCTTGCAAGATGCCTGGCAGCATTCCTTTCAACGAGACCCCCATGTCCGAGCCTGGAGACTTTGTTGTCATCATCGCCGACGTGAGCCGCCAAGTTTTTGGCATAGAAGAACCTCCAGTTTATGTTGTGCATGAGGAGCCTACGAGTGATGCTATTCGTTACTTTTGGGCCTCGGTGCACATCTATGGAGGAAATCTCTCGTTGGAGAGCCCTCACCATTTCACTGGTAGAGCAGCCACCAACGAAGCCCAAGCCCGTCAGCTTGCAGCCCGGGAAGCTATAGTCCAGCTGCGAGTAATGTCGCCATGGATGAACAGCCGACCGTTCTGCTATTATCCTAGTCGTGAAGGCTATGGTAGTCTGACCCGAGTTGCCAGCGAAGACCATGAGACAGACCCTGCCCTAGTGCAAGTTGTGCGCTATTTGAGAGCGCAGGAGGCACTCATCGATCAGATCACCTCTGACTTGGTCATGAGCCGCACGCCAACTGCTCGCCGGACCCCGGCAAGCTATGAAGCCGCAACTGCCTCCACCAACCAGCACATTTTTGTTGGAAGATTTGTTGGACCCTTAAGGTTTGGCTCGCCAGCCATGACCCCAGCAGAGCTCCACCGCAGTCTGGATGCCTTCTGCAAAGAAGTTGTGCCAAGAGCGCGTCGTCCGAGACGTCGTCGACACCGCAACACTGCAGCCCCACCCCATGGCCCTGTTGACTCAGGAGCCTCGGCGAACGAAGGAGCCTTAATGGCTATTGAGCCCGGCAGCTCATAGGCCAATGAAGGCAGAACGAGTCCGTTAGAGTAGTTGTCAAGCCCTAGTAACTGTGTTACCATGTAACGTTGTATTCGCGTGTTTGTAATAGAACGATTTTAATAAAATTGCACGATGTCTGCACCCCTTGTTTTTATAAGTAAATTTTTGCTTAAACTAGTCCGCGTGGCCTTAGGGTAAAATTTTGGGCGTGACCACCTAGCCACCAAGTCAGATACCCAAGTGATGTATCACTTGAGAGTTGATACCCGAGTTTTCACCCCGGTGAACCAGGCCACTCCAGTGTCATATTGTGTGTGTCCCTAAGCCAAGTACCTAGTAATACCACCCATGACCGCTCATAGCACTTCTCACCAAGTGCGCTGCCCCGAGATAGTCCTTCACCTGAGTAACCACTGGGACTCATCCGGAAATTCTGGATGCAACCCCACATAGTTAACTGTGTTGCCTCACATCCTAGTATAGAGTAGCTCTGGTTTGCCCACCCCTTGCCCATCAAGTCATCACTAAGGGTGTTGACCCATCAGCGGGTGGAATAAGTCCACACGCAGGCTAATGGAAATTTTTCATATCTTCCTTTGGTAGTCCATTGTTGTCAGCCCAAAGGGGACATGTTATCCAAGACACCTTATAGGAGAAGTGATATATGTTTTCCCCGACCGAGAGTATTTTCTTGGGAACCCCTTGCCTGTAACCCATTGCCCGTCCTCGGAGTGTACGGTAGTCCAATGGTATGTTTTCGTGATACCATGAGAATAGTGGTGTATCATTTGATTGCATTGTCTCCAGTTGCATATGAGTGATTGCGTGCCATGTGATTTTTCTTGTTTGCCCGGGCATTTGGCTGACCATACTCCGTGTTTCCATGAGCGAATTATTTTTTGTCCTAAGCAAATCTCGGGGATGAGATTTATTTCTAAGGGGGTAGTTCTGTCACACCCCAAAATTTTGAAAATATTTTGCTGACATCAAATTTTGCCTAGAATAATTTTTTTTTAAAAACAATTTTCTTCATGGCTATTTTCAAAACCTCATTCCAAAAAATTTCTTTCAAGAGGCTTCTCAAAAGTTTCTTTTCATGCTTGAGCCCTTAATTGAGACCAATTGAAGTATTTATTTGCTTAGAATGAAATATTATTTTGGCTATGTCCATTTGATATTTGAATTTTTGGATTTTTGGATAATATTTGAAAACACTCCTTTTCCTTTCTAAAGTGGTTTTTCCCTAGGAAGATGTTTTTGAAAGTTTATGTTGGAATGTGAACACTTGCATAAAATAATTTCCTTCTTTTGGTAAATTTTTGGGATATTTTATTTTAATACTTCTACCAAGATTCTTTTATTCAAAAACAGATTTATATTTTCTTTATAAGGCTGATTTGCACTGCAACCTTGCGATAAATTCTTGTAAAAATTCTATGAAAATTTGTAGGTGACCAGTGATGTTTCTAGGTCACATTTATGCAAAAACCTACTCAAGTATTTTGAATATTTTAAGCACAATAACTGATTTTCTAATCAGGTCCAGAATTGAGTTTGTACTACAACCCCTAGAAATATTATTTCATAAATTCCATAAAAAATTGGGGATGTCAAGTATAGAATAAGATTGAACTTTATGCAAAAAATCGCACTATGCCTTATGTAAAATTGGAGAAGTACAACCATTTTTCAATTCTGGTCCAGTTTGGTGCTTTACACTACAACCCTACGCTTTCTTGCATTGATTGCTTTGAAATTTTTCATGCTTGTTTGCAACCCTACCAAAACCTTAACTCCAGGATTTGAGCCCCATTGGATGAGAATAGATACATGTGATGATAGCCCCAAGTTTCTGTCCAGTACCGTGTTTCTCAAATTATTGCATCGACTAGTGTTGATTTTTGCCAAACTAACCCTACCACCATTGCTAGCACCTATAGAGACCTTGATCTGGAAAGTTTGGTGGGCATCAAAGACCATTTGGAGCCCCTGGCATTTCATCAAGCACCTCGGAGCATGAATAGATTTGGCATGCCTTTGAATCTTCATTATGGAGTTCATGATATGGCCCAACCAATATGTCCACCAGCATTGCCTTACCCTCTAACACCACCCTCGTGACTTTGGTAAGCTCCTAAGCCATGTAGCCATGCTAGTCAATTCGTCGAACAGGTGTTGTGCATGCTCTTGACGTGGCCAGAGCGCACATTTGGCACGCGCGTGTATCGTGCTGCCGCATCCCCACGTGCCCTTGCTCTCTAGACCATCTACAGAGCCAAGACAAACCCCTTCACGACAGCCACTCATCGCCCCTGTGCGAGCAGAGCAACGTCAGCGCGATCACCGTCGTCTCCCCTCTGTTGCTGCCATGGTCGGCGCCGCCCGAGCCCTCCCCGTGCTCCACCTACCTTGGACCCCTCCCCCTCGTCATTTGGGGCTGCCCCGCTGCCCTCCTGCCCCTGCTGCTATTGCCCTACTGCCCCTGCTCCGCCCTGCAACTGCTCCTGTGCGCCTGAAGCTCTGACACCGTCGATCTTATCCGAAGACGCCGCGGAACCGACGTCCTCCGTCTATAAAAGGTACCCCCGAAGCCTTCGAGCTCCTCAGCAACCCCAGAGCCCAGTAACCTTCCTCCCCATCGCCCAATTTGGCCAGAGGAGCCTTTTGTGCACCCCTCTGCCATCAGTGCCGCCGTCCATCCAGCGGTTCGATTCCGACAGCTCCGAGTCCCTCTCCTCCTCCGAGTTACCCCGCTAGCCCATTCCCACCGTCGAGCTTAGCCAGGAGCCACAAGTTGACAGAAACTCCCTCCACCATTGTTGAAGTACTGCTCGGCCTCGTGCTCCGTAGTTGCCACAACCGGCAAAAATGGATGTGGCGCTCCCCCATGAGCATGTGCATAGCCGGAGCGTGGCGGGAGATTCTCTGTGCCGCCGGAAATCGTCGTCGGAGCGCGGCTCTGTTCCTGTCTGTGCACGCCCGAGAGGAAGGGGAAGAAACCGACAGGCGGGTCCCACCTGTCGGTGAGAGAGCCATAGCTCCCGAGAGGCGCAACCCCCATGGTGCGTTTTCTTTTAAGCAAAGCGTATTCCCTCGCGGCTGTTGCAGTAAGTGCGCTTTCTGTGTTAGAAAGCGTAAAAATCCTGAAGCGTTTTCTTTTATAATTGATTTTATAAAACTGATATTTGCACAAGCTTAGAATAGCTATAACTTTTTATAGGAAGTCCAAATGGACTGATTCTTTTCCTACCATTTTCTAATGACTTCTAGTTTATTTTCCGGTTTATTTTAGAATTTGACAAACAACTTTTGTGTGCTGTTTTGATTACATGTGGTAATTCAAATATTTTCAAACTAGGATTTTGAAGGGTGGCTACCTACTCCAAGATGATGGGGCACACATCACCGTCCTAATACCCCCTAAGGCAAGCATCATGAATCCATATTTGCATGTGTTGTCTGATGATTGTGGTGGTGCTTATATTGCGTGATTCGAGGTCATGTTAATAGTAGCATCACATGAAATAATACTTTGCATTCTTCATGCATGCTACTCATGTTATATCAATGATGAAATATGATGGTGACATGTGCTAGTTATGAGAGGTGATACGTCTCAAACGTATATATAATTTTTGATGGTTTCATGCTGTTATCTTGTCAACTTTGGATGTTTTACATACCTTTTATATTTTTTTGGGACTAACTTATTAATTTAGTGCCAAGTGCCAGTTCTTGTTTTTCTGTGCTTTTGACTCTTTACAGATCTGATTTTGGAACGGAGTCTGAACAGAATAAAATCCCCAAAATGAATTTTTCGAGAACAGAAGAAGATCGGGGGACTTGAGGGCCAAGGCAGGAGGCCCACAGGGAGCCCACAAGCCCTGTAGCCGTGGCCAGGGGGGCCCGCGGCTACTAGGCTTGTGCGCCCGTGGAGCTCCCTTGCCCTAGCTCTTTGGCCTATATATTTCCTAAAATTCCAGAAAAAATCAGGGCGTCCACGAAACCACTTTTCCGCCGCCGCAAGCTTCTGTTTCCGTGAGATCTCATCTAGAGACCCTTCCCGGTGCCCTGCCGGAGGGGACTTTGGAGCTACATGGCTTCTATATGAACATCATTGCCTCTCCAATGACTCGTGAGTAGTCTACTTCGGACCTACGGGTCCGTAGTTAGTAGCTATATGGCTTCTTCTCTCTCTTGGATCTTCAATACAAAGTTCTCCAAGATCTTCATGGAGATCTATCTGATGTAATCCTCTTTGGCGGTGGTTTTGTCGAGATCCGGTGAATTGTGGATTTGTGATCAGATTATCTATGAATTATATTTGAGTCTTTGCTGATTTCTTATATGCATGATTTGATATGCTTGTAAGTCTCTCCGAGTCTTGGGTTTTGTTTGGCCAACTAGATCTATGATTTTTGCAACGGGAGAAGTGCTTGGTTTTGGGTTCATATCGTGCGGTGACCTTTCCCAGTGACAGAAGGGGCAGCAAGGCACGCATCATGTTGTTGCCATTAAGGGTAACAAGATGGGATTTCATCATAGATTTGAGATTGTCCATCTACATCACGTCATCTTGCTTAAGGCGTTACTCTGTTCTTATAAACTCAATACACTAGATGCATGCTGGATAGCGGTCGACGTGTGGAGTAATAATAGTAGATGCAGAAAGTATTGGTCTACTTGTTTTGGACGTGATGCCTATATGTATGATCATTGCCATAGATAACGTCATGACTTTGGCGGTTCTATCAATTGCTCGAGAGTAATTCGTTCACCCACCGTCTACTTGCTTTCATGAGAGAAGCCACTAGTGAACACTACGCCCCCGGGTCTATTCACAATTATCATCTCCGCCTTTACTTTTACTTTGCTTTGTTTAATTTTTGCTTTCAGATCTCAGTTTGCAAACAATCTATAAGGGATTGACAACCCCTTCATAGCGTTGGGTGCAAGCTCTTTGTGTTTGTGCAGGTACTTGTGACTTGACGCGATCCTCCTACTGGATTGATACCTTGGTTCTCAAACTGAGGGAAATACTTACCGCCCCTGTGCTACATCAGCCTTTCCTCTTCAAGGGAACACCAACGCAAGGCTCCAAGGCCGTGGGGTAATCATTTGCATATTTGCCAAGGAAATCCCTATAGGCGTAGGCTACAGCAGAAGGAGTTCTGGCGCCGTTGCCGGGGAGAAGGATTTCTGGCGCCGTTGCTGGGGAGAGATCAAGTCATGATCTATCCAAGTAAGTGTCACAAGCTCATCTCTTGCATTTACCTTGTTTTCCAGTTGCCTCTCGTTTTCGTCTCCCCCACTTCCCCTATTTGCCTTTTTTCGTTTTCCTTTTTCGTTCGCCCTTTTTTCTCGCTTTCTTTCTGTTCGCTTGTGTGCCATGTGCCATCAATATGCTTGCATCTTCGCTTGCTGAAATCTAGTGATATGGTCCTCATCCACTTGCTAATCTCTTTAAGAGATCCAATTATGTTGATCCAATTGCTAGTGAGTTGAGTGCACTTGACTATCTTTATGGAGTTTTGCTTGAGATGCGTGAATCTGAAAATTGTGAGGAAGAAATTTATGAAGTGATTCACGAGGGCTCCTTGGATGAAAAGCATGATTGCAATGGTTTCACTATAAATTCTATTAGTGACAATCATGCTAAAAATATGCAAAACCCTAAGCTTGGGGATGCTAGTTTTGCTATGTCCACTACTTGTTGCAATAATCATGATTGGGGCGATGATTTTTCTTATGATCTTGAAAATTTGTTTAAGCCTCATGATGAATTTGATTTTTGCAATAATATTGAAAGTGGGTTTGGAGAAGTCATGACTTTAGTTGATGATAATTCCACTATTTTTGAAGAGCGTCAACTTTGCATGCATGTGGATCATGAAAATAATATCCTTTGTGATAGCTATATTGTTGAATTTGATTATGATCCCACATGTAATTGCTATGAGAGAAGAAAATATTGTGGTAGAAACTTCCATGTTACCAAATTACCTCTCGTTATGTGGAGATTGCTATTGTCTCTTTCTTCTTCCTTGCATATGGCAACTATTGGTTGTCTTATCAATCTGTTTTCCTACAAAATGCCTATGCATAGGAAGTATGTTAGGCTTAGATGTGATTTTCACATGCTTTATGATGCTCTCGTTGTGCTTCAGTTCTTGTCTTTTGTGTGAGCATCATTGAATTATCAATGCCTAGCTAAGGGCGTTACACAATAGCGCTTGTTGGGAGGCAACCCGACGAATCTATCCTTTTTCTTTATGTTTTGTGTTTTTCACACTTTCATAATTCTGTTATGATTGTGTTTTTTGTGTTTCTTTTGCGGTTGTGCCAAGTGAAACCATTATGATTAGTCTTGGGGATGATCGTTTGATCATGTTGGAAAGGACAAAAACTTTCTGCTCACGAAAATAATTTTCATTTTTTTTGTGTGAGAGCTTTGGAGTTGATTCTTTTTGCTGCTGATTGCTACGCAAATTCTTCAGACTGTCGTCATTTGTCAGAATTTTTGAAGTACCAGAAGTATATGAAGTATACAGATGGCTACAGACTGGTCTGCTGTTAATAGATTCACTTTTTTGTTGAGTTGGTTGCTAATTTTGATGAAACTATGGATAGTATCGGGGGTATTAGCCATGGAAGATTGAAAATACAGTAACCAAAAATCAACATAAGTAGAATTTAAGTTTGCTACAGTACCTAAGGAAGTGGTGATTTTCTTTCTTATACTAATGATATCACGAGTTTCTGTTTAAGTTTCGTGTTGTGAAGTTTTCATGTTTTGGGTGAAGTTCTTATGGACAAAGAGATACAGAGTGGCAAGAGCTCAAGCTTGGGGATGCCCAAGGCACCCCAAGTTGATTCAAGGATGCTGAAAAAGCCTAAGCTTGGGGATGCCCCGGGAAGGCGTCCCCTCTTTCGTCTTCAATCCATCGGTAACGTTACTTGGGGCTATATTTTTATTCACCACATGTTATGTGTTTTGCTTGGAGTGTCTTGTATCTTAGGAGTCTTTTCTTTTTGTGGTGTCACAATCTTCCTTGCTGCACACCTAGAGAGAGAGACATGCACTCACCTTGATTTTGTCGAGCTTCACTTATATACTTTGGTTAGGCAATTCAGCTCACATGTGTTTCACTTATATCTTTTGAGCTAGTTGATTTTGCTCTGTGTGCTTCACTTCTATCTTTTAGAGCACGGTAGTGCGTGGCGTGGTAGTTGATCTATTCTATGAAAGTAGTCTCAAAAGTGGTAGTTATCCAAAGGGATATGAAAACTTCCACCTTCATGTGCATTGAGTAGTTAGAGAAGTTTAATTCACCTAAATTAGTTTTGAGTTGTGGTTATTGTTATATTGAAGTTATACTAGTAAGGTGTTGTGGATCTAGAAATACTTGTGTTGAAGTTGATGATTCCCGTAGAATGCACGTGTGGTGAACCACTATGTGATGAAGTCTGAGCATGATTAGTTTATTGATTGTCATCCTTTGTGTAGCGGTCGGGATTGCGCGATGGTTTATACCTACCAACCCTTCCCCTAGGAGTATGCGTTGAATGCCTTGTTTCGATTACTACTAAAACTTTTGCAACAAGTATAGGAGTTCTTCATGACTAATGTTGAGTCGATGGTTTAGATGCACTTTCACCTTCCACCGTCACTATCTTCTTTAGTGCCATGCAACTTTCGCCGGTGCATAAAACCCACCATTAGCCTCCCTCAAAACAGCCACCATACCTACCTACTACGGCTTTTTCAAAGCCATTCCTACATATATTGCCATGCAACTACCACCATGACATGTGCCACAGCTTCTACATTGCTATTGCATGATCATAAGATAGCTAGCATGATGTTTCCATTGATGTCTATGCCATGCTAGATCATTGTCATGGTACACTACCGAAGGCATTCCATATAGAGTCATAATTGCTCTAAGTTTTGAGTTGTAAGTGTGATGATCATCATTGATGGAGCATTGTCCCATGTGAGGAAATAAAAGAGGCCAGGGAACCCCATTTACAAAAAGAGGCCAAAGATGCCCACCAAAAAAAAAAGAGGCCAAAGAGCCCACCAAAAAATGAGAGAAAAAGAGAGAAGGGACAATGCTACTATCTCCTTTCCACACTTCTGCTTCATATTAAGCACCATGATCTTCATGATTGAGAGTCTCTCGTTTTGTCACCACCATATAGCTAGTGTGAAATTTTCATTATATAACTTGGCTTGTATATTCCAATGATGGGCTTCCTCAAAATTGCCTTAGGTCTTCGTGAGCAAGCAAGTTGGATGCACACCCACTAGTTTTCTTTAATAACTTTCACATACTCTTAGTTCTAGTGCATCATTTGTATGGCAATCCCTACTCATTCACATTGATATCTATTGATGAGCATCTCCATAGCTCATTGATATGCCTAGTCAATGTGACCATCTTCTCCTTGTTTGCCTTGCAACCTCCACCACACTACATTCCACTTATAGAGCTAAAACCATGGCTCACGCTCATGTATTGCGTGAGAGTTGAAAAGGTTTGAGAAAGTAAAGGTGTGAAAACAATTACTTGGCCAATACCGAGGTTGTGCATGATTTAAATTTGTTGTGCAAGGATGATAGAGCATAGCCAGACTATATGATTTTGCAGGGATAACTTTCTTTTGGCCTTGATATTTTGAAAGTTCATGATTACCTTGCTAGTTTGCTTGAAGTATTATTGTCTCCACGTCAATAGTAAACTATTGTTTTAAATCTAACGGATCTGAACATTCATTTCACATAAGAGGAGTTACAAAGGACATCTATGCTAGGTAGCATGAAAGCATCAAAAATTCATTCTTTATCACTTCCCTACTCGAGGACGAGCAGGAGTTAAGCTTGGGGAAGCTTGATACGTCTCAAATGTATCTATAATTTTTGATGGTTTCATGTTGTTATCTTGTCAACTTTGGATGTTTTACATACCTTTTATATCTTTTTTGGGACTAACTTATTAATTCAGTGCCAAGTGCCAGTTCCTGCTTTTTCTGTGTTTTTGACTCTTTTAAAATCTGATTTTGGAACGGAGTCCAAACGGAATAAAATCCCCGAAATGAATTTTTCCAGAACAGAATAAGATCGGGGGACTTGAGGGCCAAGGCAGGAGGCCCACAGGGAGCCCACAAGCCCTGTTGCCGCGGCCAGGGGGGCCGCGGCTACCAAGCTTGTGGCCCCCCTGGAGCTCCCCTGCCCTATCTCTTTGGCCTATATATTCCCTAAAATCCCAGAAAAAATCAGGGTGTCCACGAAATCACTTTTCCGCCGCCGCAAGCTTCTGTTTCCGCGAGATCTCATCTAGAGACCCTTCCCGGTGCCCTGCCAGAGGACACTTTGGAGCTGGAGGGCTTCTACATCAACATCATTGCCTCTCCAATGACACGTGAGTAGTCTACTTCAGACCTACGGGTCTGTAGTTAGTAGCTAGATGGCTTCTTCTCTCACTTGGATCTTCAATACAAAGTTCTCCATGATCTTCATGGAGATCTATCCGATGTAATCCTCTCTGGCGGTGTGTTTGTCGAGATCCGATGAATTGTGGATTTGTGATCAGATTACCTATGAATTATATTTGCGTCTTTGTTGATTTCTTATATGCATGATTTGATATCCTTGTAAGTCTCTCCGAGTCTTGGGTTTTTTTGGCCAACTAGATCTATGATTCTTGCAATGGGAGAAGTGCTTGGTTTTGGGTTCATACCGTGCGGTGACCTTTCCTAGTGACAGAAGGGGCAGCAAGGCACGCATCATGTTGTTGCCATCAAGGGTAACAAGATGGGCTTGCATCATAGATTTGAGATTGGCCATCTACATCATGTCATCTTGCTTAAGGCGTTACTCTGTTCTTATGAACTCAATACACTAGATGCATGCTGGATAGCGGTCGATGTGTGGAGTAATAGTAGTAGATGCAGAAAGTATCGGTCTACTTGTTTTGGACATGATGCCTATATGTATGATCATTGCCATAGATAACGTCATAACTTTCCGTGGTTATATCAATTGCTCGACAGTAATTCGTTCACCCACTGTCTACTTGCTTTCATGAGAGAAGCCACCAGTGAACACTACGTCCCCCGGGTCTATTCACAATTATCATCTCCGCTTTTACTTTTACTTTGCTTTGTTTACTTTTTGCTTTGAGTTCTCACTTTGCAAACAGTCTATAAGGGATTAACAACCCCTTCATAGCGTTGGGTGCAAGCTCTTTGTGTTTGTGCAGGTACTTGTGACTTGACGCGATCCTCCTACTGGATTCATACCTTGGTTCTCAAACTGAGGGAAACACTAACCGCGGGTGTGCTACATCACCCTTTCCTCTTCAACGGAACACCAACGCAAGGCTCCAAGGCCGCGGGGGAATCCTTTGCTTATTTGCCAAAGAAATCCCTATAGGCGTAGCCAGAAGCAAGAGGTCGTGGAATAACCTAGTCACGCGGAACGTGATAGGTTATGGCCTGGTCATGACGTGTGCACGATGATGCCGGTAAAAACTTGGTTAACTCCAGTATCGACCTAGACGGAGTCTTGTCCGTGTCATACTTCTATAACGTGCTACCACAGTTTCCTAGATAATGGATTCGGTAAAGTAACTTGTAGACCTATTATCAGTCACACACCAAGTAGAGGGGCCGGCATGAAGGTATCCAATGCCCTGGAATAAATCCAGTCATCTCGTCAGGGGGCATGGGTGTTTCTGGAAGGGAATGTACCTTCCCAGTGAGCGCGCGGTATAAATTTTTGATCCCATGCTAGTCGAGGTCGGAGCCTCCCCGTCTTATGGTTTTGCCTTGGCAGCGTAATCCGAGTGAAGCCGGGCTTCGCGGAGGAAAATCGATGTGTGGTGATTCTGAGTGTCTACTTCTAAAATGCCGTATGCGGGATTGGTCTTATCGAGTATCGCAAACCGTGAGTTGTGGGTAAAGAGTACACCCTGTGTAGAGTAAAAACTATTCGAGTAGCCGTGTCCCCGATCAAGGACGTTGTTTGACGAGTCAAGTGTCGGTCCTAGATTCGGTCTTTGGAGTATAATTGGTGATAGTAATAATGGTTGTGGTAAATCATATGATGATGTGGTGGATGATTGTATTACGATTATTACTCTGGACTAAACCCTATGATTATGTTGTTGGATATCCCAGGGACGGTTCTACCTCCTGGATATTCAACATTTATTATCCCTTCTTATAAGCCCTTTAGGTGGTGTCACTCAGACGCCCCACTGTGGCATGTTGACTTTATCACAGAAGCCCTTTATGTGGTGTCTCTCAGACGCCCGACTGTGGCATGTTTACTTTATTATAGAATCCCTTTATGTGGTGTCGCTCAGACGCCCGACTGTGGCATGTTTACTTTATCACATAAGCCCTTTATGTTTTGTCGCTCAGACGCCCTACTGTGGCACGCATATTATTACTTTTGAGCATTATCATCCTTGCTTGTTTATGAATCATTGGTGGAAACATAGCATATCTTCATGAATGCATCAATGAATTAAACTATAATGATAAGATATTATTCTTAGTGGAATTTGCATGCATCTCACCTGTTTAACGTGTTTTCTTTTCTTGATGTTTGCGAGTACATTCAAAGTACTCACTGGATTGTCCCTCGCTATTGACTTGGCCAGATTGCGTTTGGAGAGGAGCACGATGCCGTCAACCCCGGAACCTAGGAGTCAAGGATAGCAACCTTGTGAGATAGGAATTTATCCAGGTCAGTTGTTCTTGTGAGAATGGAGTCCCATGGGCACTGGATATTCTGTATCAAGTAAGTGTCTACTAGCTAACATAAGTCCTGGGGCTAGTATACAAAGAGACATGTTTTCTGGAAGTCAATTTTTGAAAAACACGTGGCTACACCCTCCTCCCTCCTCCCCACCCCACCTCCTCCGTCCTCCCTCTACTCCTCCATTTGCCGCGGGCCGGCCCCTCCTCGCTCCGCCTTTCTTCTCCGTCCTCCGTCCTCCTTCCCCTCCAGTCGCCCCTCCTTCTCCCTCCTTCCACCTCCCCGCCCCACCTCCTCCGTCCTCCCTCCACTCCTCCATTCACCGCCGGCTGACCCCTCTCCGCTCCGCCTTCCTCCTCCGTCCTCCATCCACAACCGCTCCTCCCTGCTACATTTAGTTGGCTAGTTGATATTTTCTTATTGATATGCAACATTTTGATTTACTTAATAGTTTGTAGTTGATATATAACATTTTTGATTTGGTATGATTAACTGATTAGTAAAAATTTAGACATATATAGTTGATAGTTTTAGTTGATATAAGCCTCTGTTCATACATAACACTTTGATTTAGGATAGTTTCTAGGGTTTAGTTGATAGTTTCTACTTAAATGAATTATTACTAGGGTTTTAGTATATTATTTTTAGACATAGTTGATAGTTTCTAGTGATCTTGAAACTATTTACTCATTTGTTAGAATGAACATGTCATATTTGGTAATACTACTCAGATACATGTTGATAGAATATATTTTGTTTATGCAGAAATCAAGTACTTGCCCCTGCCTCATCCCCGTAGTCGTCCCCATTGCCAACCTCCTAAGACCTCTAGGTGAGAATGGCCAAATCCCCATGTTGTTGATATAGATGATAATGTGTTGTAAATGTTGATGATGAAAATGCCAGTGCTAGTCGCCATGTCATTGATGTCGATGATGATCAATTCTGAATTAATATTAAGGATGCCTTGGTGTTCTTGTTTGCAATGTACCTCCGAGTGGCCTATGTTTTGCCAGAATGTTGATTCGTTTCCGTTCCGGCAAATTTCAGGCGCTCGAGATGTCCTGTTTTTAGTAAAGGTCATGCCGAATTTTTTTCATGAATTTTAGCATGACTTGTGCTACAATGTAGGAAATGTGTGACGACCAAAGGAAATTCTCTATGTGTGAATACTGCCAAGACGAGCGCGGCCTGTGCGACACGCCTCACCTAGTTGATGATAGGCGCTTCAGCATCATGTTGGATGAGGACTGCTAAGTGGATACAGTAAGTCACAATGACAAGTCTTTTTTCGTCATTAAGCATGACTTCTTTTGCTTCAACTTATAATTTTTTTACTATTGTACTAGTGTATCCCCTGCCATGCAAGATTTTAAGTCTTGGATAAGATTGGATTCAGTACTGAAAAAACTATGGAGGCAAAGAGAGTTCACTTGAGGACCGAGCATGGTTATACTTTTGCCATAAAGTTGTACAATGCAGACACCTACTCCTTTTTTGAATGCAAAACATGGGTAGCACTATGCAAGGCTTATGCATTTGAGCATAATATGCTTATCACCTTTGATATTCGTCCGGAAGATGAAATTGAAGCTAGTATCGACACCTGGGTCGATGTGCAGGCGCCTCCAGTTCTACCATTATGTGAGTTTCTCAACCATATTTATTAAGTAATTTATATTATTTATTTAAAAATAGTTGACAACTTATTTTCATTCTTCAACAAATGTATGGAAGATGGTAGACATAACCTACTACTACAATGATGAAGCAGAATTAACTTATAAGGAGATAAATCAGCTTATCGCATTTATTAATGATGTTGAGAATTACAATAGCTATTATCAAACTCCTCCACATTATGGTCAATACGTGCCACTAGTGCACGTGGTGAACTATGGTAACATTCATGGAGATTGCATGGTAAGATTTTCTACTATTACGAAATTCATGCATCTTTTGGATAAATTCTTCTAAAATTAAACTACATTGCTAACTACAAAGTTATTACTATGTTTTTCAACAGAAAATCCCGAAAGCTTATGTTCCTCATCTAATGTTTCCAAGAGGTTGCGTTGATGTTATGAGCTTACGGCCATCACGGCCAGGTCAACCTATGTATATGCATCACTCCTGTCCATACCGGATTTCTAAAACCGATGAAGTGACAATAAAAGATTGGAAAAAAGTATGGTTAGTCATATAGAGCAACTTGGAAGCAACATTGTGAATAGGCCAAGAATTGGAGACATGATGATCTACGTTCTCCATAATGGAGAGTGAGGGCCTATCTTGTTTTATGATATTCTACCTAAGAGAGGGTAGAGTAGGTCCGATGAGAGAGGAGTAGGTCCTAGGTACAATGTGTTATTATGTGCTACATTCTGTTATAGTTGATGATGATGATGAGGAGGAGTTGTGATTATGACTAGTGACCAACTTTTCATATGATGTCTCATTGACGAAAATGATGATTAAATAGTGTTGGTGGTAATGACTATGATGATTATTTGCTATAGTGTTGTTGGTGATGATATGATGGAAGAGTTTTTATATTAATATGATGATGATGTTGATCATGACTATCATGATGATTTGTTATTATGGTCACGATTGGTTATTATATCATTGGGTGAAGGAAACAGGATTAGATTCATGTGAATGTATCAGAAGTGACCAAAAGTTGAATTAGTAGGATCGTCGTCCTACTAATTCAAGTTTTGACCACTTTTGATTCATTTGGATCAATAGAAGTTGAATTAGATCTCGCAGATGCGGGATGAACTCCTACCATATGATCGCATATGAGCATTTCAAAAGGAATTGGTGGCATTCTTTCTTGACCACGTCATACCTAAAGACGGAGAATGCCATGTGGATTTGTCATTGGATCTTAATTAGATGATGTTAGGGATTAATCGTAAAAGATGTTATATTGTATATATGTAGTATCGTCGGATAGATATACGAAAACTTGTTGTTCGACCAAGCACAGAGAAAGATAGGACACTTCTCTCTATTAACTAGCTAACACAATATGAAACCCCTAAATTAACCCTCCAACCCCCCCCCCATTCAAAAAAACAAAACCCCCAGCTCCTGCGAGATGCTTGCGCGTGGGTGCCATTTGGTTCCGGTTGGTGTGACCAACCGAGACTAAAGGCCCTCCTGCTGGGCTCCCCGCAGAGGCCACGTGGAGGCCCTTTTGTGCCGGTTCGTAAGGGAACCGGGACTAAAGGTTATGGGCTTTAGTCCCGACCTTTTAGCCCCGGTTCCAGAACCGGGGCTAATGGGCATGTGGAACTACGATAAATGAGCCTCTGAATTTAGGCCTTTCCTCGTTCGACACTGCCTCGGACTGGTACCTCGACTCAGGAGTGTCGTCCCAGACGTCCAACTCCCATGTTAATCTCCACTCCCTTCTTCCATGTCACTCTCCTTCTCATATTATGTTGGGGAGTGGTGCCCATCTAGTGATCACCCACGTCGGCGATGAAGCTCTTATCGAAGGCCGTCCGACGCTCCCGTCTCGCTCAGTCTTCGCCGTCCTCGCCGACTCCACCTTATGGCACCAACAACTCGGGCATGCTTCGATTCTTTTGGTTGCCGATCACCTTGGCTTCAGCAAGTCTGCACCGCATTCATGCCATGCTTGTCGCTTGGGCAAGCACACACGTCTCCCTTTTAGCAGTTCTGCCAGCATTAGCATGTTTCCCTTTCATGTTTTGCATCTTGATGTATGGACATCTCTACTTGTAAGCATCTCTGGCTATAAATTTTATTTAGTTGTGCTTGATGACTACACTCATTATGTATGGACATTCCCTCTCAAGCACAAGTCAGAAGTACTACCTATTTTGCTTGATTTCTATGCGTATGTCAAAAGACAGTTTTAGCTTCGTGCCTTCTCGCTTCAAACTCACAATGGGCGTGAGTTCGACAGAGGTGCTGTCCGCATTCTCCTTGCCACCCATGGCACTCACCTTCACCTTTCGTGTCCATACACTAGCCATCAAAATAGAAAGGCTGAACGCATTCTCCGAATGCTCAATGACAGTGTGCGCACATTGTTATTTCATGCTTCCATGCCTGCTCGCTTCTGGATAGAGGCCCTTCACATAGCTACATCTCTCATCAACCGTTGCCCGTGCCATTCCAGCATGCCTCATGAGTTTCTCCTTGGTGTTGCTCTTGACTACTCCCTCCTTTGCGTATTTGGATGTTTGTGTTACCCCAACCTCGCCTCCATAGCTAAGCCTAAGCTTGATCACTACTCTGTCGCGTGCATCTTCCTCGGCTACCCGTCCGACCACGGTGGCTACCGGTGCTTTGCCCCTACCACCCGTCGTGTGATCACCTATCGCCACGTACAGTTCCATGAGACGGTCTTCTCGTTCGTGTCAGCACCCGCAGTTAAACCTGCCGCTCCACCATCACTCGATTTTGCTCTATCAGTTTTGCAGGTTCCCATGATCGAGCAACGCCCTTGTGATAGTACGCACAGTTCTGCTTCGAAGGTGACCCCAGGATTGCCCCTGCGCGGCTCTCATGTGTGCTCCCCACACGTGCGCAGAGTGCGTTCTGCTCAGAGTTTTGGATTTCGTTTTGTAAAATATACCGCCCTCTAACGAAATTGGCGAAATTCGTTTTTTCGGGTTTTTTTTCGGAAAATTCCGGAAGAAAAGGGCCATAAAAAATTTGAAATCATGAACGAATTTTGAACGAAAAATGACCGAAATTGTCCCAAAAATTCGAAATCCCTGAACAACGATAATAAAACAGAGCAAGGCTTACCAAGAGTAATCCACTAACTGATAATACACTCGTGGAACAGAAATTGGTAAACTAGAAGGAGGCTGAGTTTCACGCTGTGCTTCATCCGCTTCAGTTCTGGCTGCTTGGATGATAGCACTCCTGCACCAGCCTCCTGTGCGCCGCGCCATGAAAGAGAGGCAGCGATGGGTCCCAAAACGAGGTGGCAGCGCGGCAGATCGAGCGCGAGGGCGGCGGCGGCGCGAGCAGATCAAGCTCGAGGACGACGGCGGCTGCAGCGGTACTAGCAGATCGAGCACGAGGACGGCGCCGCCGTGTTGTGTGAAGAGATGGGGAATTGTTCATTTTTTCTAGGGCTTGAAGCTCTGTTCTGACCTTTTATACTACCATCAAACCTACACACATTGGGCCAGAACTTTGTTGGGCCCAAAATTCAAATAAGGCCAAATTTTTTGGGCCGGCAAACAAGTATACCGACCCTGAACGAGATGGCCGGATTTCGTTTGAAATTCGTTTTTTCGGACGAAATCCAAAACCTTGGTTCCGCTGGCTCTGCACCGGGCAACCTTGTGGCTTCTTTGTCCAACGACTCCACCATGCAGCCTCTTGGGGGGCCCTAGTCTGTCGATCAACGGCTCGATCTCGAGCTCCTACACCACAGGCGCTTCATCTACCACCCTCGCATGCTCTTTGCCGCCCCCTCTCATGCGCTCGTCTCTCCAGCTTCCCCGCCGGCTGCTCCTCGACGCATGGTCACGCGCGCCCAGACCGGCCTCTTCCGCCCGAACCCGTGCTACCATGATAGTCTTGCCGCCACTACGAGCATGCTCGGCACGATCTCGTTGGTACCCACCTCGGTCCGCGTTGCCGTCCGCGACCCCAACTATCTCGCCGCCATGTGCGAGGAGTACGGCGCTCTCGTGCGCAACTGTATGTTGGAGTTGGTTCCCCGTCCTTCCTGTGCCAACCTCATCACCGGAAAATGTGTGTTCAAGCACAAGCTCAATGCCGACGGCTCTCTCGAGCACTACAAAGCCCGCTGGGTTGTGAAAGGCTTTCGCTAGTGCACCGGTGTGGACTACGGCGAAACCTTCTCGTCGGTCGTCAAACCTGCCACCATCTGCACGGTGCTCACTCTGGCTGCCTCTCGCGGGTGTCCGTTTTACTTGCTCGACGTGCCCAATGCCTTTCTCCATGGTACACTGGACGAGGAAGTCTTCCGCCTCCATCCTACCGGTTTCGTCGACGCTGACAAACCGCACCATGTATGCCGCCTCTCCAAGTTACTCTATGGCTTGAAGTAGGCACCGCGCGCGTGGTTCCTTCGCTTCGCCGGCTTGCTCAAGTCCATCGCCTTCGTCGCCATGCACTCCAACATCGCCCTTCACTCATCGCCACGGCTGCAAACACTGTGCCCCTTCTTCTCTACGTCGATGACATTGTCCTCACGGCGTTGTCGGCCGCCGCTCTTCGCCATGTCCTCACCCAGCTCACCGCGGAGTTCGCCATGAAGGACCTCGGTCCTCTACACTTCTTCCTCAGCATCCGCGTTACACGCACTTCAGCGGGCTTCTTCCTCTGTCAACAGGAGTACGCCGCCGACATCCTGAACCGAGCTGGCATGGACACCTGTCACCCGTCGCCCATGCCAATTGACACCAAGGGCAAGCTACCTACCGCCGATGGGTCGCGCGTCGTTGACCCCTCCGCCTACCGCAGCATCGCCGGCGCCCTACAGTACTTGATGATCACGTGGCCGGAGATTGCCTACGTCGTTCAGCAGATCTACCTGCATATGCTTGATCCCCGCGAGTGCCATCTCGGGTTGATCAAGCGTGTGATGTGCTACATACGTGGCACTCCTGCTCTCGGGCTTCACCTCCGCGCCTCGCGCACCCTGGACCTACGCGCGTTCACGAACACCGACTGGGCAGGGTGCCCTGATACCTGTCGCTCGACCTCCGGCTTCTGCATCTACCTCGGCAATGCTCTTGTCTCTTGGTCGTCCAAGAGCCATGCAGTCATCTCGTGCTCCAGCACCAAGGCTTTGTACCATGGCATCAAGAACGCTGCTCTAGAGTGTGTTTGGCTCCGAGAACTGCTTGGCGAGCTCTTCTGCCCCATCGACAAGGCCATGCTCATCTACTGCAAGAATGTTTCTGCCATGTATCTGTTGGCCAACCTTGTGCATCACCGTCGGATGAAGCATGTCGAGCTAGACATCCTGTTCGTTCGTTAACGAGTGGCGCTCGAGGAATTTCATGTCCTTCACATCCCTACTCAGAGAAGCTCACGGATATCACGACCAAGGGGCTGCCATCAGAATTTTTCTCTCAATTCCGGTCTAGTCTTTGCGTCACTCGAGCCGACGTCCCGACTGCAGGGGGGTGGGGGGGGGGGTGTTAGACTAGGTAGTTATACCGTACGCGCTTTGTATAGTCCGGCATACTGTAGTCATGATCGTGCATCAGTTGTACTAGGTAGTGTTGCATGTCCAGTGGTAGTGGCACACCCACAATCCTGCTTGGTTGAGCTAGCAGCCTGTATTTACGCTCCAACCTTGAGCATAATAGATGTGTGTTGAGTCCCATCGTCTCCCGTGCACAAAATGGTTGAGTGTGGGCAAGATGGATGGATGGACTGCAGGGATGATCCCGAGGTGGGAGATGACCCCCGGCAGTGGAGGAGGGACAAACCTCCTAAATTTTAGGGTTGTTGTCCAAACTTGTCAGGGTTGGTCTAAATACATGGGGATGACACTATGGTGAAATGAATTGCGTCCGTTCGATGGTGATCCGATAATCATAAACGGATGTGGGGGTTAGATGGGCTAGATGGATGTGTAGAGGGGAATGGGCCAAGAAGAGAGGGAAGTTGTGGCCCGTGACAAAGATTTTAAAACCGTGAAAACATGTGATATTTAACCGATGACGGTGTCGCTACAAACAACCGTACGGGTATCAAACGGACTCCGATTGCAATGAAATCTGGCAGGCGGTCTACCTACGCTATAATAAGACCACACACGAAGTTTCAACACAATCCAAGAAAGTTTTATACCCACTTTTAAAAACAATATTTTAACAATGTCGCGGGCGCGTGCGTGTGTGATTGGTCTCGAAACAGTCAACGAAAAAAACAGAGCGAACCGAAAATTAATAGCGGATGCAAGTTTTTAAAAAATATGATGTCATTGAGTGATGATACAATGTTGATGATGTGCATGATGTGATGATGAATGCGACAACCAAATAAATCACATCGCGACACCAAAATAAAGGGGAACCTGCTGGAGCGTCGGTTCTGGGATGTTACAACTCTCCTACACTAACAAGAGATCTCGACCCGAGATCTAAGAATGAAAGGCGGAACAGAAAGAGCAAGAGCAATAGGTAAAACTTAGTTGTTTCTTTAACAAAAGAGTGAAACCAACGATCCTTCAAGGTTGCAAAGAGATGAAAAATGACATGAGAACATGCAAGAATTCACAAGAACTTTCGGTAGCACTTCAGTAGGAAAGAGAGGCAAAATGTGATATGGTTGAAGGAAATTGACAAAAACAAGATAATGGATAAAAGAGAGCAACATCACAAAAGGCTGTGGAACCAAAGAATAGATACTAGATCATTGAGAAGAAGAGAATGGAGAAGAAAATGACGACTTCCACCACAATTGAATTAGAAAAGCGCCCTTAGAAAGAAGAATTGAACGTTTTTGTTGGAAAAATCAACAACGACAATAAGAAGCTTGTGGTGGACTTATGAAAACCATATCAAATAATGAGGTGAACCGCCCACTAACAAAAACAAAGTTTGCTTGGGAACAAAAAGACATGGAAAACTTCTTACACCAATAGGATGCATTGAGAACTTAGATCATGGACAAGCACCAAAATAGACACAATCCTTAGGAAAAGTTTTAGGTGAAATCCAATCCCATATAAGCTCAATAAAGAAATAGTGGGTTGAAAATATCTCATATTCAATGAATTGGTGGGTTTAAATATCTAATTCTTGAAACGAATTCCCTGATACTCCTGCACTAATAAGAATGCTATAACATCCCCCCTCAAAGAATGATGGAGGAATAATTGCACTTTGAATTGCAAGAGAAAGAATACTTGATGATCTCCAACAAGAATCTTGAAGAACACCTTGAGAATGAACACAATCCTTGACAAACCACCATGATGAATCTTCGGGATTGGCTCTGAAATAAAATAATGGTAGAAAAGTATTGAAGGTTGAAAACAATAATATTATGGCCTTGCAAAAACTTAGATGAAGCTTCACGAAGAGATACTTCAGAGAATTTGGAACTCTGGTGTTAGAGCATATTTGTCCATATGTGGTTTTGGTAATTGATGACAATCCATATGGACTAATGGTTTCATTGAGTTATATTCGAAGGATTTGTCTATAAGCACTTCTTGAAGTCCATCTGTTGGTTTCAAGGAGTTTATATGATGACCAAGGTGGTATTAAAGGTATTATCCAAAGAATGGTCATAAAGACACAAGGTTTATCAAGACTAAGACAAAGTGTAAATCAAGATGATCAACACACAAAGCATACAAGATGTACCGAGAGGGATCAAGTGATCCCATGGTATGGTAAGCATTGTCCATTACGCTTTTGTGTACTAACCCATGGTCTTCGTGAGAGCTCTATGTGGGGTTAGGTGTGTTTCCAAGGGCTTGCGTCAAGACGAAGATGTCATTCAACCCATGAAGGATGACATCAAGTAGTGATCATCATCAAGATTGCGGTGTGCAAGTTCAAGTGGAGCATCGCAAAGATATCATGCTTGAAGCTTGCCGTACACTGTGATGGCAATGGACTTGTGAAGATGTGTTGAAGAGTGGCTCACCCATGGTGGAGTATGGGGGAGAAATTTACAAGTCATCATCGAGCCAGTGCAATCAAGAAAGGTGGTCAATCTTAAGGAAGTCAATAACGTCAACATCTAGATCAAGTGGACTATGTGCAAGGTATAGGTTTGTCCTTGATAGGTTTTCTATTTTAGGATAGATTGTCGTACTGTCAAAGGGGCTCTCAAGTGAGTAGCTTGATCGTATCGTTCGTTGATAACTCAAACCATTTGCCCTCACTATGTGGATCGTCGTCGACGAGCTCTTCCACAACAACCAGCTCACTCGTATAGTGTACATCGACGCCAAGTATCACGCTGTCGTTGAGGGCGACATGACGGTGATGCAGTACTGCACCAAGCTCAATACCTTCGTCGATCAACTCCGCCATCTGGGCCAGCCGGTGACCGAATCGCGCCAGGTCTTTCATCTTCTCTGCGGTCTCAACCTCTAGTTCCATTCTATCATCCCGCACATCACCTGTCAGGTCCCGCTCCCGTCGTTCCTCCAAGTGCGCTCCTTCCTTCTGTTTGAGGAGCACCGTGCTGAGCAGGCGGCTCGCCAACAGTCTGTGCATGCTCTCTTCGCTAGGCATGGCTCTCCTTCGACTCTGCCGCCACCTTCCCCAACACCCGCCACCGACAACACGCGTGGCCATGACCGTGGCCAGCGTCGCCGCGGTCGTGGAAACAGCACCACCTCTGCCTCGCCAACGCCTATGGCGCCGCGCAAACCCGGATATCAATTGCCGGCTCCCAGCGCAAACTCTTGGGCGGGCCTCGTCCAGGCCTGGCCCATGCTGTGGCGCGCCCTCGGCACCGGCGTTCTCGGGCCTCGCCCCGGCACGCCCCACCAACACGCCATGTTCGCGGCCCGGCTCCATATGGTTATGGCACGCCCCGCGTGCATCTGCCAGGGTACGACGCTCGTGGCAGTCTACCTCCCATCTACGGTTCCCTGGGCGCCAGTTCCTCCACTGCGCCGCCGTCGCAGCCGTGGGACATGCAATCACTGCAGGCTGCGCTCCACAGCACCACTTCCCCTAGTAGAAAATAGGGCTTTGGTCCACTCGATGAAATCCCATTACTCCCGGTTCACTTACGAAACGGGACCCATGGGGGCATCGGTCCCGGTTCGTGAGGCCAGGTTGCCGGCCGGGCCTCGTGGGCCATTGGTCCCGGTTCGTCTGCCCCTTTGGTCCCGGTTCCAAACACAAACCGGGACCAATGTGCCTCGCTCCGGGCCCACAACGATTAGTCCCGGTTTTTGGCTGGAACCGGGACCCTATGTTGAACTTTAGTCTCGGTTCCATCCACAAACTGGGACCAATGCTTGGCCTATATATACCCCCTGCCCGTGAGGAAAGCAGTGCACTGCTCTGTTTTTTTGGCCGGCCGTGGGAGAGCTCTGTGGTGCTCTAGCTCACCTCCTATGCATACGTGGTGTTCGATGAAATGCCCAAGCCACACTTAAGGTTTCTCCTCTCTAAGCTCCTTGTCCAAGCTCCATTTTCCTCAAGTTTTTTTTGTAGCTTTGGCGGTCCGTCCATGTCTTGTCCCCGCCCTCACCGCCGTGGATCGCCCGCGCCCATATCGGCGTCGGCACCACCGTGGTTAGTCTCTTCTTCTTATCTTCTTTCTAAAAGAACGAAGTTCTTACTTGTATGATTTAGATAGATAATTGTGTAATTTTTTTACTTCTATTATTGTTTGTTATTATATAATGCGATGGTTTTGGTATCCACCTCCGTTGGCCCTCGTCCTGTCTATGATTCGGATGTGGTATATAGTATATTTTATAACTATTTGTTTTATTTAGTGTTTATGAAAATTATGCTGACCAACGTGACATAGATTTTTTAATCTAGGAGGTATGTGAACCAAAAATTCGAACCGACATATAAATTCTTGCCGACAAGTTAGATTTGGTTGACGAAGAAAACAATTACTTTAAAGAAAAATTACAAAGAGTTGAAGAGGAGAAGATGATATTGGAGTTGGATGCTGCCGATGTCGTAGACGATCACACGATCAAGACGGATGCAATGCGCTTGAAGATTAGAAAGATTAGAAAATATGCCATTCATGCTGAGGCTTGGTATCATTATGTTGTTGGATCAATTTGTACCTTAGTTGCGGTTACGATCGCATTTGCTGTTGCATTTAAATTTAATAGTTTCAATGTATGTTCTAATTAGATGCTCTAGAGAGCTATATGTTGTTCAATAATGAGAACTATATAAGAATGTTATCTATTTATTTTGGCCACTACTGTACTTTGCCTTTAATGTGATGATGAATTTCTATTAATTTGGTCACTTGTCTGTTCATGCTATGTTGTAATGGTTTTTAATACACTTTATTATATAACACACGTAGAAGAACCGACAATGGATGTATGGTGACCGACGTACCTCCGAGTATATTAAGGGTCAGCATAATTTTCTCAATGCGGCTCAGGCAAACAAGAAGAATGGTTTTATGCATTGTCCATGTACTATCTGTGGAAATGCGAAGGAATTCTCCGACTATAAAACCCTTCACTTCCTCCTGCTTCAGAAGGGCTTTGGACCAAGCACGGAGAAAGAGGGGTTATGATGGAAGACAACATAGAAGAAGAGGATGATGACAACTACCCGCCCCCTGAATACGGTGATGCTACAATGGGGGAAGCTGAAGATCAAGAGGAACCAGACGATGTGCCCGATGATGATCTTCGTCGGGTCATTGTTGATGCACATAGAGAATGCGAAAGTGAAAGGGAGAATTTGAAGTTCGATCGCAAGTTAGAGGATCACAAAAAAGGGTTGTACCCAAATTGCGAAGATGACAACACAAAGCTCGGTACCACACTGGAATTGTTGCAATGGAAGGCAGACAATGGTGTATCTGACAAGGGATTTAGTTTGTTACTGAAATTAATGAAGAAGAAGCTTCCAAAGGATAACGAATTGCCCGATAGTACGTACGAATCAAAGAAGGTTCTATTCCCTCTAGGATTGGAGGTGCAGAAGGTACATGCATGCCCTAATGACTACATCCTCTACCACGGTGCGTACGAGGTTTTGAACGCATGCCCGGTATGCGGCACATTGCGGTATAAGATGAGAAGAGATGACCCTGGTGATGTTGAGGGCCAGCGCACCGGGAAGATGGTTCCTGCCAAGATGATGTGGTATGCTCCTATAATACCACGGTTGAAACGTCTGTTCACAAACAAAAAGCATGCCGACTTGATGCAATGACACATAAAAGACCGTAAGAAATACGGGAAGTTGAGAGCACCCGCTGACGGGTCGCGGTGGAGAAAGATCAAGAGAAAGTGGAGCGACTTTACACGTGACCCAAGGAATGTATGGTTTGGTTTAAGTGCAGATGGCGTTAATCCTTTTGGGGAGCAGAGGAGCAAGCATAGCATATGGCCTGTGACTCTATGTATGTATAACCTTCCTCCTTGGTTGTGCATTAAGCGGAAGTTCATTATGATGCTAGTGCTCATCCAAGGCCCTAGGCAACCCGGCAATGACATTGATGTGTACCTTAGGCCATTAGTTGATGAACTTTTATGGCTATGGAATGGAAATGGTGTACGTGTGTGGGATGAGAACGAATAAGAGGAATTTGAAATGCATGCGTTGCTGGTTGTAACCATCAACGATTGGCCTGCTCTGAGTAACCTTTCAGGACAGACAAACAAGGGATACAACGCATGCACACACTGTTTATATGACACCGACAATATATATTTTGAGAAATGCAGGAAGAATGTGTACCTGGGGCATCGTCGATTTCTTCCGACCAACCATCAATGTCAAAAGAAAGGAAAGCATTTCAAAACCATTTTGTACACGAAGTGCATCAAATTATTTTCGCAACCCTCTCAACTTTTTAGCACATGCTATGTGGTTGAAATGATGATACCATGCCGACTTTCAATATTTTCATAGTTCATTTGTAGTGCTTTTCAATTTAAGGGTTATTTAGCTCAAAATAATCAGTAAATGCATGAAAAATACCAAATGAAGTCAGAAATAGTTGAAAATTGAAGGTGTGGCTTTGAATGGTGCATTTTGAACACACAAAAAGTCTGGAGTTCAAATAAGTTCAAAAAATGAAATCCCTTTGTAAGAGATGAGTTTTGGTATGGAACCGTGATACTTCGAAAGAGATTGTCCGTTTTGTACACGAAGTGCATCCAGTTTTTCTGGTAACCCTCTCAACTTTTTAGGACATGCTATGTGGGTGAAATGATGATACCATGACAACTTTCAACATTTTCAAATTTCATTTGTAGTGCTTTTCAATTTAAGGGTCATTTATCTATAAAAAAATCAGTAAATGCGTGAAAAATACCAAATGAAGTCAGGAAGTGTTGAGAATTGATGTTGTGGCCTTGAATGGCTCATTTTGAACACACAAATAGTCTGGAGTTCAAATAGGTTCAAAAAATGAAATCCCTTTTGTAAGACATGAGTTTTCGTAAGAAACCGTGATACTTCGAAAGAGATTGTCCGATTTGTACACAGGTGCATCCAGTTTTTGCCGCAACCCTCTCAACTTTTTAGCACATGCTATGTGGGTGAAATGATGATACCATGCCAACTTTCAACATTTTTAGACTTCATTTGTAGTGCTTTTCAATTTTAGGGTCATTTATCTCAAACAAAATCAGTAAATGCATAAAAAAAACCAAAAGAAGTCAGAAAGTGTTTTAAATTGATGTTGTGGCCTTGAATGGTGCATTTTGAACACACAAATAGTCTGGAATTCAAATATGTTCAAAAAATGAAATCCCTTTTGTAACACATGAGTTTTCGTAAGAAACCCTGATAATTCGAAAGAGATTGTCCGATTTTTACACGGAGTGGATCCAGTTTTTGCCGCAACCCTCTCAACTTTTTAGCACATGCTATGTGGGTGAAATGATGATACCATGCCAACTTTCAACATTTTCCAAGTTCATTTGTAGTGCTTTTCAATTTAAGGGCATTTATCTCAAAAAAATGACTAAATGCATGAAAAATACCAAATGAAGTCACAAAGTGTTGAAAATTGATGATGTGGCCTTGAATTGTGCATTTTGAACACACAAATAGTCTGGAGTTCAAATGAGTTCAAAAAAATGAAATCCCTTTTTGTAATAGATGAGTTTTCTTAAGAAACGCTAATACTTTGAAAGAGATTGTCTGATTTGTACACGAAGTGCATCCAGTTTTTCCCGCAACCCTCTCAACTTTTCAGCACATGCTATGTGGGAGAAATGATGATACAATGCCAACTTTCAACATTTTTAGAGTTCATTGGTAGTGCTTTTCAATTTAAGGGTCATTTGTCTCAAAAAAAATCAATAAATGCATGAAAAATACCAAATGAAGTCAGAAAGTGTTTAAAATTGATGTCATGGCCTTGAATGGTTCATTTTGAACACACAAATAGTCTGGAGTTCAAATAAGTTCAAAAAATGAAATCCCTTTTGTAAGAGATGAGTTTTCGTAAGAAACCCTGATACTTCGAAAGAGATTATCCGATTTGTACATGAAGTGCATCCACTTTTTGCCGCAACCCTTTCAAATTTTTAGCACACGCGATGTGGGTGAAATGATGATACCATGCCAACTTTCAACATTTTCAGAGTTCATTTTTAGTGCTTTTCAATTTAGGGGTCATTTATCTCAAAAAAATTCAATAAGTGCATGAAAAATACCTAATGAAGTCAGAAAGTGTTGAAAATTGATGTTGTGGCCTTGAATGGTGCATTTTGAACACACAAATTGTCTGGAGTTCAAATAAGTTCAAAAAAATGAAATCCCTTTTGTAAGAGATGAGTTTTCGTAAGAAACCCTGATACTTTGAAAGAGATTGTCCGATTTGTACACGAAGTGCATCCAGATTTTGCCGCAACCCTCTCAACTTTTTAGCACATGCTATGTGGGTGAAATGATGATACCATGCCAACTTTCAACATTTCCAGAGTTCGTTTGTAGTTCTTTTCAATTTAAGGGTCATTCATCTCAAAAAAAATCACTAAATGCATGAAAATACCATATGAAGATAGGAAGTGTTGAAAATTGATGATCTGGCCTTGAATGGTGCATTTTGAACACACAAATAGTTTGGAGTTCAAATAAGTTCAAAAAAATGAAATCCCTTTTGTAACAGATGAGTTTTCGTAAGAAACCCTCGTACTTCGAGAGAGATTGTCTGATTTGTACACGAAGTGCATCCAGTTTTTGCCGCAACCCTCTCAACTTTTCACCACATGATATGTGGGTTAAATGATGATGTCATGCCAACTTTCAACATTTTCAGAGTTTATTTGTAGTGCTTTTCAATTTAAGGGTCATTTATCTCAAAAAAATCAGTAAATGCATGAAAAATACCAAATGAAGTCAGAAATTGTTGATAATTGATGATTTGGCCTTGAATGGTGTGTTTTGAACACAAAAAAAGTCCGGAGTTCAAATAAGTTCAAGGAATGAAATCCCTTTTGTACCAATTTTTTTATTAAAACAGACATTTAAAATAACCTAAAACCTACCAAATTGAATATAATGATAAAACACACTAATATTAAATAGCACGAAAAAGAATCACTGAAAAATCTATTTTTTACTAAAGTTATTCACAAACTAGTGATTCACACAAATTTCAAAAAATTACAATTTAAACTATTTGAATTTGAAAAATAATGGCACTAGTAGAAATTTTATAATTTTTGTGACCTAAAAGCAAAAAGAATCACTGAAAAACAGTAAGTAGGAACAAAATAAAATAAATACAGTAACCAATTAAACAAAAAATATATTTTGTTTAAAAAAATACCACCTACTCGGCCACTAGGATCCACGCCTGAATACGACTAGAAACCAACCAGAGAGTGGAGCTAGGATCCACGCCTCCAGAAGGCCCAATAGGCCCACAGGCAATGACACATTAGGCCCTGAAGCCTGCAGTTGAGAGGAGCTCGACAGGTTGTGTGCACCAGCGCTTATAAACATCCAACCGCACCGTGACTCTGGGAGGCACAGGCCTTTCGTGTCGGTTTGTGGAAGAAACCGGGAACAATGATGTTGTTTCGTGTCGGTTGGTGGGAAAAACCAGGACCAATTCCACTCTTCCGTCCCGGTTGGAATCACCAACCGGGACTAAAGGTCTCTTCTTCCCGCCCTTTGGGATGCTGAAAATTACCAGTTAGACCCGGTTTGCAGAACCAACCGGGACGAAAGGGTTGCATTGTTCCTGGTTGCATCCACCAACCGGGACCGAAGGTGTTCGGATATAAGGCGGGAGTTGTCGAAATTTCGCCCAAAACTCTCCCATTTGCTCGTCGCCGTCCCCGAGCCAGTCGTCATCGTCGCCGCCCCCGATCCAGTCCTCCTCGTTGTCGCCGCCGTCTCCGAGCCCGTCGTCGTTGCCGCCGTCACCTCCCTATCCTCCCTGGACTCGGTAATCCTCCCGCTCTGTCACACCTCAGAATTTTGAAAATATTTTTCTGACAATTTTTTTTGCCTAGAATAAATTTTTTTAGAAAACAATTTGATTCATGGCTCTTTTCAAAACCTCGTTCCAAAAATTTTCTTTCAAGAGGCTTCTCAAAATTTTCTTTTGATGCTTGAGCCCTTACTTGAGACCAATTGAAGTATTTATTTGCTTAGAAGGAAATATTTCTTTGGCTATGTCCATTTGATATTTGAATTTTTGGATTTTTGGATAATGTTTGAAAACACTCCTTTTTCTTTCTAAAGAGGTTTTCCCCTTGGAAGATGTTTTTGAAAGTTTATGTTGGAATATGAATACTTGCATAAAATAATGTCCTTCTTCTGATAAAGTCTTGGGATATTTTATTTTTATATTTTACCAAGATTCTTTTATTCAAAAACAGATTTATATTTTCTTTATAAGGCTGATTTGCACAGCAACCTTGTGATAAATTCTTCTAAAATTTTTATTAAAATTTGTAGGTGACGAGTGATGTTTCTAGGTCACATTTATGCAAAAACCTACTCAAGTATTTTGAATATTTTAAGCACAAAAACTGATTTTCTAATCTGGTCCAGAATTGAGTTTGTACTACAACCCATAGAAATATTCTTTCATAAATTCCATAAAAAATTAGGGATGTCAAGTATAGCATAATATTCTATTTTATGCAAAAATCCCACTATATGCTATGTAAAATTTGAGTAGTACAACCATTTTTCTGTTCTTGTCCAGTTTGGTGCTTTACACTCCAACCCTAGGCTTCCTTGCTGTGATTGCTTTGAATTTTTTCATGCTTGTTTGCAACCCTACCAAAACCTTAACCCCAGGATTTGAGCCCCATTGGATGAGAATAGATACATGTGATCATAGCCCCAAGTTTCTGTCGAGTATTGTGTTTCTCAAATTATTGCATTGACTAGTTTTGATTTTTGCCAAACTAACCCTACCACCATTGCTAGCACCTAGAGAGACCTTGATCTAGAAAGTTTGGTGGGCATCAAAGACCATTTGGAGCCCGTGGCATTTCATCAAGCACCTTGGAGCATGAGCAGATTATGCATGCCTTTGAATCTTCATTATGGAGTTGATGATATGGCCGAACCAGTATATCCACCAGCCTTGCCTTACCCTCTAACACCACCATGGTGACTTTGGAAAGCTCCTAAGCCCTGTAGCCATGTTAGTCAATTCCTCGAACAGGTGTTGTGCATGCTCTAGACGTGGCCAGAGCGCACGTTTTGCACGCACGCATGCCGAGCCGCCGCGTCCCCTCGTGCCCTTGCTCTCTAGACCATCTACACAGCAAGACCAACCCCTCCCCGACAGCTAGTCGACGCCCCTGTGCGAGGAGAATAACGGCAGTGGGATCGTCGTCGTCTCCCCTCTGCTGTTGCCATGGCCGGCGCCACCCGAGCCCTCCCCGTGCTCCACCTGCCCTAGACCCCTCCCCCTTGTTGGTTGCGGCTGCCCCGTTGCCATGTTGCCCTTGCTACTGCTGCCCTGCTGCCCCTGCTCTGCCCTGCAGCTACTCCGGTGCGCCTGAAGCTCTAACGCCGTCGATCTTATCCGAAGATGCCGTGGAACTGACGTCCTCCGGTTATAAAAGGGACCCTCGAAGCCTTCGAGCTCCTTAGCAACCCCAGAGCCCAATAGCCTTCCTCCCCATCGCCCAATTTGGCCACAGGAGCCTTCTGTGCACCTCTCTGCTATTAGTGACGCCGTCCATCCCCCGGTTCGATTTCGGCAACTCCGAGTCCCTCTCCTCCTCCCAGTTACCCTGCTAGCCTCACCAGCCCTAGGAGCCCATTCCCACGTTCGAGCTTAGCCAGGAGCCACTAGAGACAACAAGCCACAAGTTGACAGAAACTCCCTCCGCCATTGTTGAAGTACTGCTCGGCCTCAAGCTCCGCAGGTGCCCCAACCTGCAAAAATGGATGCGGCGCTTCCCGCTAAGCATGTGAATAGCCGGAGCGTGGCGGGAGATGCTCTGTGCCGCCGGCAATCGTCGCCGGAGCGCGGCTCTGTTCCTGTCCCTGCGCGCGCGAGACGAAGGGGAAGAACCCGACAGGCGGGTCCCGCCTATCGATGAGAGAGCCATAACTCCCGAGAGGAGTAACCCCCTTCTGCGTTTTTTTTAAGCAAAGCGTATTCCGTCGCGACTGTTGCAGTAAGTGCGCTTTCTGTGTTAGAAAGCGTAAAGAGCCCGAAGCGTTTTCTTTTATAATTGATTTTAAAAAATAGATTTTTGTAGAAACTTAGAATAGCTATAACTTTTTATAGGAAGTCCAAATGGACTGATTCTTTTCCTACCGTTTTCTAATGACCTCTAGTTTATTTTCAGATTTATTTCAGAATTTTACAAACAACTATTGTGTGCTGTTTTGATTATGTGTGTTAATTCAAATATTTTCAAACTAGGATTTTGAAGGGTGGCTACCTACTCAAAGATGATGAGGTACACATCACCCTCCTAATACCCCTAAGGCAGGCATCATGAATCCATATTTTCTTGTGTTGTGTGATGATTGTGGTGGACTTATATTGCGTGGTTCGAGGATATGTTAATATTAGCATCACATGAAATAATACTTTGGATTCTTAATGCATGCTACTCACATTATAACAATGGTGAAATATGATGGTGGCATGTCCTAGTTATGAGAGGTCGTGGAATAACCTAGTCACGCGGAACGTGATAGGTTATGGCCTGGTCATGACGTGTGCACGATGATGCTGGTAAAAACTTGGTTAACTCCAGTATCGACCTATTCCGAGTCTTGTTCGTGTCATACTTCTATAACGTGCTACCACAGTTTCCTGGATAATGGATTCGGTAAAGTAAGTTGTACACCTATTATCATTCATACACCAAGTAGAGGGGCCGGTATGAAGGTATCCAATGCCCTGGAGTAAATCCAGTCATCTGGTCAGGGGGCATGGGTGTTTCAGGAAGGGAATGACCCTTCCCAGTGAGCGCGTGGTATAAATTTTTGATCCCATGCTAGTCGAGGTCGGAGCCTCCCCGTCTTATGGTTTTGTCTTGGCAGCGTAGTCCGCGTGAAGCGGGGCTTCGCGGAGGAAAATTGGTGTGTGCTGATTCTGAGTGTCCGCTTCAAAAATGCCATATGCGGGATTAGTCTTATCGAGTATCGCAAATCGTGAGTCCTGGGTAAAGAGTACACCATCTGCAGAGTCAAAACTATTCGTGTAGCCGTGTCCCCGGTCAAGGACGTTGTTTGACGAGTCAAGTGTCGGTCCTGGAGTCGGTCTTTGGAGTATAATTGGGGATAATAATAATGGTTGTGGTAAATCATATGATGACGTGGTGGATGATCGTATTACGATTATTACTCTGGACTAACCCCTATGATTATGTTGTTGGATATCCCTGGGACGATTCTACCTCCGGGATATTCAACATTTATTATCCCTTCTTATAAGCCCTTTATGTTGTGTCGCTCAGACGCCCGACTGTGGCATGTTGACTTTGTCATAGAAGCCCTTTATGTGGTGTCGCTCAGACGCCCGACTATGGCATGTTTACTTTGTCATATAATCCCTTTATGTCGTGTCGCTCAGACGCCCGACTGTGGCATGTTTACTTTATCATATAAGCCCTTTATGTGGTGTCGCTCAGACGCCCGACTGTGGCACGCATATTATTACTTTTCAGCACTGTCATCCTTGCCTGTTTATGAATCATTGGTGGAAACATAGCATATATTCATGAATGCAATCATGAATTAAACTATAATGACAAGATATTATTGTTAGTGGAATTTGCATGAATCTCACCTGTTTAACGTGTTTTGTTTTCTTGATATTTGCGAGTACATTCAAAGTACTCCCTGGCTTGTCCCTGGCTATTGTCTTGGCCAGATTGCGTTTGGAAAGGAGCACGATGCCGTCAACCCCGGAACCTAGGAGTCAAGGATAGCAACCTTGTGAGATAGGAATTTATCTAGGTCAGTTGTTCTTGTGGGAATGGAGTCCCATGGGCACTGGAGATTCCTCGAGTCGCTTCCGCCGTCAACCTCAGACTTGTGTTCAAGCCACTAGACCTTCATGGTCTTGTAACCCAGATTTTGTATTTTTGCTTGGATATTCTGTATCAAGTAAGTGTCTACTAGCTAACATAAATCGTGGGGCTAGTATACACAGAGACATGTTTTCTGGAAATTAATTTGTGAAAAACACGTGGCTACACCCTCCTCCCTCCTCCCCGCCCCACCTCTTCCGTGCTCCCTCCACTCCTTCATTCGCCGCCAGCCGGCCCCTCCTCGCTCCGCCTTTCTCCTCCGTCCTCCGTCCTCCTTCCTCCCCCCCCCCTCCAGTCGCCCCTCCTTGTCCCTCCTTCCACCTCCCCGCCCCACCTCCTCCGTCCTCCCTCCACTCTTCCACTCGCCGCCGGCCGGCCCCTCCCTGCTCCGCCTTCCTCCTCCGTCCTCCATCCACAATCCTCCTCCCTGCTACATTTTGATTTAGTAGGCTAGTTGATATTTTCTTGTTGATATGCAACATTTTCATTTACTTAATAGTTTGTTGTTGATATATAACTATTTTGATTTGGTATGTTTAACTGATTAGTAAAAATTTAGACATATATAGTTGATAGTGTTTAGTTGATATAAGCCTCTGTTCATACATAACACTTTGATTTAGGATAGTTTCTAGGGTTTAGTTGATAGTTTCTAGTTAACTGAATTATTACTAGGGTTTTACTAAACTATTTTTAGACATAGTCGATAGTTTCTAGTGATCCTGAAACTATTTACTCATTTGTTAGAATGAACATGTCATATTTGTTAATACTACTCAGATACATGTTGATAGAATATATTTTATTTATATTTTGTTTATGCAGAAATCAAGTACTTGCCCGTGCCCATCCCCGCAGTCGTCCCCATTGCCGACCCCCAAAGTCCTCTAGGTGAGAATCCCCATGTTGTTGGTATAGATGATAATGTGTTGTGAATGTCGATGATGAAAATGCTAGTGCTAGTCGCCATGTCATTGATGTCGATGATGATGTATTCTGAATTAATATTAAGGATGCATGTGTGTTCTTGTTTGCAATGTACCTCCGAGTGGCCTATGTTTTGCTGGAATGTTGATTTGTTTCTGTTCGGGCAAATTTCAGGTGCTCGAGATGTCCCAGTAAAGGTCATGCCGAATTTTTTCATGAATTTTAGCATGACTTGTGGTACAATGTAGGAAATGTCTGACGACGAAAGGAAACTCTCAATGTGTGAATACTGCCAAGACGAGCGCGGCCTGTGCGACACGCCTCAGCTAGTTGATGATAGGCACTTCAGCATCATGCTGGATGAGGACTTCTAAGTGGATACAGTAAGTCACAATGAAAAGTCTTTTTTCGTCATTAAGCATGTCTTCTTTTGCTTCAACTTATAATTTTTTTACAATTGTACTAGTGTATCCTCCGCCATGCAAGATTTTATGTCTTGAATAAGATTGGTTTCAGTACTGAAAAAAGTATGGAGGCAAAGAGAGTTCACTTGAGGACCGAGCATGGTTATACTTTTGCCATAAAGTTGTACAATGCAGACACCTACTCCTTTTTTGAATGCAAAACATGGGTAGCACTATGCAAGGCTCATGCTGAGCCTAATATGCTTATCACATTTGATATTCGTTCGGAAGTTGAAATTGAAGCTAGTATCGACATCTGCGTCGATGTGCAGACGCCTCCAGTTCTACCATTATGTAAGTTTCTCAACCATATTTATTAAGTAATTTATATTATTTATATAAAAATAGTTGACAACTTATTTCCATTGACAGCTTATTTTCATTCTTCAACAAATGTATGGAAGATGGTAGACATAACCTACTACTACAATGATGAAGCAGAATTAACTTATAAGGAGATAAATCATCTTATCGCATTTATTAATGATGTTGAGAATTACAATAGCTATTATCAAACTCCTCCACAGTATGGTCAATATGTGCCACTAGTGCACGTGGTGAACTACGGTAACATCCATGGAGATTGCATGGTAAGATTTTCTACTATTACGACATTCGTGCATCTTTTGGTAAATTCTTCTAAAATTAAACTACATTGCTAACTATAAAGTTATTACTATGTTTTTCAACAGAAATTCCCGAAAGATTATGTGCCTCATCTAATGTTTCCAAGAGGTCGCGTTGATGTTTTGAGCTTACGGTCAACACGGCCAGGTCAACCTATGTATATGGATCACTCCTGTCCATACCGGATTTCTAAAACCGATGAAATGACAATCAAAGATTGAAAAAAATGTATGGTCAATCATATAGAGCTACTTGGAAGCAACATTGTGCGTAAGCCAAGAATTGGAGACAAGATGATCTACGTTCTCCATAATGGAGAGTCAGGGCCTATCTTGTTTTATGATATTCTACCTAAGACAGGGTAGAGTACGTCCTATCAGAGAGGAGTAGGTCCTAGGTACAATGTGTTATTATGTGCTACATTGTGTTATAGTATATGATGTCTCATTGACGAATATGATGATTAAATAGTGTTGGTGGTAATGACTATGATGATTATTAGCTATAGGGTTGTTGGTGATGATATGATGCAAAAGTTTTCATATTAATATGATGATGATGTTGATCATGATTATCATGATGATTTGTTATTATGGTCACGATTGGTTATTATATCATTGGGGGAAGGAAACAAGATTAGATTCATGTGAATGGATCAAAAGTGACCAAAAGTTGAATTAGTAGGATCGTCGTCCTACTAATTCAACTTTTGATCACTTTTGATTCATTTGGATCAATAGAAGTTGAATTAGATCTCGCAGATGCGGGATGAACTCCTGCCATATGATCGCATACGAGCAATTCAAGGGGAATTGGTGGCATTCTTTCTTGACCACGTCATACCTAAAGACGGAGAATGCCATGTGGATTTGTCATTGGATCTTAATTAGATGATGTTAGGGATTAACCACAAAAAATGTTGTATTGTATATATGTAATATCGTCGGATAGATATACGAAAACTTGTTGTTCGACCAAGCACGGAGAAAGAGAGGACACTTCTCTCTATTATCTAGCTAACACAATATGAAACCCCTAAATTAACCCTCCAACCCCCCCCCCCCCATTCAAAAAAACAAAACCCCCAGCTCCTGCGAGATGCTGGCGCGTGGGTGCCATTTGGTTCCGGTTGGTGTGACCAACCGAGACTAAAGGCCCTCCTGCTGGGCTCCCCGCAGAGGCCACGTGGAGGCCCTTTTGTGCCGGTTCGTAAGGGAACCGGGACTAAAGGTTATGGGATTTAGTCCCGACCTTTTAGCCCTGGTTCCAGAACCGGGGCTAATGGTCCTGTGGAACCAGGATAAATGAGCCTCTGAATTCAGGCATTTCCTCGTTCGACACTGCCTCGGACTGGTACCTCGACTCAGGAGTGTCGTCCCAGATGTCCAACTCCCATGTTAATCTCCACTCCCTTCTTCCATGTCACTCTCCTTCTCATATTATGGTGGGGAGTGGTGCCCATCTACTAATCACCCATGTCGGCGATGGTGCTCTTATCGGAGGCACGTGCCCTATGCAACTTTGCAACATTCTTGTTTCTCCTTCGCTCATTACTAACTTGCTCTCTGTTCATCAAATATGTCGTCATAACCCTGTCTCTGTTGAATTTGACGCTTTTGGCTTCTCTGTAAAGGACCCTCGAACCAGGGTGGTTATTCTCTGATGTGACTCCGACGGTAGGCTGTACTCGGTTGGCCGTCCGACGCTCCTGTCTCGCTCAGTCTTCGCCGTCCTCGCCGACTCCACCTTATGGCACCAACAACTCGGGCATGCTTCGATTCATTTGGTTGCCGATCACCTGGGCTTCAGCAAGTCTGCACCGCATTCATCCCATGTTTGTCACTTGGGCAAGCACACCACATTCACAAGTCAGAAGTACTACCTGTTTTGCTTGATTTCTATGCGTATGTCAAAAGACAGTTTCAGCTTCGTGCCTTCTCGCTTCAAACTGACAATGGGCGTGAGTTCGCTAGAGGTGTTGTCCGCATTCTCCTTGCCACCCATGGCACTCACCTTCACCTTTCCTGTCCATACACTAGCCATCAAAACAGAAAGGATGAACGCATTCTCCGAACGCTCAATGACAGTGTGCGCACATTATTATTTCATGCTTCCATGCCTGCTCGCTTCTGGATAAAGGCCCTTAACATAGCTTCATCTCTCATCAACCATTGCTCGTGCCACTCCAGCATGCCTCATGAGTTGCTCCTTGGTGTTGCTCCTGACTACTCTCTCCTTCGCGTATTTGGATGTTTGTGTTACCCCAACCTCGCCTCCATAGCTAAGCATAAGCTTGATCACTTCTCTGCCGCGTGCATCTTCCTCAGCTACCCGTCCGACCACCGTGGCTACCGGTGCTTTACCCCTACCACTCGTCGTGTGATCACCTCTCGCCACGTACAGTTCCACGAGACGGTCTTCCCCTTCGCGTCAGCACCCGCAGCTAACCCTGCCGCTCCACCACCACTCGAATTTGCTCTGTCAGTTTTGGAGGTTCCCATGATCGAGCAACGCCCTTGTGATCGTACGCCCAGTTTCGCTTCGAGGTGACCCCAGGGTCGCCCCTGCGCGGCTCTCATGTGCGCGCCCCGCACGTGCGCACAGTGCCTTCCGCTGGCTCTGCACCGTGCAACCTAGTGGCTTCTTTGTCCAACGAGTCCACCATGCAGCCACTTGGGGGCCCTAGTCTGTCGATCAACGGCTCGATCGCCAGCTCCTGCACCACAGGCGCTTCGTCTACCACCCTCGCATGCTCTTTGCCGCCCCCTCGCCTGCGCTCGTCTCTCCAGCTGCCCCGCCGGCTGCTCCTCGACGGATGGTCACGCGCGCCCAGACCGGCATCTTCCGCCCTAACCCGTGCTACCACGATAGTCTCGCCGCCACTACGAGCATGCTCAGCGCAATCTCGTTGGTCCCCACCTTGGTCCGCGTTGCCTTCCGCGACCCCAACTGTCTCGCCGCCATGCGCGAGGAGTACGGCACTCTCATGCGCAACCGTACGTGGGAGTTGGTTCCCCGTCCTTCCTGTGCCAACCTCATCACCGGAAAATGGGTGTTCAAGCACAAGCTCAATGCCGACGGCACTCTCGAGCACTACAAAGCCTGCTGGGTTGTGCGCGGCTTTCGCTAGTGCGTCGGTGTGGACTACGGCAAAACCTTCTCGCCGGTCATCAAACCCGCCACCATCGGCACGGTGCTTACTCTGGCTGCCTCTTGCGGGTGGCCGTTTCACCTACTCGACGTGCCCAATGCGTTTCTCCATGGTACACTGAACGAGGAAGTCTTCCGCCTCCATCCTGCCGGTTTCGTCGACGCTGACAAACCGCACCATGTATGCCGCCTCTCCAAGTCGTTCTATGGCTTGAAGTAGGCGCCGCGCGCGTGGTTCCTTCGCTTCGCCGGCTTCCTCAAGTCCATCGGCTTCGTCGCCATGCACCCCGACTCATCGCTCTTCACTCATCGCCACGGCTCTGACACTGTGCTCCTTCTTCTCTACGTCGACGACATTGTCCTCACCGCGTTGTCGGCCGCCGCTCTTCACCATGTCCTCACCCAGCTCACCGTGGAGTTCACCATGAAGGACCTCAGTCCTCTACACTTCTTCCTCGGCATCCGCGCCACACGCACTTCGGCGGGCTTCTTCCTCTGTCAACAGGAGTACGCCGCCGACATCCTGAACCGAGCTGGCATGGACACTTGTCACCCGTCGCCCATGCCAATCGACACCAAGGGCAAGATACCTACCGCCGATGGGCCGCGCGTCGCTCACCCCTCCGCCTACCGCAGCATCACCGGCGCCCTACAGTACTTTGATGATCACGTGGCCGGAGATTTCCTATGTCGTTCAGCGGATCTACCTACATATGCATGATCCTCGCGAGTGCCATCTCGGGTTGATCAAGCGTGTGATGTCGTACGTACGTGGCACTCCTTCTCTCGGGCTTCACCTCTGCGCCTCATGCACCCTGGACCTACGCGTGTTCACGAACGCCGACTAGGCAGGGTGCCCTAACACTTGTCGCTCGACCTCCAGCTTCTGCATCTACCTCGGTGATGCTCTCGTCTCTTGGTCGTCCAAGAGCTAGGCAGCCATCTCACGCTCCAACACCAAGGCTTAGTACCATGGCATCAAGAACGCTGTTGTAGAGTGTGTTTGGCTCCGACAACTGCTTGGCTAGCTCTTTTGCCCCGTCGACAAGGCCATGCTCATCTACTGCGAGAATGTTTCTACCCTGTATCTGTTGGCCAACCCTGTGCATCATCATCGGATGAAGCATGTCGAGCTAGACATCCTTTTCGTTCGTTAACGAGTGGCGCTCGAGGAATTTCATGTCATTCACATCCCTACTCGCCAGTAGCTCACGGATATCACCACCAAGGGGCTGCCATCAGAATTTTTCTCTCTATTCTGGTCTAGTCTTTGCATCACTGGAGCCGATGTCCTGACTGCAGGGGGGGGTGTTAGACTAGGTAGTTATACCGTACGCGCTCTTGTATAGTCAGGCATACTGTAGTCATGATCGTGCAGCAGTTGTACTAGGTAGTGCTGCACGTACAATGGTAGTGGCACACACACGATCTTGCTTGGTTGAGCCAGCAGCTTGTATTTACCCCCCAACCTTGAGCATAATAGATGTGTGTTGAGTCCCATCATCTCCCGTGCGCAAACTGGTTGGGTGTGGGCAAGATGGATGGATGGACTGCAGGGATGATCCAAAGGTGGGAGATGACCCCCGACGGCGGAGAAGGGACAAACCTCCTAAATTTTAGGATTGTTGTCCAAACTTGTTAGGGTTGGTCTAAATACATGGGGATGAGACTATGGTGGAATGAATTGTGTCCGTTCGATGGTGATTCGATGACCATAAACGGAGGTGGGGGTTAGATGGGCTAAATGGATGTGTAGAGGGGAATGGGCCAAGAAGAGAGGAAGTTGTGGCCCGTGACAAAGCTTTTAAAACCGTGAAAACATGTGATATTTAACCGATGACGGTATCGCTACGGACGACCGTACGGGTATCAAACGGACTCCGATTGTGATGAAATTTGGTAGGCAGGCAACCTACGCTATAATAAGACCACACACCAAGTTTCAACCCAATCCGAGAAAGTTTTATACCCACTTTTAAAAATAATATTTTAACAATGTCGCGGGCGCGTGCGTGTGTGATTGGTCTCGAAACAGTCAACGAAAAAACGGAGCGAACCGAAAACTAATAGCGGATGCAAGTTTTTGAAAAATATGATGGCATTGAGTGACGATACAATGCTGATGATGTGCATGATGCAATCATGAATGCGACAACCAAATAAATCACACCGCGACACCAAAATAAAAGGGGAAACTGCTGGAGTGTCGGTTCTGGGATGTTACAACTCTCCTACACTAATAAGAGATCTCGACACGATATCTAAGAATGAAAGGCGGAAGAGAAAGAGCAAGAGCAATAGGTAAAACTTAGTTGTTTCTTTGACAAACGAGTGAAACCAACGATCCTTCAAGGTTGCAAAGAGATGAAAAATGACATGAGAACATGCAAGACTTCAGAAGGACTTTCGGCAGCACTTCGGTAGGAAAGAGAGGCAAAATGTGATATGGTTGAAGGAAATTGACAAAAACAAGATAATGGATAAAAGAGAGCAACATCACAAAAAGGCTCTCAAACCAAAGAATAGATACTAGATCATTGAGAAGAAGAGAATGGAGAAGAAAATGACAACTTCCACCACAATTGAATTACAAAAGCACCCTTAGAAAGAAGAATTGAACGTTGTTGTTGGAAAAATGAACAACGACAATAAGAAGCTTGTGCTGGACTTATGAAAACAATATCAAATAATGACGTGAACCGCCCACTAAACTTTACCAAAGTTTGCTTGGGAACAAAAAGACATGCAAAACTTCTTACACCAATAGGATGCATTGAGAACTTAGATCATGGAGAAGCACCAAAATAGACACAATCCTTAGGAAAAAAATTATGTGAAATCCAATCCCAGATAAGAATTGCTGGGTTTAAATATCTAATTATTGAAACGAATTCCCTGAGACTCCTCCACTAACAAGAATGCTATAACATCCCCCCTCAAAGAATGATGGAGGAAGAATTGCACTTTGAAATGCAAGAGAAAAATACTTGATGTTCTCCAACAAGAATCTTCAATAACACCTTGAGAATGAACAGAATCCTTGACGAACCACCATGATGAATCTTCGGGATGGGCTCTGAAATAAAATAATGGTAGAAAAGAATTGAAGGTTGAAAACAATAATATTATGGCCATGCAAACACTTAGATGAAGCTTCATGAAGAGATACTTGAGAGAATTTGGAAATCTGGTGTTAGAGCATATTTCTCCATTGTGGTTTTGGTAATTGATGACAATCCATATGGACTAATGGTTTCATTGAGTTATATTCGAAGGATTTGTCTATAAGCACTTCTTGAAGTCCATCTGTTGGTTTCAAGGAGTTTATATGATGACCAAGGTGGTATTCAAGGTATTATCCAAGGAATGGTCATAAAGACACAAGGTTTATCAAGACTAAGACAAAGTGTAAATCAAGATGATCAACACACAAAGCATACAAGATGTACCGAGAGGGATCAAGTGATCCCATGGTATGGTAAGCATTGTCCATTACGCTTTTGTGTACTAACCCATGGTCTTTGTGAGAGATCTATGTGGGGTTATGTGTGTTTCCATGGGCTTGCGTCAAGACAAAGATGTCATTCAACCCATGAAGGATGACATCAAGTGGTGATCCTCATCAAGATTGCGGTGTGCAAGTTCAAGTGGAGCATCACGAAGATATCATGCTTGAAGCTCGCCGTACACTGTGATGGCAATGGACTTGTGAAGATGTGTTGAAGAGTGGCTCACCCATAGTGGAGTATAGGGGACCAATTTACAAGTATTCATCGAGCCAACGCAATCAAGAAAGGTGGTCAATATTAAGGAAGTCAAGATCATCAACATCTAGATCAAAGGGACTATGTGCAAGGTATAGGTTTGTCCTGGATAGGTTTTCTATTTTAGGATAGATTGTCGTACTTTCAAGGGGGGCTCTCAAGTGAGTAGCTTGATCGTATCGTTCATTGAGAACTCAAACCATTTGCAACCTTGCATCATCTTTCTTGGTTCTGGTTTGTTGTTTCTCTTTGTGAGTATTAGAGCTTATGGTCATCTTTATGACAAGCTCGAGTTAATCGAAAATATAGTGCATGTGCATCTTCTATGCTGTTTTCGATGTTGGAGTTTTGCTTGGTTCTTCATTCATAGAGGTTTCACATCTCTGTACCATTGGAAATTTTCTACTACCTCCTCTTGCTATAACCATTCGTTGTTTGGATAGTACTTGTCGTCTGCTATCCAACAAGCTTGAGTTTTCTTAATTCGGAGCTTGTATGCGAAAGTTATGGCTGTTTTTGTCTTACATGTTTTTCACTAAGAGGTTGTACCGCCCCTAACACAGGTTGTACCGCTCCACCGGTACAACCGGTGTTTGGAGCGGTTGTACCGCTCCAAAATTGTTGCGGAGCTTATACCGGCCATGTGCCGCACTACCACCAGACTAGGTTTTGTTTTGGTGCGGTTCTTGGGCGGTGGTTGGGATGTTGTACAACTATATTATGTATCCCGGTTGTACCGCCCGCATAACCGGTTGTACCGCCCCTGTATTATTCTGCACATAACTGGCAGATTTTTGGGGACCTATTTAAAGTGGTGTTCTTCCCCAATGGTTCCCAAACTCTTGAGCTCCTTCCCCCCCCCCCCCATTGTTGACCATCTAAGAGCTTGCTAAGTCTCAATCCCTGCAATGATTCTTGCTCATTTTTGTGGGAAAAGAGAGAGGAGATCTAGATCCACATTTCCACAAATCAATTTCTCCTCTATTTGAGGGGAACCCCTTGGATCTAGTTCTATAAATAGCCACCCCCTACAACCACTAGCTGGTTGGCTGCTCCAAGAGAATCTGACACCTGTCATCTAGAGCAACCCAATTCCTGAGGGACTTTGAGCGAAAATCATCAAGTGAGGAAAAACCTCAAACCCCCAAACCAATACCCAAAACCCAAAGTGATTGAGCATCACTGAAGAGATTGTTCTTGTGTGGATCCGACGCTTGTTACATTTGAAGACTGTGCATCCTCCAGATGGTTAGGCATCATGGTCTAGTGGATCCAACAGTTAATTGTGGATTGCCGAGTGATCGAGTTTGTGAGGGTTTGGAAGTCAGCCCTGAAGACTTACCATGAGTGTTGGGAATGGACTGTGTGTCCTTACCTCAAGGAGAATACGGTAGGGACTATGTGTCCTTTGGTTTCAACACCAAGCCGCTGTAAACCGGACGTACAACTGTCACCACAGTTGGAACTCGGTCATCAACCACTGTCTTTATGGAGCTACTAGTTCTTTTTGTTCAACTCTTTTCATTTCCTCAATTGCATGTTGAAGACTTTCATCTATACTACTTGAAGAATTTGACTGAAGACTTTCTACTAATTCCTCACCTCAAATTCTTCACCTGAGTTATTCATCACTTGCATATCCTGTATACGTGACCTATGCAAACTGAACCTATTAAATCACTCTGTGTACTTTGCTGTAGTCACTTTTGCACATCTGTCTTAGTACTATTTCTGTTGCACTCAGTTCATAACTAAGGACTTTCCTCACTAGGAATTTCCTCAGTGATGAATTTGTAAAAATCGCCTATCCACCCCCCTAGTCAATATATCACACTTTCAATTGGTATCAGAGCAAGGTACTCCCTCGTTCTGTGTGATTTTGGTTTAACCGCCTGGAGTTTTAGTTATGTCGACCGTAGGTATGATCAAGGTTACTCAAGGCTGTCCTACCTTCGAAGGAAAGAACTTCCCCTACTAGAAGAACAAGATGCAAATGCATCTTCAAGCTATTGACAACGATCTGTGGTACATTGTGGAAAATGGTGTTCCCTCTGTCTCTTCAACTATCACTGTCGCTGATGTGAAGAAATTCAAGCAACTCGACTCGCAAGAAAAGAATATCATCTATGGCCATCTGAGCAAAGGTCAGTATGGAATAGTGAGTGCTTTGGGCTCTACAAAGCTAATCTGGGAAAGGTTGTCCAAAGTGAATGAGGGAGTCTCCACACAGCATGACTCTCGAGTTGATATTCTTCACAATCTCTTCAACCGCTTCAAGAGACTAGATAATGAAAGCTCCCAAGATACTTTTGGTTGCCTCATTGACATCTCCAATGAGCTTCAGGCTCTTGGAGCTAGAGACATCACTCACCATGAAGTCGTGAAGAAACTGGTACGATCCCTTGATCCATCATTTGACACACAGGTTCTGATGATCCAAGAAAGAACAGACTACAAGATGCTTGATCCTGCTAATATACTTGAGAGACTCAATACTCATGAATTACAGCGAGAAGAGAAGAGAGACCTTTATGGACCAAGCTACTCAAGGCCTCGTACGCTGAAGACAAAGGCTGTTTTCTCATCTTAAGAAGAAGAATCTGATTGCAGTCTTGGTGATCCTGAAGAACTTGGTCAGGAACTTGTTATGTTCGTGAGGAAATTCCAAAAGTTCACAAAGAGTGGCTAGTTTGGAAAGTATTCAAGAAGAGATATGAGGAAATCAGAATCTTCACCTCATGATTACAAGAAAAGAACCTGCCACAAATGCAAGAAATCTGGTTACTACATTGCTGATTGTCCTTGCTGGGTGAAGGATTCAAGGAAGAAGAAGTACAAGGATGAAAGTTCTGATGACTCAAAGAAAAAGAATAAATCCTCAAAATCTTCATCTTCAAAGTCCTCATCGCACAAGAAGACCACTTTCAGAAAGGCTTGAGCACTAATTGGGAAGGAAATGGATTCTGAAGAAGAATCTGAGGAATGTGAGGAAGCGAAAGGTTCGAAAGTGGAGTCAGAGTATGGTGTGGGAAGTCTTGCACTGGCTACCACATTCATCAGCAAGTCCATCTTCAACCTTGAAGAAAATGACAACATCAACAACACATATGACTGTGATGATGACTTTGCTCCCACCTATTGCTTCATGGAAAAAGGTTTAAAGGTACCAAGCGACACATCCTCTTCTAATTCTAGTGACTGTGAACCTGATAATTATCAAAAACCCAGTTACTATAAACTTGCTAACATTGCCACTAAGCAACAAAATGCTATTGAAAAGCTTCAGAAACTGCTAGACAAAAGCGATGATCTGTTTAATGATGAAATGAATCTTACTCAAATCCTCACTGAAGATGCTCAAAGTCTTCAGTCTAGATTTGATAGTCTTCAAGATCATTATGGTACACTCTTGGTTGATCATGAGAAGGTTTCCTATGAATTTATTCAAAGGAAGCTAGATCTTGAGAAGTTCAAAATGTCCTAAGATGATCTTTGAATGGAAAATGATTCATTACTTGCTCAACTGATCAATACTGCTTACGAATAATTCATTCCACCATGTCTGAAATGCATCGAACATGAAACTGCCAATTCTTCACATGAAACCTCAAATGCTTATGTAGCTACAAATTCTTCAACTGTTCCTGTGGTATCAAATTCTTCACTTGAGGAAACCACAAACGCTACCGACGAAAATGCAGGAGTGAAGCAATTGTATGTGACATGCATATACAAAAGTATCAAACGAAATCAAACCTTTTGCGATGTGCTCAAAAAGAAGATTCTGAACAGGAACCGAGGAAAGAGGGCATTGCCTTTGAGAGGAAACTGAACGTTGATGGGTCATATTGGAAACCTGAGAGGTACCCGAAACCTCATGGGCTGCTGCTAAAGGACTTCCCATTGATCCATCCACTCTAACATGCTTTGCATGGGAAATGTGTTATTCCTCTGACGAGTCATTTGAATCCAACTATAAACTGTTCAAAACTCAAGCTGGTGAACTAACTGCAGTTGGAACTAACTGCAGGAATGGATCACCCGTGAGTAAAATCTGAGTTCGCATAACCTGCTTGGAAAGTATTCATGTGAATGTCCTCATGCCACCACCAGTGAAGAACATGAACCCCAGATCAAATTGCTCACGTGGACCAAAGTCTTCACGAGGATCAAATTCCTTAAATGGTCAAAACTATGCTCGTGCTCGCACTAATGCCTCTGATATGTAGGGAAACTACAAGGGGCGTGAATATGTGCATTATTCCTCAAATCACTATGTTCATAAGTCCTCAAATAATTTCTTTTCCTATTCATTTGAGTACTCTAAACCCCTGCTATGAAAAGAAGTGCATTAGCTTCAATGCCTCCATTCTCGTATGGTGCTCGCATGATGATGAACTCTTTACCACCCCTTAAGATGTGGGTGGTGAAGAAATGAAACTAATCACATCTGCAGGTCAGGTCTCCAGATGAAAGTCATCATCTAAAGAATTTGCTGGTGACCTGAGGAAATTGCTTGATAGGACGCAAGCTAAGTTCTGATGAAATGATCTATCATTTCACATGTCCTCAGTATGTCCTCAAATTTATCTTTGTGATGAAATTCAAATCTGATGAATTTGATATCATATTCTTCAATCTGAAGCATATGAGATGGTAAGCAGTACTAATTCATCTGCAGGATGATCAACCAAAGAACACAAAGTGGGTTCTTGACAGTGGATGTACAAATCAAATGACTCGTGATAAAAGCTTATTGATGAATATCCCACTGACTCCATCACCACTGAAGCATATCACCTACGCTGACAAAGGCAAAAGCAAGGTATTCAGACTTGGTAAAGTGGCTATCTCTAAGGATCGGCACATGGACAAATTCATGCTTGTCGGATCCCTTGGGTTTAACCTCATGTTAGTCTCAATGCTTTGTGATCTTGATATGATTGTCATCTTTGGAAAATATAGATGTGTAGTCATCATGGAATCTCACAATCCAAAGTCTTTGAAGGCTTTCGGAGAGGAGACTTGTATACCTTTGACTTATCTACAGGTCCTCAACCAGCCACATGTCTACTAGCAAAAACCTCAGAAGGCTAGTTATGGCATTGATGACTTGGTCATGCATGCTTGAAGAATTTGCACACACTAGCGAAGAAGAAGCATTTCATTGGCATCGAAACTGTCAAATTCCTCAAGGACGATCTCCGCGGGGCTTGTGAATCTGGAAAGATGACCAGATCCAAACAACCCTCAAAGACTATCATGACTACTACTCGTCCATTTGAATTGCTTCACATGGATCTCTTTGGACCTACTCATTATGCTAATCTAACCAATGCATCATCTCTATATGGCTTTGTCATTGTTAACGATTTTTCTTGATATACTTGGGTGCATATCATTCTGTATAAAACTGAAGTGCAGAAAGTCTTAAAACGATTTTCCTCAAGGGCCTCGACGAACTTCGATGTCAAGATCAAACACATGAAGAGTAACAATGGGGCAGAATTCAACAATATTGGCCTTGATCATTATCTTGATGAACTTGGTGTTACTCATGAATTGTCTGCTCCTTATACTCCTCAACAGAATGGCGTCATTGAGCGAAAGAACATGACTCTGGTTGAAATGGCATGGACTATGCTTGAATAATGTCAGACTCCTCGACGCTTTTGGCCTGAGGCAATCAACACTGTTGGCACATCATCAAAAGGGTATTTCTTCAGAAATTCCTCAAGAAAACTTCATACAAACTCCTCACTCACAAGAAACCCGATGTAAGTTATTTCAAACTCTTCGGTGCAAGATGTTGGATTAGAGATCCTCACCATAGCTCAAAATTTGCACCTAAAGCACATGAGGGTCTAATGCTTGGTTACGGAAAGGACTCGCACACCTACAGTCTCTTCAACACCTATCACAACAAGGTTGTTGAAACTGTAGATGTGCGGTTCAATGAGACTAATGGCTCCCAAAGAGAGAAACCGCCTCCTGTGCCAAATAAATTCACTCTTGGGGAAGCTATTAAGCACAAGGCTACTGACGATATCATTCCTACTGAGGAACAACCTCTTGTTGAAGAAGTCATCCCCAGCAATGATGAAATACAAGCGGGTGCACCTCAGGAAAATGCTCTATATCAAATTCCTGAGCCCAACCAATGTCTTCAACCAACGCATCCGACGATTGCAAATGTAGTGGAAGTTGACAAAATCCTCGATGACATCAATGCACCAGGTCCTCTCACTCGCTCAAAAGCTTCACATTTAGTTAACATTTGTGGGCATTTCTCCTTTGTTTCTATCACATAACTCTCAAAAGTTGTTGATGCCTTCATGGAACTCTTCAGTTCAAGCCATGCAAGATGAACTTCTTCAGTTCAAGCTAAATGACGTATGGGAACTCGTCAAAAGAACTATTCCTCGCAAACACCATATCATCGGCACCAAGTGTTTCTACCGAAAAAAGCAAGATGAGGATGGTCAGGTTGTGAGGAACAAGGCACGACTGGTAGCCCAAGGCTACACATAGGTTGAAGGAATTGACTTTGATGAAACTTTTCCACCTGTTGCTGGACTTGAAGCTATTCGTATACTGCTTGCTTATGCTAACCATCACAATATTACTCTCTATAAAATGGATGTGAAAAGTTCATTCCTCAATGGTAAGCTTGAGGAAGAAGTATATGTTGCTCAGCCCCGGGGTTTTGAAGACCTGAAGCATCTAGAAAAAGTCTTCATACTCAAAAGGCACTCTGTGGCCTCAAGCAAGCCCCTCGGGCGTGGTATGATACATTGAAGGAATTCCTTATGAAGAAATGCTTCAAACCCGGTTCACTCAACCCCACTCTTTTCACAAAATCCTATGATATTGAACTGTTTGTATGCCAAATGTATGTTGACGATATTATCTTTGGTTGTACTGACAAACGTTAAAGTGGTGAATTTGCCTACATGATGGGTGAAGAATATCAAATGTCTATAATGGGGGAGCTGAAATTCTTCCTAGGTATTCAAATTCATCAATAACGCAATGGCATCTTCATCCATCAAGAGAAATACCTCAATGATGTCCTGAAGAAATTCGACATGAACGAATGCAAATGCGTCAAAATTCTTGTGCCTACCAACGATTACCTCTCCACTTACGAAAATGGTATAGATTTCGATCAGCAGGTACATCGCTCTATGATTGGCTCTTTATTGTACCTATGCGCATGTAGGCCAGACCTTATGCCTAGTGTTTGCATGTGTGCATGTTTCCAAGAAAAACCGAAGAATCACACCATAAGGCAGTGAAACATATTCTTCAATATCTAGCTCACACACCAACACTTGGATTATGGTATCCCAAGGGCTCAAATCTTCACCTCGTTGGATATTCTTATTCTGATTATGCTGGTGACCGTGTGGATCACAAGTCAACGTCAAACACATGTCATTTCCTTGGACGAATCTTAATCTGTTGGTCCTCAAAGAAGTAGAACTGCGTATCACTCTCCACTATTGAAGCCGAATACATTGCTGCTGGATCTTGTTGTGCTCAACTGCTATGGATGAAGCAAACCCTCAAGGACTACGGCATCAACATGAAGAATGTGCCCCTGTACTGCGACAATGAGAGTGCAATCAAGATCGCTTACAACCCAGTACAACAATCAAAAACCAAGCACATCCAGATTCGTCATCATTTTCTTCGTGATCATGTACTCAAGGGCAACATCATCATCGACCATTTAAAGACCGATGGCCAGCTAGCAGATATATTCACTAAGCCCTTGGATGCGAAAAGATTTTGCAAGTTGCGGTGTGAGCCAAATATCCTAGATTATTCGAATGTTTTGTAAAAATGCACACTTCCTAACACTTATGTAAAATTAATGACTTAGATGCGCAACACATGAAGTAATGTTTTTCCTGAATCAATGAAGAATAGCACTCTAAATGTGAAGAAATTAATGAAGAATTTGATTCTCAGGGCCCTACGAAAATTGTACACGGCGCCTGAAATCATCATTCTCATACGGTGGGTCACGCCAGCACCAAAATTTGAAACTCTTCAAATTTGAAATTCTTCAAAGTTGACATTCTTCAAAACTGAGACTTCACGCAAATTCCTCAAATTTTAAAAGTCTTCATAATTTCCAAAACCTTCAAAAAAATTTGTCTTCAATTTTTTTTGATTATCTTCATTGAAGATACACGAGCTTTCAGTGTCCTCATCATCATTCACTTATTTCTAAGTTTTCAAGTTGGATTTTCATCTAAGTGAATGTGATCAGACATGACTCCCCTCTATGCTAAGCTCAACCCAAAATATTCTCGATTCTTCATATGCGTTCTAATTTGACACTTGTTCAAAGTCCTCACTGAGTCCTTGTGAGCTGAGTTGTTACAAAATCCTCAAAAAAATTCAAACTTAAATTTTTCTGTCGTTACCGCTCTAACTGCACCCACTACTCACGATAAGATAACCATGATCTCCACTATCTCCACCAGTTCGTACGTGGGTAACATGTGTCATGCGGAGAGGAAAGCCCAGGGGCAGTTCGGTCCAAAAGTGTTGCTTCAGACAGTTTTCACCCGAGCTATAAATAGACACTTACCCCCTCAAGTGAAATCTCTTCCTCTCGCTTCCATCTTCTCCCACTCGAGCTATACGCTAGCGCCACCACTAGAAATCTTCATCGCCAATGAGGAAAAGCTTCGCTGCCTCAACTTCACCGTCGCCAACTCACGCCGAGTGCGGTCCATCTCCTTCTGACGTTGTCGTAGGTGTCTTCAGTCGCTGAGTTAGGGCAATTGAGATCTGAACTGATGAACTTCAGTTTTCACTTCCTTAGTTCGTCGTGTCTTTCACACAGGGTAATTAAAATCTAATTTTACTGCCCCTTTTGATACATTTATTTTCCCCAGCAAATCCTTCAGATGATCACATTCCATGTCTAGAACACGTGGTGAATTTCTCCAAGTTATTAAATTCTTGACAAGATTCCTCAATTGTGCAAATTTCCGAATCTGCACAACTCTCGAACCCAAGATCGGAATGATTAGCGAAATACGTCAATACAATATTGGTCAAATTCCGCACCATGAGTCATTTTTCAAATTCCTCAAATCTGAGAACGCATATGACCTCTCCAAATTCTTCGCACCTATACTATGTTCACAGGTACAAAATGTCAGTTGATGAATCACTAGGTTCTCATCAACTTAACTCATTTGCAGCGTTCCTTGAAGAAAATATACCTATCTCATCAGATTCCTCCAGAGTTCAAATTCCTCAGCAAAGTCCTCAACTGAAGAAAATGGAGGATGACAAGAAACAGAAGGGTGGCAAGAAGCAAGAAAAGAACACTGCCTTTGAGATTCCCAAGGACATCTATGCTGACTATTGCACATCGGATGAAAACATCTATGGGAAAGAACCATCTGTGAAGCGCAAGATCAGGCTTCAAAAGATTGAAAGGAGACGGGCTCGGGAGTGGAAGAGATACAAGTATGTCACTTCTAAGTATGCCAAGAAGTTTGCCGTCGAGCCTCCTTGCTCCAGACCTCCACTGGAACAGCAACAAATTGTCCATCCCTCAAGCATGCTCACAATTGAAGACTATCCTGATGAGAAAGCCAAGTATTTGGCAAAACTGAGGAAAAATGACAATGATGTGGCGAACAAGCTCACTCAGGATTCTACTCCTACAGTTGTTGCTGCCTCCTCCGTTGCTGCTGAGGCTTCTGCCGCAGAACAACCTCCGAAGAAGGCACTCGTGAAGAAATCTGGTGTCAAATGGAAGTCCTCAACAACACTGTCCAAATAGCAACTTCATTAGGCGGAACCAACTGCGGCTGCAAAGTCCTCAACGGCTGCAAAGTCCTCAACTACAGTAAAGTCTTCACGTCCTGTGCAGCCCCAGTCTAGTTAGCAACCAACAGGGACCTCAATTCCCTCAAAACCATCAGCCTCAGGTACTGTCCACAAATCCTCAAGTGGCATACTGAAGACAAAGAGGACTGGTAGGTGAGGAATTAGGCCCAGTCCTAATAGAGTTGTCCTCAAGGTTCCCTCTACATCAGAGGAAACTAATGAATATGATGAGGAAACCCTTCAAAGCATCATCAGAAACAAGCAAGAAAGGGTTGCTCAAGCTAAGGGTTCCACCATTCCCCTCGCACTGGATCCAAAGGTGATACATAATTTCATCGATCTGTGGTACAAATATCCCAACACACCCATTGATGACTTACACCTTCCACCTGGACCCAGTCACATGGTGACTTCATTCATCAACGAAGAAAAGTGGAAGGCTCAGCAAGCCAAGCAAGCTCAGAGAGCAAAGGTTCAAAAGGAGAAGTTTTTGCAACAAAATATTTTAACCTTGATGCCAGAGAAACTTGTCTTCACTAAAGCTGAGCTGAAAACCCTCACTGACAAATCCACAAGTCTTCAAGCTGATAGTAAGGGCGTCAAAGTGAGGTTTGTCAAGGCTACTACTCACGCCATTGTTGAGTACAACAACAGGGTTGCAATCCCAGCGCAATCATCAATTCCTTAGGCCAGATACACTGTAGACCCGACTGATAAAGATGAAGAACATGCAGCTGATGAACCTATTGCTGATATACCCGCTGCTGATGAAACTGTACCTGATGAAACTGCTGAAGAATCTGCCAGGCCCATAACTGCCTATGCAAAGCCTGATGTAATGCCCCAAGTGTGTAACTTGCCATATTTGGAACCTTCTCTATGTGGGTCCACCTTGTCATGGCAATGAGAGCCTATGCATGTGTTATTTCATGTGTCACCTTGTCTTTCCTTTGCATGCATGCGTCACTTCCATTACATTCTTCCTTGCCTTGTGTTTGTGCTTTGTGAATCCATGTGTGATGTGGTGTGATGTATATGTGATGGTGTGTTGGTGTTATGTGATATGATGTGAGTGCATTTGAGAGTAGGAGAAACTATGTGGTTTGCACTAGGGTTCTAAAAACTTCCTCCTCTCTTTTATCTCAAGGTCAAGTTTCACTTGTTCCTTCCGTGTTTTAAAAATGTCCATGATTTTTTATATTTTGTGGTGGATGTGAAGATGTGAGTTGCTATTTTGAAAATAGGTTTTTAAAGGTGCAAATATTCACAAAACAGATCCAACAAATTCTGTTTTGTAAATATTTAATTGCTCCAAATAATTCTTTTCCATTTTATTCAAATAGGTCAAAATCCCTTATGACCAGGGGTATTTTTGCTTTATTTTTAGCATTACCTATTTAGCGTGTGCATTTATTTTCTTTTCTGGTGTTGGTTTTAACTAGAAAACCCCAGAGGGTTATTTCTTCCTATCTCGCGCTTCGAGTGGGCTCTCTCCCACTAGGAGGCCCATCTTTCCCTCTCTGTCTCCCGCGTAGCAGCCCACCTGCGCGTTCCTTCGTCCTCCTCCTGACGGCGTCTACCCCGTGTCTGCTTTCCGTCTGAGAACGGAGAGAGAGAGAACGTGAGGCATGGTGGCGCCATCCCGTCGAGGCCTCATATAAGCCTTGGAGTCCATGCCCCCTTCCCTAGTGTTCCGCGCTTCCCCCATCTAGCGCCACCATCTCCCTCCTTCTCCTTCTTCCCCCTGGTAAGTTCTCTATAGATAGGAAGCACAGAGAGAGAGGTAGCACACCGCCGTCGATCTCGTGCATCCGCCGCCTCCGGTGTCGGCCACCATGTCCCGGGGCTCGGGGCAGGACCCCGCGTTCCATTCCCGCCGTCGTTGAGGTCGGGACGCGACCACAGCGACGGGCAGAAGCTCGTCATCGGCGTGTTCCCGGCGGCCCTGCTCTTCTTCGGTTTGGCGATTGAACTTCTTCATCTTCTTCAGATCGTCGTCTTCGTCAGGCCTCTTCCCCGATCGGCGACTACTCCTCCTTCTCTAGGTGAGACCTAGCTCCTCCCTCATTCCCCGTCGGTAGTTGCGCAGTAGGCGATCGAGGCCCGTGCCTCTGTTCGGAGAGGAGAACGGCAGGGCAGAGCCTGATGCATGTGTGTGTGTTCTTGGGGGTAGTTGTGTTCGGTCTTGTGCAGATGGCAGAGTAGGAGCACCCTCGCAGCGCAGTATTTGCTAGCGTAGACGATCCCCCTCGCGCAGCAGTAGCGGTAGAGCCCATGCTCCGGTGGCGTCTCTGCCGTTGTCATGGTGCAGTAGCAGAGCAGGTCATCCGCGTGTATTTACCTTGATCTTTTCCCCTGTGCTTTCAAGCTTCCGTTCATAGCGTATTGGTAGGTGTCGTGGTGTGTTGTACAATCGGTTGAGAGTTCGAGTCCCAGCGGCAACACCCCCCTTTTTGCTAAGTTTTCGGCACAGTAGCAGGCAGCGGCTTCAATAGCTGCTTAACCTGTTAGCCATCCCTGTTCCGTCAAGCACATGGAAAGTAGCAGAGTGGTGGCTTGTTTGTTGGTGGATCAGGGGGTCTAGGGTTCGATCCCTCCCCCATTTCTTTTTGTTTCTTTTGCTTTTCTTTCTTTTTTTGCATATGTGAGTTTGCACAGTTGCTGCAACTACTTGGTTACCATGTGTGGCATTTGTTTTAGCTCACAAACAACATGTTGACTTTAGTTTTGTTGCTAGCATGATGGAAACGCATGGTAGGCTTGAGTGCATATGGATTATATGAGTAAGATGGCAGAATGTATGTGTGGGTGTGTTTAGTTGTGTGGTGTTGCACTAGGCATGTGAGGTGCAAGTGAGTGTGTTACTTATATGTTTTTTGTTGATCTCATGCACTTGTGAAGTGCAAGTGTGAGTGTGTATGTGTGTGTGGGTTTCCCCCCACATACCTTGTGTGTGTGTCTATATAGCTTCTGATTTGATGTGGTGTGTGCATGAGTGTGTGTGTATGTGTGTGGTGACCCACACATGCCCAAGGCTTGGTGTGCCTTGATGAGCACATGTGCTAGCTTGTGTGTGTAGGGGTAGAAAGCATGATGTGAGTATAAGATAGTGGTGTGTTCTATTTAGCATGTGTAGGTGCTTTTATGCATGTGCTTGATTAATGTGGTGTGTGGTGGTGTGCTAAGGCACATGAGCATGAGGTCTACCCATCATGTGCACCAATGGTGTCGTGGACATGTGCCAGAGCATGATCAAGTTATGAGCTAGTGGAAGCACATGTGATGATGCACTATTCAATCAATGTGATTCCATACTTATCTTCTTCTTAGCCTTGTGCCCATTTATTCTATGCAAGTGCCCATGTATTAAATATGTTTTTGGGGTAGAATCATCCTAGGAATCCATTGGTGAAGTCAGTTTTGCCTTTGGCACACTTTCTGGGAATGTCATATTTCAGTTTTGTTCCATGTTTAGAGCTTGGTTCCATGAGATGTGATGAGCCCAAGAGGTTCATTCTTTGTTGTGGCAGTAGAGGGTGAACCCCTCTACCACATGTTGGTTTTGTTTCATGCTTAGGAGTTCATGTGTGCAAGTTGTGCCTACTCAAAGTAGGCATGAGACTGAAATTCCAGTTTAGTGAATATCTGTGATTTTCAGTAAGTCTGAGAATCTGCTTATATTTTCTTCTCGTGTTGTTGTGCTTGTAGAAGTCCATGTGTTGGAAATCAGCCTTTGCTATCAACTGGAAAGTTGTAGCTTTTGTGTTTGTCTAGCTCTCTGTCAATTTTCATTCCGTTTGGTATCCTGTAGATATTGTTTTGGGTGCTATCAAAATGCTTCAGAGCATAAACAGCTAGTGAGAATCTGGAATTTTCACTAAGTCCCTGAAAACTGATATTTTTGTCCAAGTTAGCAGCTGTGTAACTTTCTATGTGGAACTCCTTTGGCTTGTAGTACTCTTGGATAGCTTCTGCCACATATCCTATTTGGCATATTTGGGTGGCTGTAGGTGCTTTGCATGTAGCTCACTAACTGTTATGATGTTGTTTATGGCAGATTGTGTAGTTTTGATGTTTTGATGCTTGTGAGTGCATAGATGATGTTGTGGTGATATTTGTTTGAACCACCCCATCCATTCTTGTTTGTTTTGTGATATGGCAACCTGGGAACACCAGGAGTATGCCATTGGAGTGTGTTGTGATGATTTTGATACGTAGGACTTCATTTCTTGTTTCGTTGTTTCCTGTTGATCCGTAGGTCCGATCGTTACGTTCTTTATATGTTTTTGTATCGTTTTCACGTGGCGCATCTGTTCATGTCATCCTCATGCATGTTAAGATCGCTTAGAGTGCAGTTCTGTCCAGGAACTTGTATTTTCTTCTCATGCTTGTTCTAGTGACTAGAATAGAGATGCATGTTCATTTTCATCTCATGCATCATGTGCTTGTTGCATCTTGTTGTGTTGTTGTTCATTGGATGCTATTTTTATGTTGGGTAGAACCGGGATCGGAGAACGAGTACGTGGATCCAGGAGAGTACGTGCAGGACGAATAAGAGCAGTTCGAAGCCGGGGACATCACAGGCAAGATGATATGACCTTGATTCCATCTCTAGACTTGTTATGCTAGATTCACATGTCTTCGTCATATGCTTGTTGCCTACCACTGAAATAATTGCCTCCTGATGTTGCCATGAAACCCAAACACTTTTCCCCTCCTAGCAAATCTTGAATGGCTAAGTAGGCTTTGCTCAGCTTCTAATATTAGCGTTGCTAGTTGCAGGTGCTTTGTCTCATGTGATAACATGAGTTTGATATCATTATATTATTCTGTTATTTAATTAATGCACCTATATACTTGGTAAATAATGGAAGGCCTAGCCTTTTGCCGGGTGTTTTGTTCCGTTATTGCCGCCATAGTTACCGGCTACCGGTGTTTGATTCCATAAGTGATCGCTCCTAACACGTTCAGGGTTGTTATGGGGACCCCCTTGATAAATCGCGAGTGTTAAGACTTGTCCGGCAGGAACCAACATTGGTGTTAATTTGCTAATCACTTAATAATAATTTGCATAGGGAATATCCTCCCCAAGCAATTTAATCAACAACCCGGGCCAGTGATCCTCATGAGTGTTGGACCAAACTAGAGCACTGTGCGGGGCCAACTCAGGGCAAGTTGAGAGCTTTCTATCAGGCCACTGTATGCGTCGCTCATCCGTCGTGTCCTGAGACTGAGATACGCGGCTCTTATCGGGGTCGTCGACACAATGGGAGGTCCTGCTAGTCTTGTCTTACCTTAGCGATATATCTTGCGTATAGGACTCCCGGTGAAGCTTTGGTTCTCCCCAGAGTTGAGGTTTTCCTCTAAGGAATCCGACGAGATCACGAGATTCGTGATAGAGGATTACTTTGCGGCCCGTGACCGTTTGTGATGGACTAGTTGGAGCAGCCCTGCAGGGTTTAATCTTTCGGAAAGCCATGCCCGCGGTTATGTGGCAACTTGGAATACTTGTTAACATCCGGTTATAGATAACTTGAACATAATCTAATAAAATTGCCAACTGTGTGCGTAACCATGACTGTCCCCTTCGGAGACCTCTCTTCGACCGGGAACACGGTGGGGTTATGATTGACGTAAGTAGGTGTTCAGGATCACTTAGTGATCAGCTATTCATCGATCGCTAGTATATACTACCTTTAATACATGTTCTACGTAAGTTTGCCACCATAAATGCTTAGGATGCTGCAACCTAAATAGTCCACCTTCCTTACCTAATAACTTGACTAGTTCTGGCAACGAGGTCATAGATTGCTGAGTCCGTGTGGGTCACAGATTACTTCAAGACACCAATAGGTACAGGTACCCCCGAGACAGGTGATCCCGACGGCATGCAACTGGCGTGGCACTACAATGAGGAGAATGACCGCCTGTACGTGAACTATTCAGAAGACTGAGGCATGGTCGTGATCGTGGGCAAGCATGCAGGGTAGCATAGCCATTTCTCATGTTTTGTAGTCCGTAGCAGAACTACCTTGTTTGAATGTGTGATGTAACTTTGATATTGTTTATGAGATGGCAGTTGAATCCCTAATTGTCATTTATTATTATGTATGTGCTATGTTACCGTGCTTGCGAAACGCTTAGATGCGCTTCTTTCCTCTTTGGGGCCTCGTTCCCCCAAGGCGGACAAGACCGCATCTTGGTCGTTACATGCACCTTCACCAAAATCTTCAATGGTGAAGAAAGTCCCACTTCCTTGTGCATCAGAAGTGAAGAAAACCAAAAGAGCTAAGAAATAAGCTAAGAAGAGAAAGGCATCAACACCTTCAAAGTCTTCAAAGGCAAAACGCCTGAAGACTCTGCCTACTTCATCATGTGCTCCAAAGATGCAAGTCCTCTCAGTGTTGCACCATCATACATGATCGTACCCTTTGGTGAAGATCATGTCATTCAAGAAAGGGATGAGGAAATGGATGAAAAACGGTCGGGTGCATCCACACCCATAGATGAGGAAATTCAAGAAGATGGCATTCCTCAAGCCTCAACTCCTCCTCCTCAGAACCTTGAGATGACTGCTGAATAAAAGGAGGACGATGTAGACATTGGCTGCAACACACCTATGATCCATGATGACTTTTGGGAACATACTCATCCAAATTCACCATTGGTCCCACCAATTCCCCAGATCCCTGAATCCCCTGCTGCCACTGAAGTTTTGACTCGGTGTGAAGAGAAACCCCGTGAAGTATGCACCTGCTATGGAATCAGCTGCATCAACTGGTGAAATGAAAATGTTGAAGGAACTGATGTGCTCGCAACTGATGCAATGACTCAGCATATTCTTTAAACTGAAGAACATGTGCGTGAAGAATCTACTCCGACACAAAATGAAGAGTCTACTGGTGAACCACAAGTTGCAAATCCCGAGACAACAGTCGTACTTGCTCAAATTCCTCAAGCAGGCAATACACGAAGACTTGGAAGCCGCTTCAAGCGAAATCTCTAGCTAAAGGGAATCAAGCCCTACAAGGGAAAAAGGCCAAAGTCTGATAGGGCTCAATTCTTTCATGAACATCATTAATTCATTGGCCCAAGTCCATATGAATCTCCTCAGTACAACCCTTGATGATTTTGGACTCAAAGTCAGATGAACTACTATAGTGTGCTCTTTGACAGAGAAAGGGTCTTTCCTCACATGCATATTCCTCATACAGATATGGAGGAAATTCCCTCATATGAACCAATCTTTAGAGTTCTTCCTGATTTCGTCCTGCTGCAATTCTGCACAAAAATCTATGAATGGAATGAGGAAGTAATTCTTTAGTTCTATGCTATACTGCACCTATCAGGAGATCTGCAAGATGTCAACACATGGATTATGTACTGGATGACACATGACACACACTTGAAAGCCCGTGCAACTGAATTGCTTCAGGCTCTTCTTGTGCCATTACCCTCAGATGGATCCAAATGCGTATATGTTGAACCTGAACTAGGAGCTGACTATATGCAAGTCCTCACGAAGCCATTGGAACCTAGTCAGCCACCAAGAACAAAATTCTTCACAAAGGAATTAATCTATGTGCCAAGGACAGTCTTCCGCATCTTAGCCAAGACCTTCTGTCCAATCAAGGGTGATGATTCAAATGATCAAGAAATAGTGGGCATCATGAACATAACATCATACATGTAATCCCCATAAATCTTCATGAATTCTTCCTGAGGACATTGTCCCACTCTGCTCTCTCATCACTTGATTTTAAGCCTTACGCTCCATGGATCATGAAATTAACCAGAAAGAGGTCAGGTATTCCATACAAGGCTGACATTCTGAATCATTAGACTTATTTGCCTCCAATTGAAGTCGCCAAGAGCTCCTTTGATGAAATTCAAGGCAAAAGCAAACCAGTAATTAAAGAAGGCACCAGGCCCCTTCATGGACAATTTTGCAAACCAGCGTCATACTCCACAAATGATGACACTTTATCTCAAGAACCACCAAGCCCAACTGCAGCTCGCATGATGAATGACCGTGAGCTACTCTTAAGTCTTTATCAGAAGGTTGATCACACCACAAATGGGTCAAGCGCTAGATTTGAGATATTGTGAAAGACCTCAATGCAACGAGGAATGCAGTGAAGAAAAATCACTACTACCTGCATGAGATTTTTGTTCGCACATGGGCCATTCTGTTTCACCACAAGACTCATGAGGAACATGCAGAGATGGAGTTCCAGCAACTCTTTCACTAGTCCTGGCCTCAGAAGAAGAAGTTCAAGAATATCCCTATTCCTCAACTGGTGGCCAGCTCATTTTCTTCAACCCGCACAACAAATGAAGCTGAAGACGTTGATGACACTACTGCAATGGCCGACCCCAATGCTTCTCCTTCGACTCAGAAGTGAATTTCTTCAAGGGCGTTAGTCCTTAGTTTTTGTCTCTTTTCATCACTTGATGACAAACGGGGAGAAGTCTGAGTTAGTCTTCAAGCAGGTCTACTTATGGGATATTATAAACATTATTAAGTTAAAAACTCTCGTTCTTCTCAAGTTTTTGCTATAATGAGTTGAAACTTAATCTCGGTGGTAGTCTGGCACTTTTGAACGCTTTTTCTCGCATGTTTATTCCTCAAGTTGATTAAATGGCTACATGCTGAAATTCGTTAGACACCATTTTTCATCATGCATTTCAAATTCCTCATACTATGTGTTAAATGCATGCATGAATTACATCATATAGGGGGAGATCTCCATGATATAAGTCATCAATGTGCATTTGCAGCCCAAACAAAATTCCTCAAATATGCACATCTTCAGGGGGAATTTCTCTATATCTTGCAATCCAATTCCTCAAACTCTGTATTTACAGTTCATATGTTTATCCCCGTTGAAAACTTAACCTATTTTTCATCAATCACCAAAAAGGGGAGGATTGTAAGTGCAACTAGTGCCCCTTAGTGATTTTGGTGTATTGAAGACTTATAGGTTAAGAGACTAATATGTTTGTGAGTGTGCACAAGCTCTATAAGTTGTTGAGGACTTTGAGTTATTTGAAGAATATCGACCCCTAAAAATGCTTGTCTTCGTGGGAAGACTTTGGTCATTCCTTGAAGACTTTGATCGCGAAGAAATTGCGAATAAATTGATATTCCTCCTGAATACATTGAAGATGAGGAATTCGGTGTGTCCGGATGAAAATGCTTTGAAAACTTTGAAGCTTGAAGATTTACTCTTGGTGTTTCATTTTCTGCGTTCTTGAATCATAGGAACACCATACTATTAAAGGCGGTCAAGGTAAAACTATGGAAAGAATTTCCTCGTGATGCTCAACTCAAACCTACACCTACGAGATTCTCCAAGTGAGGAATATGAGAGCCATGAGGACTTTCACAGTTGAAAGTTTCGACCATTGCCACGCCACATGCCACCTGTCCCCAAACATATCCACCCAACGGTCATAGCATTAAGGGCAATAATGTCATATCATGTCAGGATGCTCCCAGGCTATAAATAGCCACCCCCTACAACCACTAGCTGGTTGGCTGCTCTCAGAGAATTTGACACCTGTCATTTAGAGCAACCCAATTCCTCGGGGACTTTGAGCGAATATCATCAATTGAGAAAAAAACTCAAACACCCAAACCAAAACCCAAAGTGATTGAGCATCGCTGAAGAGATTGTTCCTGTGTGGAACCGACGCTTGTTACCTTTGAGGACTGTGCATCCTCCAGATGGTTAGGCGTCATGGTCTAGAGCATCCAGCAATCAATTGTGGATCGCCTAGTGACCCAGTTTGTGAGGGTTTGGAAGTCTGCCCTGAAGACTTACCACAATTGTTGGGTGAGGACTGCATGCCCTTATCTCAAGGAGAATACGGTAGGGACTGTGTGTACTTTGGCTTCAATACCAAGACTCTCCAAACCAGACGTACAACTTCCACAACAGTCGGAACTGGGTCATCAACCACTGTCTTCATGGAGCTACTTGTTCTATTTCTTCAACTCTTTTTATTTCCTCAATTGCATGTTGAAGACTTTCATCTATAGTGTTCGAAGAATTTGTCTGAAGACTTTCTCCTAATTCCTCACCTCCAATTCTTACACTGAGTTATTAATCACCGGCATACCCTGTATACGTGGCATGTCCAAAACGAACCTATTAATTCCCTTTGAGTACTTTGCTGTAGTCACTTTTGCACATTTGTCTCAGTACTATTTCCACTGCACTCAGTTCATAAGTCAGTAATTTCCTCACTAGGTATTTGTTCGGTAATGAATTTTTAAAAATCGCCTATTCACCCCCTATAGTCGATATAACTCACTTTCAACTCTTAGTTTCGATGGCACAATTTTTGATGTTAGGGTAATTCACATGCTTAATCTCTTTAGGGTCATGGACTCAAATTTAGTGTGAATTGTAGCTATGGGTTTTTCTCCTCGAAAGGTTTCTCAAAATATATCTTTAGAGGATGAGAAAAACTCTTATATCAATACTCAAGCTTCTAATGTGATTTTTTATGCTTTGAGCAATGTAGTTATATTTCAACTCATGACATTTCAGAATGCTCATGAGTTGTGGACCAAGCTTCAAGATAAATATGGTGTGTCCAAGATTTGTAGGGATGATTGTTCTCCCTCCACCTCCTGTCGCGTTGTCTTCTCAACTTCATCTACTGCACCTACATGTGGATTGCCACAAGGTAATGGTATGGTGAGTAGTGGTGATCATTGCAATGATGATAGTGGCCTTGTTGTTGATGATCCTTCACCACTATCTTATTGTATTGCTTCAGCTTTCTACGTTAACACTTCGAGCACTCTAAATGTTCTACATGCTTGTGTTGATAGTCCTTGCATATCATGTAAAAACTACTTGACTAAATCTCGGGATAATATGCTTTCTATATCGTGTTGCCATGATAACAATGTATCTATTTAGTCGAGTTGCTGTGCTAAGAATGTAGAGGAAATCCATCACTCCATGGAACAAATGTGGCCTTGAATGATTCTTCAAGGGATCCTACATCATCATCTATTGTTTCTCACTTTTGCCTTACGGCTAAGGCTTCAAAGGTATGTCCTACTTTGAATCCCAATATATATCATGATGATGATGTGAATCATAATGAGGATAAGGATAATTATGAAGAGAGTGATAATATTGCATCCTTAAAAATTAAGGGTGAAATTATTTTTAAATCTCTTCATAAGAATAAAATTGCTCATTACAACTTCATGGAAATCATGTCTATTGTCATTGAGGGCAAGAAATATATTGAGGAGTTGGAAGCTCATCTCGAGGAGCATGAGGCCACCATTTTGACAATGGAAGGTCATGGGCGTGATTACGTTGATGAGTTTGCGGAGTGATCTCATGCTCTTCAAAATGAACAAACCACCAAGGAATCTCTTGAGGAGACCTTTTCTCTAGAATTATCTAGATTAGAGGAATCCCATGACAGAGCTCTCGAGGTGGCTAATGATTTTAGAACTAAAAATTATAAGCTTGAATTTTCACATGGTAAACTCCTTGAGGACTATGAGCACCTAAAAAATTGTTCAAGGGCTATTAAGAGTTCGCTCATCGAACTCACTGAGTCTCATGCTCAACTTGAAGCTACATATGCAAAAGAGTTTGCCAAGTTGCCTTCTCCTCTTGTTGTTAATGATGATGCTTGTGCTAATAACACTATTTCTTGTGAACCATCCATATTAAAGGAGAATGTTAATCTCAGGGATCAACTTGAGTTGCTACCTAACAATTATCGGAAATTGTAAGAAAGTCATGTAATTCTCACAAGCTCTCATGATGATCTTCTAGTATCCCATAATGTACTAAAATTAGCTCATGAGGCTATCACAACCAAGGTAACATCAAGTGATCCTCATGTGAACGTTAGCACTACTTCTTGTCAAAATGATATATTGCCATGTGCTAGTCCTCGTAACTCACCTACTCATAATGTTGCTACATCTTGTGATGAATTACTTTCCTTGCCTTGTTGATCTAACAATGAAGCATATACCTCCTCTAGTACTTGTGTTGATACTAACCATTTATAGGAAATCAAAGAGCTCCACGCCCAAGTCACTTCTTTGAAGAAAGACTTGGAAAAGAGTCATGAAGGGATGTCCACCCTCAACAATGTCTTGTGTGGGCAGAAATCCCCAAATGACAAAGCTGGACTTGGATTCAACTCCAACAACAAGAAGAAGTCCAAAAGCTTCAATAAGAAGGGCCAAGAACAAGTCAAGATTCGACCAAGATTGTTTGCGCCAAGTGCAAAATTGAAGGGCACCATGTTAGATCTTGCGCATTAAAGTAGAAGCCCCAAAGTCACAAGCAACAAGGGAAGCGGCCATAAGTTCAATCACATACTCAACTACAAATTCAACAAAGGCCTCTTCCCAAGAAGACCCAACCCAACACTCGTCAAGTTGATAAATCAATTGGGAAGAAAGTAAAGGGTAGATGTTGCTACTTATGTCGTGACAAGGGTCACTTCGCTTCTTCTTACATGAAAGATAACTTATACAATCTAATAATTATTTATGATATCTATTCTCTTGTGAAGGATAAGGTTGGCAATGTGTATTGCAAGTTTGTTGGTACTCAAATTGGTGTCAATAAAAGTACCATTTGGGTTGCCAAACCTATTGTTACAAACCTCTTAGGACCCAACTTTGTTGGGGACCAACAAGTTCAAACTTGATCAATAGGTGATGTTGTAGGACACTGAAGACTTGGCTACATAATGAATAATTAAGGGGTCTTCATCATTCATCTTGTCTCAAGCCAAGTCATTTGGATTACCAAGTTTCTATCTTATATCCAATTTGCCTCCTTACGGGGTCTTCATCCTTCATCTTGTCTTAAGCCAAGTCACTTGTACTTAAATGAAATACATTGTTTGTTACTTGCCCCTTTTCGTGTTGCGGTTTTGTACCTTGCATGTGTTATTATATGGTGTGCTTCCTATTTGCTTATCTTGAGTAATCAAGTATGTATGGTGGGTGGGTTGCACATTATGTATGTGTGAGTCTTCTGTTGAGCCTTTTTGCATTGCTTGTATCTTTGATGGCACTTTTGATAGATTAATGGATTATCCCATTGTGGTGGAGTGGTGTGCTTTGTGCAACTCACAATCCTATAAATGTTTATACGTGAGGAATAACACTTAGTATTGATATTTCAAGATTATCTAGTCTCTATGTGGTATGTCTTACTCATGAGAAATTCAAATTCTAAATTGTCCATTAATTATATCTTGTTGGTTTTCATTTTCCACTTGCTAATAAATGTTGGGTTATCACATTATGGGGGAGTAATATGCTATGAGCATATTACAAGCCTAGAAAATGTGTATATTTGAGGTATTGTGAATTGGTGTTGATATTGTAAATTATCTTGTTGCTAGGCGGCATGCTAGCTCCACAAGTGTCATTTGCTTGTGTTTTTGGAGTAAATATGATGTTGGATATATTTACAATCTACCAATGGGAATTATTACCAAATACTTCTTATCCTTTGACAATTGGTATTCCCTGCACGTGGTAGAAATTACTAATCATCTCTACATCGGGTTTTGTGTATAGTATGTCTTCCTTGCCTCTTGTGGATATCTTTGAACATGTCTAGTGTTTCTATAGATATAGAGAAAGTAATGATCACATATTGTGCATTTTGTATTCAAATACAAATTCTATATCATGCACATCTCTTGGGGGAGCTATCCTATTTTCATTGGAACACTCTCTTTATGCATTTACCGTAATATCTTTTGATCCCCATCAATTGTGTGTTGATGGGAGGCAAGTTTTTCTCTTGATGGTGCTTTGTGCCATCATGAAAATTTGTCGAGGGTTTTGTTTGTTTCGAACCTTGCTCTCTTTCGGGAACTAGATACCTCGTGTTTGTTTTCCTTCAATTGGTATCGTGTTTCCTTTTATTTGGAATGTGTGAATGGATACCACATTCATTGATGTATCTTTTAATTGGTATCCTTCAAGTGATAATTTCTCATTTGGTATTTTATTTTCACTTGATACCTTGTCTTTTTGTGTCTTATCAACTATGTGTTGATTTGATTTTTGAATGCCCTGGGCATGCATATTTACTATATATATAGTTTCTTTTCCATGTTTCCTTCTTTGACCGGATATATAGGGGGAACTCCACCTTGTCATAAATTGGCTAAAGTGTGCATGAAATTCAATTTCATATATATATGCACATATTTATGTGGAGTTTGTCTTATGTATTGTTTGTTTTCTAACTCTTTGGTCCCAATGAGTTTGTGCACCATTTTGTTTGTGTTGTTATTCTAGGAACAACTGGAGATGCATTCCATGCTCGGCTCTCCTACAACGTATGTGTTGACACCATCTGCTTATTGGATCCAAGTTAGGATGATCAATGAACAATTATCTACTACATCAATCCAATGCTATCTCGGTAACAAGTATCTACTTCATGCATACATTTCTTGCATTCAACCTTTCGTTGGTTGCATCATGGCATGAATTTCTTGGTTCGTTCTTATGGTACTTGTTTCCTTTTTCAAAGCATCCGAACAATGATGTCTTATTGCTAGTTATCATGTCTTTGATATTCGTGAGTTGGTAGTTCATTTATGTACAATAAGAAAATATTTGGCCATGTGTTATGCTCTCAAGCAAAGATCTTATAGGTATGTTTATGACATCTTTTTGGATATCTTGTTCGTTCCTTCTTGTAACTATTTCTTGTGTACATCTTTCATTGTGGATATATATCATCGTGATTGTATTCTACCTAGAATCTTTTACACATGAGAGATGTTACATCTCTAATTGATATCCTCTTTGCTCTCACGTCCACCGTTGCTTTTTCCTTTTTCAGCTTTTGGTGTTTGCGTGAAAGGATTTGTCTTGAGTGCAAATCTTATATCCTTGCATCTTGATGCACTCATAGGTGGTGAACATTATTTTTCCTAATGCTTGTGTTGACGAGGGTTTTTGCCATTTTGGTTGGTATCTCTCCTCTTGACAAGGTTATTATTTCCTCACTTCACCATGGGTTGTCACAAGCGTCGGTTCCTAAGTTTTTTATTAGTAAGCTTGTGAACCCATTTGCTAGTAGTGTGTGTGTAGGAAGGATATGTCTTGCACTTTGTTTCTCATTTCATCAAGACTATGTTGATGAGTAATGCTCATCCTTATATTAGTCTTCTCAAGTGCTTTCCATGACTCACACATATCATCTTGGTTCGGCCTACTCTTAAGTCGCCTATTTTAAATGTTTCTCAACCATATGTTTTGTGCAAGTTATATGCTTATTATCTTATCGAATTGCTTGCACTTGTTGTGTGTTTTCATTAATTTTGTGGGAGGAGCGATCCTAGTTTGTGCGCTTGCATCAAATACAAAAAAAATCTTATTAGTGCACAAATCATGGGGAGCTTATCTAGTTTTGATAAAACACTCTTTTGCTCATATCATAATATCCTTTATTCACGTGGTTCGAAGGACCATGTGATTCTTTGTTCCATTTAGTATCTTTTGATTGCTTGCTTGCTTCTCTCTTTTGTATGTGTGTGTGATATACGATCCCTTTTGAAATCTTTGGGTTCTTGATATAGTTCGTTTTCCTCCCACTACTTATCATTGTACATCTTCATTTCTTTGCACTCATTCATTGAGAAGTAAAAACTTTTTGGAGGACCGCCTATTATGTTGGCTTTCGAAACTTTTCGTCCATTTTGGCAATCGATGCCAATGGGGAGAAGTTAGAGAGTTTTGCTTTTATTGCTTAAGAATTTGCATCTCGAACACATGCATATTGCTTTGCATGTCTTTGCATGTGTGTGCTTGGTTATGCTTATTGAGCATTTGCATCTCAAACACATGCATTATTGCTTTGCATGTCTTTGCATGTGTGTGCTTGATTATGCTTATTTCCTTATATAAACTCTCTTGAAGTGATTGTCATCGATTACCAAAATGGAGGAGATTGTTAGAGCATATTTATCCATATGTGGTTTTGGTAATTGATGACAATCCCTATGGAGTAATGGTTACATTGAGTTATATTCGAAGGATTTGTCCATAGGCACTTCTTGAAGTCCATTTTTTGGTTTCGCGCAGTTTATATGATGACCAAGGTGGTATTCAAGGTATTATCCAAAGAATGGTCATAAGGACACAAGGTTGATCAAGACTAAGACAAAGAGTAAATCAATATGATCAACACACAAAGCGTACAAGATGTACCAAGAGGGATCAAGTGATCCCATTGTATGGTAAGCATTGTCCCTTACGCTTTTGTGTACTAACCTATGGTCTTCGTGACAGCTCAATGTGGGGTTAGATGTGTTTCCATGGGCTTGCGTCAAGAGGAAGATCTCATTCAACCCATGAAGGATGACATCAAGTGGTGATCGTCATCAAGATTGCGGTGTGCAAGTTCAAGTGGAGCATCACCAAGATGTCATGCTTCAAGCTTGCCGTCCATTGTGGTGGCAATGGACTTGTGAACATGCGCTAAAGAGTGGCTGACCCATAGTGGAGTATGGGGGAGCAATTTACAAGTCTTCATCGAGCCAACACAATCAAGAAAGGTGGTCCATCTTAAGGAAGTCAAGGTCGTCATCATCCAGATCAAGTGGACTATTTGCAAGGTATACGTTTGTCCTTGATAGGTTTTCTATTTTAGGATAGATTGTCGTACTGTCAAGGGGGATCTCAACTGAGTAGCTTGATCGTATCATTCGTTGAGAGCTCAAACCATTTGCATCCTTGCATCATATTTCTTGGTTCTTGTTTGGTGTTTCTCTTTGTGAGTATTAGAGCTCATCTTTATGACAAGCTCGATTTCATCGAAAACAGAGTTCATATGCGTCTTTTATGATGTTTTCGATGTTGGAGTTTTTGTTGGTTCTTCATTCATAGAGGGTTCACATCTCTATATCATTGGCATTTTTCTACTACCCTTCTTGCTATAACCATTCGTTTTTTGGATAGTACTTGTTGTCTGCTATCCAACAAGCTCGAGTTTGCTCAATTTGGAGCTCGTATGCGAAAGTTATGGCTATTTTTGTCTTACATGTTTTTCACTAAGAGGTTGTACCTCCCCTAATAGAGGTTGTACCGCTCGACCGGTACAACCGGTATTTGGAGCAGTTGTACCGCTCCAAAATTGGTTTGTAGGTTGTACCGGCCATGTGCCGCACTACCACTGGACTAGGTTCTGTTTTGGTGCGGTTCTTGGGCGGTGGTTAGGCGGTTGTACCGCTATATTATGTATCCCGGTAGTAGCGCCCGCATAACCAGTTGTACCGCCCCCGTGTTATTCTGCATATAATGGGCAGATTTGTGGGGTCCTATTTAAGGTGGTTTTCTTCCCCAATGGTTCCCCAACTCTTGAGCTCGTCCCCCCCCCATTGTTGAACATCTTAGAGCTTGCTAACTCTCACTCCCTCCAATGATTCTTGCTCGTTTTTGAGGAAAAAGAGAGAGGAGATCCAGATCCACATTTCCACCACTTTCTCATCTATGTGAGGGTAACCCCTTGGATCGAGTTCTTGGAATTCTTGGTGTTCTTCTTCGTTCTTCCTCTCATTTTCTAGCATAGCATTAGTTGTTGTGGTGGGATTTGGGAGAGAAGGACTTGGGCACTCCGTGTGCCCTTGCCATTGCATTTGGTGCATAGGTTTGAGTTACCCATAGTGATACGTGGAAGTGAAGTTTGAGAAGCTTATTACCCTTTGGTTCTTCGTGGATGCTTTGGCGTCCTAGAAGCTTGGTGGTGCCTCAGAGCTCAATCATTGTGGTGTAAAGCTCCGGGAAAGCGCCGTGGTCTCTAATTAAGTTGTGGAGATTGCCCCGAGAATTTGAGGTCACCTCGAAGCCATATGCCATTGTGGTGAAGCTTCGTGGTGGTGTTGGGAGCTTCCAATTAAGTTGTGGAGATTGCCCCAACCTTGTTTGTACGGGTTCGGTGACCACCCTCAAGCGTTCCTTAGTGGAATCACGACATCTTGCATTGTGCGAGGGCATGCGGAGATTACGGTGTCCTTAGTGGCATCTTGGGGAGCATTATGCCTCCACACCGCTCCAAACAGAGATTAGCATCTGCAAGGGTGTTAACTTCGGGATACATCATCGTCTCTCTGAGCCTTGGTTAGTTCTTACCCGAGCCCTTCACTTACGCACTTCACTTTGTGATAGCCATATTGTTTCTTGTTATATATCTTGCTATCACATAGTTGTATATCTTTCTTAGCATAAGTTGTTGGTGCACATAGATGAGCCTAGTTGTTTTAGGTTTTGCGCTTGACAAATTAATCGTTAGTTTTATTCCACATTTGTTCAAGCCTAAATCGTAATTATTTTAAAGCGCCTATTCACCCCCCCCCCTCTAGGCGACATCCACGTCCTTTCATCCGGAAAAAAGAGAGAAGATGAACGACTTAGAATCAAGAATTGATATCATGATCCTCTTCGGAAGAAGAATTGAACTTATCTTGATGAAACAAGAACAAGAATTATGTTATGCTTACCCTTCATCAAGTTAAATTGATGACAAGCAACGGATTTAGCATACCACTTATTATTCTTGATAAGATTGGAGATAGATAAGAGCACAAACTTTAAAAAGTCTTGAACGACAACACCGGGAAGAATTTCGAAAGAAAGAGGATAATACAAATGAACCGGTCTACATGAGGACAAAAGAGAATGATTCGATTAGAAAATGCTTGAAACTGCCACCGGTAAGAATTGCAAATGAATGGGAATACCATGAATGAATGAAGATACGTGAGAATGCAACGATCATGATCCACCTGAAGAAAAATTGAATGAGGCACCAGAATAATGAATAAGAAATGGTTGAGCCAATGATGAAAAATAATTCATATCGATATTGAAGAAGGAACATGACTGATGGAATCCATAGTTACATCACACTTGAAAAGAACTAGACATCTCCGGAAAAGACTAAAAGAGCCAGGTAAGAACGTGGGAAAACCCCGTGGGTTATGCACCCACTCGAAAGAAACACCATTGAAAAGATTGCTTAGGAAGAGAGATATTGCACCCGTACAATGAAACTTGATGAGGTGAGAACCACGAAATAATTGAAAGATTTGAATGAAAACAAGAAACTTCTGAGATATCCTGAGCATTCCGGATAGAATAGAGAGGGGTGAATGAGCAAGAGAGGCTTGAATAACAATTTCCAACACCGGAATCATTTAAAGGATGAAAATGATATAATGAGCACCGAAAGTTTGAATTGAATCACCAGAGAAGAAAACAAGAAAAAGAATGACGAACTCGAAACTCCTGAGAATCTTCACAACCAAGCACCGGATACGATACGAAAGAGAAGATAGAAGAAGCATAACTGAAAGAAAAGTGCTTGGACGATAATTGAATTACTAGAGAAAAAGGGCGAGAGGGTGGGCAAAACAAAGACAACTTGGGATAGATGAGACGAACTTCGGAAATAAATGACGGATTGATCTTGCAAATATTGAAAAGGATTGCATTAACTTGAAGAGAAGCACTCCGGTTGGAAAAGAATTGACATGATGACCCCGGTTTAAAAGAATTGATAAGACAACTTGATTGAGCAAAAAATTTATTAGCACTCCCATAGAGATATGAGAACACGACTTAGAAAGATATGAAATCGCCACTTGACATCGAGGCAACTCGAATTAGCATACACCAACAAAAGAAATATTGAGGCTTGCATGAAAAACCAGAACAAATTCATGACAGAGATTCCGTTCGATATTCTCATTGTAAGGTTCGCATGGGCTCGATCGTACATTTGATTGTCATGTTGGAATGCCGCCCCTAATATGCTCCCTAGGCGTAGTGAACTACAAGGCTTGACGAAGCATATATGATGACATATATCGAGACTATCGTCTTTAAAAACGACCGTGAACAAACGAATCCACTAGATTTCCAACCCCAACCTCACATCATGCATCTCTTGAAAGATATCCTAGGTAAATATTTGAATTCCCACCAAAGAACTCTTGAAATTTTCTGGTTCTGCAATCGAGTCCACGGATACAAGGACTAAAGTCCATCACTCAACTCCTAGCAATAACACTTCATGTCCCGTGTATCACATCCGTCAATACATAACCAGGGATCTCGAAAATTCATCTACTTTAGACCCTCGTAATCACAAAGATATCAAGTATGGCAGTACATCCGGATATTCTCCACCAATACTGGGGCTGCGAGACTCCTCTTGCCACTACTAGTATTGAAGCAATTTCGAACATCCTCCGTCCTGATATACTAAGGAAACGGAACGGTAGAGAGTGTGATAAGATTCCCCTAGAGCTCAACTCCTCGATAATAGGAGGAGCGAAGAATAAAATCCGATCACAACGACATCGTAGAGGTTCCAAAATACTCGCGTGATCATAAGTATAATATGAGCGAGAAGACGAGTAGAAAAATTCCTAGGTCATGAACCTCACCAGAGCAGGGAAGAGGAGTCAAAAGAACCCTTCTCTCCGATATAACTAAGACTCAAAATAGTATTTTCACTAGACTCGACTTGGCCAAGTTCGATCAATCAAGGGGGCTACTAGGTAGGTACTCCTGTGATACCAACTTGTAATGCCCAAGATGCGATCCTATCCTTATTTCGGCACGAGGACCTTGACAAGAATAGAAGCGCATCTCGTCGTTTCGTAAGAATGGATATCGTTACAAGTACATGTAGAGAAGATATGAGCATATGGAATTGGCTTACACTCGCCAGAAGCTACAACAAGATCACATCAATAGAATAACATATTCAATCACCGTGTAGAACAGCTGGGTCCGACTACGAACGAAAACAAGCGATAAAAGAACGACGTCCATCCTTGTTGTCCCAGGATGCCGTCCTGGAACCCATCCTAGATTGAAGAAGAAGAATAAGGAAACTACAAATAGAACAATCATCACGCTCACGTCAAAGTATCACTTTACGTGTACCTACAGTTATTGTTGTAGTAATCTCTGAGCCATAGGGACTCGGCAATCTCATTTCCAAAGGTATCAAGACTAGCAAAGTTTGATGGGCGAGGTATGGTTAAGTGGTGAGATTGCAGCAAGTGACTAAGCATTTGTTTGAGTGGCTAACTTAAGAGTACAAGAATAAAAAGGGGATGGTATATGCATAATGGACGTGAACTAATAATGATCAAATGAATTATCCTGAACACCTACTTACGTCATACATAACCCCACCGTCTCCTCTTCCGGATACACTACTCACGAGAAGAGACAATCACGATCGCACACAGTTGGCATATTTTAATTACATTTACTTCAAGTTATCTAGAACTGGATGTTAAAAAAAGTTTCCAAGTTTGCCACATAACCGCGGGAACGACTTTCTGAAAGATTTAACCCTGCAGGGGTGCTCCAACTAGTCCATCACAAACAACCACACACTGCGTCAGAATGACCGAAACCACGAAAACACGTGATATCCTCAGGTTCCTATTGGAAAACCTCAACATCGAGATATCCCAAAGCATCCTCGGAATCCCTCGCACAAGATGTTCGAGAAAGGTAAAACAAGTCCAGCAAAGCCGCCCGACGTATCGATGGTCCCGATAGGAGCCGCGTATCTCGTTCTCAGGACAAGACGAATAAGTGAAGCATCCGATGGACTGATAGACATCTCCCGAGTTGCCCCGGGATGGCCGCTTCCGGTGCTCTAGTTTTGGACCAGCACCAACAGCACTGACCCGTTGTATTATGTTGAATTACTCCTCGGATTCATGACGCCCTATGTTTTTCAGTCCATCACAAACAACCACACTCTGCGTCAGAATGACCAACAGACTATGATGGGATGAATTGCATCAATTCGATGATGATCCCATCATCACGAACGGATGTTGGGGTTGGATGTGGGGGTTAGATGGGTTAGATGGCTGTGTAGAGGGGAATAGGCCAAGAAGAGAGTGAAGTTATGGCTCGTGACAAAGCTTTTAAAACCGTGAAAACGTTCGAAAATTAACTAATTATGGTGCCGCTATGGACGACCGTTCGAGTATCAAATGGACTCCGATTGCGATGAAATTTGGCACGCTGCCTACCTACACTTTAATAATACCGCACGCCTAGTTTCAACCAAATTCGAGAAATTTGTATACCCACTTTTAAAAACAATATTTTAACGATGCCGCGGGCGTGTATGTGTGATTGGTCTGGAAACAGTCAAGGAAAAAAACCCGGAGAGAATCGGTAACTAATAGCGGATGCAAGTTTCAAAAAAAAATGATGGCACGGATATCAAAGCATGGAACACAAGGTTAGGCCACAAACCATAAACTCGATGAAAAGGTATTCCTGATTGCTACTCAAAAGGCGGGGGTGCGACAGGGGTGACACCGTGCCTCCTCCAAGGTAATACCATCCGGCGGGCATCCCCAATCCAAACAACCAAAAAATCACCTCGTAATTTTGCCACCGCCGAGGCGTCTGACCGCTTGGTGTATAAAATGGCGATGACTCACACTTCAGGGGCTAGCAGCCCCCTGTGGTCTTGTGGGCCCGCGAGGTGTCGTTGCTAGCCCTGCTGGGAGCTGCACCGGCCTCTTAAATGCGGTGTCGGTGTTTTCCACTCTAGAGGGCACACGTGAGCTTCTTGCTCGTGGAGGCGTGCGTTGACACATGTCTACGCGTGGTGCCCGGGCCTCTCCCTCGCCGAGCTGACCATGCCGAATGCAGTCCCGATAGGAGGCCCCAAGCCTGGCTCGAGGGAGGCACCGGACGCGCCTTCCTACGTCAGGGTGAGAAAATTAGCGATAGTGGCAGCGCCGTCAGTGCGCTCCACGTCTCTCCGAGGCTCGGGCCAAACTACGATGATGGTGGTGCCTCTTCCTCCTCCGCTAGGGCTAGGTGGTGCTGCTTCTCTCTCGGAGGCGAAGCCGCGCGAGATCCAACATCTCCCTCGCCATCCGAGTGTCTGGCCACGGCAGCCTAGAAGGCACGCTCGAGGGAACGTGTCGCACCTCCCTCATTGCAGGCGATGGTGATGACGCCGCTGCGGCCATGTACCTTGAGGACGTTGCAACCATGGTGGGATACCACCATGAACATAGCCAGCACCGTGTAACCAAAGATTGTGTTGCATGGCAATCCAATGTGTGCAACGTCAAAGTCGATGAGCTCAGTGCGGTAGTTGCAACGTGTGCCGAGGGTGCCGGGAAGGTGGACCTGCCCCAAGGGAACAGTAGAACCGCCGGTCACCCTTGAGACGGCCTGGTAGGTGTGAGTTGATCGTAAGGCGTGTGGAGTGCCTCAAAGACCCTGACAGAGAGCACATTGAGGAGGCATCCTTGTTGATGAGGGTCTTTGCAAGCATGAAATTGCTCTGATGGGGGTGCTCATCACGGGGAGTGCGCCCGTGTCGGGGGAAGACTTGAGGCCGACCTTGGCGTCGAAGGTGATGGCACATCACGACCTTTGGAGGGACCACGCGGCCTCCATCTTCGGAAGGGCGGCGCCCTCCTTGCGAAGGGATGACATGGAGCGTTGGCCATCGGCGGGGGCAAGGGCCCCGCCGGGGTGCATGCCACCGGATGTGGACCTTGGGGCGGCAACGAGTCTCGCGGTGCGAGTCTTCCGTGCGGCGAATGACGGGGCGGTGCAGACGCCTTGCTGCGCAGAGGAGCGCGAGAAAGAGCCCCGCTACCCATGGGCAACGGGGTCTGCGGTGGACTTCAGCTTGGCATCGTACGGGTGGAGGCGATCGCCGGGACACCCGGGCACGACCTTGGGTGTGCGATCCGCTCGACGCATGGCATGCACACGTCGGTCGTCCGCCATGGAGCCGGCAAAGCTGAAGTCGAGCCGGAGCTAGAGAGCGAGGTGCATCCCTACCCCGCATGCCAAATGTCGGAATAGAGGCTCCGGGGACCCAAGTGGTTTGAACTCTAGGGTGTGCAGGCTCTCCTGTCCTACTCTATGACGCCACCCGCATCAATACTCTCGTGTGTTAGAGGTTGATGGAGAAGAACAGTGGACACAACAGTTTATCTAGGTTCGGGCCACCTCGCAGTGTAAAATACTACACGTGCTTATTTTTATCACTCTAGGATGGAGGGGAGTAAAATTGTGTGTTCTTGCTTGGTTCCCCTCTCTATGGTGGCAGTCCGTCCTCTCTGATACTATCCCTTGTCCTCTTCCCCGAAAACACTAGGCGGAAAGGGTTGCCACAACAGACAGTTTGAAGGGGGACAAGACTGGAGCTTATCCTCACTAAAGTGACCCTCTCCTACAAATTTTTCCTATTGCGGCGTGCTGGCTAGCTCAGGGATGCCCTCCTCCCTCGCGACCCTTTGCCCCGGTCTTATGACAACGAAGGGGGAAACTTCCGAGCTAGCTTTAGGAGCTAGTGGTGGCCCAACATCCCTAGCACGAAAGGTGAAACCTACTTACACGCCCCTCGGCGCCACCCAGCATAGTGCGCGTCGCCCACTTGACGACGTCACGCCGCTCAGCACCCCGCCAAGCTGCCCCCGGTCGGCCCGTCTTGTGAGGGCTTAGTGAGCCAGGAGATGCCCTCATGAGGGAAGTTGGCGAGGGTCATGGGAATACTCATTAGCATCCTCCTCGCTAGGCGAAGGCGCTCTCGCGGGCTTTGGTCATGGGGCCCGAAATGGGTTACACTCGACCCATAGGCATGCGCCGCATCGGGGCCCATAGGAAGATGGGTCGTGATACCCAGTGACCCACACCCGACAGCCTCGTGACCATACATGTGGTTTGAGAGGTAATCACCAGTGAACTGCTTTGGAAAGGCCTGAAAACAAGGATATGCATAAATATCTTCTCTAGATTTGAAATGTCGCGAAGGAATAAAAAACAAGGTATAATAGGTAGTACAATCATGTAATGCACTGATGTCTTGTTCATTGTGAAGACAAAGATCTTGTTGTTTTTTCTCGCTAGTTTGTTTATCCTAACAATATTTCTGAGTTTTTTAACTTGACTGATATTCATGGACAACTCATTTCCCCATATGCAAAAAGGATCGAAGAGTGGGTCAAAATCTCTGACAATAAGATCTACATGTGCAAGACCAAATTGTTAAAAACCTGATGACGGAAAAATGGCGAGCGTGTAGAACACGCGTCCACGTCATTGATACAGAGTGAATAAAATATAGCGCATACAATATACAAACTAAAGATCAAACATTGCAGGTACATACTTTCAGAATTCTTATATTTACATAAAAATTCTGTTAATTACATCTCTGAGGAGAAAACCCCTGATTAAGAATTCCAACATATCTATTAGATGAGATTGAAACACATTCCTATTACAATATTCTACAAGAAAAATCCTTCTTGCGGTCGACGTTGAACTCCGGCCTGGGAACTTGAAGTTTATCTGCGTAGATTATCTTCGACGCCGCTATGTTTGATGGTTTGCCATATATTTCTTTATCATGCAATTATTTTGTTGTACTCAACTTCATTTATGTTATGATTGAAATAAAGATTGATTTGGTCCAAGCTTGATTTGCCCCCCTGTTTTCACATATAGGATGCATCCATGCAGTTTTAATATTTAAGCTCATATCATGGAATTCATTTCAAAGAACCCCTGCTTGGAGCTTAATTGTTGTTTTATTTGGTTGATGGTTTATGTCATGGAATTCATTTTGAAGAACCCATGACATGTCATAATTGTCTATTTGTTATAAGGATGTTGTATACCATGGAATTCATATGAGAGAACCCATGTTATAGCGTAATTTTATTATTTTATGGCTCATGCCACGGAATTCATATGAAAGAATCCATGTCATAAGATATTTTATATTTTGTTTTGTCAACTTATGACTTATACCGTGAAATTCGTATGAAGGAACCCACGACATAAGATGCTATGTATTTCCTTTATTTTATGACTTATGTCATGGAATTCATATGAGAACAACCCATGACATTGTGTAATTGTGTATTTTCTTTGGCTCATGGCTTAGTCATTTTATGGCTCGTGTCATGGAATTCGTGAGAAAGAACCCATGCACGAAATGTACTTTCATGTCATGAAATTCAAATGTAAGGAACTCATGCGTAGATTATTTTATGATTTTTTCCACACATGGCATGTCCACGTGCAAAAAAAGTACGTCCTTGATCCGAACCACAAGGCCGAACCTAAGGACATGATTTGATGAGTTATATGTTCCTTGATCAGAACCAAAAGGCCGAACCTAAGGACATGATTTGGTGAATTTTATGTTCTTTGATTCGAACCAAACGGTCGAACCTAAGGACATGATTTGATGAATTTTATGTTCCTTGATCCGAACCAAATGGCTGAACCTAAGGAGGTGATTTGATGGATTTTATGTTCCTTGATCCAAACCAAACGGCCGAACCTAAGGATATGCTTTGATCTATGAGAAGAGTTGACTCCTTGATCCGAATCAAACGGTCAAAACTAAAGACAAGATTTCATGCGTGAGACGAGAACCCCTTGATCCGAACCAAGCTGCCGAAACTAAGGGCGATGTGTTTGTATCCTAGACAAAAGCCAAGCTAGCTTTGCTAGGCAAGACTGGGCATTTGGTAACGCCACAAATTCTTGCTTCGCTAGGCTAAAGAGCAGTTGGGGCTAGGAAAACCTTGCAAGGCCTGGGGAGTTGAATCGGCTCTCCTTCAGCGGCAAGAACGAACGAAAATTACGGATCATGATGAAAGATTGCCGGTTACTACAACTCCTCCGGCTTTAGCAAAAGAACCAAACGTCTGACCTTGCTCACGTGAGCTACGCTCAAATTTTATTGCCTGGCTAAGCAAGCTCGATGCAAGAACCAAACACATGGGATGAATGCATGGCATAGTATCTCACCTTGCCATGGATATTCTTTCCGTACGTGTGAAGAAGGGATGCATATGAGCAGCCGCTGGTGTGCGCAGCTTGCGTATGTCGGACGGTCCAAGGTGAGCGGCGTGGCCGGCGATGTATGTCCCGACGATGAGTGGAACGGCAGCGACGACGACGAGGCGAACGACCGGCGACGGCGACGGCAAGCGGACGGCCGGCGACGGCGACAGCGAGCGGACGGCCGGCTACGACAGCGGCAAGCGAACGGCCGGCGGCGAAGAAGCTAGCAGTGTTCGAGTGTGTATTTTTGTGAGTGATTGGCAAATGATTGAATGAGCGATGGATCGATCCGCCTCCAAAATGTTTAGGAGCGGGGCAGCAGCGGGCGCTTAATCGTGGGAGCGGCAGCGTGGGTGGATGAGTAGAACGTGGGAGTAACTGGCTCTTTTCTTTATTTTATTTCCTATTAATCGATGGTTGACCATACTTTGAACCTACAAGCTCCTTTCAATTAGCCGATGTGGGCTTGATTTTTTCTTATCAACGTGTGGGCCTTGGGTGTTAACCCAATACTTTGCATGCGGTGGTTCTCTCATGAATGATGCCATGCATGCATCTATGTAGACATGTGAGATCTACTTCCTTCGTTCCTAAATATAAGTCTTTTAAGCGATTTCATTAAAGGACTACATACGAAGCAAAATGAATGAATCTATACTCTAAAGTATGTCTATATACATTCGTATGTAGTCCTTTAATGAAACCTCTAAAATACTTATATTTAAGAACGGAGGGAGTATGTAGTTAATTAATTTGAGTGGGTTGAGCCTGATTGGTTGAAATGGCCATCAAAGTCTACTTTCTTTGTATGAAAAGATATTCTTCCACTCAAAATTATACGTCAATATTCTCATGACCGCGAGACACATTTTATCACATGAGACATTTGTCCTTTTACATGTGTTGTATGATATTTCATAAAAAGTGCTGGGATAATGTTCAAATCTACTCCGTGATCCAATATTTAGTAATATGAAGGACGTCTAAGATGATTTTAATTTATGTCGACATTAGAATTTGCCGTCGGTGACAACGTATGTGTATGCAAGTCATGTGTCCTCTATATTTTAGAACGATACTTGACGACTATTTATTTTGTCACATTTATTATTTCCTGACTCTTTCCAATATCCACATTATCAACATTTGGCAATATGACATTTTCATTGTCAACTCAATTTGAGCGGTTGACTATATTACTTCTCATTAATTCCTTTCATTGTAAGACAGATTCTCGTCGTTTTGCATTTATATTTTATGTGTTTAGGTATTTTATTTTATCTTGGTCAAAATCCATGTCAACGAAACTGAAATATTAGAATGGTTTCTGCAATTGCACAATAATGTGCTACTCCATCCGTTCATAAATATAAGTCTTTTAGGGATTCCACTTCAAACTACATACAGATGTATATAGACATACTTTAGAGCGTAGATTCACTCATTTTATTCTGTATGTAGTCCGTAGAGAAATATCTAGCAACACTTATATTTAGGAACGTAGTGAGTATTAGACAAAGGACCATGCATGTGCAAACCTTAATTGTAAAACTCAATTTCTACTCTTGTTTACCTGAAACACATATAAGGTAGTTATTGATCATGTTAAGTGAGGGTTGGTATGCTATGAGTAAAATATGTTGATGAAAAATAAACACATTGCAGATTAATTCAAGCCACATGGAAAAGCCATTTATCCAAACCAAGCATGATTAAGAACTAGGAAATATAGTAAATGTATATCTTCCTCATGTATTAAGTACAGCCAAAATCAATTTTTCCTCTCATGGATAATAATACAAAATTGTACCCACAACAATTGAACATCGCATTGCAGAATTGAAGAAGCAGTTAACTAAACACCAAAACAAATGAACCAAACATTAACTAAGGACCACATTGCATAACATAATATACTCATAATAGAAGCAGGCATTTAACCAAACCAAGCATGCTAAACAACTTAGAAATATAGCAATTGTATTTGCTTCTCATGTATTTAGTACAACCAAATTCGATTTATTTCTCACATGGTAGACAATAAAAAAATGCACCCACAACAATTGAACATCGCATTGCAGAATTGAACAAAATAGTTAACTAAATACCACAACAAATTAACCAATCATTAACTGAGGACCACATTGCACAATATATAACATACAAGAAGACCACATTATTAACCAAACCAAGGATGCTTGATAACTCGGAAATATAGAAATTGTATTTGTTCCTCATGTATTTTGTACAGTCAAATTTGATTTATTCTCACACGGAATACAATTGCACCCAGAATAATTAAAAAGAATTGAACCAAACAGTTAACTGAACACGACAACCAATTAACCAAACAGTTAATAAGTGAGCACCACATTGCACGACATATAGAAGATATACATTAGAAGATCAAATTGCATGGTAAAAGTACATAGGACAATTCACTAGAATTTGTTAAGGAAAGGCAGGAGAAGAACATGCAACCGGTAAACCGAACATGCTTAACTGACGTAGCTAACTAACTGAACATAGGTCTTATAGTGAGCCAATAAGACAAGATACTCCTCATCGTCGGAGATATCGATGATGATTAGCTCCTTGGACATGGAAGGGGGCGAGGCCTCGACATCATGGATGCCGTCCTCGTTGTGGTGATTTGCATGAGACGCTCCGGGCACCAACCTGCTGGCTGTCGAGTTAAGGTAAGGAAGGGCATGCTGAGAGAACACCTCGCAGTCCTTGTCGAAGGCACCGACGGTGGCCTAGAGAAAATGCCACCAACTGTCGCTTAAAGCAGCCAACCACTTTGCGGCGTCATCGCGCGAGGCGTCGGCGGTGGCCTCGATGGCGAGGTGCTCCTCCAAGATCTGGGGTCGACATGGATGGCAACCATCGCAACCTCATCCACTCATGCAGCCGCGTTTTGCTTCTCTATCGCCAAATGCTCCTTGAGCTCCTAGCTATACTGCGTGCACCATGGCTTAGGGTGGCGCTTATTTGGAGTAGGGTTGGTGATTTGGGTGGAAGGTGTCACCCCAGCGGTCAAGGCATGTGGGATGTTGAAGGAGGAGGATGGGGGTCGGGTGTGGATTACCTACCTGGATGGACGAGGTCAAGTAGCATGAAGGAGGGTTGCCGGTGAGGAGGCGGTGCTGCAAGCAAGGAGTGAAGGTTTGAACTCGGAAAGGAAGGCAAAACATGGGAAATGTGGCATTTGGTAAGGGAGGGGCGCGGAGGTAGATATTTCCGCAGAAGCGAAAAAACTTAGCTCGGCGCAGCGAAAAAACTTGCGCGCAAAGTGTCATCACACACGGTCCCTTATTCAACATCGTGTATGATATGTGAACATGACAAATGATTCATATAGCTTACCCCGTGTGTGATGAGTTTGAACGTGCAAATTTTGGTCCGAATTTCCCTAGTTATAGTGGTCATCCACGTCATTGCAGAATTTGGGTACACAAAAGAGCCTACATCACACCCACACTTCTTAATTGAGCAAGTTCATCAATTAAACAGAGGTAGCTGACCTAAACATTACTCTAAAAAATTAAAGACCGACGCTCTAAATTAAACAAAGAGTACTATTTCGGATGCTGCTAGTCGATCTCCGCTGCCTCCTTCATGTCCAGCTCATGCCCGATGATCTCCCGGGGAAGGTGCTCCATGGCATCCACCACACCATACTCGGTAAGTATCTTACCATCCGCCTACGTCATCTATTTGGAAAAGTCCGCCACGAGCTGGGTGTGGATAGCCGCAATCCGGGCTTGGACGGGCTCCATCGTGGCAAGGTATACCGCGAAGGAACGGACGGCTGGTCAAACACTCTTGGTGATTGCCAACTCTTTGGTGGTGTATTGCCGACGGTTGTCGGACAAGCTTTGTTCGATTTGTGTGGTGGACAATAGGAGCTGGGAGTGAGCAGCCTTGACATGGTCCTAGGTGGCCTCCATCAGGGCTAAGGCAACTGTGTAGAACAGATAGTCGTTGTGCCGCTCTTACCAATTGCTATCCTCGTTGCGGATGTTGTTGATGCCACGTGAGAAGCAACATCGGCCATTTGGGCTGCCTTGGCCGCCCGGTCGGAGATTGGTGCTGCGCTCATGCAGCTTGTTAGCACGTGCATGGAGGCTGCAGTTGTGCTCTTGTCGGAGTGGGCCGCTGAAGTTGCCCTCACGAGGCGGGTCCATGTCCCCATCTTTCACCAGCGACAATGAAGCAGTGAAATGATATTTGGGGAGCGAGCTAGTGTGCTTGATGTGTTGGCTGTGGATGTAGCCGACGCACCTTCTCGTGTAAGCCATATACATACTACTCACATGGTACAGTGCTCCTAGATATTTTGTACTTCATCTCACACGGTTGGTGATAATAAACTATGCACGATCTACTTGATTTTTGTCTTGATTTGAAATACATAATGGGGTCACAGCGACAAAGGATGGTGTTTGAATAGCTAGAACTTTTATCTATAGTGAACGTGCAACTATAGGTGTGTCGTAAAAAAAATTGGAATTATTCACAGTTCGTTTCCACATTTTTATACATTAACTTGGTTTTCTAGGCATTTCATGTGCTCAATTCAAAATTAAACTACATGCATATGCTCCGATGCACCAAAATGGGTGGTAAAATCATATATGTGTCCATGGTTTAATGCTTATGTCCCATGCATGAAATGGGGATGAATATCAAACACCTCGGCACCGTGGCTCGCCGGCAAACGTTGAGATACTTGGTTTTGAAATTCAAGAACCTTGGCATGCTATCATAGAATGGCATCAATATGCTCCGGTATGCAATGTGTCACCTTTGTGGATGAAACGATATTCATTGCCTCTTCTTGCTTTCAATTTTTTTTTTCTGGTGTCAACATGGAACAACAGGAGTGTCGTGTTATATGTTGGTATTTTTAGGGGTTCATTTCAACATTTTTATATATTAATTGAACTTTTAGTCATTTATGTGCATAATTGAAATTTAAACTATGGGCACATGCTCTAGTGCATAAGCATGGGTTGAAAAATCAAATGTGTGTCCTCGGTTGCATGCTTAGTTTCCATGCAAGAAATGGGAATGAATGTCACACACCTCATCATTGTTGCTTGGACACAAACATGGAGATGCATGGTTTTAAAATCCAAAACTCGTCGGATATTCATGGAACTTGGCATGCTATCATGGAACGACATCAACATGTTGTGGTAAAACAATTGTCCCAATTGGGGCAGGTGTGGGTATAAGCTTCTCACAAACCACAACTTATCACAAAGCAGAGCTTCTCACAACAAGCCTCATAGTTCCCATACGTAACGTGTCACCTTTGTAGACAAAATTATATTCATTGCCTCTTCTTGCTTTCAGTTTTTTCTAGTGTCAACATAGAACAACACGAGTGCGTGTTAAATTTTGGATTTTTTTGCGGTTCGTTTGGACATTTTTATACATCAATTCAGTTTTCAAGGAATTTTATGTGCATAATTCAAATTTGAACTACATGGCACATGCTCTAGTGTAGAAAAATGGGTCAGAAAATCAAATGCATGTTGTTGCATGCATGCTTAGGTCCCATGCAAGAAATGGGAATAAACTACAATCAACTCGGCATCATGCCTCAGCCACAAACATTGAGATACTTCGTTTTAAAATTCGAGTAAATCCAAAACTCATCTAAAATTCATGAAACTTGGCATGCTATCATTGAACAGCAACAACATGTTGTGGTAAAAAATTGTCCCATTTGGGGAAGGTTTGGGTATAAGCTTCTCACAAACCAAAGCTTCTCACAACAAGCCTCATGGTTGCGGTTGGGAATGTGCCTCCTTCGTGGATGAAAAGATATTCGTTGCCTCTTCTTGCTTTCAATTTCTTTCGTAGTGGCAACAAAGAGCAACATGAGTGTCTTCTTAAAATTTGGAATTTTTTGGGGTTCGTTTGGACATTTTTATACATTAAGTGAGTTTTCTAGGCGTTTTATGTGCATAATTCAAATTCGAACTACAAGCACATGCTCGAGTGCAGAAAAATGGGTTGAAAATCAAATGTTTCTTCTTGGGTGCATGCTTAGGTCCCATGCAAGAAATGTGAGTGGACTTCAAACACCTTGGCATCGTGCCTTGGCGGCAAACATTGAGATACTTGGTTTTAAAATCCTAGTAAATCTAAAACTCGTCTAAAATTCATGAATCTTGGCATGCTATCATGGAATGGAACCCGACATGCCGTGGTATTTTTCGTGTCGAATTTGAGAGAAGGCGCACTCAAATGAACAACCAACAAAGGCATTTTGAAACAAATAGCTGGCACCTTCACTACTGGAAAAACATAATTTTTCGACAGCTTTTAGCTTTGCCGTAAGCAATTTCACCGGGCTGACAGCATAGAGACTGTGCCCTCAGCCAAAAACAATGCTGACGGCATAGAAAATCTATGCCGTCCGCTTTATCTAAGACGTCAGCCACCTGACGACAAAGGAGCAACAGACTAACGGCATAGGGCGGCTAACGGCATAAGGAGCTTCCCGGTCCCATGTTCGACCAATGCTTAACGGGAGCCGTCTATGCCGACAGCCAGCTGACGGCAAAGCCTAATGGTTGTTTTTGCCGACAGCCAGCTGACGGCATAGCCCGGTGGTTATCCCCCCGTGCAGGACACGACCTAACTAGCCCTATCCTCTTCTCTCTCACCTCTCCCATCTGCTCTCCCGACCCACCGCCGTCGTCGACCCGCGCCCGCCCCTACTCGCCGGCGCCGCCCCGCGCCAGACCCGCCCCGACCACCCGCCGTCACCCTGCACCAGGCCCACCCGACCCGCCGCCATCGCCCCAACCCCAGGGCATCGCTCGAGGCCTCCCCGCCCCGCCCCGCCCCATCGCATCCGCCGCCGCCATCCTTGCCGCCACCGGCAACGCCTAGCCGGCCGCCCACGCGACCTACCTCCACTTCGCTGCCACATCATCGGCGCCGGCTGCCTTCTCGCCGTTGAGCTCCTCCTCCCCTTTTTTCTTTATTTTTAGTTTATTTTTTCTATATTAGTTAGATCTGTTAGTAGTAGATAATAGATTTATTTAGCAATCAGTAGTTAAATTTAGTTAGCAATTAGTCATGGTAGATTTTTAGTTAAATTTAGTTAGCAATTACTTAGTTGTTAGTATTTAGACAATAGGAATTTTTAATGGTAGATTTTAATACTTAGTCAGTATAGAAGTAAAGAGAAGATAAGGAGATGAAAATACTAACAATAATAGAAGAAGGAGGACAAGGAGATGAAGAGAAGAAGAAGAAAAGGAAAAGGAAGGAGGAGAAGGAGATTAAGAGAAGAAGAAGAAGAAGAAAAGGAAAAGGTGGAAGAAGAAGGGGGGGAAGGAGAGAAAAATGAAGAAAAGAAAATAATAAGAAGAAGAGAAGAGTAACAAAACTTGAACAATAAATTATTAATAATGAAGAAAAAGAAGAAGAAGAAGCATCAATTATTAATAGTAAATTATTAACAAAACATAAAGAAAAACAAGAAGAGATGTGAAGAAAAAGAATTATTAGCTTTATAGTAGTCACCTTAATTAGCTTTATACTTTTAATAATGTAGTTATCAATTCGATGTTAGTATTAGTTAGCTTAATTACCGCGAGTGCGTATTTGTGTTGATTGAGTGCATTTAAATGTGAAGTAGCTTCTCCGCGAGGGTTTGGTTTTCGATGACCTCCCCTGCATTCGAAAGCGAGCACGTTTGTTAACTCCTCCTCCACCCCCTTTATTTTGCTCTGTTCCGGCCTTCGTGCTGATGAAACTATAGCTAGGTATTTTTAGTATTAAAATGCAAAGTTGTTGCGTAACCAATATGCGTCTCCCGTTCGAAAGGGTTCCTGTTATAAATATGCATGCATTTGCATATTTATAACGGTGATTCTTTCGAATTGTCCAACGTTATCCATGGACAGCCCGGGTATGTGTAGATTGGGTCGTTTCCCACGCTTTGCTCCGGATCCCATGCAGAGTTTCGACAGCGCCTCCTTGTTGTTCTCCGGGTACACATCCTCTCGGTTAGTTGCCGAGACGTGTATCAGGAGAACATCGGGGAGGTGCTGCCGAAATTTTGCGTTGGATCGGGAGCAGAGCATGGGGAAATGACCCAATCTACACATACTCGGGTGGGATTAGGACCCATCTTTACCTAGTAGCTGGTAGGTGTGCATGCCGTGCATCCCAATGTATTAACCATGATTAAAAAATGGCCATAATTAATTTAACATACTTGATGAACTGATAATTTATATTGTTTATATGTGGATACTATATAGCTAGCTTGCTAGAATGACTGATCGTGAATGGATGTACACCGGTCACCATAGTCAGAGAGAGATGACCAATGAATGGTTGAGCAAAACCTATGAATTCGTGGAAACGACATTTTCTAAAGGCCAGCCAAAAACATGGTGCCCCTGCACTAAGTGCAAGAATTATTCGCGACAAACAAAAGATGTAATGGGTAAACACCTGCAGATGCGTGGTTTTACTCCGAGCTATACCGTGTGGACATTTCATGGTGAGTCGGCCCAACGTAACAGAGACGAGGTGTTACGTCGGCACACCGATGATTATGGTACAGGGATTGAAGACATGGTGAATGACTTTGATGATGCTCGGAACAAGGACGAAGAGATGGAGGAATCCGCGAAAGCCTTCTATGCCATGTTGGAGTCTTCAAAACGTCCTCTTCACGAGAACACTAAGATTTCTCAGCTAGATGCCAACGCACAAGTAATGGCTCTGAAAGCCCAATTCAACATTGGAAGAGACTTGTTTGACTCAGTGATGACCCTGTTTGGGCAATTTCTACCCGAAGGTCATATTATGCCTTCAAACCTATATGAGTCAGACAAAATCCTTAGTGCACTCAAGATGTCGTATGAGCAGATACATGCTTGTGAGAAAGGATGGGCCTTATTTAGGAAAGAGTATGCAGACGAAACATATTGTCCATTTTCAAGTCCTCCAGATATGTTGAGGTAGAAAATGGTGAAGGTGAGAAGAAGCAGAGCAAAATCCCCGTGAGTGTCCTACGGTATCTGCCGATCCTACCAAGACTTCAACGACTTTACATGGTTGAAGAAACAACAAAACAGATGACATGGCACAAACATGGAATTAGGAAAGAATTAGATGAACACGGAGTTCCGATGTTGGTTCACCCTTCAGATGGTGACGCATGGAAGGCATTCGATAGTATACATAAGGAAAAAGCTAAAGAATCAAGGAATTGTCGAATCGCCATCAGCCTCGATGGGTTCAATCCTTTTGGTATGACGGCTACCCAATATAGTAGTTGTCCTGTATTTGTCATTCCCCTCAATCTTCCACCATCATCCATTATGCAAAGAAAGCACATATTTCTGACGTTGATAGTTCCAGGGCCAAACTACCCGGGGAAGAATATGAGTGTGTACATGCAACCGCTGATGGATGACTTGAAAGAAGCTTGGGTGAATGGGGTCAACACATACGACGCAGCCAAGAAAGAGAACTTTCAAATGTATGTTCAGTACAAATACTCGTTGCATGATCTGCCGGCATTTGCGCTTTTCGTTACCTGGTGTGTGCATGGAAGGTTCCCATGCCCACAATGCAAGGCAACTCTTAAGTTTCATTGGTTGCCGGCGGGTGGGAAGTATTCCTGCTTTGACTTGCATAGACAGTTCATGCCTATGGACCATCCATTCAGAAAAGACAAGAAGAATTTCATGAAAGGTAAAGTTTTCAAACACTCGGCACCACCTGCGTTGACGGGGGCACAAATTAATGAACAGTTAATATCTATGGAGCCTGATCCAAACCATCCAGGGTATTTCTTGGGTTATAATGAGGAACAGGCCTGTACCCACAGGCCATGCATCTGGGATCTCCCCTACTTGGAAGACCTCTTACTTCCACACAACATTGACATGATGCACACTGAAAAGAATATCGCCGAGGCCCTTCTTGGCACATTTTTCGGCACTGATAAGGGCAAAGATAATACAAAGGCTAGAGTTGACCAGGAGACTCTGTGTGATAGGCCATCACTAAATATGCGAGAACCGAAAGGAAGAAAGAATTGGTCCAAACAACGTGCCATGTACAATCTTGAAAAGGGAGCAATAAGGGAAATCCTCTTGTGGGTGCAAAAAAAGTTGTTGTTCCCCGATGGGTATGCTGCGAATCTAGCGAGGGGAGCTAGCATTGAAAAAATGAAAAAAATTGGGCTCAAGAGTCATGATTGGCACATATGGCTTGAGCAGATAATGTCGGTGATGTTGCGCGACTATATCCCCGAGGCTGAATGGCTAGTATTGGCCGAGTTGAGTTATTTCTTCCGTGTTCTTTGTGCTAAAGAGTTGTCGCATGCCGTGATAGATGACATGGAAGAGTTGGCGCCTGAGTTGCTCTCCAAGTTAGAGAAGATTTTTCCACCAGGCTTCTTTAATCCGATGCAACACATGATTTTGCATCTCCCAACCGAGGCAAGATTGGGTGGCCCTGTGCAAAATCGTTGGTGCTACGCAACTGAAAGAATGAAGAAGACACTTCGAGGAAAATGTAAAAATAAACGTAGAATTGAAGCATCGATGGCCGAGGCGTTCATTACCGAGGAGGCGACAAACTTCATAACAGCACACTATGATGCCAGTACGCACACCTTGCATAATCCAAAGCCTCGGTACAATGTGGGCGACCCCAAACGACGTGAATCCAATCTCAGTCTCTTCAAAGGGAAGCTCACACCTTATGGTGTGGAAAACCAAAGTTGCTGTGCATCGAGGAGTGGCGCACAATAACGATGTATATATTGAACAACTTAACAGAAGTTCGGCCATACATCGAGTAAGTGCTCTATACATTGTTTTGCAACTTTTAACAAGTTTTGTGTGTAACAACTATTATTAATTGATACAGTTGATACGTCGAACAATTCTCGAATGGTGTTGCAATCAAAAAAGTATCCATTCTCGACTATGAACTTCTTGAAAAGACAGGAGGCGGCTATCCCGGTTTCATCTCTTGGTTAAAAAAACGGTACCTCCCTTATATATAATAGGTGATTTCCTTTGTTGCTATTACTCATGAGTAACACACCAAATTCAATCCTTTCTTAACTTCTAGGCTAATTCAGATGAGCAAGTCGATGATGAATTGAGAGAAATAGCTAATGGTTTTGACTTTAAGGTATGTACATTTCAGAAGTACAACATCAACGCGTATCGCTTTCGTACTACTAGCAAAGAGCTTTCAATGCCCGGTCGAAAAACAAACAATTCTGGTGTATTTGCTCTAGGCGAGGGAGGTGTCGAGTATTATGGAAGACTTGAAGAAGTCTACGAACTTCATTATTATGGTGAAAATCCTCCAAACGTTGCTGTGTTCAAATATCATTGGTTCGATCCTACTAAGACAAGACGGACTCATGAACATCTTGGGCTAGTCGAAATTCGATAAGACAAGTAGTTAAGTGGTGCCGATGTCTATATTGTGGCTCAACAGGCCACCCAAGTTTTCTATTTGCCATACTGTCGTCAAAGTGTTAAGAACCTGGAAGGTTGGTATGTCGTGTTCGATGTGCCGCCACATCTTAGACCACCTCCTCCAAATGAAGACGATTATGAACCTCAAATTGACCCAATAACATATGATGGAGAATTCTTCCAAGAATCATGTGGTGTGAGACGTCGTACCCGAAACTGCTCTACGTCCACCCTGAACACGGAGGAACAAGAATCACGTGATGATGAGGAAGAAGTGGAAGTAGAAGAGGTTACCAATGCGGATGACCTATCAATGATTGATCGGTTACAAAAAGGCCTTCCACATGATGTCCCTGAACCCGATGACGATATCAGTCATGACGACACGTGTGATACTGATGATGATTTTGCTTCAATTGACCATGGATAAGAGACAGATGATCCCGACTATTAGTACTTTGTATGCATCCAAACATTGTTGTTTAATTATTCAATTATTAGTTGAATTATTCATGTATTTATTATTGTTCGTTTAATTATTGTCTTTGAATTTGTACTAATTATTTAACTATTTATTGTTCCAGGTGGTGAGACATGGCAGGCGGGGATAAGTTGAGGATATCACCTGGGCAGCTACGGAGAACTTTGTTGCAGAGCTTTGCCGAGGAGCCCCGTGGGAGAGGCGGAGGAAACAAGAGAGGTAGAGGACGTGGTCATGGGAGAGGGAGGCTGCCTGATTGGAGCCAGTCGCCACCACCCTCGGCTACTTCTGTCTCAGCCACTTCACCCTTGCAGACGAGGGTGTCACCGGTGCGGGATCCTCCCGTCTAGGAGCAGACACTGATGCAGGGGGCGGAGGCGGAGGCTGAGGGGGCTAAGGCGGAGGCTGAGGGAGAGAGGCGGAGCCCGTCTGCCAGCAAGTCGGTCTACCAACGTGGTATGACACGAGTTCCAGACCAATTGGAGTTGCAGCACAGGGCGTTCATTGGGCCAGATGGCGAGAAGTAAGTTGATATATATTGTGTACCTTATATCATTATATTTCACCAAGTAGCTAATGTCTTTGCCTTATCATTATGTAGGGGGTGGGATTACCCGAAGAATACCGGGAATCCAAACTGTCTCCTTGGTGCTTTACTTAGGGAGCACTTCCCCGGGATAGTGCAGTTGCCCGGTGAGGGTATGGTTCCTGAGCCAGGACTCAAGTGGGAGCACTACCAAGCTGCTCTGCTCCCGGAAAACACACATGTGAATGGTGTAGTTTGCATGAGCATGGCCGACAAGGTGTTGGCTGATTTTTGGGTAACTATTATTTTACCCAATAAAAAGTATACAATGTTATATATTGTTATTTCCTTCCAAATCATTTCACTATTCATCTATGCATCTATATGGCATAATTGCAGAGTTACTTTAGGGTCGAGGAGGAGACGGAGGAGGCGGCCAAGAAGAACCTCGTGAAAGAGTGCAAGAGTTTATTGAACAACATGAGGCACGAGCTACGTATTCAGGTTGTTCGAGATTGGTACGCCAAGCAAGGGGAGCCGAAGACAAAGACTGAGTGTCGAAAGATTTACCTTGATAAGACCGAGTACATGGAGGTATGTACATTCCAAAGAACAATTCTTTAATAGTTTTTTTAGGGCTAGTTAGGTCTATTTAGTTATAATACTTAGTTTCATTCTTCATTAACTTACATCATAGGTGCCCCCGAGATGGTTGGCCGATAAGATGGATTGTTGGGAGATGATAGTGGACAGGTGGTGCACAGAAGCTTGGTTGAGCACCCACACTGTGGCCAAGGACCGTCGTGCCCAATTGGTTGGTGTGCCACACAACCAAGGCAATGCCAACATCAAGCAATACGCCAAAAAATGGGTATGTGTGCCTTGTTTTGTTTCTTCAATAATTCATTCGTTCATGATTTTTGTTGTACTAATTATTTGTCTTTTCTTGTAGGCCGAACACAATAACCATCCCGAGCCTCAGGGATACGCCGCGTTTAGCATGGCCCATAAGGGCTCGTACAAGACTGCGAAGGCATATTCTGAGGGGGACGGGCCATCGGCGTACACAAGCCTGTCCGCCTACAGCAAGATGACGTCTTATTCTGAGGTGGTCAAGCAGCTGCGTGGGCCTGACTTTGACCCGAGCCAGAATCCTATCGATCCGGAGGCGTTGATGATCTTTGGTGGTGGTAAGAGTCATGGAACGCCGACCATGTGTGATGGCTTCGTCCCTATCACTAAGACTCTTTCTCAGATCAAGGTGAGGCAAACGAGCTCCGCTTATGTAATCCTTGCCATCGAGGTAGTTTTCTTCATTATTTCTTTCGTTCATTTGTCCCTGGATGGATGATGAAAATTCCTTTTGCGGAGTGGTTGCAGGCCGCACTTGAGAAGGAGACGGAGGCCACCAGGCTCTTGTTGGAGGAGAGGGACCGAAATACGCAGAGGTTGCTTGAGGAGGAGAGGGCATGCAATAATGCCCATGCGAAAGCCATGCACGACTTCGATCCGGTAAGTCAGTTGTGTGAGAAGCAAGGCTATGTGTGAGAAGCAAGGTTTGCCGCCCCCTCCGCCGGTGCCTTCTCTGGTGGGAACGGTGAGTTCCCTTTCAATGACCAACCTTGCACGGTCTTATACCATTGTCTGCCGCCGTGCTAACCACATATTTTAACTCTTGCCTTGTTGCAGCATCATTCCAGAGTTGAATCCCACGATCCCTTTACTTCTCCTGGTGAGAGCCCTAGCAACCCAGCGACCAACCGAGATGGTGCTTCTCCTCCGTGACTTGGCATTCAGTAAGTTATTCATCTCCTTCTTATTCTTTTTATTGTTTAGATCAACTTAGATTATGCCATGCTTTAGTTAGCTTAGTAAATTCTAGTTGATATTAGCCATGCTTTAGTTAGCTTAGTAAATACTAGTTGATAATTAGCTTACTTACCTAAAAAATTACATAATTAGCTTACTTACTTCAAAATGACATAATTACTTGATAACACAAAAAATAGCATAATTATTTGATATTAGAGCCCAAAAATGACATGGTTAGTTTAGAAAGTTTAAAAAGAAACCAGAAGAGAAGAACAAAGAAGAGATGAAGAAATAAGAGAAGAAGAACGAGGAGAAAAAGATATAATAAGAAGAACAAATCTTCTTATTCTTCCTTTTTCTATTCTTTCTTTTTCTCCATCTTGTTGTTCTTCCTCTTCTTCTTCTTCTTCTTCTTCTTGTTCTTCTTCTTGTTCTTCTTCTTCTTCTTCCACTTCTTCTTCTAATTGCTTAGCTTAATTTATGTAACTTCTTTCTTATTGTATTTTTCTTCTAACTTCTTTTTCATTATGCAGATTTTGATAAAGCCGCATGGCATATTGATGAATGCTCCAGGGACTGTACTCATGTAGTCTTAGATGAACTTTGTAATGCACTTGTATTTGCGAATGCACTTCTGATGCTTTGTAATATGTTGTGATCTTGTTTGCACTTTAATTTCATATATTGGTGTTGTTTGCACTTTGTGATGCACTTGTGGTGCTGTTTAGGGCATGGGAATATATATATATATATTGTTGTTTGTATCAATGTTTTGCAAATGCAGGGAATTAATAGAAAACAAATATAAAAAAAGCAAAGAGGGTCTTTGCCTACAGCTTACTGACGACAAAGCCTATGGCGTCGGTGGGCTGACGGCAAAGAAGGACACGTGGCAACAACCTGTGTAACCTTGCAACTGTGAGAACACCAAATTTTCCCAGATTTTCGGCTTTGCCGTCAGCTGTGCTTCGGCTGTGGGCAAAGAGGGGACCCAGGGAACCCAGATTTTCGGTTTTGCCGTCAGCTGTGCTCCAGCTGTGGGCAAAGAGGGGACCCACATGTCAGTGCTACTAGCATCCCTAAAACATGTGGCCCACCAGAACTTTGCCGTCCGCCAGCGTCCAGGTGACGACAAAGCCTGCCGTTAACCCTCTAACGGGGCTCAGCTTGTGTCGTTGCCGCCATTGCTCTGTGCCGTCAGCCCGTGCCACAAAGCTGATGGAAAAGGCGTTGCCATCGGTCGATTTGCAGCTGACGGCAAAGAAGGTGATTGCCGATAAAATCATGGCCGACTCCTTTGCCGACCAAACACTGACGGCAAAGCCTTTGCCGTCTGTTAAACAGGTCGTTGCCGTCAGCTCTGGCTGTCGGCAAACCAGTAGATTCCAGTAGTGCTTATCATCTCAAATCTTTGTATAATTTAAATCATGGGCGTATTCTTAATCATACACATGACGCCAGGTGTCACACTTTTAATGGCTATGAGGTGTTGTGCGGACAACTGCTTGAGTAGACGGGAGGTGTGCGAGGAAAATTGTGCATGCACGATTTGTGCAACTCTTCATTGCAAACGATTAATCTAGAACACCCGTATGCAAAGTAAGAGCTATGGTCCTTCCCTAGTAAGCCAACGGAAAATTTGTCGTGCAGGATTTGTGCATCTCTTCATCGCAAACAGTTCAGATTGAAGATGGCCTGCAAAACGAGATCTATAGTTCTGTCGGGACCCCGATCCTAAGCCATAAAAATCCAGCATGTAACACATCACATCACTTTGTGCCCTCAAGCACGGTAAAATCCATGACTGCCACCTTACCTTGGCTGGGACCGTTTGCATCTTTTGGCTCACGTATATGAATGTGTTGCTAGCAATCATATGTTAGAGAACCGGGTTGACATGACTAGTTATAAACCCGAGCGGCACATTCGTACAAGGCCAAGCATACATAACCGAGCAAAGCTGGTGTCACTCAACAACGAGTGTAGATGAGGCGTAGCAAGATAAATGGACTCCATTACACCGCGTGACATTTCCCCGAAGGGACAAGCACATCAACAAAGAAGGATACATGTCAGTCAACCAATGTGTCTGAAGAAGTAGCAAGCTACCAAGGCTCAGTGTAAACACAAAGGGGCATTTCCCTGTAAAGAGTACCGCTATAGGCACACAACTAGGATTCGAATCCCATACATACCGTTGCACATCACACCTACACACGACATGCCCGATATGCATAGATACAACAATGGCATCACAACATAACCATACAACATAACAACATTTATTTAGAAGGCTCTGAAGAACCAACATTCTATAACGTTACAAGTAGGGGTCACATGACCCAACATTCAGAGCATACAATCAACAAGCGAAAGTTACATGTCTGGGAACAGACATCTACTAAAAATGGATGGAAGAGCCTGGAAAGCTACAACGACCCTAAGAAAGGAGCCAGACCTTTGTTTCGGATTCCCAAGCTATTCCAGTCAACAACGAACACATCTTGTAGAACCAATAGTGAGACTAATGTCTTCTCTGCAAAACATAAATTAAGTAACAGTGAGTACAAAGGTACTCAACAAGACTTACATCAAAACTATCTACATATGCATCAATATCAATGAAGGGGTTGTGGAGTTTAATTGCAGCAAGCCAGCTTTGAATCTTGGCTAACCTGTACCATGACTAAAATTTTATCTTCGAGGTGGGATAGCGCACACGAGTCCACGAATTCACCATATCAATACACCATTGTGGATCCATTCTCGTCTCGCTACGAGAAGTACATCCATAGCACTCACACTTATCTTGTGTATTTTAGAGTATCCATTTCAAGCTGTCTATGTACCAAATAAGTTTCCAAGTAGTCCATATCCACAGACGCGGCTATTCAAATAGATTAATTCACCCTGCAGGGGTATACTTCTTCACACATACTCTCACCACTTATCACCATATGCACGTCATGCATCTCGGCAACCTTCAAGCGTAAGCACTGGCGTGGGCGTCGGCCATGACCTTACTAACCACACGTGACTCTTGTCCAGGTTTAGCGCCTATTGGAGACTGAACCCGCAAGGAAGTCCGCCCGAAGTTTTCATTATGGCCCAAATGATGTATACAAGGTTCCCAAGCCCACCTCGACGGATGGTTCTACGCTTGGTAAACCCGACCACTGGTGTATCTACCACGCCATAGCCTACCCCTCCGGTCAGCGCTTTGCAGACCACCAACACATCCTACAAACACCAGAAACTAGTTGCAACTCCTCGACAGAGATTAAGGCGATTAATAAGTCGAGAGAGTCAATTAAGGATCCCAATGTGCCGTAGTATCTTGTCTTGGATAACATACACATAACTAAGTTCTTAAGGACGGTCCCAATGAGAAAACCCCTACATGGCCTCTCATCGCTACCTTTACCAAAACGGATTCACACACTTAACTCTCACACAGTAGGACATGAACACAACCATTTCAATTCATTACGGAGATGGATCAAACCCAACACGACTCTAAGCATCGCAGGCATAGTAAGCAAGCATGGATGAGTAAGCACAACAAGGCTCAATTTGTTGCTACTCATGCTAAGTGGTTTCAACTATTTACTATGGCAAAAACAGGTCATGCAGTGGAATGGGTTTAACTACCGAAACATGTAGCATTTGAATCCTTGTTGGCCTAATGCAGTAAAAGAGAGCAGGAGCGGGAGAGTGGGTTTATATCAATATGCTCAATGCAGGGGGGTTGCTTGCCTGAAAGTTCTTAAGATAACCATGGGTCTTCATTAGTGTCAACGATCAAAATATTGGAATCATCGTCTACCAAGAGGGAACATCACCGGCAAACAGAAAAATAACAACATTTACATCAAGGAAATGCAACGTTATGTTGCATGATCATGACATGGCAATACGCTGTTGATTGAGCTAATGCATCTAGCAACAAGATTAAATGAAGTTGGTTTGAACCAAAGGTTCAAGTTAAAACTTAATATGTGGTTATTTAAATGCCATTTACTTGATTTGTCCAAAACAACGGACAAAAGTTTCTCTAACATGCATTAAAGTCATACCATCATATTCCTTGGATTTTTCTGATAGTTTTTCATATATAATTTATTTTCATCCGAGCTATGGTTGAATTTCTATGAATTTTTAGAAGTTTTAGGTATTTTTAGAATTAAATAAATCAAGAATTTAGTTATTGTGTCACCCCTGCATCATCACTGCATCAGCAGGTCAACAGGGCCAGTCCTGGTCAAGCCTGACTAGTGGGGCTCACTGACATTTCTCTTTCTATTCTGCTTCTCTTTTCTAACAAATTCCCCTTTGTTTTATTTTGTTTGGGCAAAAATCATACATCCAAAAACCCTGAAATAATTTATAGGATATACACCGAATATTCCAAAGTCCCATAAAAAGTTTTAGCATTTTTGAATCAACTAAAATATTTATAACCTCTTATTTGTTATTTTCAGCAACTTGTTGGTTTAACTAAAATTCCAAAAAAGCTGGATAAAAACTAGATCACCCCTCTGATGTTGTTTCTAACATTTATTCGATAGGGTGAACATTTTTGGAGACCATTTTGGGTTCATTGAAAATAATTTTGGTTGAACCAATTTGAATTTTATTTGGTGCTAGGGTTTGATAATCCCCATTTCAAATTAAATTGAATATAACATGATGCAACACTCATGCTAGCACAAAGCAAATGGAATGATTAGGGATGTGACAGGTTCCTTTGCCGCTAAGCAAAGAGAAAATCTACCACGTAGGATTTGTACAGCCCTTCAACGCAAACGGTTTGTTCGAATGACCCATGTGCAACCACGTACACACAATTTGGTATGATTTGCATGTGTCATATTGGGATATTTCCATTTGTGAAATGGGAAGATTGACATTTGTCTATCTAGTAACATTCCCCTTGGTCAACACTGTAACACTCCCATTTGTCCAAAAATGTAGCTAAAAATCACTAGCACTATCTAATTTTTGCAACTCAAATTCAGTACGCATATATTTCATTCATAGATTAAGTAGTCTTTCTTTATACAAATAGTTCAACTCGACAGCTGAACCGGCCAAACTTTTCCCCAATTATTGACAACCACGTACTGAAATAGCTATTTCAACTATATATACTAGCTAATTATAAGTATGTTGTATAGTTCAACCACATATATAGTAAGATGAACTGAAAAAATAGCCCCTAAATACTACTACTATAGAGGGGCATTGTACTACTTGCAGAAGCCTCTCCTCTGCCCAGCACGCTCAGTAAAAGGCATAGTAGGAGGAGCCTATCGACGAGCTGGATTGGAATAGATGCCTGCCGCTACTGCACCTTTAGCGATGCTCACCTCGAACACCCTATGTCGCTCTAGACGACCCATCTCGAAGCGGTGGGACTCCTCATAGATATCCTCATTCCACCGCTCTATGCCCGCATGTGCTGATGCCACGGCGGAAGTAAGACTCTTTGCAAGCTCGAGTAGGTGCTCCTCCTCCTCCCATAGGAACTCGATGTAGCGTGCAAGGTCGATGACGCACATGCGGGGCTCCACCTCCACCTCCCTCCTTAGGGTGGTGGTGGCGGAGTGGGTTATGACCCCGATAGTCCATGCTTGGTTCGCGGCCAAAACAGCCAACGGTGGGGTGGCATCCACCACCGCCACGTTCCACCTTTGGGCTACAATGGCGGAGTGGGCAATAGCCACGGTGCCCGACAATGGTGGGGCGGTCATGACGGCCACGTCCCGCAGATGGGTCGCGGTGGCGGAGCAGGTGATTGCCCTTGTTTTTGACGGTGGTGTGGCGGCCATGGCAGCACGCGTTTGGGTGACAGTAATGGCAGCTCACAACAGTTTCCGATGGGCACCGACGACAGAGCGTGTGTTGGGTGTTGCGGGCACACCCAAATAGGGATGCCACATGCAGTACACTACGTCGGGGACTGCGCCGCCGGAGTTGTGTAGCCTCCTAGCTGGAGCTCTCCTCTGGTGATGGTGGAGTGGCTGAAAAATGATGATGGACCGGTGCCATTGGCGATTGTGGGAGAATAAGACGATATAAGCTACGCGGGGAGGGGAAACTGCAACGCAGGACTCGCCGCCCATGAGGGTTTATATAGGAGGCCGGTAAGAATTGGGATTTTGGGGGATTTCACCAAGTCGTACGGGAAGCTTGGATGGCTATGCATGGGAACCTATGCGGTTTTGCGGGAACTTGATCACCGATGATTCATTAGCGCCACTTCGAGGCATTGCTTGGCCAACGCCTCAATGGTGCTCAAGGTTGCGCTCGAAGCCGTCTACGGATGCAGGATGACAAGACATGCAAGAGGAGGAAGAAACAACACGTACACAAATGGTTAATAAAAAAGGTTTACGATTTAATGACCTACTACCTCCGTCCTGGTTTATAAGTCCTCTTTGTATTTTTGTGCCTAATTTTGACTACAGATTTAACTAATACAACATGAATGCATGAAGACAAAGATTACATTGTTGGATTAGTATTTGAACATAGATTCCAATTATATTATTTTTATAACGTGCATTAACATTTTTTAAGTTAAATTTAAGGTGAAAATACACCACATAATATAAAGGGGACTAATAGACCAAGACATAGGTAGTAGCACACAGCTGCTCTCTATGCAGCGTCATGAATGATTCTTCGGCCATCGCGTGATATGGGGAACGCGACGTAGTTTCACATCATTCCGCCGGCTCGCAACTCTCGATCGGTTTGTTGACGAACATTCCCTACATGTTCAACTGGTCTATGCGTCTGGTTTCTCGCGGTTGAGGCGGCAGCGGCGCGCTCTGCTCGTGCCCCGCCTCGTGCACTCTGCTCTTGCGTCCCTGTGCGCGCTCTACCTACGCTGCCAATGTTTGTGGCCGGTGCATGTTCACGTACATTTGTGTTGCCATTATGCATGTGGTTGCGCCGGGTGCGGCGGCACGATGCGGTATGCCCGCTGCAAAAACTGCCATTCAGACGTGCCGAGAATCCAGGCCGCCTGATCCCCATTTATTCCCGTGACTATTTACCTTCATATCTCGCGCCACATGACACAATAAGAACACCCACAACGACACATACAAGTAAGATATCCAGCGGTTTCAATGGCGCTCCCCGTGGCTCCAATGGCGATCCCAGCGGACGACGATGACAACGGGTGGCAGTTTAGCACACATAGCGTAGTCGACACCCACATCAGGGGGAAGGACCTCTCGGTGTTGTACACGGACGAGCCGGACCTGGTGGAGAGCTTGATCCAAACTATGGAGCAATTGCTTGCTGAGGACAAGTACCAAGTGGTCGGTTTCGACCTCGAGTTAACCAGTGGTCGTGTTGGGCAAGATCAGAGTGTTGTCGTCACCCAGTTGTTCGTGCAACATGACATCCTCGTCTACCACTACCACCTAGCCACAAGGCCCTATGAGCGTTTTGCTAGTGTTATAAACAACCTCGACTACAGTTTCGCTACGGACGACACCACCAACGATCTAAAAGCGCTCGATGTTTCGTGCTTGACCTACCAGAATCTTGTCAACATCCGTGACCACTACAAGGTCTAGGGCAGCACCAATAACAAACACAACTCCTTGGTTAACCTTGTCTCGTCCATCATCGACCCCTACTACATGAAGATAAAGGATGAGAGCAAGAAGGACAATAACACCTAGCATAGTGACTGGGATCAAAGACTGGATGAAAAACACATCAAGTACACGGCCAAGGATGCATACACAAGCTACAAGATATACATGCCCCTCGTTGACATGAGGAAGTGTCTTCGCCCTACCCCAAATGATGGATCGACCCATAGAGCTTTCACAGAGCGCCATGAGTAGATGACTAGATGATCATTTCTCCTAGTTTGGAATGCATGCATTTGTTCGTTGAGGTGTGTGCGAATGATTTGTATAGTGACTTATGTAATTGGATGTTTATTTTAGTTATATATATATATTCTTCTTCTGTAGACAAAGAAAATCACATGGCTTATTACAGTAATCATGTGTGTTATTATCGATCTTTGCACACATGTCTGCTTAAGAACCTGTTTTCCGCGTATCACACACATCTTGTTCAGTTGAGCTGTTTTTGTTGTCTTGGCTCATCACAAACAGTTCTGAGTGAATTGTATGCCCACCCTGATCTGGCTGACCGTTTTTGTTGTGTCACCTAATCACAGAAAGTTCAGCCGAGTGAATTGTATGCTGTATATCGCTCACACCCTCATCTGGGTGACCGTTTTTGTTGTTCTAGATAACTGCAAGCAGTCCATATGGATTAACCGTATGCCACGCATCGCACACACGGATTTGATCTGAATCGTGTTTGATGTGTGCACGATCGCAAACAGTTCATATCATTTTTGATGTGTCAAATCCCTGACCCCTTAAGCAAGTTAGTCTTGTGCTCATGTCTTCTTTGCATTGCATCTAAGAAATTGTCAACAAGAACAAAGAAAGAGGTGAAGGAAAAACTCAAACCCTAGCCACTTCTTCAAATAAAGGAAATCTCAAAACTAGTTAAAATCAATGAACCCAAAATGGCCTCAAGAAAAGTTCAAACTTTCTGATAAATCATGAAAGTAAATGAGCAATGAAGAAAACCATTTTATTAACATCTTAAGCATATTAAATAAATGCAAAAGCTACTGGTTTCAAGTTTTTAATTTGAAACCCGAAACTTTAAATTTTCAAAAATGTTGAAAACTTTGGAAATGGTTGGGAATATTCCAACAAATATTCAGGTGTGTTTAAAATAGTTTTTACAAACCATTTTGGGAGTTGAAATAAATAGAAAATCAGTGAAATACCAAAACAGAAAAGAAAAAAAATGAAAAATCATTACCTGTCGCCTAACCTGGCCCGGCCTAGCAATTCCTGACGTCTTCCTCCCCCGCCAGTGGGCAGCAGGAGGTGGCCGCCGCGTACTCCGGCGCGGCCACGCACCTGTGCGCCTGCCTGGCCGCCGTCTCGTGCTGGCAAGCCCGGGGATAAGCTCCCAGAGCCCGTGGTTATCCATTCCCAGCGCCAGATCCCCCCCTCCTCTCAGATCTCTCCTCCCTCCTTCTGCCGCCATTGGAGCCCGAGCAGAGCTCGAGCTCACCGTCGATCTAGCCGACCCTTCTCCCTCATGAGCCACGCAGTAGGTCCGCCGCACCTCTCTGAAGCTTCCTAGCCCCGAGCCCGACGCTGAGGTGCAGTGAAACGACGAGCAGCTGTCGTCTTCTTCCTCGGGTCACTAAAGATCGCCACCGACGCTCTCCCTCTCCAGGCCGTCCCCGAGCAAACTAGCGACACCACTACACTCCCCGTGAGCATGCAATCATTTCCCCTAAGATCTCCCCGTCGATCCCCTCCTCTAGGCTTAGTTCCATCGGAGCCCGACGAGGACCGCCGCTGTTCGTCGCCGGTAGCCCTCCAGTGACGGGTTGGTCCGCCTGAGGCCACCAACAGCCTCAGTACATCATGTAGATGCGCTAGGTGCCCAGCCCCGCGCGTTTTGGCCCCGTATTCGATGGCATCGACGATGGCCGAACTTGGTCACCGCCAAGCTCGTCGCCGGCGTTGATTCCGTCCACCCCAGCCCCTGGGGCTTGTCCCATCGTGCACGCCATCGAGTGGCCGTTCCTCTGGTGCTCTCCGCGCCGAGTTTGGCCCTCTGTGCGCCATTTCCGATGCCCCCGACGTTCTGGTGCTCGTCGGAGGCTCCCCGCCGGCGAGGACGACCTCGCCGCCGGTGGATCTCAGCTGGCCTAAGCCACTGACGGGTGGGGCCAGCCTCTGGATAGTTTAGAAATAATAAAAATAAATCAGATAAATTAATAAGACACTGACATGTGGGTCTAGTAAGATTAATCAGCTAATTAAGTTTAATCTTAATCTAAAACTGACCAGAGACACTGACCAGTGGGTCCCACTAGTCAGGTTTGACTTTCAACGGCCACATGGACCTGCTGATGTCATGCTGATGCAGTAAAAGTATTTTCCAGTATAAAAATAATTCCAGAAATGTTTAAAACTTCAAAAATTCATAGAAATTAATCTGTAACTCCAATGAAAATAATTTATATATGAAAAAGTATCAGAAAAATTCAAGGAATCTGAATATGCTATTTTCATTCATGTTTGAAAAAGTTACAGAACCCAAACATGTAGATTAATGAATAAGTCAATTCTTATAAATATTTTATAAATGGAATTTGGAAAATATTCAAATTTCATTATGAATGACATGATCAAACAATGTTGTAATAACAAACCAGTACCTTAACATGACATCTCATGCATGCTAACATCAAGTTGATCTGAGCATCAGGTCGAATCAATTAAATCGGTATCCAAGAATACCTCGTTCGAATTGATATTTGAATGTGATTCAAATCAACTTCAAACCTAATACATGTTGATTTTATTAGTTTACCACCTTGCATTCTCATGCCATGCTCATGCATCATCTTGTTGCATATGATTGTTATTGATTGTTGCCCTTCATCTCGGTAGGCTCCGCACCCCCGGATTCCACCGAATATCCGTCTGACGGATATTGTCCCTCCTCTGAGCAACAAGGCAAGCAACCATTTTGATCATCCCAATAAATCCCATGTTCTTGCTCCTGCACTTATTTATTGCATTAGCATCAAATGCTTCAAATGTTTTTGCCACGTTAGTTGAACCCACTTCCTTTGCATGACCTAACCTTGTCACAGTAAATAGCCGAACCTTGCAACCTAGCATACCTGGTAGTTGCTTGAGCCATGTTGTGCCTTATCCTGCTATGCATGCTATGCTTAGAGTTGTGTATGGTCTGTCATCTGGGAGATGAACAGAATTGTGAGAATGTGTTCGGTAAGCAAAGGTTGTGTGTCGAACCTGATTTGGTAAAGGTACCGGTGAAAGGCTGTGTAGGAGTACATGGCGGGTTGTTTCATTGGAACCGTCCTTAGGAACTGAGTTCCGTGTATGTAATCCAAGACTAGATACTACCACATGCTGGGCCCTGAAATATGACCCCGCTCGGCCTATTAATCGCTTAGCACTCTGTCCAGGAGTTGCAAGTAGTTTCTGGTGTTTATAGTAATGGTGGAGGTCGTGCATGGTGCTGACCTGAGAGGTGGGCCATGATGCGGTAGGCAGTGGCACGGTGTACCAAGTGGCACCCGGATGGTGGGCTTGGGAACCCTGCGCACATCGTTTGAGGCCGTGGCGGAAACCTCGGCCGGACTTCCGTACGGGTTACTCTCAGATAGGCAATAAACCAGGACTAGGTACTTGTGTGGTTAACGGTCGTGGCCGACTCCCTCGTTGGGCTTCCGCTTGAAGGTTGCCGAGGTGCATGACGTGCACATGTTGATAAGTGGCGAGAGCGTGTGTGACGAAGTACACCCCTGCAGGGTTATGATCTATTTGAATAGCCGCGTCTGCGAATATGGACTACTTGGAGACATATGTTGTTCATAGATAACTTCAATGGCTACTCATAAAATTGTCAAGATAAGCGTGAGTGTCATGGACGGCAATTTCGTATGGAGACGGAATGATTCCACGATAGTGTATTGTTGTGGTGTTAGTGGACTCGTGTTCGAGATATCAAGTTGTCAAAATTATTTAAAAATGCAAGTTGTTTAGCCACGAGTCAGATGCTGGCTTTCCGAATGAAACCCCACAATACTCTTTTGATACCTTGCATGAGTAGTTAAATATCGTAAAGTCTTGCTGAGTACCTTCGTACTCATGTTTGTTTAATAAATGTTGCAGAGGTTGCTAATGACCCTAATGGAGGGTTCTTCGTAGACATCGACGACGACGAGTAGCTGGTGTCCCAGCTACGATCTGGCCCTACGTTGGATCTGTAGTATAGTCAGGCCATGTGCCCCTTTAGTTGCACCTGTCTGTACTCAGACAGTTTAAACTCTTCCGCTGGCTTGTAACTGAATGATTGCTATTATGGGTCGTGAGACCCTTAATGTGTAATATTATGTGTGTGGCTCTTCCGAGCCTCTTAAATAAAGCTTGTATGTTTATGGTTATGTTGTGATGCCATCGATGTATCTATACATATCGGTATGCCATGCGTACGTGTGTCGTACTTGATATGTATGGGGTTCGATTACCTAGTCGTGAACTTTAGTAGCACTCCTTACAAGGAAATGCCCCTTTGTGATCCAACGAGCCTTGGTAGTTCGCTACTGCTCCGGACACATTGGTTGACCGGCATGTGTCCTTCTTAGCTGTTGCGTCTGTCCCCTTTGGGGAAATGTCACGCGATGTAATGGAGTCCTTGTAGCTTGCTACGACTCGTCTACACTCGCTGGTGACCAACACCTGCTTTGTTGGGTCATGTATGCCTGTCCTTGTGCGGTACTGCCACTTTGGTTTGTGACTAGACTTGTCGATCCGGGTTCTTTGACATTGGAATGCTAGCGACACTATTGCATACGTGAGTAAAAAGACGCAAACGGTCCCGGCTAAGGTAAGGCTGCAGCTGTGGAGTTAACCGTGCGTGAGACCGCAAAGAGATGCGATGTGTTACAGGCTGGATTCCTATGACTTAGGATCGGGGTCCCGACAGCGTTGGTATCAGAGCCTGACTAACTGTAGGATTACTAAGCCAAACTGGTCGAAGTTGAGTCTAGAATTGCTTTAGTTATATATAAGGGAATTGTTTGTGGAAGGGAACGTAAGACTCTTGTTCTCTTCTCAATTTATTCTATACTGGTCATCCTCGTCTTTTCTGCGGGAATTAAGGACTAGGTTACTCATCTTCTTCTAGGCTCGTGTTTCTGAGCGGTAGATTATAGGACTACGGGTCAAGAGATAATTGGGTTTTTTTCATTCCTAGGAAAAAGGGAGTAAGTTTGATGATCAGAGAGTTGAACTTGATAGTTGAGTGGTTACGCTATTCCATTTTGGGTTGTCTCAAAATTTGTTTTTGAGCATTTACAGCCGTTATGCTGCCCAATTTTGCATTCGGAGCTCTAATGCTTTTTGCATTACTCTCTATTTACAGATGCCTGGCCGTCCTTCTCGTCAGGTCGTATGTCTGACCAGGTGCATTGATGTGCCGGGTCATACGGCCATGCTGGTCAGGGTGATGTCGGTGTGCGGTTACCGCTGGTACCCCGAGTACACAGTGGAGGAACAGTACCGAGACTTCAACCAGAGCTAGTACATCTGCACTGTTAGGGTATTTCCAGACTACCCTGGAGCTGAGAAGCCAATCCATTGGTCCTATGGGTTGGGAGTCACTGTTGACATGGCAGTACAAGATGCTGCCTATTCAATGCTGACCATTATGAGAGCGAGACATGCACTGCTGCAGAGATCAGAGTTCTGCTATGTTCCGGCCTCTCAGACTGGTGAAGAGGGATACCTCAGTGGAGTCTATTTTGATTCTTCTATGGAGGATCCACTATTGCAGTCCACTATTGAGATGCTAGAGAACAGAGACAGGGATGCTCGTGCTCTCCGCATGGAGCTTTATGCTACCCGTGCCCGTCTGTGGACGGCTTTGACGCAGCTGGCACCGGTAGTCCAGACAGGGTACGGAGAGATGGAGATGCTGAACCCTGTTAGGACCCATCTTCCGGCTCACGTTGACTGGCCAGCTATAGGAGGAGTCAAACCTCTTCGGGGACCCCACTTACCACCAGTCAGGGGACCAAGGCCACATCCGTGTCCTTATGGATCCCAGGGATCTCAGGCTAGAGTGTTTCCTGATCCACAGGTTGAGTTTCCAGGTCATGGAGGTAATCTCTATGAGATGTTCTATGCGGATGCCTGAGCTGTGAGCGGAAGGATAGTATGGTAGTAGCCGTACGTTCACAGTCCTGCGTGACTTGTGAAGTATGCCTTAATGTGAAATGAATTCCGGAGGCCTAGATAAATAATGTATAGGAAGCTTGTAAGCCTGTGATGAGTAGTTTCATAATTTCAGTAGTTTGCTCTTCGGTTAAGGTTGTACTGAACTATGTAAGGGTGTGTATGAACCATGGTGTATATATAGCAGTTGCTTGTTACCATGCTGTTCGGATATTCATTTCCGCATTCCGTGTGTTCAGTACATTCTTAATCCATAGCTAGTATTGATATGATATTGGTCTAAGCTGTGAGTTTGTTTGTCAGGATGGTGTTCACCAGGTTGAACCGTGCCCCTGCTCATGAGCAAGGCGAGGGTAGTCAAGCGTCGCAGGAAGACCTGCCTCACCCGCCTTCTCTGGCGGAAGTGATGCTTGAGGCAGAGAGAAACAAAAGGGAGACCAACCGACTGTTAGAGCGTATTGAGCAGAATACGGCTCGACAGCCTAGGAATGCTGCAGTGTCCCTCAATGACTTTGTGAAGCTGAATCCTCCAAAGTTTCATCATTCCGTCGATCCCCTCGACGCTGATGACTGGCTGTGCAGCATCTCACGCAAGATTCGCTCTGCGAATGTGTCTGAGGCTGTCAAGGTAACCTTTGCGGCGTATTTCCTGGAAGGACCCGCCAATCTGTGGTGGGAGAACTTTGAAGCTATGCGTCCCGCTGAACCAGTAGCCACATGGGCAGACTTCAGTGCAGCTTTTCGTCTGCACCATATTCCAGAGGGCCTGATGGACAGAAAGAGAGAGGAGTTATGTGCCTTCACTCAGGGCAAGTTATCTGTGGATGCCTATAGCCGCGAGTTCGGTAACCTCGCCCGCTATGCAACAGAGGAGGTGTCTACTGACACCAAGAAGCAAGCAAGGTTCCGTAAGGGTCTGAGCCCTGAGCTTCGTCGTGATCTGCGCCTCCATGAGTGTGCAAGCTTTCAAGCCCTGGTCAACAAAGCGATCAGTGTCGAGACTGGTCATACTGACTTCGAAGCCACAAGGAAGCACTCCCGTGACTTCGGCTCGTCTTCTGGTTCCGCGTTTCCAAAACGCAGGCTATGGGTTCCGAACAGTTCTTTGCCGCCAAGATACACTCCGAGGCCATCCTACGTGGCGCCTCAGACGAATCAGGCCAACCCTCCAGCAAAAGCTTATGGTGGTCCAGCTAGCAATGCTGCACCACGTGCCAATCAAGTGATATGCTACAAGTGTGGAGAACCAGGGCACTATTCCCGTGAGTGTGCTCAGAATGTGGGTGCCAAGCAACCCGGAAAGTCCGTCGGGCAAGCCAAGTCGGGCAAAGCTTACTATGTGAGGCCAACTCCTGCACGTGGCCGTGTGAACTATGTGTCAGCAGAAGAAGCTGCAGAGGATCCCGACGTCATGCTGGGTACGCTTCTTGTTAATCATCACCCAGCGTCCGTTCTCTTTGACACTGGGTCTTCTCATTCCTTCATTTCAGAAAGTTATGCACAGTTGCATAACATGTCTTTTTGTGATATGCCAATCCCATTGGTTGTCCAAACTCCTGGTAGTAAATGGCAAACCTCTAGGATAACCTATGACAATGAAATTCTAGTAGACATGCTAGTTTTTCTAGCCTCATTGATAGCATTGAAATCTTCGGATATCAATATCATCTTGGGCATGGACTGGATGTCATCTCACTATGCCAAGATTGATACCCATTCTAGAAATGTCCAGCTTACCCATCCCTCGGGTGAGATAGTAAATGTCTCTACTCGAGTTGCCAAATGCCAACTTTATTCCCTAAATGCCAACCCTCTTATGGAACTTGAAGACATTCCGGTAGTCAGTGACTTCCCAGATGTCTTTCCAGAGGAACTGCCAGGAATTCCACCTGACAGAGATGTGGAGTTTGTGATAGATCTTGTTCCGGGAACTGTCCCAATAGCCAGAAGACCTTATAAGATGGCACCCGTGGAGCTAGCAGAACTTAAGAAGCAACTAGATGAGGCCTTGAACAAAGGTTTCATTCGTCCTAGCTCTTCTCCTTGGGCTTGTCCCGTCCTCTTCGTCAAGAAGAAAGACGGAACGGATCGGATGGTTGTAGATTACCGACCAGTTAATCTGGTCACCATAAAGAACAAGTATCCGCTCCCCAGGATCAACGATCTGTACGATCAGCTCGCTGGATCCTCAGTCTTCTCCAAAATGGATTTGAGGTTGGGATACCATCAAATCAAGATTAAGAACGGGGACATTCCAAAAACGGCTTTTGTTACTCGTTATGGCCAATACGAGTACACCGTCATGTCCTTCGGTTTAACCAATGCCCCAGCCACTTTCTCTCGTCTGATGAATTCAATCTTCATGGAGTATTTGGATAAATTCGTCGTGGTATACCTCGATGATATTCTCATTTACTCGAAGAACAAACAAGAACATGCCGAGCATCTAAGGCTGGTATTGATGAAACTTCAAGAGCATCGCCTTTATGCCAAGTTTTCAAAATGTGAATTCTAGTTACCAGAGGTGACCTATCTAGGACACGTAATCTCTGGTAAGGGTATTGCTGTCAATCCCGAGAGAGTTCAAGCTATCCTTGATTGGACTCAACTTGAATCGGTTAAGCAAGTTAGGAGTTTTCTTGGTCTAGCGAGCTATTGTCGCCGCTTTGTCGAGAATTTCTCCAACGTAGCAAAGCCTCTAACTGAATTCCTCAAGAAGGATAAAAAGATCGAGTGGACACCACAGTGTGAGCATAGTTTTCAGGAACTGAAAAGACGCCTGACTTCCGCACCTGTGTTGCTACCACCAGATTTTTCTAAGGACTTTGTTATCTATTGCGACGCCTCGCGACAAGGATTAGGTTGCATTCTCATGCAAGATCGTCATGTGATCGCATACGCATCTCGACAGTTGCGTCCACATGAGGATAATTATCCCACACATGACCTTGAGCTTGCAGCTGTGGTCCATGCACTAAAAACCTGGCGACATTACCTTTTGGGTAATCGTTGCGAAATATTCACTGATCACCAAAGTCTGAAATATATCTTCACCCAACCGGATTTGAATCTCAGGCAAAGACGGTGGGTTGAGTTGATCTCGGATTACGACTTAGGGATAACTTACACCCCGGGGAAGGCCAATGTTATGGCCGATGCACTAAGTCATAAATCTTATTGTAACAATTTGATGCTACAACAAGGTCAACCACATATCCATGAGGACATTCGGAAGTTGAATCTTCATATTGTTCCTCAAGGATTCCTTTCTACCCTGGTGGCGAAGCCTACTCTTAAGGATCAAATTATAGCTGGCCAAAAGCGTGATAAGGGTATATCACGGATCAAGAAGAATATTTTTAGCGGAAATGCTAAAGAATTTTCCATGAACGATCAAGGTATTGTGTTCTTCCAGAATCGTCTAGTGGTTCCTAAGAACCCACATCTAAGGCAGTTAATCCTTAAGGAGGCTCATGATTCTCCTCTCACCATTCATCCCGGTAGTACTAAGATGTATCAGGACCTACGCCAGAGGTTCTGGTGGACTAGGATGAAGAGAGAAATTGCTGAGTTCGTTGCTAACTGCGACGTTTGTCGTCGAGTTAAGGCAGAACATCAAAGGCCTGCTGGCACCCTTCAACCTCTAGCTATTCCTGAATGGAAATGGGATAAAGTTAGCATGGATTTCATTACCGGATTTCCCAAGACCAAGAAAGGAAATAACGCTATCTTTGTGGTCATTGACCGTCTTTCCAAAGTGGCTCATTTTCTTCCCGTTCGTGAGAGTATAACAGCTAGCCAGCTAGCAGAGATATATGTCTCCCGAATAGTGTCTCTTCATGGTGTTCCCCTGGAGATTAATTAGGACCGTGGGAGTATCTTTACTTCTCACTTCTGGGAATGTTTTCAGAATGCCATGGGGACTCACTTATCTTTTAGTACTGATTTCCATCCCCAATCAAGTGGTCAAGTAGAAAGAGTGAATCAAATCCTAGAAAATATGCTTCGAGCTTGTATTATCTCGTTCGGTATGAATTGGGAGAAGTGCCTTCCATTCGCCGAATTCGCTTATAACAATAGTTATCAATCAAGCTTGGGCAAAGCCCCTTTTGAAGTTCTCTATGGACGAAGATGTCGAACACCTCTTAATTGGTCAGAAACCGGAGAGAGGCAACTCTCTGGCCCGTACATGATCCAGGATGCAGAAGAGCAGGTTCGCATTATTCGTGAAAAGTTGAAAACAGCCCAGTCTCGTCAAAAGAGCCAATATGATCGTCATCATAAGGTTGTGACCTTTGAAGTTGACGAGAAGGCTTACCTTCGGGTTACACCTTTGAAGGGTACCCATCGATTCGGTATCAAGGGCAAGTTGGCTCCTCATTACATTGGTCCTTTTCGCATTCTTGCCAAACGAGGAGAAGTTGCCTACCAGTTGGAACTTCCTCCGCATCTTTCCAAGGTTCATGATGTCTTCCACGTCTCGCAACTCAGGCGTTTCTTTTCGGATCCTATCCGTGAAGTGGACCACGAAACGCTTGATCTCCAAGATAACCTTTCATATCGAGAATACCCCGTGCGTATTCTTGATCAAGCTGAGCGTACCACTCGACGTCGAAACCTCAAGTTTCTTAAAGTTCAATGGTCAAATCATTCTGAAAAGGAGGCAACTTGGGAAAGAGAGGATCATCTCCGACTTGAGTATCCTGTGTTATTCCTGACGACTTCTAAATCTCGGGACGAGATTCCTTTGAGTGGGGGTGAGCTGTCACATCCCTGACCCCTTAAGCAAGTTAGTCTTGTGCTCATGTCTTCTCTGCATTGCATCTAAGAAATTGTCAACAAGAACAAAGAAAGAGGTGAAGGAAAAACTCAAACCCTAGCCACTTCTTCAAATAAAGGAAATCTCAAAACTAGTTAAAATCAATGAACCCAAAATGGCCTCAAGAAAAGTTCAAACTTTCTAATAAATCATGAAAGTAAATGAGCAATGAAGAAAACCATTTTCTTAACATCTTAAGCATTTTAAATAAATGAAAAAGCTACTGGTTTCAAGTTTTTAATTTGATATCAGAAACTTTAAATTTTCAAAAAAAATTAAAACTTTGGAAATGGTTGGGAATATTCCAACAAATATTCAGGTGTGTTTAAAATAGTTTTTACAAACCATTTTGGGAGTTGAAATAAATAGAAAATCAGTGAAATAGCAAAACAGAAAAGAAAAAAATGAAAAATCCTTACCTGTCGCCTAACCTGGCCCGGCCCAGCAATTCCTGTCGTGTTCCTCCCCCACCAGTGGGCAGCAGGAGGTGGCCGCCGCGTACTCCGGCGCGGCCACGCACCTGTGCGCCTGCCTGGCCACCGTCTCGCGCTGGCAAGCCCGGGGATAAGCTACCCGAGCCCGTGGCTATCTATTCCCAGCGCCAGATCCCCCCTCCTCTCGGATCTCTCCTCCCTCCTTCTGCCGCCATTGGAGCCCGAGCAGAGCTCGAGCTCGCCGTCGATCTAGCCGACCCTTCTCCCTCGTGAGCCATGCAGTAGGTCCGCCGCACCTCTCTGAAGCTTCCTAGCCCCGAGCCCGATGCTGAGGTGCAGTGAAACGACGAGCAGCTGTCGTCTTCTTCCTCGGGTAACCGAAGATCGCCGCCGACGTTCTCCCTCTCCAGGCCGTCCCCGAGCAAACTAGCGCCACCACTGCACTCCCCGTGAGCATGTGGTCATTTCCCCTAAGCTCTCCCCGTCGATCCCCTCCTCTAGGCTTAGTTCCATTGGAGCCCGACGAGGACTGCCGCTGCGGCTCGTCGCCGGTAGCCCTCCGGTGATGGGTTGGTCCGCCTGAGGCCACCAACAGCCTCAGTACATCATGTAGATGCGCTAGGTGGCCAGCCCCGCGCGTTTTGGCCCCGTATTCGATGGCTTCGACGATGGCGAACTTGGTCGCCGCCAAGCTCGTCGCCGGCGTTGATTCCGTCCACACCAGCCCCTGGGGCTTGTCCCATCGTGCGCGCCATCGAGTGGTCGTTCCTCTGGTGCTCTCCGCGCCGAGTTTGGCCCTCTGTGCGCCATTTCCGATGCCCCCCGATGTTCTAGTGCTTGCCGGAGGCTCCCCGCCGGTGAGGACGACCTCGCCGCCGGTGGATCTCAGCTGGCCTGAGCCACTGACGGGTGGGGCCAGCCTCTGGATAGTTTAGAAATAATAAAAATAAATCAGATAAATTAATAAGACACTGACATGTGGGTCCAGTAAGATCAATCAGCTAATTAAATTTAATCTTAATCTAAAACTGACCAGAGACACTGACCAGTGGGTCCCACTGGTCAGGTTTGACTTTCAACGGCCACATGGACCTGCTGATGTCATGCTGATGCAGTAAAAGTATTTTCCAGTATAAAAATAATTCCAGAAATGTTTAAAACTTCAAAAATTCATAGAAATTAATCTGTAACTCCAATGAAAATAATTTATATATGAAAAAGTATCAGAAAAATTCAAGGAATCTGAATATGCTATTTTCATTCATGTTTGAAAAAGTTACAGCACCCAAACATGTAGATTAACGAATAAGTCAATTCTTATAAATATTTTATAAATGGAATTTGGAAAATATTCAAATTTCATTATGAATGACATGATCAAACAATGTTATAATAACAAACCAGTACCTTAACATGACATCTCATGCATGCTAACATCAAGTTGATCTGAGCATCAGGTCGAATCAATTAAATCGGTATCCGAGAATACCTCGTTTGAATTGATATTTGAATGTGATTCAAATCAACTTCAAACCTAATACATGTTGATTTTATTAGTTTACCACCTTGCATTCTCATGCCATGCTCATGCATCATCTTGTTGCATATGATTGTTATTGATTGTTGCCCTTCATCTCGGTAGGCTCCGCACCCCCGGATTCCACGGAACATCCGTCTGACGGATATTGTCCCTCCTCTGAGCAACAAGGCAAGCAACCATTTTGATCATCCCGATAAATCCCATGTTCTTGCTCCTGCATTTATTTATTGCATTAGGATCAAATGCTTCAAATGCTTTTGCCACGTTAGTTGAACCCACTTCCTTTGCATGACCTAACCTTGTCACAGTAAATAGCCGAACCTTGCAACCTAGCATACCTGGTAGTTGCTTGAGCCATGTTGTGCCTTATCCTGCTATGCATGCTATGCTTAGAGTTGTGTATGGTCTGTCATCTGGGAGATGAACAGAATTGTGAGAATGTGTTCGGTAAGCAAAGGTTGTGTGTCGAACCTGATTTGGTAAAGGTACCGGTGAAAGGTTGTGTAGGAGTACATGGCGGGTTGTTTCATTGGAACCGTCCTTAGGAACTGAGTTCCGTGTATGTACTCCAAGACTAGATACTACCACATGCTGGGCCCTGGAATATGACCCCGCTCGGCCTATTAATCGCTTAGTACTCTGTCCAGGAGTTGCAAGTAGTTTCTGGTGTTTATAGTAATGGTGGAGGCCATGCATGGTGTTGACCTGAGAGGTGGGCCGTGATGCGGTAGGCAGTGGCACGGTGTACCAAGTGGCACCCGGATGGTGGGCTTGGGAACCCTGCGCACATCGTTTGAGGCCGTGGCGGAAACCTCGGCCGGACTTCCGTATGGGTTACTCTCAGATAGGCGATAAACCAGGACTAGGTACTAGTGTGGTTAACGGTCGTGGCCGACTCCATCGCTGGGCTTCCGCTTGAAGGTTGCCGAGGTGCATGACGTGCACATGTTGATAAGTGGCGAGAGCGTGTGTGACGAAGTACACCCCTGCAGGGTTATGATCTATTGGAATAGCCGCGTCTGCGGATATGGACTACTTGGAGACATATGTTGTTCATAGATAACTTCAATGGCTACTCATAAAATTGTCAAGATAAGCGTGAGTGTCATGGACGGCAATTCCGTATGGAGACGGAATGATTCCACGATAGTGTATTGTTGTGGTGTTAGTGGACTCGTGTGCGAGAAATCAAGTTGTCAAAATTATTTAAAAATGCAAGTTGTTTAGCCATGAGTCAGATGCTGGCTTTCCGCATGAAACCCCACAATACTCTTTTGATACCTTGCATGAGTAGTTAAATATCCTAAAGTCTTGCTGAGTACCTTCGTACTCATGTTTGCTCAATAAATGTTGCAGAGGTTGCTAATGACCCTAATGGAGGGTTCTTCGTAGACATCGACGACGACGAGTAGCTGGTGTCCCAGCTACGATCTGGCCCTACGTTGGATCTGTAGTATAGTCAGGCCTTGTGCCCCTTTAGTTGCACCTGTCTGTACTGAGACAGTTTAAACTCTTCCTCTGGCTTGTAACTAAATGACTGCTATTATGGGTCGTGAGACCCTTAATGTGTAATATTATGTGTGTGGCTCTTCCGAGCCTCTTAAATAAAGCTTGTATGTTTATGGTTATGTTGTGATGCCATCGATGTATCTATACATATCGGTATGCCATGCGTACGTGTGTCGTACTTGATATGTATGGGGTTCGATTACCTAGTCGTGAACTTTAGTAGCATTCCTTACAAGGAAATGCCCCTTTGTGATCCAACGAGCCTTGGTAGTTCGCTACTGCTCCGGACACATTGGTTGACCGGCATGTGTCCTTCTTAGCTGCTGTGTCTGTCCCCTTTGGGGAAATGTCACGCGATGTAATGGAGTCCTTGTAGCTTGCTACGACTCGTCTACACTCGCTGGTGACCGACACCTGCTTTGTTGGGTCATGTATGCCTGTCCTTGTGCGGTACTGCCACTTTGGTTTGTGACTAGACTTGTCGATCCGGGTTCTTTGACATTGGAATGCTAGCGACACTATTGCATACGTGAGTAAAAAGACGCAAACGGTCCCGGCTAAGGTAAGGCTGCAGCCGTGGAGTTAACCGTGCGTGAGATCGCAAAGAGATGCGATGTGTTACAGGCTGGATTCCTATGACTTCGGATCGGGGTCCCGACATGATGGTTTTCTTACATCATCGTTTATGATTAATGCATAGGACACAGTTTCGTTGAAGGGTCTCTGATTGTAGTGTCTCATTTGGACCATCCTGCAGTAGTGAATCATGTATGTCAAATATGCAAGAGGTAAAAACAAGAATTTTGTACATCCATTGCAAACCGACTTATAAAGAAGAAAAATAAACCACTAAGGTATTTCAGTCATTAATCCTACATTTCAGATGCACCTAGAGAAATAATTAATAAACATGTGGCCCTTATATAGAAGTATTTTGGCCCAAACATTTGGCATATTCCAACATGTTAAGCAAGAGTGTCTATCACATTTGTTCCATGACATAGCAAAAATATCCATAAAGTTAACCTGTGTAGAACTATGCAGAACTACTAGTTCAAGAACAGCAAAGCTTATATAAAGTTTGAAGCTCAGTTTATCGAATTATCCATAAAATGTAAAATGTCATGAACATACTAGCAGCAATCCTATCACCATTAATAGTACAATAAACTCAGATCTTATAAAGAAAATTGACATTATTAGATAGCGCGGGAAATTGTATGTTTCTCCCAACCATATCATACACCAAATGTAGAATACACAACAAATGTGAAACTAGACTTGTTACTTATGAGTAGGAGGAGGTCATCGATACCTATCACAGCTGCGCGAGGAGGAGGCTGTCATTGGGTACCTAGCATATTGCTCTACAAGGAGGTCGACATCATTGTTTCGTGAAATTTTAAGTATTATTTGATGAACTTAACTGAAACAATAATCTATATAACAATGACCAACCTACAAGTGATTCTTATGATTGCAGAATCTGTACATTGGGTTTAAATATTTCACTTTATAAAGAAAAATTCAATCTGATGATGTCTATCACATTCCTATGCTACCATGATGAATTGTACACTCAATAGCAACCAACATAAGCATAGTCAATTATGTATGACAAAAACAATTTCTTGTCAACACGTGTGGTAGATTTAACTATTACAACAAAATAAATTACAAGATATATCATAAGAATAATATCCCAAGGATCATATCATTATACATTTTTGAGTCCAACAGAACATGTTTGCAAAAGCATGCCTATTGTACACTTTGAGTGTAACCAAGAAGGTGTGGTGTGGCTAGGATGCTAGGGAATACAAGTGAGGTTGAAAATAGTTTCTCGTGTAAGCACGAGCTCACAACAAGTAACCGGAGGTGGGAGCAGAGAGCTCACCATGGTCATGTAGCCCACACCGAAGAGGCAGCATGCCCGTCCAATAGAAGATGCACAAAAAACGTCGAGGCCCAGCAAACCTACCACCGAACACCTTGATGGGCCCACCACTTATGCTCTGCAAATGCTATTGCCGTTGCACATGACCGATAAGAGACATAACAAGATAATGTTGAGCAACTCAAATCAACGGATAAATCATGTCCAAAAACAAATGAGCAACTTAGATAGCTCAACTTTCATGTCCTGGAAATCATGTCGAGGTACACTGACCAGCACCTATCAATGCTCAGCAAATGCACCTTGACACACAGAGTGAAATAACGAGGTCAATCCCCTCCACAAGCACTGACACCTTGAGAGGAAGGAATTGTGTAAGGAATTGTGCTAACTGCCAAAGGAAGAACTGTATGCTTCATTCATTCTAGATTATTTGAAATTACAGTTTGGTTTAGAAGTTGAAATGAGTCTTGAACCAAATGGAAAATAAAATGTGTTCTTCATATGAGAAACTGAACCAACAAGTTGTTTGAGTCAGAGTTGAAGAATAATTTGTATATAATCATGTGTAAAATACATCGAGATCCACATCGAGCACCAAATTAATATAGGAAGAAGGGTAGGAGGTCATCGTGCCAAATCCATCAACTTTATAAACTTAGGGGAAGATAAGAAGCATAGGATAGAGGTCCATGGCGGATCTCCCGAGCAACAACACATCACGACACAAGTTCCTCTACCATGGTGCCATCCTCGTTGGAAAGAGAGACGAGGGGAGGAGGGAGAGATTCATACCATTGATCCCTGTTGGAGCTGCTCATTTGCCATTACCCATGGCCGGTGTTAGGAATCTATGGATGGGCGGAACTAATTGCCAGCCCTCTCACTTCACCCGTCTTGCCGCCCCGGATCTAACAAGCAGAGCTGATTGCGGTGAAGAGGTCGTTGTCTGTCCTAGATCTGGAAGCACGGTTGTGCCTCAGGGAGAGAAATAGACGACTTGATCTAGGTTACATAGGGAGAGAAGGTGGGGGTAGATGGTGGCGGGGCGGCAACGATGGTGGGTAGAGCAGATTTTGACAGAGAGTTCCATGATGGTGGGTGAGAGTGCTAGTGGAGCCCGACAACAAGGTTTGCTAGTGGGTGTGGTGGGTAGCGGAGACGAGAGAGGTCGTCGCCGGGGTCTGCGGAGACGAGGATAGTAAGAGAGATAGCGAGAGGGAGAGGCAGTGCTAGAGGCGGCTCACGTGCAGTGCGAGGGAAGGAGGGCCCGCCGCCGGGGACGCGAAGCTACAGTTTGGATGAGAGTGAGATGCGTTGATGTGGGAAGGGGATGAGAGTGACGAAGACTGAGAGGGTGAGGGGGCGATGAGAGCCCTCAGATCCGAGAGTATCCGACAGTGATTAATGCATGATCCGCGTGAGATACCTATGGACAAATCAAATTGCTATAAACATTTTAATGACCGTCTCACCATCTAGATTGGTCGTAATTGGTCGTAATTGATTAATAATAAGTATCTATTTAATAAAACACCATATTAAAATATTGGACCACCAAATATTTTTTGGAAAATTGGACCATACATATTTTATAAATTATTAGGCCATATTTGCTGAATAATTGACCAAATGGTTGGGTGACAAAATATTTTGATCCACCTCTCATAAAAAACGAACTTCTATCGATTTAGTAGGAAGCGGATCAAATTTGAACAATAGCTGCCTCATAGTTTTCTCATGATTTTTTGCAAAAACCGTTTCTAGGTACATAAGTGTCTATTTAATCACAGAAACACCAAATTTTTTCCAAGATTCTAACACTACCTAGGAATGGTCATGTCCGCCGTTTTAAACGCATTTTGAAATGGGCATGAAAAATTCGAAATAAATCAAAAAATTGGAAAACCTTCACATTGTGTCAAGTTCCGAGAAAAAATAAATCAAGTTCCGAGAAAAAATAATAAACTTGTAATACGTCAATTGTTTTTTAAATGTGTTTTCAGAAATGAGCTCTCGTGTGTGAAGATTCATGGCTTTCAAGGCAAATGGCCAATGTTATGCCAATATTTATGGGTTAGTTTATTCAAATGATCTTATATTGTCCACAAGGGTGCGTCTTGGAATGCCAAACAATGTTGCCTAAGGAAGTTTTCATTTTCTTTTGACGAAAAATCCATTTTTCATTTTTTGAGTGCCCAAAATGAGTATTCTTGTGAAGCACCTACCATACATTTGTTGGAATATTGGACCAATCAGTTTTCTCAAATACTAGGACATATTGAATGTACAATTGATCAAATGGTTGGGTTTCAAAAGCTTTGGTCGACCTCTCGTGAAAAAGACAAATTTCGGCCAATTCAGTAGGAAGCGGGTGAAGTATGAACTACATATGCCTCATAGCTTGCTCATGATGTTTTGCAAAAATCATTTCTAGGTACCAAAATATATATTTAATAAGAGAAACACCAAATGTTTCCAAGATTAAATCACTAGCTAGGAACAGTCATGCCCACCGTTTTGACCCCATTTTGAAACAGACATGAAATATTCAAAAACAAATCAAAAAATTGGAAAACCTTTGCATTGTGTCATTATATGTGACCAAGTTACCAGGAAAAAAATATAAACTTGTAATATGCAATTATTTGTAGTGTTCTCAGAAATAAGCTATCATGTGTGAAGATTCATGGCTTTCAAGCCAAATGATCAATCTTATGGCCACATTCATGGAATAGTTTTTTCAAATAATCTCATATTGTGTATAAGGGTTCATATTGGAACGAAAAACATTGTTGCTTCATAAAGTTTTCATTTTCCTTAGAGGAAAAATTCAATTTCCATTTTCCGAGTGCCCAAAATGAGTTTTTGTGTGAAGGACCTACCATATATTTGTTGCAAAATTGGACGAAATCAATTTTATAAAAGACATATTTAATGTACAACTGACCAAATGGTTGGGTGCTAGAAGCTTTTATTAACCTCCCGTCAAAACACAAATTTCCGTAAGTTCAGTCAAAATGGTTGGGTCCTAGAAGCGAGTCAAAATTGAACTCCACCTCCCCTATAGCTTGCTCTTTATTTTTTCCAGAAATCATTTCGAGGTACATAAGTATATTTTTACTGAGAGATACATGGTGTGGTGGCGAGATGTCGATGTTTGGACGATGGAAGAGGGCCCCAACTCCAGAGTGCATAAATTGGCATGCGAGCCATGTGGTCACCACATGACCGTGGCGTTGCCACGCGTTTTGGGTATCCTAGGTATGTCTGGTGGGTTGGGAACTCCCCTAGTTGGTGTTAGGAATGAAAATACAACAAAAGAATCTCACGAGGAGACTGAACTAAGCTCAAACATGAATTAACAGCCAAGTGTTTGATTAGCGTGGGGAAATGCACATGGCCAATCAGCCTAAGTTTTGCCCGAGGGTGATCATGTACTAAGCAGAATGTCTTGGAAAATTTTCAGCTCAAATGGATGAGCCTAGATGGCACTTGCTTTGCAATGTACCACACTGGACAGAAATATGGATGTTGAAGTCGAGCTCAAATAAATGAATGGATTGGGCTGAAATTTTGGTGGACGATGGTCATTTGGGCATAGGAAAAGCACTGTAAAAATTGGATACCATTTTGACATGCCAAAGTGGTAGTTCCTTCCCAATTCTCTTCTATAGGTAGAAACTTGGGAAAATTATTTAGAGAAATTGGCTAAATGAAATATGCTAAAATTTGGTGGTGGGAAGTTATATAGGTAGGAACATGCCGTGGTAATGTTTCAACAATAGTTAATAAATATAAAATATGGTTGCTTCACAAACTGAAAAAATGACCAGAATAAAAGGTTGGATGACAAGCTCACATGGATTTATGGATAGAGCTCAAATTTTATGGAGAGTGATGATTTGAGTGTATGGAAGATTTGGAAAAATTGTAGATCATTTGGATATGCCTAGCTACTTCTTCCTTCACAAATCTTCTCTATGCATAGGAACTTTGGAAATTTGTTGAGGAACATTTGCTAGGAAAATGGAGCTGAATGTGGGCATGTGGCTATGATTTGGTTTTTTAAGATTTCCCAAAATTTTTGAGGGAAACATGAGGGGTATCAATAGCACTTGCTTTGCAATGTGCCAATCTGGCCAGAAAATAGAAATTGAAGCTGGGATCAAATAGATCATTGGATTGAGCTGCAGAGATCACATAGATCACATTGAGGATGTTAATTTGGGCATATGAACGCACTATAGAAATTTCATACCATATGGATAAATAAAAAAGGTAATTCCTTCACAAACTAAAAATATTACCAGAAACAAAGATTGAGTGGTGACCTCACATGGACTATTAGGTGGGGCTCAAATTTTTGGGAGAGCTATTATTTGGGCATATGAAAGATGTGGAAAAAATTGAAATAATTAGGATATGCCTAGCTAGTACTTCATTCACAAATATTCTAGGTGAACATAAACTTTGGAAATTTGCCAAGTAAGATTTGCTAGGCAAATTGATCTAAATTTTCTCACCGAGCAATGACTTGCATAGGAAAGAGTGCGCAAAATATTTTAGGGCAATCAAGAAAATATAAATAGCACTTCCTTCACAAAGTGTTGTTGTTAACCGAATAGGAAAATGAATATTCCTCAATTATTTTTGAACTAGGAAAGGAATGATCTTGACATATTCGAGGAATATATGATCCAAAGAAATTATGAGATTGTTTTAGGAATTTGGGAATGACAGAAATGTAGGTTGCTTCACAACCTAGGACAAAAATTGACACATGAACATGACACATAGGCAAAAATGATGAGGTGGTGCCTAGTCATAAAATGCACCACAATTACAAGTCCGTGACCATCTATATTTGTCATGATCAGCTAGAAATAAGGCAACAGACTAGTGTTGTCTACTTTACGACCATTTCGTGTAAGGAAATTACGACCTTTGCGACCAAAATAGTCATTATGGTTTAGGGTTTGGAGCCCCCCGAACAGCTTATGACCAATTGGTCTCAAATGGTTGTAGATTGATGTCCATTTCTTCCAGAGTCATTGACCAAAGGTCACAAGTTGACATATTTCTTGTAGATTTTGCGCTCAAAATACCATGGGCACCTATGGGGACCAACTATACAAGGACCAAGTGTTCGACTCAACCGAGGTATGGTCCATCACGTCTTTAGACAATAGTAGGTACCATCTAGGACCTACCCAACATCAAGCTAACATACTACGGTGACTTCTCAAGACCCTCTTTTAAAAGAGGTACGCTCGCCGATCACTATCTCCTCTCATGGAGCACCCCTTGGAGAAGAAAGGCGCAGACGTGCAGCATACCACAACAAGGACGTCAAACCACTCGTAAAGGCCCTATGTAAACCTTTCCTCTGTAAGTTTATTTTTAAAGTATCTCTAACACTTCCTTGGGAAGTTCGGATTGTACGATAAAAGGCACAAGTTGATCACAAATGAAGACCAATTTTTATGGTCCCACGGCTGTCATTTGTGTTTGAATAGATTTTTTATTTTTTCGCTTTCCAACACCGAAACAAGCTAGTTTGATACATATTTTACTTAGATGCGGATGGCTAATAGCCGGGGGCTCAATCATAAAGCTTGCGCAAAGCATGACTTCGTTACTATTGTTTCCCTTATGTGCTCGGTGTCTCGGATATTGCGTTATATGAATCGGTTCCGATTTATGTCTTGGTTCAATGGTTGGGTTGCCCGACTCCTGTGTTTACGCTATTACGTTATGCATGTTTGGCTAAAATGGTAAAGGGAGAACCATTGGAATTGTATTTCTAGCTCACGTGGTGAAGTACCTCAGTGGAGAAACCCGAAAACTGACTTTCATAATAAGCGCCAACCGGTCTGTGATCTGATGACAAGTGTCAAACTTAAAATTGATGGAGGTTACACTGTGTTATATGAAGGTATTGTACTTACAAAAACCAAGTGATAATGGTTCCAACCTCGGCTTGTCCGAACATCACAAAACATGGGGGGCTAGTAACGAGTCACTGCAATCATGTTCCTACGGCTAAGTGAAAGCACTAAAGCCACATAGTCCGATTGCCTTGTTTCCCTTCCGCACTATCGCATCCGGGCACCGATACGTTGGTTAAAGATTACAACACGGAGATCGAAGCACCACTTGTAGCATCTATAAGGGGCTAAAGCCGATGACTCGTAAATTTCAGATTAAAATGGCCACACAGGAGTCAAAATTAACAAAGCAAAGCATGATATACCATGCAAAGCAACAACATTATAAAGCACACAAGTTTAACTGTCACACAAATACATGATATTACTCTCGGTCATGAATTACATCCTTCGCGCGCAAGGCTTCTACGGCCCAAGCACCATCCATTACAATGGGAAAGTGCTGCTCAGGGTTCCTATGCACCTTCCCAGAAGGCGGGGCCCAGTGGCCTTCTTGGTCAGCACTATCTTTGACCAGTGCACCATGGTCTTTGCAAAGGACATTTGAGCTCCATCGATGCATACAGAGCGCTTCTAGACGTCGATCTCGGGTACAACTCACATACCTTCTGCACCAATCCAAATTAACTGCTCGATAGTGGCTCTGAAGGCCATAGCCTAATGTAGAGGTCCTTCATGGCTAGCTACGCCATTCGATGCAAGTGCATCAACTGCTTCATTTGGTTAGTAAGGAGGAGAGGGTGCTCGGGGGCTTTAAACTATGCCCAAAACAGACTCTACTCGGCATTCCCCTAATGGGATGTGAAGTGCCTTGCAACATCCGCCGCATTCTTCAGAAGATCCGCAAACACGCCTGAAGAATGCCACAATCGTCTGACAAACGCGAGCCTGTTATCACCAAAGACACATTGCAGTTTGTATGCTAACCATCCGCAATAAGCTTGGCCTGGCGGAGCTCCGTATGGTAGCCTTGTGCGTCCGACCGTGCTTCTTGGACCGCTAAAGTCAACTTGGAGACTTGTTCCTTATTATTTTGCTCAAGGGCCTCACATTTAGTGATGGCCTCCTTGATCTCTAGCTGCACCTCGGCCACCATGGCCCCATGCTTGTCACTAGCGGTCTTTATCAACATCATTTCAGTGGCAGCTCGTTCAACCAGCAACCATTGTTCGACAGCTACTTGCCTCGCTTTTACAGCTTGGCCTTGAGGTTCTCAACCTCCGCGGCGACAACTAAAGTTTTAATAAACACCCCGCGCTCAAGGATACAACCCAAAATATCTCATTTAAGTAAGAAAAATAACATACAGGACTTACCTTGCGCATCGTCAAACCGCTTGTTGAGAAGGTCGAGGTCCTCTTCGAAGCACTTGAGCTTCCGAGTCATCTCTGCCAACTCCATGGTGTCGGGAGCTGATGTGGAAGATTAAGCAGGCATAAACAACTCATATGTGTCAAACTCCCAAAGTTATCGGATTTTTGAATCCTGTGCCAGGATTTCTTCCATTGCGCCAAAGTCTCGAGGGCTATGGCTCACTTTAAATATCATAAGTGTTTTTGTGAGCTATTTGACCCCCGCATGAGTTTTTCAAACTCAAAGAAGGCTCAGGGCATACAATATGTGATGATTGCATAAACTTATGAAATATAACTCTTTATGTACAAGGGTATCTAATGATTTACCTTGAAGCCCGTCAAGAGGCTGCCGAAATCTTCCTTCAATCTTCTATTAACGGACCGAATGCTTTGTAAAACCCCACCCAGAAGAGAGCAGTGTGCTTCGACCATGGATGAGTCATTTAAAGTCCCCTCCATCATGGTCGTCCACCCCGTTTGGATCCTCTCTGCTATGAGCGGCTCCGATGGTGGCACTTCGGTGTTCCTTCTCGAAGAAACCGGAATAGACGACATCGGAGGCTTGGAGGTCTCCAGAACTGTCTTCGGAGGGAGCTCGGAATGACCAGGCTCCACTTGTTTGTTTGCCAGAAGGGATTCGCCCTCCTGGTCTTCGGTGACCCATGTGTTAACCTCGGCCATAATATGTGTCTCTAGAAGGGTCCTTTGGGATAGCACCTCCCTTTTTCCTCGGCAACCGTGGGAAGTGTGCTATGTGATGCGGTCCCGCTCTCTGCCAGTTCGGCTGGCGGGGAATCACCCTCCGAGGTCTAGTAGGTAGGGATGTCATGCGGTGAGCTAAAATATGAAAAGTACGCATATGGTCCATAAGAAAACTTCAATGCGGAAAAACGATAGAGTCTTCGGATTCATACCTTTGGGTCGGGGGCTTGACCCAATTGTTCTTTCAAGGAACCCTTTCAAAATCCTCGAACTCCTCGGCGGAGTCTGAGCCATCATCGAACAGGGCCATCTTGGCCCTGCATTGCATCTTGGGGCTAGAGGGAGGTAGATCTCCCTTGATGTCTTCGGACACTGCCCTCCTTCTTGTGTGGGAGGGGTCACTCTCCTCCCCGCACTCTTCCTGCTCTCCTTCAAAAGTACAAGGGACTGGTTGTCTTTCGACCTAGTGTCCGAAGGTCCTTTAGGGAGGAGGCCTCCTCGTGTCTCCTTCTCCTCATTTTTCTTATTTTCCTTCTTCTCCAACACTATGCACGGGTTTCGACCAGCATGGTCGTCGGTAAGGTCGTCCTGGGGGCCTTAGGTAGCGGTGCCGGGCAGTTAATCCATTTGCATTTCTCTAGCTAGTTCTACGAATATGGAGAAGAAAGGGTTAAGTGCCTTATTAAAAGTAGGTACCCGGACATAAGAATGAAATTTTATTATACCTCCCTAGGATTATGTGTGGGGTCAAGGCATGTGTCTTCCTCCTTGGCCGACCAAGTCTTTTGCGGCTTGAACAACACCTTCCATAGCTTGCTATGGGTAGTGTAGTAAAAGGAGAGCATGGTGGACAGGTCTTAGGGATTGTAGGACCATATGGGGTGGTCCGATGTTGGAAGGGGAGGAGGTGGCGACGAAGCATGACCTGAACCACGTTGGTCAGCTCAAATTTCTTCTTCACCAGTTTGGAGATGCATCTCTGCACTGACTCCACCTCCGCGGGTGACCGCCAATCAAGCCCCTACTTGTCTAGGACACTAGCCTGGTGAGAGGTCCAGATATGAATCCAGAGGGAGCTGTCAGTCTGCGCCACATGGTTGACTCATATAGAACCACTAGTGTTCCCAGATCTTGACGGTATGTAGAAAAGAACTGCCCGACCTTTGTACTAGGGGGAGCTTGCTCATAACCCCCCCCCCCCCCCGTGGTGTACCTACTAGCCCCTAACTACTCCTCGCTTGACATTGAAGACTTTTAGCCACAAGACAAAGTGTGGCTGGATCCGAAGAAAGGCCTCACAGACGATAATAAAGGCCGATGTGTGCAAGAAATAGTTCGGGAGCAGATTTTGGAAATCTAACCCGCAGAAAAACATCAAATCCCTTACAAAGGGGTGGAGCGGGAAGAAGAGTCCTAGGATGAAGTGGGGGATGAACAGACCATGTTTTGGCGTGGGGATGACCTGACAATACTCTGGGACGCGATGTGCTATGTCGATCGATAGATAGGGAGCGCACTTCAGTTTCTGGGTGTCATCATCAGTGACTCGCGATACCTCCCACTTGCCCTTGGAACAGCAACCAGCCATAGCCAAACTGGGGAGTGGTTCGAGGAAATTGGAGGGAAGGTGAGCCTGGGTGCTTAGAGCTCAGAGGATTGGGAAGGCAATGGCAATGTGAGATCTGAGAAGTGTGTGGTGGCTACGGTGGCTCTTTCTTTTTATAAGCTCCTGTAATACCAAGAGCTCCTTTACTGTGCCACTGACCTTGACACGTCTAGATATAATCGAACAGTTATGTGCGTGTGGGATAGCTTATATCATAAACCGTATCCCTTGGAAAACGGAGCATGATCTCCATATTAATAGGATGTGCCAATGAAGGAAGTGCCTTGAACAACGAGTCGAGTTTTTGTAACAGGTCAGAGGTCGTGACCGGTCGCGACCTTTCGCTTTCAAGTTGTTAGACAAAGGAACATTTCACTCTTGAGCTGTTGGCCTTCGAGACCGGGTGACGCGTACAACTCAAAAATAGGGAAGTCATCGGTGGCCGAGCTAAAACTGGCCGAACATAAATGGGGAGAAGAACTGGCCCCGCAAGCTAAATACTTTGGGCATGAGAAGCTGCTAGGAATCAAGACTACCACATTGGAGGCCAGTTCGGGGGCTACTGAGGGAGTCCGGGACTAAGGAGTCCTCAGGCCGCCGGCCTATATCCACGGGCCGGACTCATGGCCCACTCTTTGGCTATCGTTGAAGAGCGGGACTACAAGAAGACGCCGTATTCAGGATGGAAACTTCTGAATCCCTGGTCTGTGCTCCAACTCAAGATGATAATATCCACATATTTATTTCTGGATGTAACCGACCATATATAACCCTAGGTACCCCTGGTGTCTATATAAACTAGAGGGTTTTAGTTCATACACAACATCATTAGTCCTAGGGTTTAGACCACAACACACGATCTCGAGGTAGATCAACTGTGTACTCGATACTCCACCATCAATATAAACAAGAGAAGGATGTAGGATTTTACCTCCGTGAAGAGGGCCCGAACCTGGGTAAACACGTCGCCCTATTCCTGTTACCATCGATCTGAGATCCATAGCTCGGGACCCCCTACCTAATATCTGCCGGTTTCGACACCGACAATAAGATTAACTGTTCTAAGATTGCAAAGAATATCAATTTCTTCCTCATGAGAAGGATTCAAGGGATCAATGGGAGGCATATACGGATTTTCAACATACTTTCTCATATGGAATTCATCAAATATATCAAGCATATTGTCTTTCCATTGACTATAGTACTCCCTATTGAGAATAGGCACTCTACAACTAAGACTCCCCAAACTAGACACATCCATCTTCCTCCAATGGTAACAAAACCAAATATATGTAGACAAAAGCTCTCTTACCAATTGTGGATTCACTAGAAGTGAAGTCTAGAGGTGGGGGTGAGTAGACTACTTGACAATATTGAAACCGAACCTTTTCCTAATTTTAATGGTTGGCAGATTTTAGAAAATTATATCACGTCAAGCACATCCTACACAAGCAAGTCTACGAGTATAGTAGTGGAAAGTGAAGACATGCACCTGAAACTAAGGAGTAGAGGTAGGAAGATCAAACACAAAGATGACATGGTGATTTTTGGCGTGATTCCAGTTGGTGGTGCTATCGTACAGCCACATTCATGGAGAATTCAATCCACGAAGGGTAATGACTGAGTGAATCCATAGAGGGCTGCACCCACGAACACTACTAGGGAAAACCCTAGTAGTAGCATTGGTTTGACCCTTAGTAGTAGCGCTGGGGCCAGCGCTACTGCTAACGCGCTAGAGCTAACTCTTAGCAGTAGCGCTAGATTGAAAGCGCTACTGGTATCTACGTTAGCATTAGCACTGGAATAAGTAGAGCGCTACTGCTAAGCGAGCGCTACTACTAATATTCTAGTGCTACTGCTAATATTCCTGCTTTTAATATTTACTTCGCATCGTATTTATGTCCCCCCTACGTATTTGTGCATGCTCTATATAGTGGTTTCATCATATCATAATAAACATGCATAATTTGCATCACATCATACACATAAAGTACTCCCTCCGTCCCAAAATTCTTGTCTTATATTTGTTTAGATACGAATGTATCTAGTGAAATTTAGTATTTAGATACATCCATTTCTAGACAAAGCTAAGACAAGAATTTTGGGACGGAGGGAGTACGTACTCAGCTAACAACTCATCATCATCTTAATCATATACCAAGTTATCATTTGATACACATGAAGTAAAACAGAGAAACATCATAATAGTCATCATATGCATGCATCCTAATCGATCATTTCAAGTTAATATAAACTAGAATAACTTGTCTCTCATAAGACCTAGTCCTCGCTCTTAGGTATAATGTCATAAAACAGAATAACACCTATGTATCCATGATGAAGGACAGAGATCCAACGGTCTCCAACTTGTGGCTTGCGATCCTTCTTTATGTCTCTCCATGCTTCAATTTGGAGCCTTTTTTATTTTGATTTGAGGTTACTCGAGTATGGAGCATCGAACTCAGCCCTCAGCGGGATTTTAATTTTCATATGACCTTCTGGGTGCATCAACAGAGGCACTACATCATGTGGCAGTTGCTATTGAAGAACATAATAATAACCTAGTTAGCAATGTAATTAACACCATTTATGCAATAGTAGAGCGTACTTAATAAGGAAACTCTTACCATGATATTTCGGCGAATGTCATCCGGCCTCAACCTATGCACTAGTGGCATGTAAAATGTACAATTTTGGCTAATTCCAAAATTATACGGGAAGGTATCCCTAGAAACCAGAACACCAACAAGAAAGTAGAGAAGAACATCCTTCTCCTCCCAAGTTAGATGTGATCCACACGTGTAGTGTGTCGTGTCAATTAATTTCCGTAATTCACTCGAAGAAACGAAATAAGCTATAAATTGTAATTCAACAAATTTAGTATATGGATGAACACCAACTATTTCTAAATATATAATGCAAATTACTTGACAAATATGGTTGAGGAACTCACATGGAGGTAAAACAGGAAGCATATCGACAACGACCCAAATGTCGATGTTGCCTGCATATTATCTTTAGGACGAAGATCGAAGGTTATTTCCATACCCTCCTGAAATACATATGCCTTGCAAAGATCTTTCCAATCTGGGCACCCAAATTCTGTTTGAAAAACTGAATTAAATACTTTGATAACAAATGTGTGACCATCTATAGTCCTCACGTTAGCGCTCCTCGTCTCAATTCTCTCGAGGTCTTCGAAATCGAGCCTCTCCAAAACATATCTTCTTGCATGGCAAGGGAGGAACATATCTCCATTCTCATCAAGCTTCATGCTGAAGAACCTATCGTCTCATAGGTGAGGCATGTCGCACATACCCCGACAGTCGCCGCAATATTCACACTCCCAATATTCCTCGTCAGACATTTCCTGTTTTAATGTGGTAAATGTGTAAACAAAAAATGTGACACTATAACGAAAGAATTGAACATCTATATATAAACAGAAGCATGAATAATAAAAAGTGACCTATATTTGGTTGGAATGTTGATTCATTACCCTTCCCAGCAATTCCCAAGCATTCCATATGTCCTAGTTTTTAGCACTAGTCATGACGAAATTCACGGAAATTTTTGGCATGACCTTTGCTAAATAGTGCACATATGGAGCGCTTGAAATTTGCCGGAACAGAAATGAATCAAAATTTCCAGCAAAACATAGGCCACTCGGACATTCCGGCAAAACTTAGCACAACTTAGCAAGCAAAAGTGAGAAACTCACTACTATTTTATGCATTAACACCAACAAAAGGATGATATTTGTTGGTTGGTGAAATATGTATGTGCCCTTTTTCCTCTCCAAAGTTTAAATAAGTTGTTTGAAACCATTGGTTGTCTAATTCAAACCTAATGTGCCTACTTACATGAAATTTACAAACATGATTTTTGTCCTTCTTTCTAGTTAGCCCATCAAAAGATCTTCAACAAACATATCTTCATTTTCTTATGAACATGCATCTCGAGACGACACTTGAACCGACGATGTCCCTAAAATCAAAATGGCAGCAGCCTTGGGTGCCTAGAGCTAGAGGGGAGGGGGCGGCGGCGCTTCGAGGGGGGTGGGGGGCTTACCGGAGCAAGATGGGGAGGGGGCTTACCGGAGTCGGGGAGTGGAAGGGGGCTTACCAGAACGGGAGGGGAGGGGGCTGGTGGCGACGGTGAAGGAGGCGGCGGCGACGTCGACGACAACGACGGCGAGGGACGCGACGACAACGACGACAGCGAGGGAGGCGGCGACGGCTTGAGATCGAGGAGAGAGGGGGTGGGGGAGTGGGAGAGAGTTAGGAAATTTTTAGGCAGGACGCGGGGTGTTAACTCAACATAGAAGTAGCGGTGGTTCCGGAGCAGTGCAATTGCTATTGTACTTAGCAGTAGCGCTTTTACCACGCCGAAGCTGCTACTACACCTACTGCGGTTACGTCGTTGGGCCCCTTTTAGCAGTAGCGCTGGACGCTACACAGCGCTACTGATACTGACCTTAGCAGTAGCGTAGGATTAGGAACGGCGCTGCTACTATAGCTACTGCGGGTGGCCTCATTGGTTCCTGTTTATCAATAGTGCAGAATATAGGGCCAGCGCTACTTCTAAGGACATTAGCAGTAGCGCTGCGTTGTGTCCAGCGCTACTGGTAAATAGCAGCGGCGCTTTCTACTTTCTAGTGCTATTAATAGGCTCCTACCTATAAGGTTTTTCTCAGTAGTGGAAGGGTCCATAGAGAAGCAAACTTGTCTATTTCACCATGGATTATGTCCACGAAGGACTAACCTAACTCCGGATAGATCTTCACGAAGTAGGCCATCTCCATGCCCATACAAACTTCTTGGTTCAACTCCACATGAAGTCGGAGGCTCCCAAGCGACACCTAACCAATCTAGGAGACATCACTCTTCAAAAGGTAGTAGATGTGGTAGTATGATGAACTCCTTGATCTTGTGCTTCAAAAGATTGTCTCCTCAACACTCAATCACTCCCTCACATATTTGGCTTGGGTAGAAGAGATTGATTGGGTGGAAAGAAATTTGGGGAGGCTACAAATCAAGTTCCATATGGTAGGAATGGAATATCTTGATCTCAACACATGTGTAGGTAGTTCTCTCTCAGAAAATGGATGGGGCAAGTGTTGGTTCATTCTCAATGCTTCCTCTTCGAGTGAGAGGCTGGTGGGGGTATATGTAGGCATCTCCAAAAATCCAACAGTTACAACATTATTGCCCAGCTCGGCGGAACAAAAGTAAAAACTCAATTGCACCAACTAGTGCAAAACGTGGCAACTTTTGGCATTTCGGTGAGACCGATATATAAATGTCAGTGGGTTCAATTTTGGCTGGCCTAGGCAGTTACTTGTTTCGGTGTCAATGATTCCTAAAACTCGGAAATTCTTTTTTTATAAATGGGACAACAAAAAGTCGGTCGCTGATTTTGGTTTTACCATCGAACTTCGTGTCACTAAGATCTTAGGGTTTGACATGGGATCTGTCTAGAAAAATCTTGGTAGGGTCGAACTGGAAATATTGGTGGCACCAAATTTGAGTGTTTGTGGTTTGGACAGAATATTTGTGGGAGAATACCATGAGGGTATTTGGTGGCTAACTCTAAGCACTTGAGCAACCAAATCATCATAGACACCTCATCCCCTTTTAATAGTATTGGCTTTCCCATGGACTTAATAGTGATTTCTCACATAAATGCAAAATGTAGAGTCTTGAAGCTTGAAGCTTGGCCAATCCTATTCTTATCCTTCTTCTTTTTTTCTTGGGGATTCTCGTCAGAATCCTTAGCCATTCCTCACTATGGACTTCATCTGAAATGAACTAGATAAAGCTATTAGTGTTAGAGACAATGTATGTTGTCATGAATTATCAAAACCAACAAGGGAGCATATGTTCTTTAAGTCCCCCCTTTTTGGTAATTGATGACAACATACAATCAAATCTACAATTTAAGATATGCAGAAATATGTGACAACTTTGAAGGATACAAGACTAATACAAGCTCCACCTAAATGCGCCCAATCCTTTTTAAAGGAAAGTTGCTTCGTAATGCATGGACGCACACATAGTAGAAGGGACATGATAAGTCATGTGTACCTTGGATATATGCATCAGATATATTTGAAATGAAATATGTCCATGTTCAAGACTCACTTTTTAAAACAATATGTGCAAGAAATAATAGATCGTCTTGAACAAGGATACGATGCATATACTCACCTTGAAGTTCTTGAGAATTTTAACAATGGGAACACACTTGAGAAAACAATTGTTAGATAACACAAGAGTATGCTATCGTAAAGATCCAAAGAGCTTCAACAGAACCAAGACATTGAAGATATAGTGAAAATAGCATTTGATGATTGATATTTCTTCCACTATTTTTAGGATAGATATGTATCCAAGAGCATTTAGAATTTTGTCCCCCTGAATATCAATATTAGTTTCTCCTCTACCCTTGAATCTTCGAATGTCGATATCGGGGCTAGGTAGGATAAACAAGTCTAGTACAAGAAAGCAAATAAAATATTTTCTCTCTCCTTTTAACATATATACTAGATTTGATCTCTCCCCCCTTAATGTAGTGTCTCTCCCTTTGGGTGAGCTTAATATTTCTCCCTCTTGAATATTTCTCCCCCTTGAATATTTCTCCTCCCTCCCAATTTCTAGAATTGGCCCCTCACCGTCAGCCGCCATCGCATGTGTCCGCCTCACCTCCAGCATCGCCAGCCACAATGTCACCCCGCGCCACCAGCTCCCATAACCTCTCCACAGCTGCAACCTCGCCAAAGTCCCCGAGAGCCCTGAACCCAGTCTGCCATGGCGTCGCTGCCCCTTGAAGCTTGTCGATGGCTTCATCATGATGGATCGGTGTCCCCTGCACCGAGATCCACCACCCGGCACCCCTTCGGCCTCGTCCCTGCCTCCGGTGGCCGTGGCATCGTCCGTAGGCGCCGGAACCGCCGTCGTCAGCAATGGACTCCTCTGCCTCGATCTGGACAAATTCGTCCAATCTAGCCTGGACCGAGTCGTCCCCCTACCCAAACGGCCCAACTGTACCACCTCGTCTTGTTTTCACAAGGTACAGTTTTATCCAAGTCCAAAAAGTGTCTGCTTTTATAGCATGTATGTATTTAGTAATAGTTATAAAGTTGCGCATGGTTGTCCGAATGGAATTAACTTTATATGTAAATGATCTGCGTTCCATGCTCTACATGTTGGATGCATTTGCACACATTATAGAAATCATTTACACGCTTAGACCTGTGTTGCCAAAGTGCATCACGACTTCACTACCAAAAACTGTTATTTTATTCTAAATTAGGTGTATGATTGCATCTAATATATAACACTTATGCATGTGGTTCCCTCATGATATTTGGTGTAGGTGTTGTCCACTTTGTTGCCATGCCCTTGCTTTCCATGTAAAACATCTGTAGCATGTTTGTTTCTTGTAATCAAGTGACCTTTGTGTTAAAACTGCTAATCTGTTAATGATAACTTCTGTTTTGTGGTGTTCATATTAAGGAAACCATGCCTCTTATGAAGTTGTCCCAATGGAATAATTTGAAGTATGCAATGTCTACTTGCTGGTAGTATGAATTCCATGCCATGAATTTCATGTTCAGCTGTAGTTTTCATCTTGTGAACGTGCTTACTCAATGTTGTTGTTTTGAGATGTCAAAATAATTCTAAGTCTGAAATTGTTAAATTTTGTTGTTGTGGTGTCATGTGAATTCCCATTGATCTACAACTCTTTTGGTGTTACCCGCATGGAGTTTTTTGTTAAACACGTTGTGGTCTATCATGTTGTGTCATTAGTTTCCATACATAGGATTTGCATGATAGATGTTTCTGCTGTCAAATATGCCAATCTGTTAAAACTTCCGCTCTTGCACCGTATTAGTTTCACCAAGTGTCAGAATCTGTTTTCTTCAGATTGCCATGTTGTGTTGATGCTAGCCAAGTTTCTGTGCATACTTTGATGATCCTTTTGTGGAGTTATTTTAGTGCATCATGCCAACTATCACGATGTAGATTTTCTTGCCATGATATGTCCTCTTGCATACGTTTTTCTTGCAATCAATATGCCTTCAGAATAAAACTTCTTTGTTAAAACCTATTATTTTCGCTAAGTCTTAAACTGTGTTCAGTTTGCCATCTTGTGAGCTCATTCCCTATTTGATCCATGCTTCTATAAATTTTGCTGTTATGAGATGAATTATTGTGTATCCTGTATTCTACATCACCATGTCTTTATTGTGCATTTTAGAATGTTGTAGGTCTTTCTTTTGTGGGTTGCAATATGCGATGTTGTTGTTTTCGACAAATTATAGCTAGAACTTGTGTTGTTTGTAGTTATTAAACCGTTGCTCCGTTTTGAACACGTTTTAGATGAAACTTGCTTAGAGCCTCATTTAGTTTCATAATATCTTGTTGCATCCATGATTTCACATGTTAGAGGGGGTTATTTGCATGCATTTTGCATTCATGGCATACTATCTTTTGTTTGTTATATCTTTTAGACCGTAGCTCCATTTTAAATGATCTATATATGTAAATCGCCTAAAATGATGTGTAGAACCACATGGTGCATTTTGTTTACCGTTTAGTAAATATAAAATATGTTTTAAGCAGATATGGACCAATTTCAAAATTAACATATTCGGTCATTTTGGAAATACTATATGTTATTTTCGACCTCATTTAAAAGCCTAGATAGTGTAGTTCATTCATGCTTCACCTCTTGCCATGTTTAAAAACATTTAAACTTGTTGAGTAAAAAAAGATTGAAATAAATATTAAAATAGGGAATTTTGTCAATATGCAATTCATTGCATATTGAGCTTCACTTAATGTGTAGAAGTTGATTGGTGTGCTTATCCATGTCATGCATAACTAAATGGACATGCATCATATTTGATTTGTGCATCATGTCATGAATATGTTGTGGTCTTTATTGTGTGTTGATTATTTGTTTCCAGGCTGTTTATTCTCGATAGAGTTCTGAAACTGATTTGGAGTGCGAGGATTCGTTTGACTACATCTCGTTCGTCTACTTCACAGATTTGTTCTTCTTCCAAGCGGGATCTCAGGCAAGATGGTCGTTTCCTTATATACCACTACTATTTTTGCCGTGCTAGTTGTCACATTTCTATCGTTATGTCTTGTTACCTACCACTTGCATGTCAAGCCTCCAACATTGCCAACAAAAGCTTCTAACCCCTCTACATCTTAGCAAACCATCATTTGTCTATGTTACCGCCTGCTCGGCCCTTCTTATAGCGTTGCTAGTTGCGGGTGCAGGTTGTTTCCATGTGATAACATGGATACCTTTGTATATCATAATATTATTGTTATTTAATTTAATGCATTTATATACTTGGTAAAAGGTGGAAGGCTTGGCCTTTTGCTCGGTGTTTTGTGCCACCTTTGCCACCCTAGTTACTTGTGTACCGGTGTTATGTTCCATACTGAGTGCTCCTAACATGCTTGGGGTTGTTATGGGGACCCCCTTGATTTTTGTTTTGGGATAAAACTCTTTTGGCAAGGCCCAACATTGGTACTACCTTTGCCTAATAACTAATAAAATTGGATAGGGACCTGCCAACCCCCGTGGATAATTAATCGACCCCCGGGACAGTGCTCCTCATGTTGATCCAAAATAGAGCACTCCAGAGGCCACCTCGGGGCAACTCGTGGGATTTCTATCAGGCCACCGTACGCGTCCCTTATCTGTCATGTCATGAGAACGAGATACACGACTCCTATCGAGTTTGTCGACACATCGGGCGGCCTTGCTAGATTTGTTTTACCTTTCTCAAACGTCTTGTGCACCGGGATTCCGAAAATACTTTGGGCTATCTCGAGGTTGAGGTTTTCCATCGGGATTCCGAGGAAGATCTTGTGTCGACATCTGTTGTTAGTGGTGGAGAGTTGTAACAGCTCGAGGCCGATGCTCCAGATGCCTTCCAGTTATTTCATCATTGCTGCGTGATCTATTTGGTTGTCGCATAAATCATGGCATCATTCGCATCATCTGCATAGCATCGACACCCTGTTGCTGTCATGTATGAAAACCTTCATCCGTTGGTAGATTACAATCCTCTTATTATCATTGGCCGTTTTGAGACCAATCACACAAGCACACACCTCCAACATTCTTAAAATATTGTTTTAAAAGTGCCTTTAAAATATTTTTGGAATGGCTTGAAATTTGGTGTGCGGTCTTAATATAGTGTAGGCACACCACCTGCCAAATTTTTCACATTCGGATGTCATTTGGTACTCGAATCATCAAACCTATAGTAGCACTATAACATGTTAAATCGTTGGGTGTTTTTGGATTTTAAAACTGTGTCATGGGCCTCTAACTTCCAACTCTTGCCAGACCACAACCCCATTATGCTTCCCACTAGCCCAGCCTAGCTTGCCCTGAGAACAGAGTCGTCCGATCGTGATCGAAGTGTCTGAAAATGGGCAATAAACCCAACCCTAGACCTCCCTGCTACAAAAGGAAGGCCTCCCCTACCAGATTTGGCCTCGTAGCCCCCTCCTACTCAAATTCCGTGCCCGACCACACCCTCGCCGCCACTTGTTGAAATCACAACTTCTCCTTAAGGTGGTTTAGGTAATTAATCACAACATATGTGTCATATAACTAATGATCTTATCGAAGTATATTTCAGAAAAGTTCAAAGATGCATTGGCTAAGGATTGTGAGAAGAACCCCTTGATGCAAGGAAAGGAATATGATTGGCCAAGCTTCAAGCTACAAGACTCTGCATTTTATATTTGTGAGGAATCACATTTGAGTCCATATGAAATTCAGTACTATTAAAGGGGGTGAGTTATCCATGGTGAATTGGCTGCTAAAGTTCTTAGAGATAACCACCAAAAATAATCGGCCATTCTCCCACAAAAGTTCTCTCTCCAAAGCCAAAACATCAAAATCAGCGCCCCCAAGTTTTTCCATTCGGCCCTACTGATTTTCCACCAGACGAACCTTTGACAAACCCTAGAATCTTGGTACCTCCAACATTCCACTCGTTGCAATAATGTTGAAACGGCTGGATTTTGGGAGATGCCTATATATATGCATCCACCATCTCTCATTCATAGAGGAAGCACTCAGAACACACATACACTTGCCATATCCATTTTTCTCATAGAGAGCTACCAACTCATGTGTTTAGATCAATATATTCCAATCCATCCATTTGAAACTTGATCTCAAGCCTCCCCAAGTTACTTTCCACCCAATCAATCTCTTCTACCCATGCCAAATTTGTGAGATAGTGATTGACTGTTGAGGAGACTATCTTTCAAAGCACAAGAGCAAGGAGTTCATCGTTCTACCACATCTATTACCTTTTGGAGGGTGGTGTTTCCTAGATTGGTTAGGCGTCGCTTGTGAGCCTCCTACTTCGTGTTGTGGAGTTCAACAAACAAGCTTGTAATGGCAACAAGATCGCCTACTTCGTGAAGATCTGCCCCGAGTGAGGCTAGTCCTTCATGGACGTAAACCATGATGGAATAGACAAGGTTGCTTCTCCATGGACTCTTCGTGGGTTGAGCCCTCCATGGACTCGCGCGGCCATTACCCTCCATGGGTTGAAGTCTCCATCAACGTGGACGTACGATAGAGCCACCTATTGGAACCACACCAAAAATCGTCGTGTCAACCTTTGCGTTTGATCTTCGTATCCCCACCATCTACTTACATATGCATGTCATTACTTTCGCTCCTATACTCTTAGATTTGCATGTGTAGGGTGTGCTTGAGTTTCAACAATTCCTATAACTTGCCCACAACTAAAACTGGGAAAAGACTAAGTTTTTATTTGGTCAAGTAATCTAATCACCCCCTCACTACATGAATTATAGAATTTTCCATCTGTGTACTCTTTGTTGTCTGCTAGCAAACGACAAAGATGGTCTTTGCCGTCAGCTGTCCATAAGTTGAAGGCAAATAAAATACAGTTGTCAAAGATACTAGTTGCCATCTTCTAGTAGACGACGAAGAGCAAGAAAGCAGACAACAAAGATCTAGAAAGCATCCACGTCAAATGGACGGCCTCGATGCCATACATGTCGTTTACTGCCACGCTCTTTGCCATATGCTGGCACACAACAAAGTTCCTACATACCTAACAGCCGTCCCCGCCCCACCCCCTCTATCTCTTTCTCTCTCTCCCCCGACGACCACCGGCCCGTTACCACCACCCCCCCGCCCCACCCTACCGGTGCTCCCACCGTTCAGATGCCCTACCGCCGCTCATCGGTTCCTTCTAGTGAGCTCTTTTCTTTGTTTTTCCTTTTTTTAATATATTTTTTGTTGTTAGAGTGTGTTGGGTTAGTTCAATAGGGTTACTCCTAGGGAAAAAGAAGAAGAAAGAAGAATAAGTAGAAGAAGAGGAAAAATGAAAAGAAGTAGAAGAAAAGGAAAAGAAGGAGAAGAAAAGAAGAAGAAGAAGAGGAAGAAGAAGAAGAAGAAGAATAAGAGAAGGAGGTGAAGAAAATAACTATAATAAAGAAGAAGAAGAAGAAGAAGAAGAAGAAGAAGAAGAAGAAGAGGAGCAAGAAGAGGAGGACAAGAAAATAAGAAGAAGAAAGAAAAAGAGGAGAAAGTAGAAGAAAAAGAGGAGAAGTAGAAGAGGAAAAAGGAAAAGAAGAAAGAAGAAGAAGAAGAAGAAGAAGAGGAGGAGGAGGAAGAGGAGGAGAAAAGAAGAAGAAAAAGAAGAAGAAGAATAAGAAGAAGGCTAAAAAGAGGAGAAGACGAGAAGAAGAAGAAGAGGAGAGCAGAAGAGGAAAAACAGAAGAAGAGGAGAAAGTATAAGAAAAAGAGGATAAGAAGAAGAGGAGAAGAAAAAAAGAAGAACAAGAACAAGAACAAGAAGAAGGGAAGAAAAGGAAGAAGAATAGGAGCAGAAGAAAAAATAGAGGAGAAAAATAATAAATAGAAGTTGAAAAGTAGTTATATATAGCGAGATTTTTCTAGGGATAATTAGATTTATTGCCCTAGTTCTGTCCCACTCGGCTGTTTTACCCCTAATTTCCAAAAATCACCGGTTTTGTCGAAGTCACTTCGCCCCTCTTATGCTTTTGCCCTTTGACCGTTTGACTGTCACTTTGAAAAATTCATAACTAATTCATACAAAATCATAAAAATGCAAATAAGATACCAAAATGTTCGAAAAAACATCACCTATATGTTAGTGTCATTTGCATTCCTGACAAAGCTGTTGTAAAGAGCCCATCCGAGTTTTAACTCTTATGATACCACCATGAATAATAAAATATAAAAAAAATCTAATAATTCTAAAAACAATTGGTGGCAAAGAATGACAAATCTTTTAAGTGCTTGCAAAGTTTCATCAGGGAAAAACATTCGTGGAAGTCGTGGCAAAAAAAGAATCAACACTCCAAAATAGATAGTTTTTTGCCACGACTTCCACGATTGTCGTTCCCTAATGAAACGTGGCAAGCACTTAAAACATTTGTCATTCTATTCCACCAATATTTTTTAGAATTATTTGATTTTTCTATATTTTGATATTCATGGTGGTATCATAAGAGCTAAAACTCAGATGGGCACTTTCCAACACCTTTGTCATGAATGCAAATGACACTGTCATATATGTGATGTTTTTCTGAACATTTTGGTATCTTATTTGCATTTTTATCATTTAGTATGAATTAGTTACGAAGTTTTCAAACTAACGGTCAAACGGTCAAAGGGAAAAAGCATAAGAGGAGTAATGTGACTTGGACAGAACCGGTGACTTTTGGAAATTAGGGGTAAGACCGCCGAATGGGACACAACTAGGGGCATAAATCTAATTATCCCATTTTTCTATCAGGATTGAATATTCGTGTTGTTCGTGTGGATTTAAATGTGCAGTTGTTTTGTTGCATTGAGGGTCTGGTGTTCGAGGACCTCCTCGTTCTACTACCTCCCCTACACGATGTAGTGGTGAGCACTACTGTCATCCCCTCCCCGACCCTCCCCTATTTGCTCTGTGCCGATTGTCATGTTGATATCACTTTATTTTATTTTCATGTCATTTCTCGTAACCTTGGCATCTCCTATTAGACAGGGTGGCATCTATAAATATGCATGTATTTGCATATTTAGAACGATCATCCTTTTGAATTGTCCATGTTATCCATGGACAGCCCGAGTACATGTAGATCAGGTTTCGTTTCCCGTGCTCTACTTAGGTTTGAGGAAACATTTCAACAAAGCCATCCCATTGTTCTCCGAGTACACATTCTCTTGGCTTGTTGCCGAGAAGTTTATCATGAGAACAGCGGGGATGTGCTGCCTAAATTTTGCGTCGGATCCAAAGCAGAGCATGGGAAACATACCCGATCTACACATACTCGGGAGGGATTAGGACCCATCTTTACCTATTAGAGATAGATTCAATCCATGAATGCCAATTTATATATTGTAAGGTACAAAATAAAACTATGGGGTAAACAACATAACACAAGTAATTAGTTATGTATCTAGTCGTAATTACATTCTACATGACTTGATGAATATGGATTTGGTGCACCTATTGTGAGTGCAAGTACCAGCATGTGTGATCGTGCATGGATGTACACCGGTCAAACTAGTCAGAAAGATATGAACAATGAATGGTTAAGAAAAACCAAGGGGTTTGTGAAAGCCGCATTTGGAAATGTCCACAGAAAAAATTGGTGCTCCTGTTGTGGGTGTGACAACTTTAACCACGTGACAGAGGATGAAATGGTAAACACCCATAGAAGAGTGGTTTTATGCGTAATTATACGATGTCTACATTTCATGGCGAGTCTGCCGAATGCACTAGAGATGAGGTCGTTCATCTATGCATCGACGAGCATGATACCGGGATCAAAGACATAGTGCGAGACTTTTTTGATGCTTGGGATTTAGATGATGAGATAGAGCAATCTGCAAAGGCCTTCTACGAAATGTTGGAGTCTTCAAAATGTCCTCACCACGAACACACTGAGCTTCGTTAGTTGGATGCCATCGTGCAAGTAATGGCTCTGAAGGCTCAATTAAACTTGGGCAGAGAATGCTACGACACGATGATGACCCTGTTTGGATGCTTTCTAACCAAAGACCATGGCATGCCTACAAACCTGTACTGGTCGGAGAAAATACTTCGTGTACTTAAGATGCCCTATGAGAAGATAGATGCCCGTGAGAAAGGATGTGTTTTATTTAGGCTTGAGTATGCGCGCTTGAACTATAGTCCCATTTGCAAGTCCTCCAGGTATGTTGTGGTACACAACGATATGGATGAGAAGAGACAAACCAAAATCCCCATTAATGTTCTTTGGTATATGCCAATCATACCAATATTTTAACGTCTTTTCCTGGTCAAAGAGATGGCCAGACAGAAAAATGGCAGAAATTGGGCAAAAGAACCGAACTTGATGCAGATGGAAATAAGATGTTGTTACACACATCGATTGCTTTTATGTGGAAGCACTTCGATGAATTACATCCGGATAAAGCGGCAGATCCAAGGCATCCTCGAGTGTGCATGGCCACGTATGGGTTCAATACCTTTGGTATGACAGCAACCCAATAAAGTTGTTGGCATGTATTTGTCATTCCACTCAATCTCCCCCCCCCCGAACAGATTATGCACAAAAATAACATATTTCTGACGATGATAATTCCAGGGCTCAACTATCCGGTGAAGAATATGAATATGAATATGCGGCTGCTTAAGGATAAATGGAAAGAAGATTGGGATAATGGCTTCAAGACATACGGTGCACCTAGAAAAAAACTTCAAAATGCATGTCTGGTACATGTACTCGATGCATGACTTGCCGGTGTATGCGCTATTCACTAGCTAGTGTGTGCATGGGAGGTTCCCGTGCCTCACATGGAAGGCAGCTGTTCAGTATCATTGGTTGCATGTGGGTCGAAGTATTCTTGCTTCGACTTGCATAGACATTTCCTGGATCCTCGCCATGAGTTTAGAAAAGACAAGAAGAACTTTATCAAAGGTACAATTGTCAAAAACTCGTCACTACCTGTGTTGACATGCCAACAGATTTTGGATCGGTTAAATGCTCTCGGACGTGATCCACATCATCTAGGGTATTTCAAGGGGTATAATTAAGAACATGCCTGTAATCACAAGACATGCTTGTGGGATCTGCCTTACTTCAGAGACCTCCTTCTTCCACACAACATCGACATGATACACATTGAAAAGAACATAGCCGAGGCCATTTTTGCTACATGGTTCGACATAGAGGGGAAGCCAAAGGACAATCATAAGTCTAGAGTCGATCAGCAGACTATATGTGACAGATGATACGTCTCCAACGTATCTATAATTTTTTATGGTGTCATGCTATTATCTTGTCAAACTTTGGATGTTTTGTATGCCTTTTATATCTTTTTTGGAACTAACTTATTGACTCAGTGCCAAGTGCCAGTTCCTGTTTTTTCCGTGTTTTGACCCTTTTTCACAGGAGGATTTTAAACGGAGTCCAAACGGAACAAAACTTCCAAAAAGATTTTTTCCGAAATAGAAGAAGATCGGGGAGCCTTAAAACCAGGGTAGGGGGCCACCAGGGACCCCACAAGCCCCCTAGCGGTGGCCAGCGGGGCCCGTGCCTCCCAGGCTTGTGGGCTCCCTAGGCCTCCTCTGCCCTAGGTTTTCCGCCTATATATTCCCATAAATTCCAGAAAAAATCAGGAGATCATCGAAAGTACTTTTCCGCCGCCGCAAGCTTCTATCTCCGCAAGATCCCATCTGGGGCACGTTCTGGTGCCCTGCCGGAGGGGGGATTTGGATACGGAGGGCTTCTTCCTCAACACCATGACTTCTCCGATGATGCGTGAGTAGTTCATCATAGACCTACGGGTCCATAGATAGTAGCTAGATGGCTTCTTCTCTCTCTTGGATCTTCAATACAAAGTTCTCCATGATCTTCATGGAGATCTATCCGATTTAATCTTCTTTTGCGGTGTGTTTGTCGAGATCCCATGAATTGTGGATTTATGATCAGATTATCTATGAATCTTATTTGAGTTTCTTCTGATCTCTTTTATGCATGATTTCATATCCTTGTAATTCTCTTTGAATTGTGGGTTTTGTTTGGCCAGCTTGATCTATGATTCTTGCCAGGGGATAAGTGCTTGGTTTTGGGTTCATACCATGCGGTGACCTCACCCAGTGACAGAAGGGGTAGCGAGGCACGCATCATGTTGTTGCCATCAAGGGTAAAAAGATGGGGTTTTCATCATTGGTTTTAGTTTATTCCTCTACATCATGTCATCTTGCTTAAGGGGTTACTCTGTTCGTCATGAACTCAATACACTAGATGCATGCTGGATAGCGGTCGATGTGTGGAGTAATAGTAGTAGATGCAGAAAGTATCGGTCTACTTGTCTCGGACGTGATGCCTATATGTATGATCATTGCCTTAGATATCGTCACGACTTTGTGCGGTTCCATCAATTGTTCGACCGTAATTTGTTCACCCACCGTAATATTTGCTATTTTGAGAGAAGCCTCTAGTGAACACTATGTCCCCCGGGTCTACTCCACACCATATTTTCAGCCTTACTCTTTTACTTCGTTGCACTTTTTGCATTCAGATCTCACTTTGCAATCAACCTTGAAGGGATTGACAACCCCTTTATAGCGTTGGGTGCAAGCTCGTTTGTGTTTGCGCAGGTACTCTGGACTTGACGAGATTCTCCTACTGGATTGATACCTTGGTTCTCAAACTAAGGCAAATACTCACTGCTCCTGTGCTGCATCACCCTTTCCTCTTCAACGGAAAAACCGACGCAAGCAAGTCTCCGTCAACGTGTCAATTTTTGCGATGTTGTTTGAGAAGTAGCAAGAAGAATATCTGGCGACGTTCTTGGGGAGGATTAAGTCAAGAACTCATCCAAGTAAGTGTCGCGAACTCATATCTTGCATTTACTTTTTTGCCTCTCGTTTTCCTCTCCTCCACTTCTGAAAAACAAAAAATTACAATTTTTTTTGCCTTTTCTTCGTTTGCCTTTTTCGTTCGCCCTTTTTTCTCGCTTGCTCTTTGTTCGCTTGTGTGCTTGCTTGCTTGCCGAAGTCACCATGACTGAAAAGTCCAAATTTTGTGACTTCTAAAATACTAATAATAATGATTTTATAAGTACTCAGATTGCTCCCGCCACTAGTGCGGAGTCATACGAAATCAATGCCGTTTTGATGAATCTTGTTATGAAAGAGCAATTCTCCGGCCTTCCTAGTGAAGATGCCGCATCCCATCTTAATACCTTCATTGAGCTTTGAGATATGCAAAAGAAGAAACATGTGGATAATGATGTGATTAAATTGAAGCTTTTTCCTTTCTCGCTGCTAGATCGAGCAAAAACTTGGTTTTCGTCTTTGCCCAAAAATAGTATTGATTCTTGGGATAAGTGCAAAGATGCTTATATATCCAAGTATTTTCCGCCAGCTAAGATTATCTCTCTCCGTAATGATATCATGAATTTTAAGCAACTTGATCATGAACATGTTGCACAATCTTGGGAGAGAATGAAATTGATGATTAGAAATTGTCCCGCTCATGGCTTGAGTGTTTGGATGATTATACAATCTTCTATGCTGGCTTGAATTTCGCTTCTAGAAATATCTTGGACTCCGCCTCAGGTGGAACGTTCATGGAAATCACGTTAGGAGAAGCCACAAAACTCCTAGACAATATCATGACGAACTACTCTCAGTGGAACACTGAAAGGTCACCTACTAGTAAGAAGGTACATGATATAGAAGAAATTAACTCGTTGAGTGCCAAGATGGATGAGTTAATGAATTTGGTTGCTAGTAGAAGTTCTCCTTTAGATCCTAATGATATGCCCTTGTCTTCCTTGATTGAGAGTAGCAACGCTAGCTTGGACGTTAATTTTGTTGGTAGGAATAATTTTGGCAACAACAATGCTTTTAGAGGAAACTATGTTCCTATGCCTTTTCCTAGTAACCCCTCTAATAACTTTGGCAACTCCTACAACAATACTCATTTAAATTACAATAGATTACCCTCTGATCTAGAGAGTAGTATCAAAGAGTTTATCAACTCGCAAAAGATTTTCAATGCGTCCATAGAGGAAAAACTACTCAAAATTGACGATTTGGCTAAGAGCGTTGATAGAATGTCTAGTGATATTGATGCTTTGAAAGTTAGATGTGCTCCTCCCAAGATCAATATGGATGAAACTTTGAAAGCTATGCGTGTTTCCATGATTGAGAGCAAAGAAAGAACCGCCCAAATGCCTGCTAGACATGAATGGCTTAAAAAGACGTGTTCTCGTGATGAGAATCATGAAGATCTCAAAGTGCTTGTTATGACTCCCATTGAATCTTTGTTTTCTTGTGTCAAACCTAATGATTATGGGGCTGCATATGAATCCACTTTGGTTGAAAAACGCCCCAATGATTCGGAGTCCATCTGTCTTGATGCTAAAAGCATTGAAAGTGGAGTAGAAGATATTAAAACTTTGAGTAGTAATGAAATTACTACTTTGGATTTCAAGGAATTCAATTATGATAGTTGCTCCTTGATTGAATGCATTTCCTTGATGCAATCCATGCTAAACTCTCCACACGCTTATAGCCAAAACAAGGCCTTTACCGATCATATCGTCGAAGCTATGATAAAATCTCTTGAAGAGAAACTTGAATTGGAAGTATCTATCCCTAGAAAGCTTCATGATGAGTGGGAACCTACTATCAAAATCAAAATCAAAAACTATGAATGCAATGCTTTGTGTGATTTGGGTGCTAGTGTTTCCGCGATTCCAAAGTCTTTATGTGATGTTCTGGGTTTTAATGAGCTTGAAGAGTGTTCTCTTAATTTGCATCGTGTGGATTCTACTGTCAACAAACCCATGGGAAGGATCAATGATGTTCTTATTATTGCAAATAGGAACTATGTACCCGTAGATTTCATTGTGCTTGACATTGTTTGCAATCCTACATGCCCTATTATTCTTGGTAGACCTTTCTGAGGACTATCGGTGCTATCATCGATATGAAGGAAGGGAATATTAGATTTCAATTTCCTTTAAATAAGGGAATGGAACACTTTCCTAGAAAGCAAATAAGATTGCTTTATGAATCCATGATGAGGTCCACTTATGGTTTGAGCACCAAAGACGACGATACGTGATTTTACCGACTTATGCCTAGCTAAGGGCGTTAAACAATAGCGCTTGTTGGGAGGCAACCCAATGAATTTATCTTTTGCTTTCTGTTTTGTTGCGTCCACACCATCATAATTCTGTTATGTGTGTTTTTGTGTGCTTCTTTTTGTGTTTGAGCCAAGCAAAACCTTTATGACTAGTCTTGGTGATGGTTGTTTGATCGTGCTGGGAAAAGACAGAAAGTTTTCTCTCACGAGATAATTTTTCATTTTTATTCAGAAAGAGCTTTTGAGTTGATTATTTTTGCTGCTGGTTGATATACCTTTTGCCCAGGCAGTCGTAATTTTTCAGAATTTATGAGGTACCAGAATTATACGATGTATACAGATTACTACAGACTGGTCTATTTTTGACAGATTCTGTTTTTGTTGAGTTGGTTGCTTGTTTTGATGAAACTATGGATAGTATTGGGGGGTACTAGCCATGGAAAAGTGAGAATATAGTAGCCCAACACCAATATAAATAGAAATCAAGATTACTACAGTACCTAAAGGGGTGGTAGTTTGTTTTCTTATGCTAATGATATCACGAGTTTCTGTTTAAGTTTTGTGTTGTGAAGTTTTCAAGTTTTGGGTGATGTTATCATGGACAAAGAGATAAGGAGTGGAAAGAGCTCAAACTTGGGGATGGCCAAGGCATCCCAAGACAAATTCAAGGACACCAAAAAGCCTAAGCTTGGGGATGCCCCGGGAAGGCCTCCCCTCTTTCGTCTTCAATCCATCGGTAACTTTACTTGGAGCTATATTTTTATTCACCACATGATATGTGTTTTACTTGGAGCGTCTTGTATCGTAGGAGTCTTTTCTTTTTGTCGTGTCACAATAAACCTTGCTGCACACCTTTTTGAGAAAGAGACATGCACTCATCGTGATTTTGCTAGAATGCTCACCATGCTTCACTTTTATCTTTTGAGCTAGATAATTTTGCTCTATGTGCTTCACTTAGATCTTTTAGAGCACGGCGGTGCGTGACTTGGTAGTTGGTTTATTCTATGAAAGTAGTCCCAAAGGTGATAGACCCAAAGAGGATACAAAAACCTCCATATTCATGTGCATTGAGTAGAAAGAGAAGTTTTGATTCCGCTCCATTAGTTTTGAGACGTCGATTTGGAAATATTAAGAGTTACGTTAGTAGGGTGTTGTGAATCTAGAAATACTTGTGTTGAAGTTAGTGATTCCCGTAGCATGCATGTATGGTGAACCACTATGTTAGTAAGTTGGAGCATAATTGATCTATTGATTGTCATCCTTTGTGTTGAGGTCGGGATCGCGCGATGGTTAACACCTACCAACCCTTCCCCTAGGAGTATGCGTTTAGCACTTTGTTTCGATTACTAATAAAAACTTCCGCAAAAAGTATGTGATTTCTTCATGACTAATGTGAGTCCATGGTATAGATGCACTTTCACCTTCCACCATTGCTAGCTTCTCTAGTGCCGTGCAACTTTCGCCGGTGCACAAACCCACCATATGCCTTCCTCAAAACAGCCACCATACCTACCTACTATGGCATTTTCATAGCCATTCCGAGATATATTGCCATGCAACTCCCACCGTTCCGTCTCATGACTTGTGCCGTCACTCTCATATTGCCGTAGCATGATCGTAAGATAGCTAGCGAGATGTTTCAATGTCATACACCAAGCTAGATTGTTGCACATCCCGGTACACTGCCGGAGGCATTTCCTATAGAGTCATCATCGTTCTAAAGCTATGAGATGTGAGTAAATAAAAGTGTGATGATCATAATTATTAGAGAATTGTCCCATGTGAGGAAATAAAAAAGAGGCCAAAGAGCCCAAATAAAAAAAGAGGGAAAGAGGCCTAAGAGCCCAAACAAATAAATAAAAGAGAAGGGACAATGCTACTATCTTTTTCCACACTTGTGCTTCATAATAGCACCATGTTCTTCATGATTGAGAGCCTCTCGTTCCGTCACCACCATATGCTAGTGGGAATCTTTACTATATAACTTGGCTTGTATATTCCAATGATGGGCTTCCTCAAATTGCCCTAAGTCTTCATGAGCAAGCAAGTTGGATGCACACCCACTAGTTTTCCTTTTGAGCTCTCACATACTTATAGCTCTAGTGCATCCTTTGTATGGCAATCCCTACTCATTCACATTGATATCTATTAATGGGCATCTCCATAGCCCTTTGATATGCCGAGTCAATGTGGCCATCTCCTCCTTTTTGTCTCACAACCACCACACTCTATTCCACCTACAGTGTTATATCCATGGCTCACGCTCATGTATTGCGTGCTAGTTATAAAAAGTTTGACAAAGTAAGAGTGCGAAAACAATTACTTGGCCAATACCGGGGTTGTGCATGATTTACATTAGTTGTGTGAGGATGGTGGAGAATAGCCAGACTATGTGATTTTGTAGGGATAACTTTTCTTGGCCTTGTTATTTTGAAAGTTCATGATTGCTTTGCTAGTTTGCTTGAAGTATTATTATTTTCATGTCAATAGCAAACTATTGTTTTGAATCTTACGGATCTGAACATTCGTGTCACACGAAAGAAGTTGGAAAGGACAACTATGCTAGGTAGCATTCCACATCAAAAATTCAGTCTTTATCACTTCCCTACTCGAGGACGACCAGGAGTTAAGCTTGGGGATGCTTGATACGTCTCCAACGTATCTATAATTTTTGATGGTGTCATGCTATTATCTTGTCAAACTTTGGATGTTTTGTATGCCTTTTATATCTTTTTGGAACTAACTTATTGACTTAGTGCCAAGTGCCACTTCCTATTTTTCCGTGTTTTTGACCCTTTCCAGAGGAAGATTTTAAATGGAGTCCAAACGGAACGAAACTTCCAAAAATATTTTTTCCAAAACAGAAGAAGGTCGGGGAGCCTGAGAACCAGGGCAGGGGGCCACCAGGGACCCCACAAGCCCCCTAGCCGCGGCTAGGGGTCCCGCGCCTCCAAGGCTTGTGGGCTCCCTGGGCCTCCTCTGCCCTAGGTTTTCCGCCTATATATTCCCATAAATTCCAGAAAAAATAAGGAGATCATCGAAAGTACTTTTCCGCCACCGCAAGCTTCTGTCTCCGCAAGATCCCATCTGGGGCACGTTCTGGTGCCGTGCCGAAGGGGGGATTCGGATACGGGGGGCTTCTTCATCAACACCATGACCTCTCCGATGATGCGTGAGTAGTTCACCATAGACCGACGGGTCCATAGCTAGTAGCTAGATGGCTTCTTCTCTCTCTTGGATCTTCAATACAAAGTTCTGCATGATCTTCATGGAGATCTATCCGATGTAATCTTATTTTGCGGTGTGTTTGTCGAGATCTGATGAATTGTGGATTTATGATCAGATTATCTATGAATCTTATTTGAGTTTCTTTTGACCTGTTTTATGCATGATTTCATATCCTTGTAATTCCCTTCGAATTATGGTTTTTTTTGGCCAGCTTGATCTATGATTCTTTCAATGGGAGAAGTGCTTGGTTTTGGGTTTATACCATGTGGTGACCTCACCCAGTGGCAGAAGTGGTAGCGATTCACACATCGTGTTGTTGCCATCAAGGGTAAAAAGATGGGGTTTTCATCATTGGTTTGAGTTTATCCCTCTACATAATTTCATCTTGCTTAAGGCGTTACTCTGTTCGTCATGAACTCAATACACTAGATGCATGGTGGATAGCGGTCGATGTGTGGAGTAATAGTAGTAGATGCAGAAAGTATAGGTCTACTTGTCTCGGACGTGATGCCTATATGTATGATCATTGCCTTAGATATCGTCATGACTTTGCGCGGTTCTATCAATTTCTCGACAGTAATTTGTTCACCCACCATAATATTTTCTATTTAGAGAGAAGCCTCTAGTGAACACTATGGCCCCCGGGTCTACTCCACACCATATTTTCAGCCTTACTCTTTTACTTCGTTGCACTTTCCGCCTTCAGATATCACTTTGCAATCAATCTTTAAAGGATTGACAACCCCTTTATAGCGTTGGGTGCAAGCTTGTTTGTGTTTGCGCACGTACTCTGGACTTGACGAGATTCTCCTACTGGATCGATACCTTGGTTCTCAAATTGAGGGAAATACTTACTGCTCCTGTGCTGCACCACCCTTTCCTCTTCAAGGGAAAAACTGACGCAGGAAAGTCTCTGCCAACGTGTCAATTTTTGGCGCTGTTGTTTGAGAAGTAGCAATACACCATTACAAAACGTGCGACAATCGAAAGGAAAGCAGAACTGGTTGAAGCCAAAGGCTTGGTTCAATCTAAAAAGGGGAGATGTGTGGGAAATTATCTTTTGGGTCAAAATGCAGTTGATATTCTTTGATGGGTATGCAACAAATATAAAGAGGGGAGCGAGTCTTGAATAATTGAAAATATTTGGTCTCAGGAGCCGGTAATGTCGGTGATGTTGCGTGGCTTTATTCCTGAGGATGAATGGCTAGTACTGCCAGAGTTGAGCTATTTCTTCCATGTTCTTTGTGTGAAAGAACTTTCGCGTGGTGTGGTAGATGACATGGAGGAGTTGGCGCCAAAGTTGCTCTGCAAGTTAGAGAAGATCTTTCCATCGGGCTTCTTTAATCCAATGCAACATTTGATTTTACATCTCTCGACCGAGGCAAGATTGGGGGGTGTGCAATATCGTTGGTGCTTTACAACTGACAGGATGCAGAAGACGCTTCATGCAAAATGTAAAAAAAACGTAGAATTGAAGCATCGATGTCCGATGCATTCATTACTCAGGAGGTCGCAAACTTCATGACAACACTTTACGAAGCCAGACATCGTCATTTGCATAATCCGAAGCCTTGGTACAATGATGCCGACCCTAAAAAAGGTGGATTCAACCTCGGCCTATTCAAAGGGAATCTCGCACCAGCTGGTGCTTCAAAACCAATAACTTTGGATGTCAAAGAATGAGGGACCATTTCATTGTATATCTTCAGCAACCTAACAGAAGTGCAGTCGTACATCGAGTAAGTTCTTAGTACATTAGTCAGCAACTTATAATTCCTTTGAACTATGCTTATTCCTGGATATTTCATACAGTCGATACGTCACCAAATTATCAGATGGAGTGGAGATCCAAAAGGATTCCGTCGAAGAGTATGAGCTTTTGGCAAAGCATGAAGGCAGCTATCTCAGTTTCATCTCTTGGTTCAAACAAACGATAATTACCATTAATGGACCATTTCATTTATTTCTCTAATTTGCTGCTAATGCAACAATCTGTTAATATTGAATTTTAGGCTAATTCACAGTCTATGGACGTTGAATGGAGACAAGCTAGTAATGGTTTTGACTAGAAGGTCCGTTCATTTGAGAAATACGACATCAACGGGTATCGCTTTCGTACCTTTGTCAAAGAGCTATCTATGGACGACCAAAAATCTACAAATTGTGGTTTCTCTCCTATCGGCGAAGGGGGTACCGAGTATTATGGAAGGATTGAAGCAAGTTATGAACTTCAATTCTATGGTGAAAACCCACTGAACATTGTTGTGTTCAAATGTTATTGGTTCCAGCCGAAGGAGACTAGAAGGACTCATGAACATATAGGGCTTGTCGAAATCAAACAAATCACCCACTTATATGTTCCCGATGTCTACATTACGGCTGAATAGGCGAAACCAAATTTTCTATCTACTCTGGGCCTGCCAAACTAATAAGAATCTAAATGGTTGGGGTGTCGTTTATGAAGTGTCGCCACGTGCTAGACCACCTCCCCCCTCATGGAGAGGATTATGAACCTCACATTAACCCAAACACATATGAAGGAGAATTCTTCCAAGAAACACGTCTTTCCAAGAAACATTTCAAGAACCACTCTACTTCACCCCGGAACATGGAAGTACATAGGGACAGTGAATCTGACTTCACCCGTGAGCCAAAACAAGAAGAGCCGGAACTAGAAGAGGTTATGGCTGCAGATGATGTGTCAATGCTTGACCGATTACGGAAAGGCCTTCCACATGTTGATGTCACTAAACTCGATGAGCACCTCATTCATGTTTATACGCGTGATAGTGATGATGATGATGCATTTATTGACCTCGGAGCATACATAGACGATCCAGACTATTATTAGTTTCTATGCATCGCAACTTAAATTAAATTATTATTCATGTCAGGTATTCAATTTTTTATGTTGTACTAATTTCTTTTACTCTTTTTCATAACATGTGTTGAAACATGGTGGGCGCGAGTCTAGAGCGCTCCGCGAGTACTTCTTCATCGGCGGCCCGCGGGAGGCCTATTTCTATTCCACCCATATCTCTTCGGAGAGCATTGGTAGACAGTATGGGGACACCCACGAGCGCTTCTTCGCCGGTGTCGTTGCCCATCGGGATAGTAGGTCAGGGAGAAAAGAAGGAGAGAGGTACATGGCATGGCCACGGGAGAGGTAGGCGGATACCTATGTCTTCCTCGCGACCACCTCCAGCTCATTCACCCGAGCACAGGACCGCTATGGTGGACCCATGTGAGGTGGAGGCTACGGGGACTCCGGACCATGAACCTCAGGTCGACGAGTCTTTGGTAAATAAGACTCCGGTCCCAGAGGCTTTGTCCCACCAGACTCCGGATCCAGGGGCTACGTCCCAAGAGACGTCGGATGGGGTAACTATTCGGATATGCGTACGGGCTAGGTGGCTATGCTGATGGTGGTGGGGTTGAGTCTATTGATAGTTAGGGCAATGTGGTTGAGGGGGTCCCCGTGAACCAGGGTGGTGGTACACGACTCCCACCCGTGCCGGCGACCCACGAGCAGAGGACGGTGATTAGGCCTGATGGGGAGAAGTGGTGCATTTAATCTTTTTGTACCTTTTTCCTTCACATTTTGAAAAATGTCTAATGTGCTGGCCTTGTCATAGTGCAGGGGTTGGAATCACCCCCTTTGAGTTCGTAGGCTTAACAACGTCCTTGGTGTTCTTTGTCGGCTAAATTTCCAGGGATTTGTCACGTTGCCAGGTGAGGTTCAACTTCCTCAACTAGTATTGAGACGGGAGCACTACAGGACTACCTAGACCCCGCCGGAGGAGATGACCGATGGTGTGTTGTGCCACACGAGGGCCGAGATGGTGATCAAAAGCTTTTCAGTAGTTTCTCCTTTACACAATCTAAAATTAACAATAGCTAGTTATTATACTAATTAGTGTTGTCTTGTTTGATTGCAGACCTTCTACAGGTGTGAGGAGGGATATGAGGAGGAGGCGGCCAAGGTTATCTATAACGAGTGCAAGCGCCTATTAGAGAAGTTACGCCACGAGAATCGGTCGCAGGCTGTTCGAGACAACTACATGACACGTGGTATTAAGAAGGACAAGTTGTCGTGTCATGAGAATTTTGTGAAGAAGGAACAGTACATGAAGGTAATTACCTATTCTTAAGGCCTTGTACCTAGTTTCCTTGATTTGATTCATAGGCGTAGTGCTCAAATTTCTCTTTACTAACTTAGGTGCCCTCGAGCTGCTGTGCGGATAAGATGGATTGTTGGGAGGCGTTAGTGGATGAGTGGTGCACACGCGAATGGCGAGCCGTCCATGACAATGAGAAGGACCAGCGTGCCCAAATGGTTGGTGTGCCACACCATCAAGGCAGCGCCAACTTCGTTCAGTTCGGGCGGAACAGGGTATGTGGTTTGCTTAGTGACTCATGCAATTCATTCTTCATGCTAGCTTGAGCCCTTTACTAATACTTTGTTCATCTCTTTTAGGCGCAACAAAATAACATAGAGGTGCTAGAGGTGTACGACCTCTATGCCATCGCCCATACTACCTCCTACAAGAAGGCCAAGGCATTCTCTAAGTCTAACCTTGATCATCCAGAGAAGTTCACCAACATCTCCTCCCACCACAAGCTTGTGAGGTACAACAAGGAGGGGAAGGCAAGGAAAGGGGAGGACTTTAACCCAAGCCAGCAACCTTTGTATCTAGAGATGGTGATAATAGCTGGTGGCGGGAGTCCTCATGGCTTGATAGCAATTGGAGATGGGCTGATACGTTGTCCTCTCACTCTCTCAAAGATCAAGGCGCGCCAAATGATCTCTTGTCCTGAGATAAGGACTCGTCCACGGCCAGTCAATCATGTCGTCGAGGTTAGTTATACGGACTCTGATAACTTTCCTCCATTACATTGTGTGTATGACCATCGATGATTACAATGCTAACAAGGAGTGGTGTTGGAGGCTACTCTTCAGAGAGAGAGAGAGATAGAGATAGAGATAGAGAGAGAGCGACAACCCAAGCGTTTCTATAGGAGAGGGAGTAGGTGGCGTCGAATACGGAAAAGGCCGCGGAGGAGAAGGCACGCAATGAGGCGGCTCACCGGGCCATGTACGAGATCCTCGTGGTAAGTTTCTTCTTCATATTAGCCAAATCAAGCATGTAATGTTTGTCTCATTACTAACTAATATGATTGACTTGTCAAACCCAAATGTCCAGTCCATGTGCGAGAAGACCGGTGAGACACCTCCATTGATGTGAATCATTAATGCAGCGTGAACGGTGAGTTTCATTTGAATGGTCATTAGTTACTAGTGTTAACATTTGAGTGTCATCATGCTAACGAGACATTGCAAATGATCTTTGGGGCAGAATAACTCCCGAGCCACATCACACACCCCTTCTGCAGGTGAAACCGGCCCGAGCAATCCTGGTGATTCACATCCGTGATGACGACAATGGTATGTTTTCTCTAATGTTCTGCTTAACAAATGCATACTTAGCTTCATACATGCTAGTTAGCCCTATTATGCCAAATACTTAGTTTATTTTCCCCGAAAAACACATACTTAGCTAATTATCCTCCAAAATTAAAATAATTAGCTCATTTAGTTCATTTATAACATAATTAGGTTAGTTAGGTCAAAATGGCATAAGAACCTTGGTTAGCTCATAAATGTCATATACTTAGCTTGTTTTCCTCTCAAATGGGATAATTAGCTTAGTTAGGTCAAAAATGGCATAATAACCTTGGTTAGCTCATAAATGTCATATACTTAGCTTATTTTCCTCCAAAATGGCTTAATAAGCTCAAAAATGGCATAAAAAGAAAAAGAAAGAATCAAAGAGGAAAGTGAAGAAAAATAAAGAGTAAAAGAAGAAGAATGGCATTCTTGTTTCTTTCTTATTATTATATTTCTTCTCTTTTTTCTTCTTTTTCTTCTACATCTTCTTCTTCATCTTCTTCTTTTTCTTCTTCTTCTTGTTGTTCTTCTTCTTCTTCTTCTAGTTTTCTTCTTATTCTTTTTCTTGTTCTTCTTCTTCTACTACTACTACTACTTCATCATCATCATCATCATCATCATCTTATTATTATTATTATTATTATTATTATTATTATTATTCATCTTCTTCTTCTAGTTTTCTTCTTCTTCTTCTTCTTCTAACTTTCTTGTTGTCATTTTGCATATTTGATTCACTTCATGGAAGCTCACAATATTTCACTTTCTTGCTTACTTTTTGTTTCGATTTGTATTGGTGAACAATGTGAAATTATGTGTATATATGGATGAACAATGTGAAACTATTTGTTTTCTTATTCAATATTTCATGATGATGTTGGATACATGGCGTATGCTTATTTTTGAAATTATATATATCATATATGTATTCTGAAAATGAAGGGAAATAACTGAAAACAGACAAAAAACTGGCAATACACGCATTTTGGCGTCTACCAGCCGACGGCGAAGTCCTTTGTCGTGTGCCAGCTGATGGCAAAGGTGCCACGTGGGAGCTACTTGTGCAACCTGGGAGCACCAGGACAGACCCATTTGGTCACTTTGCTGTCAGCTAGCCATAGGAAGACGACAAAGGGCAGGGGCAGGCAGATGGCAATGGGAAGGGCATGCAGACGGTAAAGGGCAGGGGCTGGTGGAGGCATGAGTGACGTGAGCTAGCAAACGGCAAAAGTAGAGCATCTTTGCCGTGAGCTGGTGGACGGCAAATGCTGCCATTAGCCACCAAACGGGGCTGACACCTAAGCTTTTCTATCTAACCCTTTGTTGTCTGCTCATCTAGGAAGACCGACGGCAAAGACCTTTGCCGTCCGATGTGGTTTTGCAGACGAACAAGAAGCTCATTATCGTGACTTTCAGTGCCAAAATTTGGGTCGTCAACCAGCGGACGACAAATGTGTTTGCCACCCATGACCTAGTCCTTTGCCGTCTGCTATGGCAGATGGCGAAGAAGTTGATTCCTATAGTGCCTCTAAACATACTTCCGATCCTACTCCATTTCATTGGTTTCACAACCTTGGAGAGTATGGCGTCTAGTGAGGGAAATTATCACCGTAAAGGTCCATATTTTGATGGTACAAACTTTGCTAGTTAGAAGCATAAGATCAAAATGCATATTCTTTGTCATAACACTGCCGTTTGGGTTGTTGTTCATGTTGGTTTGTAAGGTGAATTCTTTGGAGATGGAAAGGAACCGGATTGTGAAGCAACAGCGGAAGAATTGAAGATGTTGCAATACAATGCTCAAGCATGCGACATTCTGTTCAACTACCTATGCCCTCAAGAGTTTCACAAGATTAGCCATCTTGAGAATGCGAAGGAAATTTGGGACAATTTGATCGATATGCACAAAGGTAATGAATCTATGAGAGAATGTAAGTTGGATGTGCTAGAAAGTCAACTTGACAAGTTCAAGATGAAGGATGGTGAAGGAGTCGCTGAAATGTACTCTAGGCTTCCTCTCATCACAAATGAGATTGCCAACTTAGGAAGCAAAGACATGACTGACAAATTTATCATCCATAAGATACTTAGAGCCTTTGATGGAAAGTATGACACCATATGCACATTGATCCAAATGATGCCAAACTACAAAGATCTCAAGCCAACGGAAGTCATTGGAAGGATTGCCGCTCATGAAATATCACTCAAGGACAAAGAATAGCTGCACAACAAGTGAAGTTGTTCTTATAAAGCTTCAAGTGATGCTCCCGCCACTTCAAATGACAAACTTGTCACCAATGAAGAGATAACCCTCATGGCCAAGAAACTCAACAAGTTATGAAGCAAAGTGCTACAATTTTGGATGGCCCGGACACTACTCCAATGAGTGCTCGGCCGCCAAAAAATAAGAGAAGATTAACCTAGAAGATGAAGCTCAAGAGAAGAGTCACCTCGAAGAGAGAGAAGGAATAGAGAAGATTATTATGAACGAAGATCCTCCCAAAGAACCAAGGAATCAGAGAATAAGGACAAATACACCAAGAGCAACTCAAGAAGAAGACATCAAGCTCATGTTGGTGAATGGGTATCCGGCTCCGAGTCCGACTACCAATCCGAGAGAAGCTACTACTCCAACCCCGACTATAGTCAAGATGAAGGTGTTGTCAGTCTTGCACTCGTATCCTCCAACTCCCATTTCATATTTGATTCACCAAATGAAGTGATTGGAAACTGCTTCATGGCTAAAGGTCCCAATCACACCCTGAGTACTTTGACTTTAATAGTGATGAGTATGACTTACTTGGAGATGATGACTTGTTCTTTGATAAAACTAGTGATAGCAATGAAAATGAACTTGATAATCATGCTAGTCAAGATAAGTCATGTGATCATGATAAGAAGGATATTGGACGTCTAACAAGAGAATTAAACACACTTAAGTTGGCCCATGAATCTGCTCTAGAAGATCATAGAGAGCTTGCAAGAACTCATGAGAAGCTACTCTTCGAGAAGTTAAATTTAGAGCAAGAGATTGAGTTTCTAAAAGCAATCAATGATGATCTTCGAAATAAGAGTTCTTCTTATGTAGCCAAACAATTACTCTTGTATACCTTTGTTCCACAAGTTAAACCTAAGAACACTAGTAACAAAGGCAAGAAAGTTTCTTCATATAGTAACAAAAATAATAATGTTAAATCAAATGATGTTGTTCCTAGTAGCTCTCTTAATTCTACTAATGATTCTCTTATCCAAGTTACACTTGAGCAAGAAATATTTTTATTGAAAGGGATTACAGAGAGAGGTATCTTCAAGAGACTTGCTAGAAGAAAGCAATTCGAGGAAAGTGTACGCAAGCAAGGATGACATCGGAAGAAACAAGGCATTGGATACTTTAATGCAAGTGGAGTTTAATGGGAAGAAGGTCAATACCCCAACCCAAAGTTTGTTCCCCAAAAGGAGAAGTATGATGCTACTCTCCCCAAGGGAACCAGCTCTCAAGATGACCCTCCACCACAAGGGTAAGGACAAACTTCAAGAGGAGACTGACTCATTTGAGGAAGAACCCCCAAGCTATTGTCAAGTGGATTCCCAAGGCCACTACTAACTTTACTTCATCAAATGTTACCACAACTCCAGGGATCCCCATGAAGCGGATGTGAGTCCCCCAATAACAACAACTAGAGAAGTTCTTGAGGGGTGACTCTACCGATGAAAATCACTCTTATTCATTTTGGCAAGAACTAGTTGCAGTCAACCCCAACCTTATGCATTAGTTCAAGGAGTCACACATTCCCTCAAAGATAAGCAAGGGACAAGGTAGTTGATGCATCAATGGACATCATCTCTTATGTACTTAATTCCATGTGCATAGATATCCTTGTAATTGTTTCTTGTGTATTGGACTAACCCATGTAGGTGAGAAGAGTAAGAAACAACAAGGATTGCTCCCAACTAAAGATGATATTCATCGACAATGAGAATCCACCACTACCGCACCAACATGAAGTCTTCTACGACAAAACTAAAGGTTAGTTTATCTCTCTTAGGGGGGACATCACTTAAATGGGGAGCTTTACTCTAAGACTTGAGTTAAAGCATCTATTAAGGCTTGAACACAATGAAAGTTGTATGTAAAAGTGGCAACCCCACTTGTGCTTAAATGATGAGTATCACCTATGATCAAGTATTCTTTATTGGATCCTAACTCAAGATAATCATATATAAATGACATTGTTATCGCCAAAGTGCTTGGTAGATACTACAATTGTTGTGCATGTTTGCCATGTTTTATTTGACATCTTATTGTGTGGGCATGTTGGTATGCACATCTTTGCTCATTCGAGGATATAAAATTGTTTTTATATGTCTTCCCATTTTATTTAGTAAATTGGATATACAAGAATTCCTAAGTACCCCTCTCTAGCTATTGATGCTTTCTCGCCTCTAATCCTATTCATGCTACATCACAAAATTTGAGCAAGCACTTTAGGGATACTCTATGTGAGGAGCACTCGGAGTACCGTCTTGACAAGAGCTCACTTCCAAAACCTCCCATGTGCCACTCGGTGTGACAAACCCTATAATTTTGATCCCTCCAAAGCACTAAGGTTGATCTGGTTTTAAGACCTATGTACCATCGATTTGTAAATCTCGGCTTCACCAAGTTTCACTATCACCAAACAGTTATGAAACTCGATGGCACCGATATTTCCATCCTAGTGTCACCGACAACAGCGGGATATATATACCTGGTGAACCGACCCAAGTCAAGAAAACTATGAGAAAGGAGTATGCCAAGACTGATACTATGAGAGCTCCAGAGACTCCTTAGAAAGGGATGAAACTCACCCTTGAGAACCCCATCTCCAAGCAAGCTAGGAAACCAAGACAGAAAAGAATCAGGAAGAGGACAATGCATGTTGTTGGAAGGCCAACATCTATGTATGAAGATCCAACAAAAGCTGATGAGGAAGAAGAGCAAGAGGAACCTGCCAGTCCACCTCTTTCCAAGAAGAAAAAGTTGATGGTTGATGCTATGCCCAGCAAGTCTGTTCCAAAGACAAAGTCTTCTGCTCCCAAGGCTAAGAAGCATGTAGCTCCTAAGCCCAAGAGGACTGCAAGGGATGTTCCTACATCAGAGAAAAACAAAGACTCTACATCTAGAGATGTTGCTGTAGAAGAAGAAGAAGAAGAAGAACATGTTGTGTTGAGAAAGCTGAGAGCTCACCTGCCATTGCATAATTACGCTCATCAAGTTGCAGAGAACATGAAGAAGAGAAAAGATCAGGTACAGAGACTGTAGAGAGCTGTAGATCCCTCTGCTACTAGGATAAGAACAATTGTTGATGGTCGCTTTCATACCAAAGAGCAACAAGATTTCTATGAGACTCTGCTTTTGGAAAAGAATCCTGTTGTAAGTGATATGAGATATGTAGATTGTGACTACATCAAGAAACATGAGGACTTGTTTCGTCATGTGAGATAAAACTTCAGGGTTATTGATATTGAAGATTTTATTGGCAGAGAGATGAATGCTTGGAATGATGAGATGATCATGCAATTCTACTACACTACATATTTCTATCCTGATGCTAGAATTGTGTGGATGATTGAAGGTCAGAGATATGAGTCAACTGTTGAGGTGTTGGCAACCATGATAGGTGCTCCAAAGGTCCAAGAGGGTGACTTGGGTGTGTACTCTAAGCCAGAAATGAATCATAACTCTATGGTTAATATGTACAATCTGGTGCCCCACAAGTATGTGAAGACCCACTAGCTTGGCTATGTCTATTTTCTGCAAGCAAGAATACCCACTACCAACACTATTATGAGGTACACCCTGATGCCTAATCAGGAGATGATAAGATGACCAGAGGGTATTCCATCAACATGCCGCACTATATTGACACTCACACCAGGATTAGAGTGATGGATATGATAGTTGAGACAGTCAGGAGGACTGCTGCTAATCAGAAGAGATCCTATGCATATGCTCTGGACATCCAGATGTTGATCAACTCAAGATGGAGAAGAATGCATATCTGCTTGATCGTCTACACTTTCCACTACAGCCTGAAGTTTAAGATAATGAAGTTGTGATGGACCCCAGCCATCCCAGTTCATCTTCAGCTTGTATGCAAGCAGAGGTAGAAACAGAGGCAGAGGCAGCCAGAGCAGCTCCAACTCCATAGTTGAGAACCACAGAAGAACAAATGACATTCCTTGTCAGCACCATCCAGGGGAAGGAGAAGAAAATTACAAACATCTTGATGAACCATAAGAGTCATGAGAGTATCATCGAGACAAAATTCCATGACCTAGACATCAAAGTGACAGAGTTGACTACCACTTTGGACAGTTGAAACATGAAGTTGAAGTACTACACACACCACGCTCTAGTAGTGATGACGAGGATGATACGACCCTTCCTACTACCACTCAGTTCAAAACTCAGGCCAGATCTGCAGCTGTGTCAGTACCGGAAGCCAGACCAACTTCATCATCCCAAGCATTAGCACCTTCAGCTCCATCAGCTCCACCATCTCTTGCACCTCCAGTGTCAACACCTCCACCTTATAGGAATTCAGCTGGCGCCTTCGCCGACGCTCTCTTGTCGACTCAGTCCACTACTATCGCAGGAGATCCAGCCTAGAGAGACACTTAGTTCCAGACCTTTGAACTTTTTGGTAAATTGTTGACGAAGGGGGAGAAGTGTATACATCTATAGGGCTTCAATAGAGGGAGATTTTTGATTTTTTATTGCTTTCTTTGGTTTTTCAAAATAATTTTTCTTTTGGAAACTTCGTTGTGTTTGATCATACGCTTTGATTGTTGATGCTGCTACTTTATATCTTTCAGCTATCTACAAGATGACCATTCACTCATTGTTTGGTGTAATGTGCATTTCTATTCATTCGTATAATTTATGTGCACCACCAAGATGTATGTGACATGGAAGAGTGACCCACGACCCTAATCGATTGTGCATTCATATTCAAACACAAATCTAAAATAATGCACAAAGTTTGGGAGAGCTCTTGCTTTTCACATACTTGTCAAAGCGACGATGCTAATCATTGATTATATCTTTTGTCGAAGCTTTGATCTATATGTTTTCATCAATTACCAAAGAGGGGGAGATTGAAAGCACAACTTATCCCTAAGGTGGTTTTGGTAATTAATCACAACATATGTCTCAACGAACTAATGATCTTATCCAAGTATATTTCACAAAAGTTCAAAGATTCATTGGATAAGGATTGTGAGGAGAATCCCTTGATGCAAACAAAGGAATAGGATTGTCCAAGCTTCAAGCTACAAGACTCTGCATTTTATATTTGTGCGAAATCACATTTGAGTCCATAGGAAAGCCAATAATATTAGAAGGGGCTCAGGTATCTATGATGAATTGGTTGCTCAAGTTCTTTGAGATAGCCACCAAAAATACTTAGTCATTATCCCAGAAAAGTTTGTTGTCCAAAGCCTAAACATCAAAATCGGTTCCACCAAGTTTTTCCATTCGTCCCTACCAATTTTCCATCAAACAAAACCTTTGCCAAATCCTAGAATCTATGTACCACCAACATTCCATTCAGTGCCACTAAAAACCAGTGACCAAGTTTCTGGTATGTCATTTTCAAGAATCGGAAACTTTGAGTCTTGGAACCAGTGTCACCGAGATTTGGAAACTTCCCTAGGTCACCAAGTCGGTACCACCGAGACTCCTATGTCACTATCACCAAGAATTCGAAAGTTGCCACATTTTGTGCAAACCGGTGCCATTGAGATTCACTTCTGTTTCACCGAGTTGGGCAATAATGTTGTAATAGTTGGAATTTTGGAGATTCCTATATACCCATCCACCACCTCTCTTTCATAGAGGAAGCTCTCAGAACACACATACACTTGCCATATCCTACTTAGGTGTCGCTTGGGAGCCTCCTACTTCGTCTTGTGGAGTTTAACCAAGAAGCTTGTAAGGTCAAGGAGATCTCCTACTTCATGAAGATCTACTATGAATGATGCTAATCCTCCGTGGACCCTCCGTGGGTTGATCCCTCCATGCACTTGCGCGGGCGTTACCCTCCGTGGGTTGAACTCTCCATCAACGCGGATGTACTGCAGCACCACCTAACGGAACCACGACAAAAATTGTGATGCCAACCTTTGCGTTTGATCTTCCTATCCCTACCCTCTACTGACATATGCATGTCTTTACTTTCTGTTGCTATACTATTAGACTTGCATGTGTAGGGTGTGCTTTACTTGCAACAATTACTAAAACTGGCCGACAACTAAAATTGGGAAAATGTTAAGTTTTTATTTGGTCAAGTAGTCTAATCACCCACATTAGACATACTTTGGATCCTACACTCGTCGGTGCCCCAACCGCTCCCCTTTACCTCAGCCGCCCCCGTGGAGAACGGGAGCTCACCATGTTCCCCCGTAGCTTCCCCAACGCTACAGGACCGCTGCAGCCCGAGCCTGGCACTCCCGGGCCCAAACATGCCCCGTTGTTGCCCGTGAAGGCCCCTGCACCACCTCTGGCAACACCAGTCACATCACAGATCCCCGCCTCCCGCCCCCGTAGCCTCCCCACTGTTGGAGATATGCCCTATAGGCAATCATGTGATGATTTCATTTCTTATGTATTCATGAGAATTTTGTACTTCCCTTGAATATCATCAGTGATACGTATCAATAAGTATGTCACTTATTTGTGAGACTATATATTGTATGATGATTGTTCTAATAGTCCCTAGTTTATAAGGTTATGCCGACACATATCCTTTACTAGTATACGATTCATTTGATGACTATGTTTCACAAGTCATGTGCATAGAGATGCTAAACTCATAGTATAGACTTGGGGATTGAGATCACCGAGTAGAACAAACCCACTTTGAGACACAATGAGCTATTGTCATGTGTTAGTCTCAAGTACAATGTATATGGCATGTCCAAGCCTGAGGTCCTCTCATGTTCCTAGGATGAGGATCGACTCACTTAGGGTTTATCAAACGTTAATCCCTAACTGGGTAGTTATAAAGGTAGCTTTTGGGTGAGTCATGAGACATGCCGCGAGACATGGTTGACCAAGATGGGATTTGCCCCTCCGTAAGGAGAGATATTCTCTGGGTCCTCTTGAGTGATCAGATTCAGAAACATGGCCATGCGACATGGGTTAAGTGTTAACCTAGTTCAGGAATCTACATTATGGTTTCGGGAAGAGATGTCGAGCTACCACAAGGGTGAAAAGTACTTGCCTTGAGCTTGACAATAAATATTGAGACAAAAGGAATGTTGTATATGACACATTGTCAAGGTTCGTCTAACGACTTTGCGGACACATGGGAATTGACACGTTTTGCTAGGAGCCGCTACCGACTATCGACTTGGGTTGTGTCCCTGTGTACGTGAACCTATAGGGTTCCACACTTAAGGGATTGCAGCCCATTTGGATTGGATCAAAATGAAAAATGGGACTAGATTCATCGTGGGCCTCAATTTTTGATCCCACCTCGGAGGTATATATAAAGGGGAGTGGGCACACTTTTTAGGGTTGATCCATTTCATCCCTCAACTGCCACCGCCACTCCCCATGCCGCCATACTGTCTGATCGGACCTAGCAGGCCGCTGCCCGATGCTGCCCTATACGTGTGGATACCTTGCAGGCATCGCATCTGCGGTGCTTGGACAAACTGTTGGGGGGTCCGCGAGGATCTGTTCGTGGGAGATCGATGTTAATGGGAAATCGCTGCTTGTGGGAGATAATCTACATGAGGAGAAGACGAATCGGCTGGTCGACTACACGCGTCACCAACTCTAGTTCCGCTATGGTGACTATGTGTCTAGTGGTAAACCCGATCCCTTGATTCATTTCCAGCAGCATGTTCTTAGGTGCACGGTAGAAATTTTTATTTACCTATCGTAGCGTACCGCATGTTCCAACAATGGTATTAGAGCCTCTGCCATATGGTGATAGATTCGGTGATTTCCATATGAGATATGTAGATCGGTTCATGTGCGGGTTGATGTGATCGGACGTGCACGTCGGTGTTGAAGGTTGGTTTCGTGATCTAGATTCTGTGATCGTGATGCAGAGGTCGTGACACGAATTACCTTTACCTGTCGGTTTCTTCCATTGCAGTAGACAGTGGAACGTAAATCCACGTGCAGCATACTAAGACCAATGAGATTGATCGAACCGGAACAAAGATCGACACCGTGGAAATGTGATTTCTGCAGTGCTGAAATCTGTTGGAGTAGTCACAGTAAAATAGACATAACTTTTGCATATGAACTCCGTTTTCGCTCCACACCCTGTCAAACTGAAGAGAATGAAAAGATTCATTCGACCTTCGATGTCTTTGTCGTTTTCGGCAAACATTTTGAGGTCAAATCCTCTTGGAAAATAGAGTTTCACACGGTTTTATTTTTGACGGTAGATCATCTGACTTGTTTTTGTAGGGAATGCTTGTGGTTTGGTATATCCCATGAATGTTGCTTGTTAATTATTATATCATGACCAGCATGTCGAGAGTGTGGCAACCGGCTGGAGCCATATGGATGTCCCATTATTGTATTAATGACATGTGTGTCAACATGAGATGCCTTGTGATGTAATCTAATCTCACAGCTATTAGTTTGTAATAGCATAGTATGTTATGTAACACTTGGCGATTAACATCGTGGTGTGGAGATGGAGATCACCACAAGGGAAACCATCCATGGAGGTGGAGACCACCATGGGCATGCAGCGCACGTGAAGATGGAGATCACCATGCGTTAATGAAAGAGGCTATACCATATCACACATATGTAAACTACATGTGAAAGTCTATCCCTTTTGTACACCCTTCTTTTGTATGATAGATGTTTTAAGTAGGGTGACCCTCAAAGAATGTCAAGTAAAAAATGCCTCCCCAATTTCTGCACCATCACACGTTAATTATTCTTAGTATGGGCCTACGAAATTAGGGTGTTGCGAATTCTCCTTAATGTGGTGCATTTTTGTCGGACACTTACTAGCGAAGCATTGATTAACTTATCGTGGCTAACAAAACATTTTTGGGCCTTGAGTCATAAGAGTTTGTGAGGCATGAGATGTCCCCAACAAACAAGAGTCGTATAGAGATATGATTAGCAAGTGTTGCTTACCGAGTGATCTTGTCTTCTAGCAGTGATGCAAAAGCTCACTAATTGACACGTGGATCATGGATCTTGAATTGCTATGCATCAATGGAGGGATGTTGATTTTAGTGGGAGTAATGATCTTATTAAAATGTTTAATTAGAAATACTCCTCATGAACCTCCTCCTCAACCTAGTTTTGCATATCTTAGTGTTTTGCATATTTTTGTTGTAGATCAATGACACCACCTCCTCAACCTAGTTTTTCATTGAAATAAAATCCTGGAAAACGATAAACTGAATGGAACAAAGTTTACCACCTGGTATAGAAATCTGAGAATTTTTCTCACGCATGATAAAAAGGAACATGTTCTAGACGATCCCTTCCAGAAGAACCTACTTAGAATGCTAATGCCACGGTGAGGAATGCCCACCAGAAACTCGTTGATGAGTCAAACGAGATCAGCTATCTCATGCTCGCTAGTATGGAGCTCGATGTGCAACAACATTTCGAAAACATTGAGGCTTTTATATGATTGAGAACCTCAAGAGAATGTTTCACATGCAGGCAAGGACCGAAAGCTTCAACGTCTGCCGATCCTTGATGGATTTTAACCTGAAAGAGGGCGATCCACTAAACCCGCATGTGATCAAGATGATCAAATACATGCAAGCTCTGGATTGGTTAGGCTTCCCACTTGGGGATGAGTTGTCCACGGATACAATTCTGGGTTCTCTTCCATCCAAGTACGTGGCGTTCATCTCAAACTACCATATGCATTGCATGGAAAAGAAGCTCACTGAATTGCATGGGATCGTAAAAGTGGTAGAGCCGGATATCAAGAAAGGCACGCATCAAGTGTTGATGGTGCAGAATATGGAAAAGTTCAAGAAGATCTAGTCCAAGATAAAGGCTAAGGCAAAGGGAAAGGAGGAAACTCCTACTATCGCAACTGCGCCCAAGACCAGACCAAACATGGGGACCGTTTGCTTTCACTACAAGGAAACCGGTCACTGGAAGAGGAACTGCAGCAAGTGGCTTCCTTAGATAGGATAGAAGACTGTAAGTGTGACTTGTTCTCTAGGTACACTTATTATGCATGTTATAGACATTTTTCTTGCTGATATTTCTAGTAGCTCTTGGGTATATGATACCAGATCGGTTGTTCACATATGTAGCTCGATGCACGAGCTAAGAAGGACTAGGAATGTCGCAAGAGGAGAAGTTGACATACACGTGGGGAATAAAGCAAGAGTTGATGCGTTAGCTGTCAGAACCATGCAACTTAATTTACCTTTAGGGTTTGTAATAGAACTTAATAATTGTTATTATGTTCCTGCATTATGTCAAAACATTATTCCGACCTCCTGTTTGATAAGGCAAGGTTATGAATTCAGTATTAAGGACAATGGTTGTTCTATTTACTTGAATAAATGTTTTATGGCTTTGCACATATTGTGAACTGGTTATTTATATTAGATCTTGAAGGTCAATCGGTCTATAACATAAATGTCAAGAGGCATAAGCCTAATAAGATAAATCCGACTTACATATAGCATTGTCGACTAGGACACATTAGTCAAAACCGCATGAAGAAGCTCCATGGTGATGGAATTCTAACTTCAGTTGACTTTCAATCATTTGAGACATGCGGGTCCTGCCTACTCGACAAGATCACTGAAACTCCTTTTGCAAAGAGTTGGGAGAGGGTGTCTGAGCTATGGGAACTTATACATAGTGATGTCTATGGACCAATGAGCATGATAGCTAGAGGTGGTTTCCAATACTTATCGACGACTTTAGTAGATATGGATATGTCTACTTGATGAGGCACAAGTCAGAAAATTTTGAAAAGTGCAAGGAGTTTCAGAATGTAGTGGAAAATCAACTCAACAAGACAATCAAGCTTCTATGATATGATCATGGCGGTGAGTATATCAGCCAGCAGTTTGATGATCACCTGAAGAGAAGCGGAATAGTTCCACAACTCACTCCTCCATGTACGCCACAAAGAAATGGTGTGTTGGAATGGAGGAATCGTACTTTGTTAGACATGGACTAATCGATGATGAGTCAGTCGGATTTACCCTTGTCGCTTTGGGGATACAATTTAGAAACCACAACTTTCACACTAAACAAGTAACCATCAAAGTCCGTACATATGACACCATATGAGATATGGACTATTAAGAGTCACATTTTTTCTTTTTTGAAGATTTGTGGTTGTGAAGCATTTGTCAAGCGACTCCAGTCGGACAAGCTCACACCCAAGTCGGACAAGTGCATATTCGTGGGATATCCGAGGGAAGCCTTGGGATATTACTTCTACAATCGTGAACAGGTCAAGTATTTGTCAGTAGACATGGTGTTTTCCTTGAGAAAGAGTTTCCCAATCAGAAGGCTAGTGGGAGGTCGGTCCGACTTGAAGAAATTCGAGAGCCACACGGGGACGTTCCGACAAGTGATTCAATCACACCAGAGTTGGTCAAGGAACCTGTAAAGGAATCGGCGCTGGTTCCTCGTAGGTCAGAAAGGTTACGCAATATGCATGACTGCAATGTGTTGTTCTGGGAGAACAACTAACCGAACACGTATGTGAAAGCGATGGTAAGCCCTGATTCCGAGTTATGTCTTGAGTCCATGAGATCCGAATTGAAGTCCATGTATGACAATCAAGTATGTAACTTGGTTGATCCACCAGATGGCGTTCGAGACATTGAGGGAAAATGGATATTTAAGAAGAAAACTGATATAGACAGAAATGTTATATTCCATAAGGCTCAACTCGTCCCTCAAGGTTATCGACAAGTTTAAGAAATTGACTACGGTGATACTTATTCACAGGTAGCGTTGCCTAAATCAATTCGGATCATTTGCTATAACTGCATATCTCGACTATGGGATATAGCAGATGGATGTCTAAATGGCTTTCCTTAATGGAAATTTAACTCAAGACATGTATATGGCACAACCTAAGGGTTTTGTCGATCCAAAGAATGCTGGCAGGGTATGAAAGCTTGAGAGATCCATTTATGGATTGATGCAATCATCTCGGAAGTGGAACATTCGTTTTAATGAAGTGGTCTAAGAGTTTGGCTTCATCAAGAACGACTATGATCATTGTGTATTCAAGAAGGTTAGTGGGAGCTGAGTTGCATTTCTGATCCTCTATGTGAATGTCATATTGTTGATTGGAAATGATGTTCAAATGCTTGAGTTTGTCAAGGACTCATTGAAAAATAGTTTTTCGATGAAAGACTTGGGAGAAGCATCTTATATTCTGGGAATCAAGATCTATAGAGATAGATTGGGAATGCTTATTGGAGCAAGACAAAGTACGTATATAGACAAGGTGTTGAAGTGGTTCAACATACAAGATGCCAACAAAGGGTTCTTGCCCATGCCACATGGCATTAGTCTTAGCAAGACTCGAGTCCCTCGACTCCTGATGAGCGAAGACACATGGATGGGATTCCATATGCTTCAGCTGTCGGGTCCATCATGTATACTACGGTATGTACTCGTCCTGATGTTAGCTTTGCTCTAAGATTAGTATGCAGATACCAGACTGATCCAGGTGAGAGTCACTCGACAATGATAAAAAATATCGTCAAATACTTGAGAAGGACACAAGATATGTTGAGCTCATTGTAAAGAGTTACACTGATGCTAGTTTCCAAACCGATATGGATGATAGTCAATCACAACCTGAGTTTGTGTTCATTCTGAATGGAGGTACAGTGGACTAGAGGAGTGCCAAGCAAGATACGGTAGGTGATTCTACAATGGAGGCTGACTACATTGTGTCTTAGGAAGCTACAAAAGAAAGTGTTTGGGTGAAGTATTTTATTTTTGATCTTGGACTAGTTCAGGACTCGTACAATCCGTTGGACCTCTATTGTGATAATAGTAGTGCTATCGCACAAGTCAAGGAACCACGAAACCATCATAAAACCCAACACATACTCAGGCATTTTAACCTTATTCGCAACATTGTAGAGAGAGGCGATGTAAACATATACAAGATACAAATGGATGCAAATGTTGTTGATCCATTAACAAAGACTATCCCAGAGTAGAAGCATGAAATGCACATGAGGTCAGTGGGCCTATGATGCCTAGATGATTGACTCTAGTGCAAGTGAGAGACTGTTGGAGATATGCCCTAGAGGCAATCATATGATGACTTCATTTCCTATTTATTAATGAGTATTTTATATTGTCTTTGAACATCATTAGTGATATGCATCAATAAGTATGTGACTTAATTGTGAGACTATATATTGTATGATAATTGTTCTAATAGTCCCTAGTCATTAAGGATATGTGGACACATATCCTTTACTAGTGTATGATTCAGTTGATGACTATGTTTGACAAGTCATGTGCATAGAGATGCTAAACTAATAGTATGGAGTCGGGATTGAGATCACCGAATCGGACAAACCCACTTTGAGACACAACGTGATATTGTCATCTATTAGTCTCAAGTACAATGTATATTACATGTCCTAGACGTGAGGTTCTCTCTTGTTCTCGGGATGAGGATCGACGCACTTAGGCTCTATCAATCACTACTACATAGTTGGGTAGTTATAAAGTTAGCTTTCGGGTGAGTCGTGAGACATGCCACGAGACATGGTTGACCAATATGGGATTTTCTCATTTGTAATGAGAGATATTATTTGGGCCCCCTCGAGTGATCATATTTAGAACGGATGGCCATGCGACATGGGTTAAGTGTAAACCTAGTTCGGGAATCTGCATCACGGTTTAGAGAAGAGATGTCGAGCTACCACAAGGGTGACAAGTACTCGCCTTGAGCTTCACATCCAATAGCATGAGGCAATTGAATGTTATATATGACACATTGTCGAGGTTCATTTAACAACTTTGCACACACGCGGGAGTTGGCACGTTTTGCTAGGAGTCGCTACCGACTATCGACTCAGGTCGTGTGCATGTGTATGTGAACCTATAGGGTCGCACACTTAAGGGATTGCAGCCCATTCGAATTGGATCAGAATGGAAAATGGGACTAGACTCGTCGTGGACCTCAAGTATTGAGCCCACCTAGGCGGTCTATATAAAGGGGAGTGGGCACACTTTTTAGGGTTGATCCTTTTTATTCCCTCCACTACCACCACCACTCCCCACACCGACATGCCGTGTGATTGGACCTAGCAGCCCACGCCCGACGATGTCCTTGTACATGTGGATATCTTGAAAGCATCGCATCTGTGATGCTTGGACAAACTGTTCATGGGATCTGTGAGGAGCTGTTCATGGAAGATTGTTGTTGGTGAGAAATCACTCCTCGTGGGATATAGGCTACAGGATGAGGTGACGAATTGGCTGATTGACAACATGCGTCACCAACTCTACTTCCGATGTGGTGAGTGCACATCTAGTGGTAAACCCTATCCCATGATTTATTTCCAACAGCATGTTCTTGGGTGTGCCGTAGAAATTTTTATTTGGCGTTAGCATAGTGTACCGTGTGTTCGAACACCTACGACCATAGCCTTGACGAAGTTGCCGGGAGCTCCAAGGCCCGTCCATCATGGCGTTGCCGCCCCTTGAAGCTTGCCGACGGCTTTCATGTGCCAGATCCGCGTCCCATACGCCCAGATTCACTGCCCCGCACCCTCTCGGCCTTGGCCTGGCCTCGGTGGCCGTGGCGCCGTCCGCAAGCGCCAGAACCACCGTTGTCAGCCATGGCCTCATGTGCCTTGATCTGGACAAGTTCGTTCTGATCCAGCCAGGACCGAGTCGTCCCCCAATCCAAACGGCTCTCCTACACCACCTCGTCCTGTTTCCATGACGTCCAATTTTCTCCAAGTCCCTATAAGTGCCCAATTTTACAGCATGTATGCATTTTGTAATGGTTATAAAGTTGTGCATGGTTGTCCGAATGGAGTGAACATTATATGTAAATGATTTATGTTTCATGCTCTAGATGTAGGATGCATTTTCACACATTTTAGGAATCATTTATAGTCTCAGATGTATGTTGCAAAAGTGCATCAGGACTTAACTACCAAAAAATGTTATTTTATTCGAACTTAGGTGGATGACTGCATCTCATATATAACACTTATGCATGTGGTTACCTGATGACATTTGGTCTAGGTGTTGTCTAGTTTGATGACATGCCCTTGCTTGGCATGTAAAACATGTGTAGCATGTTTGTTTATTTCTCTCAAGTGGCCTTCGTGTTAAAACTACTAATCTGTTAATGATAACTTTCGTTTAGCGATGTTCATATTAAGCAAACCAGGGCTCCTATGAAGTTGTGCCAATGGAGTAATTTGAAGTATGCAATGTCTACTTGCTGATATTATGATTGCCATGCCATGAATTTCATGTTTAGCTGTAGTTTTAATCTTGTGAACATGCTTACTCAATGCTACTGTTTTGAGATGTCAAATAATTCTAAGCGTGGAACTTTTATATTTTGTTGTTGTGTTGTCATGTCAATTGCCATTGATCTACAAATATTTTGGTGTTGCCCTAGTGGAGTGTTTTGATAAGCATGTTTTGGTCTATCATGTTGTGTCATTAGTTTCCATAAATAAGATTTTTATCATAGATGTTTCTGCTCTCAAACATGCTAATTTGTTAAAACTGATGCTCTTGCTCCCTGTTCTTTTAACTAAGTGTGAGAAACTATTTTCTTTGGATTGCCATGTTGTGTTGATGCTAGCCAAGTTTGTGTGCATATTTTGATGATGCTCATGTGGAGTTATTTGTAGTGCATTATGCCCACTATCATGATGTAGATTTTCAGTCCATGATATGTCGTGTAGCATAAGTTTTCTTGTTGTCAATATGCCTTCAGAATAAAACCGCTCTCTCAAAACGTGTTATTTTTACTAAGTTGAACTCTGTTCAAATAGCCATCTTGTGAACTCATTCCATATTGATCCCTGCTTATATACATTTTGCTGTTATGAGATGAATTATTACGCATCATGTAGTCTACATCACCATGTATTTGTTGTGCATTTTAGATTGATGTAGCTCGTTGTTTTGTGGGTAGAAATATACCCTCTTGCTGTTTTGGACATATTATAGCCAGAACTTGTGTTGGTTGTAGTTGTTAAACCGTTGCTCCATTTTGAACATGTTGTACATGAAACTTGCTTAGAGTCTCGTCTAGTTTCATAATATCTTGTTGCATCCATCATTTAACACGTTTGCGGGTGATATTTGCATGCATGTTGCATTCATGACATATTATCTTGTGTTGGTCATATATTTTATACCGTAGCTCCATTTTAAATTTTATATATATATATATAAATTGCCTAGAATTATGTGTAGAATCACATGGTGCAATTGTTTTCCTGTTTTCCAAATATAAAAAATTGTTTCAGGCAGATCTGGACCAATTTCGAAATTAACATATGAGGTCATCTCAGAAATACTATATGTTGTTTCCGACCTCATTTAAAATGCCTAGATAGTGTAGTTCACTCATGCTTCATCTCCGGCCATGTTTAAAAACATTTAAAATTGTTGAGTAAATAAACGAGGGTGAACTAAATATTCAAGTAGGGAGTTTTGTCAATATGCAACTCGTTGCATATTGAGCTTCACTTAAGGTGTAGAAGTTGATTGTTGTGCCTTACCATGTCATGCATAATTAAATGGACATGCATCATATTTGATTGTGCATCATGTCATGAATATGTTGTGGTGTTTATCATGTGTTGATTGTTTCTTCTCCATAGAGTTCCAAAACTTATTTAGAGTGTGAGGATTCATTCGACTATGTCCCATTCGTCTACTTCAGAGATTCGTTCTTCTTCCAAGCGGAATCTCTAGCAAGATGATCGTTTCCCTGGATACCACTACTATCATTGCCGTGCTAGTTTCTCGTTTCTATCGTTACGCCTCATTACCTACCACTTGAAAGTGAAGCCTCCCAACATTTCAATGAAAAGCCACTAACCCCTTCACATCCTACCAAACCATTATTTTGCTATGTCACTAGTGCAGGCGCGTGCTCTACAAACGGGTTTTAACGAACCATTGCCTTGCATGTGTGAGTGATATATAGGGGGGATATCCCTAACATAGGAAACCCATCGGCGATGCCTACACCTGGTCACATACGATGGCCAAAAATATATCATGTGCGATTGGAAGGGCGAACACAAAGAGATATATTGGGGAAGTCATGTGAGATGTGCTTACCATCCCACATAGTGAATCCAGAAATATTTCCATTCGTATTGTACATCATAAATAATTTTTTGCGTACCATCGTCTGTGTTAGGGGCGGCCATCATGCACGGTGCCGAGAAGAAACTGTTTGGCATAGGTTGCCCATCACATACACATTTTATCTTAAAACGTCTGTGAATGGGTGTTCTAACACAAAGTTGTCCGCCGGAAGTCGTGTGTGATTTTTCACTGATCAAACACGCCAACTTTCTAGAAACAGTATGGGTTTGTTGAGGTCATCACTCATAGTGTTCTATGACAAACCGCCTTCTATACGAAACTCGAATAATCACGCTTATTGCTCTAATATTTATAATCCAACTAGTAATTAATTTGACACTTCATATCAAGCACACAATATATTTTATTTGGTATTACAGTAACCAGGATTTCACAATTGAAATACATCAGAGTGCAACATCATATAGGTATATAATACCAATCTACCCAATTACACGACATGACTAAGTTTCACATGGAAGATCTAAAACCTTTGGAAAGTAGCAACATATACGGTAAATAGATAAATCAATCTTGTCTAGAAAACTATTAAATCGGAAGCAAATATTAAGCCTTCATCGATGTCGAAGGTCCCTGAAACTTTATGCCAGTGCATGTGTATGGTTACCTGCCCATCCTTCATCCTCTTGAGGAAGACTTCAAGATTATACCGTGGGTGTTGTATGAATACCTTCCTCGACTCTTGACAATACAGGCGGTTTCAGACATACTCATTGATGAACTGCTTTGGAACGGACTGGAAACAAAGATATGCATAAATTTTGTTTGAAAAATTGAATTGTCGCAAAGGGAGAAAGACAAGGTAAAAGATATAGTACCATCCTATAGTTGACTAATCTCTTCCTCATTGTGAGACAAACAACTTGTTGTTTTTCTTTGCTAGTTTCTTTGTCTTAATAGTCTTTCTGAGTTTCTTGATTTGATTGATATTCATGAACACATCATTTCCCCACATGCAAAATGGGTCGAACAGTGGGTCTAAACCTCTGACAATAGGACCTACATGTGCAAGACCAAATTATTAGAAACCTAAATATTACAATGGTACCTACAATTGCATAATAATGTGCTATTAGCTAAAGGATCATGAAAGTGCAAACCTTGATGGTAAACTTCAGTGTCTCCCATTGTTCCTCATGTAACGTATTTAAGATAGATAGTGATCATGTTATAAGTGAGATTTTGCATGCTATCAGTAAAATATGGTAATGAAAAATAAACGCATTGTTGATCCAACATATTAATTCAAGCCACATGGAAAAGCCAAGCCTGCTAAGAACTAGGAGATATAGAAGTTGTATGTTTCACATTCATACCAATACAAAATTGTACCAACAACTATCGAACACCACATTGCAGATGATCACCAAAACAAATGAACTAAACAGTTAACTGTGCATCACATTGCACAATAAAACATACTAGAAGGTCAGATTGCATAGTATCATTACATTGTATATTTTAGTAGAATTTCTTTAGGAAAGACATGAGCAACACATGCAATAGGTAAGGCAAACATGCTTAACAGGCTAAGCTGGCTCAACACACATGTAATTAGTAATTAAGCTAAAAACAAGCTATTCCTTGTTGTCGGAGATATCGAAAATGATGGTCTTGGACGAGGGCGAGGCCTCCACATCATGGGGTCCCTCCTCATAGTGATGAGTGGCCTTAGCCTGTCCGAGCACCAACCTGACGGATCTGGAGCTGACAAAAGCACTGGCACGCTGAGAAAACAACTCATAGTCGTCGTCGAAGGCACCAATGGAGCCCTCGAGGAAACACAACAAGCTGTTGTTTAAAGCATCCACCCGTCTGGCGGCGTCCGTGCACGAGGTGTCGACGGTGATCTCGACGGCAAGGTGCTGCTCCAATTTTTGGGGGTCGACACACATGGCAACCATCGCGGCCTCATCCGAGCATGTGGCCGTGATTTTCTTCTCCGCTGCTAGATGCTCCTTCAGATCCCGGCTATATGCGTGCACCATGTCTTTCAATGACGATTATGTGGGGGGTGGGCTGATGATTTTGGTGGAAGGTGTCGCGCTGGCAGTTGGGGAATGTGGAACTAAGGAGGAGGGGGTGGGGGAGGTGGTATGGGGAAGATGTGGAGTACCTGACTAGATGAGGAGGCCGAGCAGCAGGAAGGAGCGTCACAGGCGAGGAGGCGGGGCTGCAAGCAAACAGTGAAGGTTTGACCTTAGGAAAGGAAGAAAAGGAGTGGGAAATGTCGCTTTTTGATGTACGAAGTGCGGGGGAGGTAGATATTTGCGGAGCAGCCCAAAATTTTGTTCGGTAAGGCAAAAGACTAGCGCGAATAGTCACATATGACATGGTCCCGCTACCATAACTGTGTGCGATATCCAACGACATAAGCGAATCCTATAGTTTCTCCCGTGTGTGATGGGACTGAACATGGAAATTTTGGTCTCCAAGATTCCGGCGTAAGATATTAGATACTACATTGCACACAATACTTGCATTTCATTTTCAAATTTTGGTCCAAATTTCCCTTGTTACGATAAATGGTGTGAGGAGTCAGCGCGGTAAACTGGCTCGCAGTGGACTATAGCCGACGAAGCTTCTGACCTAAGACATGCATGTATGAGGATTGGCCCAAGATATTTTGTACTACATCACACACGATTCATGATCATGAACTGTTTGTGAAAGACTTGATTTTCAAAATGTTTTAAAACAAAAAATGAGATTACTTCGACAAAGGACGTTGTTTGGATTCCAATAAGATTTATGTCTAGTGAACACAAACCAATAGCAGTGTCATGCTAAAATATGGAATTATTCAGGGTTTGTTTGACATTTTAATACAATAATTGAGTTTTCTAGGCATATAAAGTGTATAATTCAAATTTGAACTATCATCGCAATGTATGCTACATCAAATTGGGTTGAAAAATCCTACTAGTGTCCATGGCTTCATCTTCAGGTCGGGCAAGAAATGGGAATGAATTTCAAACATCTCGTCATCTTGGCTTGGCCACAAACGTTGAGAAACTTGGGTGTTAAATTATTGTAAATCATAAACACGTTGGAAATTCAAAAAACTTGGCATGTTGTCATGACATGGCCCATATGTACCATGGCAAAAAAATGTCCGGTTTGGTACAAGTTTAGGCACAAGTCTCTTAGTGATACATCTCCAACGTATCTATAATGTTTGATTGTTCCATGCTATTATATTATCTGTTTTGGATGTTTTATATGCATTAGTATGTTGTTTTATATTATTTTTGGGACTAACCTCTTAATCTAGAGCCTAGTGCCAGTTTCTGTTTTTTTTATGTTTTGAGTGTTGCGGATAAGGAATATTAAACGGAGCCGAAATGGAATAAAATCTCTGAAAAGATTTTCTTGGACCAGAAGAAACCCATGAGACTTGGAGTAGGGGGTAGGACACCTGCCGGGAGGCCACAAGCCTGCAGGGCGCGTCCTAAGGGGGTGGCCGCGCCCACTGGCTTATGGGTCCCGTGTAGGTCTCCTAACCCTATTCTTCGGCCTATAAATTCCCAAATATTTGCCCATTTATAAAAAGAGCAATAAAAATACTTTTCCTCCACCGGAAGCCTCTGTTCCCGTGAGACCCAATCTCGGAGCCTTTTCCGGTAATCTGCCAGAGAGGGAATTGATCATGGAGGGCATCTACATCAACTCCATTGCCTGTCTGATGACGTGTGAGTAGTTCACCCCAGACCTACGAGTCCATAACTAGTAGCTAGATGGATTCTTCTCTCTCTTTGATGTTCAATACAATGTTCTTCATTTTCATGAAGATCTATCCGATGTAATACTCTTTTGTGGTGTGTTTGTTGAGATCTAATGAATTGAGAGTTTATGTTCAGATTATCTATGAATATTATTTGAGTCTCTTCTGAATTCTTTTATGCATGATTTCATATCTTAGCACGTCTCTTAGAGTTATTGGTTTGGTTTGGCCAACAAGATTGGTAATTCTTGCAATGGGAGAAGTGCTTAGTTTTGGGTTCAATCTTGTGGTGTCCTCACCAACTGACATAGTAGGGGTAGCGAGGCACTTATTGTATTTTTACCATCAAGGATTAAAATATGGGGTTTTCATCATATTGCTTGAATTTATCCCTCTACACCATGTCATCTTACTTAATGCGTTACTCTGTTCTTCATGAACTTAATACTCTAGATGCAGGCATGAGTCGATCGATGTGTGGAGTAATAGTAGTAGATGTAGAATCGTTTAGATCTACTTGACACGGACGCGATGCCTATATGCATAATCATTGCCTTTGATTTCTCCATAATTATTCTCTTTTCTATCAATTGCTCGACAGTAATTTTCTCACCCACCGTATTATTTTCCTTTATGAGAGAAGCCTCTAGTGAAACCTATGACCCAAGGATCTATTTTCCATATTATACTTTCGGATCTATAAACCAAAAATACCAAAAATACTTTTCTTTGATTTATTTGCTTTTCTTTCCGCAATCTTTTATATCTATCTATATTATATCTCATCCTTGCAAATAACTCTGAAGGGATTGACAACCCCTTTTTAGCGTTGGGTGCAAGAGTTTGATTCTTCGTGTAGGTACTACTATTGGTGCCTTGCTTGCTCCTCCTGCTGGATTGATACCTTGGTTCTCAACAAACTGAGGGAAATACTTATCTACTTCGCTGCATGACCCTTTCCTCTTCAAGGGAAAACCAACGCAAGCTCGAGAGGTAGCAAGAAGGATTTCACGCGCCGTTGACGGGGAGGATACATAGCAAGATGAAGCCTACCAAGTACCCATCACAAACTCATCTCTTGCATTTACTTTAATTGACTTTGCCTCTCGTTTTCCTCTTCCCCACTTCTAAAACGATTTTCAAAAAATACCAAAAATATTTGCCTTTTTATTCGCCCTTGTTCCGCTCGTCTTTTTCGCTTGTTCGTTTCCATGGCTCAACCTTTTTGATCTGTATCTTAAGAAGTTGGAAGATATTGAGAATAATGCTCGGGGTTTCATGTCGCTTCAATTTGACCATACTAGTTTCTTTAGGAACTAGCTTAAATAACAAAGCTTTATGCTTGAATACATGAATAAAGAACTTGATGATATGACCAAGGAATTTTGTGGTTTGAAATCTTAGTTTGCTCACCTCAAAAAATTAGTAGGCCAAATTTCTAATAAACAAGTTACCTTATTTAATAAAATGGTCGCGAAGCCAGAATCTTTATATAATGATGTAGATCTTAAAGTGATTGATGTGACACCCATTGAATCTTTGTTTTCTAGTATAAATATTGAAAAAGATGGGACTGGAGATGAGTCAACTTTAGTTAAAAGGCGTCCCAATGATTCAGAGTTTATAGATCTTAATGATAAGATTGATAAAAGTGGGATGGAAGAGGTCAAAATTTTAAATAGCAATGAGCCCACCACTACTAGGAAAAGGCCTGCTAGTGGAGCACCTGTTTTGGCTACTAATGGCGCATTAGAGGTGCGCCACTAGCATCACGCCATTAGAATTTTTTTACCAATGACGCACCAGGCAGTGCGCCATTAGTATCTGGTATACTAATGGCGCACCAGGCAGTGCGCCATTAGTATAGCTCATGGTGCGTCATTAGTATAGCTCATGGTGTGCCATTAGTATGCCTCCCAGGGCCCATATTTACCCATGTGCTCTCGCTTACAAATGGCGCACTATTTGTCGATGCGCCACTAGTGTGCCTTTTGCAGTGCGCCACTAAAGTGCTGAGTGATGCGCCACTAGTATGAATATTAGGTAGTATTTTTTTTCTGATATTTGCACAGGTTACAAAACATACGTAGATCATGAAAGGCGCGCGTTGCCACGCCCATCCATTTTAAAAATGGATTGATAGGATATTTGTAAATATATAGAAACAAAACATGTAGACAGATTTGTAAATTTTTTGATCGATAGCAGCCAAGGAGTGCAGTAGTTGAGCAGTAGGTCCCCAGAAAGAAGGCCTATACACTATCACATTATGAAGAACTATATGTCAAAGGATCAAAGTAGTGTCCGCCACTCTCTACAAACAACCATGCCCTGAACGTAAAGCTTCTTTGCAAACTTTGGAGAAGGCGGGCTTGCTCTTCGGTGTCGGCGGCTTGGTGTGTGAAGGAGGCAGTGGTCGCCCCCTCCCCTCCCGTCATGCAAGTCTGGAGAAGGCGGGCTTGCTCTTCGGTGTCGGCGGCAGACAACTTCGTCAAGGCCGTCGTGCTTGTCGTTGTTGTGGAGCAGCCAGTGACCGTTATCCGCGTGAGCAAGAAAAGTTGCCCTTTGGCGCAGATCCGCTCTTGGGAGGAATCGAACCAAGGGCAGCTGCACAGAGAGGAGAATAAAATAAATCTTAGGAGCAATGTGATTCAACAAACATTATTAAGAGCTATAAATCTCAATCAAGCAGGAGCCTTCAACTATAGAAGCAGAGCGATTAAACTCGCACGTACTTTTAAAGAAATATAAAGAAGAGAATGGCATGAAGATAAAAGTAATTGGGGCATTAATATATGGCACTGCAATCTTTTCTTCATCGGGGCACTGCTTGCTCGAGCTAGATTGCAAAAACAAAGCTACTCAACATGACAACAGTACACACAGTTTTTAAAAGTTTTCAGTTTGGCAAGTGGCAACAACGAGAGCAGACAGCCAAACAAGTTACTACTCTAGTTATTAACAAGCACGTCAACAGCGAGCTAGCTTAATGAATGTGTCAAACAAGAGACGTCGGAAGGACCTGACCACTCCTCTCATCTCTTGTGTGAAGGAAGAAAATTTCAGTGTTCTTGTCACAAATTTGATGGCACAATCTTTTCTTCATTCTAACTGTAGATCAGATTAAGTAGTATATTTGCAAAACAAAGCACACTGAATGATTGTACACGGCACAGACAGCTGGTGTATTTCATTTCCTGGTCTAATTTTATTTGCTGAGTGCAAGTAAATGACACAAAATGACCAAATCAGCAGTCGGCAGTCAATGTGTATTTTGTTTAAAACACCCAGCAATCCACTACTAATAGTAGTTGCACTAAAAAAGAAGGAATGCTAGCAGGCAGGTAGGAATTAAACAAAGTTAACGAAACTGGACAGGGACAAGTATTGATTTATAACAGGCTTACTATGAACAAAACGCTGGCATACTATAAATAGAAGATGGTACCTTAAGGCGGCTCCCATGATCATGGGCAGCGCGCTGAGCTGAAAAGCGCGGCGCCGGCCGATTCCGTCGGCGACGGAACCGCTGAACAGGCATCCGACGAACGCTCGCCCCAGGCATATGCTGACCACGAGCTCTGCATCCATCCACGGCAGGAAGCACGCGCACACCAGCTCTGCCATCGAACTGATCAGAGATCACAGCTGCACACGCAGAACCACACACAAGGCGGAGAAGATAATAGTGGTGTGAGCAAGCTAAACCTGCAGGTGCATAATCTTCTGAGGAGAAATGGAAGAAAATGTGAGTACCTTAGCACACCCCACCGCAAGATCCTTGGTGCTGAACCTAGAGAAGGGGCCGGAGAACACATGCAATCAGAGCTGCAGTTCAGATGTGGAATGGCGGGGAATCAGTGCTGCAGTTCAGCCATTGCAGGATGTTTGTGTTGATCAATTGGTTGTGACGGATAGAAGCTATGTATAGCAAACGAATGATCAGTGTTAATTGTTGTGCTTGAGCTAAATATCAAGAGGTTAATAAGAATAGAGGAAACAGAGCATACCTGGTGTTGTTGGCGGCAAGCAGGACCAAAACAGCAGTGAAATCTAAGACAGTGAACCTCAACCTCAACACCAAACACCAAAAGAGCATACATGGTGTTCTCCCAAGCGACCAAACTTCAGAGATCTGTGGAGAGAACCAGAAATATAGTTTACGATTTACAACCTACAAATGGCAAATAACCAAATGCTCCAACTAAGATCAACAAAGACACTGGATTCGGAGGATGTAATTGATCCATCGGAGCAGACTAAGGAAGACAAAGAAAATTACCAGGACCAAGGGATGCCGTCACACGCCTCATATCTTGTACTGGTCCTGGAGTTAGCTGGAAACCTTCTCCTTCAAACAGCAGCGGCCACAGCTCTGCTGTTGGAATGCTCAAAGCTCGCAACACACGCAGAACACAGGGAAACACAATTGCAGTCCAGGGTTGAGAAGAGAATGGTGTGAGCAAGCTAGATGCGCAGATGCCTGCTTTAGAAAATGTAACCCAATGTATGGTATGGAATTTTGGGGGCAAGTGCTTGGTCGATTGCATCGATAATTGATGGTTGTACTTAATAAAATAACACTACTTTTCAGGAGTAGAGCTTTTGTTTTAACATGCATTAAAATGAGCATCATGTGTCTAACTGTAGGAATAGAGATTGGTCTGCACTTCTTCAACCAATCACATTGATCTTGCAAAAACTCAGCACTGGCAAGGTATCCAGTTTAGACAATTAGCTGAGCCCAATTAGAAATAAATTACTCACTCCAGCTAGCATTGTTCTTGGTTAACGTATAATAATAGCGACAGCTAATTGAACTTTCTGACAAAGCACACTAATAGCAGGGCATCTTTATTTCTTAACTAAATGATGACCCGAGCTTTGATGCGGAAATGAATGGTACCCACAAGAGAGAGAAAGAAAAGATGTGGGGGACCCAAAGACAAACTTGAAACGACACACAAGTTCACTTTACTCCATTGGTTTGTGTAAAACAAATGCAATGTGCTCAGAATTTCTGCCACAGTAGTGTTGCTTTGCTTTATTGGTTCTCTACATTCTGCATTAGAATATCTTTGTATGTTGGTCCTGAACTGCAAGTACTCCCTCAGTCTGAAAATACTTGTCAGAGAAATAAATTATCTAGATGCATTTTTAGTTCTAGATACATTCATTTTTATACATTTCTATGAAAGTAATTCCGGGCGGAGGGCGCAAGCATCAACAATGCGCAAGCATAGACAACTACCTCGAGTGCTCATTGTACATAAACCTTATGAGGCGAATGATTCTTACCCTCGAAGCGTGCTCGGCAACAGCTGCCCCTACAGCAAAAAACCTTGCGACGACGGTCCCAACATCAAACTGATTTGTGTCCTGCAATAAAGTACAATCTGGGATCAAACAATATGTGGTTGTTCCTTAACTAAACAATACTTCAAGATTTAGCTAACATGGTACACTGAATATTTCTACACTATAAATCTGCACTACAAATCTGAATATTTCTACACTACAAATCTGAATATTTCTACATTACACTATACTACAAATCTGAATATTCTGCACTACAAATCGGAATATTTCTGCATTGCCTGAATATTTCTGCACTACAAATCTGAATATTTCTACACTACACTACACTACAAATCTGAATATTTCTGCATTGCCTGAATTTCTACACTGAATATTTCTACACTACAAATCTGCATATATATCCACCTTAACTACATAGATGCATCATGCATGCACCACAGCTCTCGTCTTGCCGGCGCCCTTCTCCTCGTCAAACACCTTGCTGCTAGAGGGAAAAACTTAAAAACGAAATTACTTCCACTGAGCAACCACGATAATAGATTACCGCTGCCGAACTGTAATAATTATAAAACAAAACAGTAGTATATAAACAAGCAAGCATGGTGTGTCTTAGGTTCACAAGCCACAACGAACCCACTACGGCAGAATCCTTCATTAACAATCGTGTGTTCGGATCACTCTGACCCTACATGAATATAAAATGACCACATTGAGGTTTCGAATAGCCGGCTTTACAGAAACTAGAGAACACCCCCGATAACATGTGACGAAAGCGAGCAACTAATCCGGGTATTAATTATACGGCAGGGAATATGTGCAAAGCAGGCTTTCCAGCGCCTCATTAGCGACTCCACTAAGCAAAAAAGCCGGGGGTGACTGAAGGCTGCTTTCGCGTTGTCTGCACCCGGTGCCTGCAACCGCAAGATGCTCCCCAGGCTAAAGGCGGACGGTTCCTCATGCCGTTATGCGATAATAATAGGTATAACAGCGAAAGAAAAGCGCGCATTCCACATCACGCTCGCGTGGGGGGCTAAACACCGCCGGATCATGGCGGAACGCCGGAAACGCTCGTACTGTATTCTCCGCGATGAGATAACAGGAGAACCGAACGCGTTTGCACCGGTCGGGCGGAGGCATTGCCCGAGCTCGGCGAGGAACGGACCACGCGAGCGCGCGCGGGCGTGGAGGGGAGGCGCGCGCGGAGGACACGTACGGAGCAAGGGGGGAGGGGAGGGGAGGGGAGGGCGCTTACGGGAACCAAAGGGGGAAGACGTTGACGAATCGCGACCAAAAGGGCTGGAGGATGTACTTGGCGACGACGGAGTGGTCGACGCCGCTGTACTTGTAGAGGGTGGGGGCCGGTGGAGGGAGTGGGGGCGCAGATGGAGGGCGCCCGTCGAGGCTGCGGTGGGGCGCTGGTCGAGCGGGTGCAGGGCCGTCTCCACGAATTTGAGTGCCCGGGACGAAAATAAAAAATAAGGCTCTAAATATCAAAAAGAACATATAAATAAAGCAAACTTCTACTTTATTATATAACTTCGAACATGTGTTATTTAATATAATATCTGTATAACTATCGTATATGAACTCTTTTCAGCTCCGTGATCACACCTCCTTGTGGTATACATGATTGATGATTCTTACTTTTTCTAAAACATACACAAATAACATGAATCAACTTACTTACACTATGAATAAGACTTTATAGCTAATAAAATACAATAAGGCTTACCTTGATGTAAGATTATGACAAAAAAAATGTTCAATAAAAAATAACATACACTAGCAAAATAAAATTCAGCATCCTATGAACAATTTAAGCTAAGAACGACGGCAAGGGACGATGCACCATGCCGCCGTATAAACTCTACCATGGGGAAAGAACGGCCAGCAGCCGCGTACGCACGCATGACCTGACGCTTGTCGTGCTCACGTAGCCGGCAGCCATCCTCGCCCTGCTACAGAGTCAAGACATCTCTCTCCCCGATCTATGTTCTAACGATCGATGGTTAACTCGAGCGAAACTGCTGCGTGCGAATCCAGAGTTCTAAGCGGGAGTCACGGTCTCAGGGAAACTAGTAACAGGCAGGCTGTTGGGCTATGTACATGCATGTATATTGGTTGATTGCAAATCGAAAGAATCAGAAGTGCTAAGTGGGCTATCGGCATGTGCACGTGCATGTATTGCTTGTTCATTGCCATTTTTTTCTCTACATATATATACGTATTATTTGCTGGACCGGGGCCCCAAAAATTTGGAGGCCCTGTGCCGTCGGCCAACTTGGCCTCCCTCATCAACGGGGCTGAGCCGGTGGAGGGTGGGGTGGGGCGCCGGTGGAGCAGGCTCTATTGAGGGCGCCGCTGAGATCTGGGGAGGCTGCGGGAGGGAGAGGGTAGGGGATAGCGCGCGGTCGATTTGGGAAAAAAATCATCAGCGCGCAGTCGATTTGGGGAAAGCCCGCCTGATATTTCACCGTCCCGCGTTTTTTTTTGCAAAACTATTAATGGCGCACCACCTACAAATGCGTCATTAATAACCCTGGTTACTAATGGCGCACCAGCTGATGGTGCGCCATTAGTAGTTTTACAAAAAAAAAATTATAGTAGTGGCGCACTGGGTGACAGCATCCGCTGCAGCATCTCCTCCCAGGTCGCCGTCTCCGCCTTGCCGGCCATCTCCCCCTCCCCTTCCTCCGGCGCAAAGGCGCAATCCGCCGAACACCCGCCGGGCAAGGGCGCAATCCAGCAAGACTCGGAAAAGCTCTAACCTTTGGTGGGGAATTCCTCGGCTTTGCAGTCGTGGTTGCCGCCTATCCGGCCTGGCTTGCACGGATGACAGTCAAGGCCCTGCTGCCCGCCCCGCCAACCACCACCACACATCGCCAAGCGGGACCCTCGCCGGTCAACCGGAGACGCGGGAGAGGGAGGGGAGGAAAGAGCGAGAGAAATCCGGGGCGTGGACGAGCGGGATCTCTCCGGGGCGAGGACGAGCGGGATCTCTCCGGGCCGTGGACGAGCGAGGCGGGATCTCGGTTGGATTTGGGAGAAGAGAGGCGAGGGCAGAGGCAGAGAACAGTGCGGGTTAGCAATGGCGCACCTCCGAGCGGTGCGTCATTCGAATTTTTTTTGATAGCAATGGCGCATCCCCATGTAGTGCACCATTAGTAATCTTTTTTTATATAGCAATGGCGCATCCCAGAGAGGTGCGCCATTAGTAATCTTTTTTTTGGATAGCAATGGCGCACCCCAGAGAGGTTCGCCATTAGTAATATTTTTTTGGATAGCAATGGCGCTCGAGGGGGAGGGGGGTGGGTGGTGCGCTCGACCGATTCTGTTCGGGGGAACCGAGCAAGGAGACAGGGGAGGTTGTGGGGTGTCGTCAACGACGGTGGAGCGGGGGAGGGTGCGGGGGGTCGGCGGCGGCGATGGAGCAGGGGAGGGTGCGGGGGGTCGTCGGTGGCGGTGGAGCGGGCCGTGGAGGGTGCGGGGGGTCGTCGGCGACGGTGGAGCGGGCCGTGGAGGGTGCGGGGGGTCGTCGGCGACGGTGGAGCGGGGGAGGGTGCGGGGGGTCGGCGGCGGCGGTGGAGCGGGGGAGGGTGCGGGGGGTCATCGGGGGCGGTGGATCGGGGCGGGGAGGGTGTGTGGGGTCGTCGGCGGCGGTGGAGCGGGGGAGGGTGCGGGGTGTCGTCGGCGGCGGTGGAGCGGGGGAGGGTGCGAGGGGTCGTCGGCGGCGGTGGAGCGGGCCGGGGAGGGTGCGGGGGGTCGGCGGCGCCGGTGGAGCGGGGGAGGGTGCTGGGGGTCGGCAGTGCCGGTGGAGCGGGGGAGGGTGCGGGGGGTCGTCGGCGGCGGTGGAGCGGGGGAGGGTGCGGTGGGTGCTCGGCGGAGGTGGAGCGGGGTAGGATGCGGGGGGTCGTCGGCGGCGGTGGAGTGGGGGAGGAGGCACCCGAGACAACCTTGGAGGAGGTGGAGAGAATGAAAGTGGGGAAAGTGAGTGTGGTAGGTGGTTGTCCAAAATATCTAGCTGGTCCCAGGTTACTAATGGCGCACCACCTACAAATGCGCCATTAGTAACCCTGGTTACTAATGGCGCACAAGCTGGTGGTGCGCCATTAGTAGTTTTGCAAAAAAAATAGTAGTAGCGCACCAGCTGGTGGTGCGCAATTAGTAGTTTTGCAATATATATATATATATATATATAGTAGTGGCGCACTGGGTGAGTGGTGCGCCATTACTAGTTAAACTAGTAATGGCGCACTCTTCCCCGGTGCGCCATTAGTACTTTTGCAAAAAAAAAAATTTATAGTAGTGGCTCACCGAGTGTGTGGTGCGCCATTAGTGTCCATCACACTAATGACACACATGCACATGGTGCGCCACTGCTATATAGTAGTGGCGCACTACTTGTCTCGTGCGCCGTTAGCGTCAATAGCATCTATATCCCTTTTCCTAGTAGTGCACTATTTTGGATTCCAAGGACTTTAGTTATGATAATTTCCCTTTGATTGATTGTGTTTCCTTGTTGCAATCCATCTTGAATTCTCCGCATGCTTATAACCAAAATAAAGCTTTTACTAAACATATTGTGGATGCCATGATGAAATCTTTTGAAGAAAAACTTTGGTTGGAAGTTTCTATACCAAGAATCTTTATATGAATGGGAACCTACTATTAAGATTAAAATTAAATATTATGAGTGCCATGCTTTGTGTGATTTGGGTGCTAGCGTTTTCACGATTCCAAAAACTTTATGTGATGTGCTAGGATTCCGAGAATTTGATGATTGTTCTTTAAATTTGCATCCAGTGGATTCTACAATTAAGAAACTTACAGGAAGGATTAATGATGTTCTTATTGTTGCAGATAGGAATTTAGTGCCCGTATATTTCATTGTTCTTGATATATATTGCAATCCTACATGTCCTATTATTCTCGGTAGACCTTTCCTTAGAACAATTGGTGCAATTATTGATATGAAAGAAGGAAATATTAGATTCCAATTTCCATTAAGGAAATGCATGGAGCACTTTGCTAGAAAGAAAATAAGATTACCTTTTGAATCTATTATGAGAGCTACTTATGGATTGCATACCAAAGAAGACAATACCTAGATCTATTGCATTATGCCTATCTAGGGGCGTTAAACAATAGTGCTTGTTGGGAGGCAACTCAATTTTATTGTGATATTTTTGTTTCTTTTTTTGAGTTCTGCACACATTATTACTTCTGTAATAATTTTGTTTTCTTGTTTTAATTTGTGTTTGAGCCAAGTAAGACCTTTGGGATGGTCTACGGTGTTTGCAAGTTGATTTTGCTGAAAAACAGAAACTTTCACCATCAGTCCAGGAATTTTGTAAATTTTCTAGAACGTGCTTTTCATCTCAAATTTTTGCACAAGATTGATTTAAAATTTTCCGAGATTGTCCTGTGTTTTCAGAATTTTAGGAGTTACCTAAGTATTCGAAGTAAACAGATTGCTATAGACTGTTCTGTTTTTGACAGATTCTGTTTTCTTTGTGTTGTTTGCTTTGTTTGATGAATCTATGGGTTGTATCGGGGGGTATGAACCATGGAGAAGTTGGAATACAGTAAATAGTACATCAATATAAATAAATAATGAGTTCACAACAATACCTAAAGTAGTAATTTGTTTATCTTATACTAACGGATCTCATGAGTTTTCTATTGAGTTTTGTGTTGTGAAGTTTTCAAGTTTTGGGTAAAGATTTGATGGGCTAGGGAATAAGGACTGGCAAGAACTTAAGCTTGAGGATGCCGAAGGCACGCCAAGCCATATTCAAGAATACCAAAAAGCCTAAGCTTGGGGATGCCCCGGAAGGCATCCCCTCTTTCGTCTTCAATCCATAGGTAAATTTACTTGAGGCTATATTTTTATTCACCACATGATATGCGTTTTGCTTGGAGCGTCTTGTATGATATGATTCTTTACTTTTTAGTTTCTCACAATCATACTTGATGCACACATCTTTTGAGAGAGACACACTGAATCGTGAATTTATTAGAATACTCTTTGTGCTTCACTTATATCTTTTGAGCTAGGCAATGTTACTCTAGTGCTTCACTTATATCTTTTAGAGCACGACGGTGTTGTGTTTTATAGAAATTATTAAACTCTCATACCTCACTTATATTATTTTGAGAGTTCTTTAAACAACATGATAATTTGTTTAGGTTATGAAATTAGTCCTAATATGATGGGCGTCTAAGAGGGATATAATAAAAACTTTCATATTAAGTGCATTGAATATGATGAGAAGTTTGATTCCTTGCATATAGTTTTGATATGTGAAGATGGTAATATGAGAGTCACGCTAGTAAGTAATTGTGAATTAGCAGAAATACTTGTGTCAAAGCTTGTGATTCCCGTAGCATGCACATATGGTGAACCGTTATGTGATGAAGTCGGAGCATGATTTATTTAATGATTGTCAACCTTTGTGTGGAGGTCGGTATCGCGCGTTGGTTAACTCCTACCAAGCCTTCTCTTAGAAGCATGCGTATAATACTTTGCTTCGATAACTAATAGGCCTTTTCAATAAGTATGTGAGTTCTTTATGACTAATGTTGAGTTCATGGATTATACGCACTATCACCCTTCCACCTTTGCTAGCCTCTCTAGTACCACGCAATTTTCACCGGTACATTAAACCCACCTTCCTCAAAACAGCCATCATATAATTTCCTCAAAACAGCCAGCATATCTACCTATTATGGCATTTTCATAGCCATTCCGACATATATTTCCATCCAACACCACCGTCCCGTTTTTATGACACTCACCATCACTTCCATATTGCTTATAGAGTCATATTTTGAGTTGTAATCTTTGAGTTGTAAGTAACTAAAAGTGTGATGATTTTCATTATTAGAGCATTGCCCCGTGTGAGAAAACTATGATGGAAGCTATGATTCCCTCACAAGATGGGATGAATCTCCGGAATTTACAAAAAAAATAAAATACACCAGCGAAGCCCATAAAAAAAAGAGGCTAAAGAAGCCAGCAAAAAAATAAAAATAAAGAGAAAAATAAAAATAAAAATGAAAAATGAAAAATGAGAGAAACAGAGAAGGGACAATTCCACTATCTTTTTCCAGACTTGTGCTCCAAAGTAGCACCATGTTCTTCATAGAGAGTCTCCTACTTTGTCACTTTCATATAACAAGTGGAATTACATCTTTTGCACAACCACTTAGTTTCCTTTTGGAGCTTTCATACACTTATAGCTCTAGTGCATTCATTCCATGGCAATCCCTACTCACTCACATTGATATCTATTGATGGGCATCTCCATTGCCCATTGATATGCCTAATTGATGTGAGACTATCTTCTCCTTTTTTTGCAACCTCCACCATACTCTATTTCACCCACAGTGCCTATATCCATGGCTCACGCTCATGTATTGCATGAGAGTTGAAAAGGTTTGAGAACATAAAAAGTGTGAAACAAATGCTTTATTTTCATCAGGGTTGTGTATGATTTAGATACTTTGTGTGGTGAAGATGGAGCATAGCCAGACTATATTATTTTGTAGGGATAACTTTCTAAGACCATATTATTTTGAAACGAAGCAATTACCTTATTAGTATGCTTGAAATATTATTGTTTTCATGTCAACATTAGACTTTTGTTTTGAGTATTATGGATCTGAATATTCATGCCACAATAGAGAATATTACATGGATAAATATGCTACGTAGCATTCCACATCAAAAACTCTGTTTTTATCATTTACCTGCTCGAGGACGAGCAGGAATCAAGCTTGGGGATGCTGATATGTCTCCAACGTATCTATAATTTTGATGGTTCCATGCTATTATATTATCTGTTTTGGATGTTTTATATGCATTAATATGTTGTTTTATATTATTTTTGGGACTAACCTATTAATCTAGAGTCTAGTGCGAGTTTCTGTTTTTCCATGTTTTTGAGTATTGCAGATAAGGAATACTAAACGGAGTCCAAACAGAATAAAATCTCCAAAAAGTTTTTTCTTGGACCAGAAGAAACCCACAAGACTTGGAGTAGGGGGCAAGGCACCTGCCGGGAGGCCACAAGCCTGCAGGGTGCACCCTAGGGGGGTGGCCGCGCCCTGGCTTGTGGGTCCCCTACAGGACTCCTAACCCTATTATTCGGCCTATAAATTCCCAAATATTTCCCCATCACTAAAAAGAGCAATGGAAATACTTTTGCACCGCTGGGAGCCTATGTTCCCGTGATATCTAATCTGGGAGCCTTTTCCAGTAATCTGCCAGGGAGGTAATTGATCACGGAGGGCATCTACATCTACTCCATTGCCCCTCCAATGATGTGTGAGTAGTTCACCACAAACGTACGGATCCATAGCTAGTAGCTACATGGCTTCTTCTCTCTCTTTGGTCTTCAATACCATGTTCTTCATCATCTTCATGGAGATCTATCCGATGTAATACTCTTTTGCGGTGTGTTTGTGAAGATAAGATGAATTGTGAGTTTATGTTCAGATTATCTATGAATATTATTCGAGTCTCTTTTGAATTCTTATATGCATGATTTCATATATTAGCAAGTCTATTCAAGTTATCGGTTTGGTTTCGCCAACTAGATTGGTAATTCTTGCGATGGGAGAAGTACTTAGTTTTGTCTTCAATCTTCTGGTGTCTTCACCGAGTGACATAGTAGGGGTAGCGAGGCACGTATTGTATTGTTGCCATCAAGGATAAAAAGATGGGGTTTTCATCATATTGCTTGAGTTTATGCCTCTACATCATGTCATCTTACTTAATGTGTTACTTTGTTCTTCATGAACTTAATACACTAGATGCAGGTAGGAGTCGGTCGATGTGTGGAGTAATAGTAGTAGATGCAGAATCGTTTTGATCTACTTAACACAGACGTGATTCCTATATGCATAATCATTGCCTTATATATCTTCATAATTATTCTCTTTTCTATCAATTGCTCGATAGTAGTTTGTTCACGCACCATATTATTTTCCTTTATGAGAGAAGCCTCTAGTGAAACCTATGGCCCCTGGGTCTATTTTCCATATTATACTTTCATATCTATAAACCAAAAATACCAAAAATACTTTGCTGCAATTTATTTACTTTTGCCTAGCTATCTTCAAATTCAGGCTGAAGAGGTAGATGGGGACGATCAAGTAGATATGCATGCTTGCCTAGCTTGGCATTGATGAGCATTTGAATGTAAGGTGCATATCCATAGGATCTCTTCTGATCCACATTAGTTCTTCGGATAGTCTCAACTATCAAGTCCATCACTCTAGATCTACTATGGGTATCAAGCAGGTGCAACAGGTTGATAGAATATCCTTTGATCATCTTCTCATCACCTAACTTAGGCATGAGGGTCAGTATAGTCTTTGTCGTAGGAATGCCAGCTTGAAAAAAATACACCAAACCAAACTTGTGAGTGGCCAAGTACTGATGTGGAATTGTCTTGTACATATTGGCCATGGATTTGTCATTCTGCTTAGCTTCTGCATAGATATCTACATATGATTCTTCCTGCTTGGGGACACCAATGATAGCAGCCCATTCAACAATTGAGGCTTCATACTTGTGACCATGAGTCATCCAGACTAAAGAGTCTTCATAGAAATGAACAGTTGCATAGAATTGCATGATCAGCTCGTTATTTCATGGGGTCATCTCTTTCCCAAAAAATTCTTCTATGTCAATTAGTCTGAAGTTCTTTTGAACATGTGGAAAGAAATTCTCATTTTCCTTGATATATACCCAATCGACATACCTCATATCACTGATAGCACGACTCTTGTCATACAAGGCAGTCTCATAAAAATCTTGTTGTTCCTTGGTGTGAAACTTTGTTCAGCAACAATTCTTCTTATGGCAGCATATGGATCATTAGCTGTGCACTTTCTTAGTTCGGCATCCTTCCTCTTCTTCATATCTTCTGCTATAGGATGAGCAGCATTGTGGAGTGGAAGGGTTGGTCTGAGCTTCCTGAGAATTGGAGCATTCTCATCTTATTCTTCCTCTGCAGCATGGGCACTTGATGCAGGGGCTTTGCACTTGGCAGCTGCAGGTATGTCCTTGGTGGTCTTCCTGGAAGCTGGAGCCTTCTTTGCTTTAGCAGCAGGCTTAGGAGCAGACTTCATTGCATCAACTATTTACTTCTTCTTCTTGGGAGGAACTGGGATGTCCTCAGGAGCTTCTTCCTCGGCATATTTTGGATCTTCAAACATTGAAGTCTTTCTGCCGACAAGATGAACAGTTCTCTTCCTGGGCCTCTTCTCAACAACTTTCTTTGCAGGTGCATACTTGGAAAGTGCTTTGCCCTTCTTAGCATATTCAGGTGCTCTCAGATCAGTAGCAATAGCAGATATCTTCCTGGCAACTTTCCTTGGGGGAGCCTTAGGAGGAGCTGAAGTTTCCTCTGGCATGAAATCTAAGTGCTCTTCATCAGAAACTAGCTTCCTTCTCTGCCTGGTGGATGCCTTGGGCAAGCCATGAGAACCGGGAGAACTTGGGTCTGAAGCAGACTTCTCTGGACTAGTGCCTGAGTCCATGTCAACACTCTGCTCTCTGAAGTCATTCTGACTATCATCTGAACCTAATATACTGATAAACACGCTCAGCAGCAAATACTAGAACATGTGAAGTGGATATAGGAAAGACACAATGGATGAACATCACAACATTCAGATGTTTTTCTAAATTGAAGTTTGAAACTTAGGTTATGATCTTCTGCAGGATGTAAATGTATGGCACCGAGTTAGCAATTTTGGAGTCACCGAGAAAGCTTACTCGCTTAACAGAGACTTGGCAGTCATTTTAGGTGGCACCGAAAAGAGCTACTCGGTCTCACCGAGTTGCTTCTCACGAACCCTAAAACAAGAGTCGGTGGAACCGATTTTACAAACTCGATCTCACCGAGTTGCATACCGCGGTAGATCAGATCCAAAATTTCTACTTCTTCTAAACTACGATATTCATCTGATGGAAGGAAGGGTTTGCACATGGTGGCTCGAATAAAATCTTTCCCAATGTGTAAGAATCACATAGGGGAACGCAAAAGGAAATCGGGTCGGTACCCTAACTTGGTGGCGGTCCGGCTACAGCGGAGTTGATTGCATCAACGGTGGAAAATTCCGGAGGTGGCGGCCCTCAAGGAGACAAAGGCGATGGCCTGGGGTCTCGGGGACAGCGAGGGTTTTGCGAACGAAACGGTTTTGACGAAGTGAAGTCAAAGATTCGGTCCGCGAATATACATGTCACACCCTGTTTTTACTACCACATTCTCTGTACTGTGAAAATCTGAGTTTGTTAAAACTTTTTCAAAACTAATGATGTGAGTGCAATGACTTTCATTGTATGCTTGTGTGTGTGATCACGAGATGATAAAAACCCTTTTCACAATATTGCATTGTTTTCTAAAAACCTTTACTTGTTTCTGATCAAGGTAAAAACCCTACTTTGAGTTGCACCACATGCTTTTGATGTCAAGCAATGATGCTACCCAAAGTTGGTGATCTGATTTTAGCTTGTCTTTATATTCCAAAACCACAAAAATAATTATTTTTAGAATTATTTCCCTGATTTAATTGCATGTCCATTTATGAGGCCAGAATTGGTATTCCTACATGGAAAAATACTTTTCTGCCATAGAAAAATCTGATTAAATTTGGAGATGATGAGAAGGACATATATTTACCATACATAAGATTATAAACCCTATTTTATATTATAATTATTTGGATAAAACCCTGGAAACCATTTCTGTCTGTTTTGACGTTTTGAAATATTTCCAAAGGAAATATTCTCAATAAAATCCTAGGAAATTCAAGTGGTATCCCTAAGCCATATTTGGTGTCCACATAAAGTTTCACCTTGATCCAAGGTGAATAAGGACCCCAAATAACCCTAAAACCCCTTGTGTCCAGATTGAAGTTGGAGCAACTCTATGTAGCAAAGTTTGTCCAATGATGCTGAAACTTTGCAGGAGTGCCTAATACCTCAAATGAGGGCTCCACACCAAAAATGGGATTTGTGGGACTTAGTTTGCCCACACTCTCTTTGGAAGGCACAGATCTGGTCAAATTGAAGTGTTTTCAAGTTTGCAAAGCTAAACTTGTCCAGTGGAGCTCAAACTTGGTGGAACCCCATGTTTTAGCACCAAACCCAAACCTGTTAAGTTGCAGCACCAGTGGTGGGGTGCAACCCCCTCAAACCATTGTCGAGCACCTTCTCACAGATGGGAAAAAGCCACCTTAGCAACAGCTGAACCCAACCCCTTTGCTCTAAACTCATAGATTAGGTGGCCAGTATCTGTATCTAACCCCAGTCAAATGGCCCCTCACTGGTTCAAAGTGGAAAGGCCAAAAACTCCAATTTAGGCCTCAGTTCAAGGCTGACAGCACCAGTATTTCTTGTCTCCCATGACCAGCCGAAGCTCCGACGAGACCCAAACGGCTAGCCACACTCCCAACCAGTGCCAGGAAATGCTAGACACGTCCAAAGTGCCTCAGAGCACACTAGCATGCCGTGGCATGCCAAAACTGCGCTCTGGGCACGCTACAGGAAGCCACCAAGGTGGGGGCGACACTCTCGGCCAGTTCCAGCCTCCCCCGAGGTGTCCAACCTCTTCCCCGACAACCCCTCTGTGTCGAGCAACTCTCAGGTCCCCTCCTTACCCGCGCTAGAGCTCGTGCGACGCGTGCCTGTGCGCACCAGAACCGACCAAGGTTGCACGGCCACGGATGCTCGACTCCCCCCTCTCTCCCTCTGCAGCACATGGTTCTGGCAGTCCAAGACCATGTCCTGAGACCTTGGTTTCGAACCCAGCCCGTCTCTGCACCCCATGCGCGCCACGGTGAGTCACCGGCGCTCCCGAATCGGCTCACCGTCGCGGGCCTATTGGTAGCCCTCCCCTTCGCTCTAGCACACCTCAGATAGCTTCACCACGACCACTAGCACCTCCCTAGCCACCCCAGCAAGCTAGCAGAGCCCCGGTGCTTGAGATCGACCGAGGCTCCTCTACCTCGGAGCTCCGGTCGATCTCCGGCTACACGACGGCTCCTGCGCCCCTCGACCCATCAAACTGATCCCCTCAACACCAGGAAGCTTCCCCCCAACTCGCCCGAGCATTTTCGTGCCCCTAGCTACCTCCTCGTCCACCTCCCAAAACTCCTCCGTCGAGGCCTCCTCGTCGCCGGCGAACCCCTGCCTCTCCGACGTTGTTTCGACCACCAGCAGGTAGGCATCGTCATGCTGAATCCATTCATGTCCTTGTTGGGGCTTGAGAATGTCGGGAGCCTCGTCGGCGTGCTCCTCCACCTCTCTAGCTAGAGGTAGGAGACGACCCCGATAGGTGTGCCCCACCTATCGGTGGCCCAACCTCCTCCCCCGTGCAGCCCGCAGCCGCTGACCACAGGGCCCCGCACGTTAGGTTCAGACCTGACGGCGCGCGCCCCTGGGCAGGCTCTCGGTTGGCCATGGGCCAGACCAGTTCCAGGCCGAGATAGGCCAGGCTTAGCCCATTTTTCTTTATTTTTAAAAACCTGATTTCAAAGATTTTTATAAAAACATTTAGCCAGTGTAAAAATATATTTTTTCCACTGTTATTCTTCTAAAAATATGTAGTATTTAATGATATGATTGGATGAATTTTTCAACAACTATTCTATTTTACAAAAATAAAAAGGACTAAATTGGAATAGTTTTGCTTCTGTTTGGTTAATTTTAAAAATGTTCCTTCATGAGAAATTGAGGCAAATATTTTACAAAATGACAACTTAGATTTATCAGTAATAAAGAACATTTTAAAAATAACTATGTGATCTGTTTCTATGTGAGCTATTTCTTATTTATTCTTTTATCGACGATAGAAAATTCATATGACGAGGGAATCGGAGCGGAATACCTCGAAGACCCCGGATACCTAGCTGACCAAGGCAAGCAACCCTTTGACCATGACTAAGCATATGTTATATTGCATGTTAAGATAGCAAGTATTTCTGTTGCATTTGATCATAAGTGCCGGTAAAGCACTAAGGTGATTTTTACCGATGCCTCCTCCGGAGCACATGCATTGAGCTTGATCCTACATCTTTTTGAGGATCACACTATTATCATGATGACAAGTAATACTAGAGTACATAGCATGAGCATGTTGTTTGTTCAAACAAAGATTTATGAAAACCCCGTCGGGTGCCACTAATGCCCGAGGTTGATGATGAGTTAGGTGGCCACTTTTTGTGAAGTGGTGCACCCGGTATTTGTGTGAGTATTTGTTTCGGAAATGGGATTAGATTTATGATGTGTCGACCGTCCCAAATTTAACAGTACGACCACGTTATCCCTTATGGGACAGGGCTATGTTGATTACTCTGGTCGGTCCTAGCAAAGAGCCACATTACTAGTGGTGGGAGTGATGTGTCACTCTCGTGATGGGGTAGTGCCACGTAGGACGACTATGCCATTTTTATGAGTTCCAGGCACACCGTTGGTCCCCGCATGGCTGATACTGTCCAGAGTCGGTGCTCGTAATACGTACAACATGTGGGTTGGGTACCAATCGAGTGGACCTCTTTGTCTAGTATCGTCAGAGGAAAGGCAATTATCGGGTACTTACCTCGGGTATGATATATACCGCGAGTCGTGAATGACACTGAAGTTTCCCGGATCTCGTGGGTTCACCGTACTACCTCTGCAGAGTGTAAAACTATTCGAATAGCCGTGTCCACGGTCATGGATAGTTGGGTAATCCTACTTAAACTACGTCGAGTTGTTTCCGCATAAACCAAGTGTGTGTATGAGTGGTGATAAAAAAGAGTTATTATGAAAGTAATGATATGACCAAGTTTGGTGACATGGCATATAGGGTGAACCCGGATGGTTCAGCCCTCGGCAGGTATATTGATATCTCTAACGTGTTCTTCAAAAGTAATTCTTTCACTTGATGAATATTCATGATCAAACCACCATGATGAGTTCCACCAAAGATGCATATTATTGTTATTCTTCACTTTCATTGTTCATGTCATGGGCTGTTTGCGAGTATATTCGAAGTACTCATTGGCTTGCCATTATTGACCAGACATGGAAGGATCGGAGTTTGGAGATGAGTATGTCTTCGGAGACGCCCCTACGAACTAGGATGATTCCAAGTCAGAATGCTTGTCGGTGTAGGCTTGATGGCATAGGCACCCGCTTAGCCCCTATGATTTCCGCTTCTAGTTGTATTTGAGTGATTTGGCCTTAGGCCCTACTTTGCGAACCTGACCATTTGGTCTTGTGTTGTAATAATCAGTATTTGGATGTAAGACTCTCTTATTGATCTCTGGGATCACTGAGCACGGCGATCCCGACTCGTAAGTCGGGGTCCCCACAGAGCTGGTATCAGAGCCATCCTGACTATAGTAAGCCTTAGGTAGCATGGACGATAGCTAAGACGATTAGTGCACATAGACCCTAACCTGAGATTCTGCACCTACTAATAACTTTCTAACCCTCTCCTCTACATCTTGTAGATGGCCGTCGTAACTGAGTTGCTTCTGGAGACGGGCTTTCCTCTGCTTTTGAGTGATAGCCTCGAGAAGTGTCAAGTATGTTGCAAGCCCATCTTTCTCTACCACAAGCATTGGGTCAACAGCGATACCAAGGAATGTCACGTGGATGTGATAGTGAAGGCTAACGACTCCCCGACTAGCTGGTTCTTTGAAGGACCACAAATGGAGGACCTGATGTTGGTAGTGGAGACCGCAGCACGAGAGGCGCTCGTGCGACTCCACGACATCCTACCCGAGATGGCTGACGAGCCAACTACTCGTGACCTACCTTTTGTTAAGGATGGGGTAGATGGGAGTTGGACACTCAACCCATCTTCCGAGGACGGGATGCCACTGAGGTTTCAGACCTACTTTAGTCTCACCTCCGACACTTTGACGCACCTTTTGATCAAGGAGTCAACTAGGATTCGCCAAGAACTGCACCAAGTCAAGAATGTGCTTCGAACAGAGAAGATGAGGAACTGCAAGGTGAAGAAGGAAGGAGCGCCCATAGGACCACCTGGCTTTGTTTTCCGAGGAGGAATACCACCGCTTCAGGCCACTCTGATCCTCTTCAGAGTCATCGCCTGACCGCGGAAGAGTACACCGAACTCTTCGCCACCCCGCCAACCAAGAGACGCCCTGATGGTCCGCTTCCTTCTCCTACTCCTTCAAAGAAGGCGAGCACTAATGATGATGAAGATGAAGATGAAGACGATGATCCCGCAGAACCCGTTTATGAGACCGCGCAGTCGGCCGCTTAGCATTAGCAGCGTAGGCAATTAGGATGTACTCCCCGAGCGTAGGAGTTGTTGTATTGGTTTGTATGAACCACGAGTGTTGTGTAAGCATGTTGGATGCAAGTCGAATTCTGCCTTAGGCAGCTTGTGAGCGACTACATCGCTTGATTTTAATCTAATGCAGTAGCTCTTTGAAAACCATTGGCTAAAAATGTTCATACTAGCACAACACCAGACCCCCTCTTTACTAGAGCATCATCCCTTAAGATTTCAGCCAGTTCAGCAAATTGACCTGTCTACTCCCCTGACAGGATGGTGAATGCAACTCGCAATAGCACCTTCGACAACCCCGGCTCTACCTCTTTAGGTCAGCAGCAGGGAACCGGTGGGGAAGCTCAAGCTGGAGATGACCACGAGAAGCAAGATGATGTTCCACTGCCACCGCCTCCTCCTGAAAGCTTGACTATGGCTCAGTTCCTTCAAGCTCTTCGAGAGGAGACTCAAGTCAACAATGCCGCTATTCAGTAGCTGGCTCAAACCTTGGTGAACAAACAGCTGCAGAACGGGAATGGCAATGGTCGCCCTACTCTCTCTGAGTTCATGCGAACTACGCCACCCATATTCACGGAGACGACTGAACCATTGGATGCCGATGACTGGATCCGTACTATCGAAGACCTCCTCGCGCTGGTCAAGTGCACTGATGATCGTGAGAAAGTTCTATATGCTTCTCACTGTCTCGGAGGCACAGCCAGAACTTGGTGGGATGGATTTCAGATCATGTGAGCAGAGCAAGTCATCACTTGGGTTGTATTCAAAGATGGATTCCGCGCTGCTCACATTCCTCCCGGAATGATGACCATTAAGAAGCGGGAATTCCGAGCCTTAAGGCAAGGCAGTGGATCCGTTAAGGAGTATTTGCAGAAGTTCAACCTCCTGTCAAGGTATGCGCCTCAGGACGTCAACACTGAGGCCGCCAAAGTGGAACGCTTTATGGAAGGACTGCATCAGTCACTGCAATATCAGCTGGTTGTTTGTGAATGCCGGACCTTCAGCGATCTGGTTCATAAGGCCCTTATGTTGGAAGACAAGCATCGTGCTATGGACCACACCCGTAAGCGCAAGCTAATGGGTAATGGAGGACCGAGTAACACGAAGCCATGCCCATGGAAGTCAGCTCCAGCAAGAACCAACTATAAGCAACAACAGTACAAGTATCCAACATTTCGCCAGAACTACGAGCCTCAGCAGCAAGTCAAGACCAAGCTAGCAAACAATCCACCGAACAACGTTGGAGTGAAGACCAATCTTCCAGCGCAAGTTACCTATTTCGAATGTGGACAAACAGGGCACTATTCCAGGCAGTGCCCCAACAAGAAGCCTGATGCTCCGTGCCCCAATCCGCCGAATCCAGGCCAAGGAGCACCGGGCAGGAATTAGGCTGCCCGCAATCAGCAGTATCACAGCAAGGGGCGGATTAATCATATTTCCGCAAAAGAGGCACAGGAAGTCCCGGACTGCATTCTGGGTACGTTCCTCGTCAACTCTACCCCAGAAACAATATTGTTTGATTGTGGTACTTCACATTCTTTTGTTACGCAAAGGTTTGCGGAAAAATGTGGTTTAGAACCTACCTTGCCTCGTGGGTGTAGGAAGGTCGGGATAGTTATTGAGGACCAACCTAGGGTGTAGGAAGGTCGGGATAGTTATCAATGGGACGAGCTTCTCAGTGGACCTCTTTGTGCTTAAGTCGCAAGGCCTAGAAGTAATTCTCGGCATGGACTGGTTGGCCAAGCATCAAAGCATCTTGGACTACGCCAACAGGGCCATTACCATGACAAGCGACGAAGGGGTCAAAGTCAAGTATGTCTCTGAGCCAGTACACGCTGGAGTGCCATGGGTTAACAGCCTATCACAGGAAGAACTCGATCGAGTGCCAATAGTCTGCGAGTACCCGGACGACTTTCCTGATGAGCTACCGGGAATGCTTCCTGACCGAGACATCTATTTCATCATTGAGGTCATTCCCGGATCAAGGCCTATCTATAAGAAGCCTTACAGGATGGGATCCAAAGAGCTAGCAGAGTTGAAGAAGCAACTGGATGAGCAACTCCGGGAAGGATTTATTCGTCCGAGTGCGTCACCTTGGGGATCACCTGTTCTTTTCGTGTCCAAGAAGGATGGGACTATCAGACTGTTTGTCGATTACCGTTCTCTCAATGAGGTCATGGTTGAGAACAAGTACCCACTCCCCAAGATTTAAGACTTGTTCAATCACCTAAATGGAGCTAAGGTATTCTCCAAGATCGACCTCCGATCTGGATATTACCAACAGAAGATCCGACCCGAGGACATACCCAAGACTGCGTTTGTGACCCGGTACGGTCTGTATGAATGCACTATCATGTCTTTTGGGTTGACTAATGCCCCAACTTACTTCATGTACCTCAAGAACAAGGTCTTCATGGAATACCTGGACAAGTTTGTTGTCATATTCATTCACGACATATTAATCTTTTCCAAGTCCGAAGAAGAGCATGAGCAACACTTGAGGTTAGTATTGGAGAAGCTTCGAGAGCACCAACTTCATGCCAAGTTCAGCAAGTGCCAATTCTAGCTGAACGAAGTTGGATTCTTGGGTCATACCATGAACGCAAGTGGATTATGAGTTGATCCCTCGAAGATTCCTACAGTAACCAACTGGGAATCGCCAATTGATGTGAAGGAAGTCAGGTGCTTCCTCGGACTCGCTGGATATTACAGCAAGTTTGTAGAAGGATTCTCCCACATCGCTCGACCCATGACTCAGCACTTGAAGAAAGGCAAGAAGTTTGAATGGACACCGGAGTGTGAAGCGAGCTTCCAAGAATTGAAGAAGAGATTAACCACCGCCCTGGTATTGGCCACTCCAGATATCAGCAAGGAGTTTGTGATATATTGTGATGCCTCCAGGACCGAACTCGGTGGGGGTTCTAATGCAGGATGGCAGAGTTGTGGCGTATCTGTCAGGGCAACTGCTCCCGCGTGAGGAGAACTATGCCACCCATGATCTTGAGTTGACAGCAGTAGTGCATGCCCTGAAGACATGGCGACATTACCTTTTGGGGAAGCGATGTGAAATATACACTGACCACAAAAGTCCGAAGTATATCTTCACCCAAAAGGAATTGAATATGAGACAATGAAGATGGTTAGAATTAATCAAAGACTACGAACTCAGCATTCAATATCACCCCGGTAAGGCAAATGTAGTGGCTGATGCCTTAAGCCGGATGTCGTGGGTATAAGCCTGACAGTAGATGTGTAGGGTACGAATGAGATGGGCAGAGTCCTAGCTACGGCGAGGTTGTATGAGTTCAGGGCCCTCTACGGTGGAGGTAATAGCCCTACGTCTCAGTGCTCTTGGAGCTTGTTACCGAGTGTAATATGGAGTACAATGTTTTTCTAACCCTTTTACCAGTGGGGGAGGGCGGCTTATATAGAGTGCGCTGCCCTCCACAATGGTTCTGATTCAAGGGTGGAGTAGTGGCGATTGAATGCATGCGTTACACGTAACGTATGCTATAAATGCTAGTTAATGCACCCGGAAACGTACGGCAGTTTCTCTCCAGGGAGGTTACTTCGCACCGAGTGTATCCAGTCGGTAGGTCCGGTGTCCTCCGAGTCTTAGTCTCCGACTGGATGATTCTGGGCCCGTTACCGACTGGATGATGGGGACACCTTAATACAGTCGGGCATACTTAAGGTCCTGTCCCTTGCGTGGGGTAGTCCTTGGGTAGGACCTGTAGGACAGGCCTATGACCCTACCCTAGGACTATGACCCCATCATTAGTCCCCGAATGGATTGGGGTTGAAACGTCAAAGCAGTGCTCGATGCTCAGATCCGACTGGACTAGGTTCGGCTTGGGCGTTGCTTGCCTCTATCCATTCTATCTCTCCTGGCCAATGATCCGAGTGAATGTGTTCTCCGGAATGGACTGTCGGGAACCGAATGCTTTCGCGGCATCTTTTGACACGACCGGTCAACTGACAGCGGCGGATTTTCCGGGATCTCAAATTTCGGGTTCCGCGCGCTTAGCGGGGGTGACGTCAGCGCGCTCGAGTAGCGCCTGACTCCTCGATCCTCGCGCCTTCAACTCTTCCGCCGATATCGTCGCGGCTGGTTGGGCGGATAAGATTTCGTGCCCGCTCGCCAGCGACCCAGTCGGTGTTCTATTTAACTCTGGCCGACAAGACCCTTCGGTTACGCTCGCCGAATCCTCTGCTCTTGCTTGCTCCGTCTTCCTCGCCACCTCTTGCGCTCATACACCTTTCTCTTCCCATCCTTCTCGAAAGCTCGCCATCGCCGCCATGACCAAGGGCCAGATCAGCAAGATGGAGGCAAGGAAGAAGAAGGGCAAAGCGGCGGCTGCTCAGCGGCGGCTGCGGCCATTGCCAGCGGGATGGATCCAGGGAGACTTTCTCCCCTCCACAGTGACGGAGGGGGACCTGCTGGAGCTGGTAGAGCACGACCAGCTCGTGCATAAATCTTGGAGGTTGCCGGCAGACGACGAGGTTGAGCCGGCGCCACGGGAGGGGGAGCGCGTCTTGCTCCTCAGCCATGTTCACAGAGGTTCTTCTCTCCCCCCGCACCCCTTCTTCAAAGGCATCATGAATCATTTTGGTGCTCAACTCCATCACTTCCCTCCGAATGACATTGCCCACCTTTTTGCCTTCATTGTTTTGTGCGAATGCTTTATCAGTTGCCCCCCTCATTGGGGTTTATTCAAACATATCTTCTCCTCCCACTCTCAAACCATCAAACGTCTTAGTCAGTCGGATGACAAGACGCATCTCCTCCAGCTCTGCGGGGGTTTAGGGTTTCAGAAAAAGAGTCGGAGTAGCTACCCTGCTCTCCAGTTGAACGAGTCGGTTAGGAACTGGCAGTCGACGTGGTTCTACTGCCAGGACATAGCCTGTCCGAACGCGTCGACTGGGATGCCTCCATTTAGTCTAGACTGCCCTGCTCCACCCAAGCAACTCGCCCTCTCGAAAGCCGAGAGGAATGACATCCAGCCTTTGGTCGAGGCACTCGCGGATGTTGGGCAGGAGGGGGGTCACCGGTATTGACCTGTTGGAAGTCTTCATCGGTCGGCGGATCCAGCCTCTTCAAGCTCGCCACCATGCTATGTGCCTCTACACAGGCCCGAGGATTCCACTCGGACCGTCGCGGTGGGCATACTCGAGGAGAAGGTGACCTCGATAGTGCTCCAAATCACGGGACCTTGCGAGAACCCTAAAGGAGCTCGCCGAGTGGTACCTTACAGCGCGGACAACCCGCCACCGAATCAGGTGAGTAGCATTAGCCGAATATATCGAACTGTTTTGATTTCAGTCGTTCATTTATATCCTCGTGTGATGCTTAATGTTTCTGACCGAATCTCATGTAGGAATGGATCAACTGGTCCTCCCCTGTCTCGAACGGGGATCCGGAGGAGGAGGAGGAAGAAGGTAGCCAGGAGGGGAGCGTGGATAGCGCTGAATATGTCTCCGACAGCCGGGAGTCGGAGGAGGAGGACAGCAAGGAGGAGGAAGAAGACGAAGAGTGCGACTCGCCACCTCCACCGCCAGAACAGCGGAGTAAGCGTCGACATGAGCCTGTCATCCCTTCGGCTCCCCCTGCGTTGTCGAGTGCTCTACCTACCGCTCCGACGGTCCCGAGTGCTTGAGGCACGAAGAGGTCCAGGGACGCCCCCGCTGAGCCTGCAGGCCAATCTCCCAGGGCGCCCAAACCGAGTGGGCCCAAACCTCGGAGGGCTCTGCCGCGCATGAGGGTTGCCATCCCCGTCACATCCACGTAAGCGAATCCAACTCTTGGCTTTTTATGTTATCCGAGTGCACTCCCGCTTTACAAGTCGAATGAGCTTCACTTGACAGGGTCGCCACCTCTACAACCTCTCCGGTCCACCAAGGGGATGACCCCATGGACACAGACAACGTCGTCTCGTCCCAGCCGGGTATGTTGTAGGAGAGTCAGGTGTTTTATTCCTGTAGACTGTCTATCCTTTTCTTTTTCTGAATCATCATGCTATTCGGCTTGTTAGGGGAGATTCACCCGGACGAAGACAGGCAAGGGAGAGCCGACCCAGCCGCGGAGCCTGTCATGGTGCCTGTCCTTGAGGCTGCTCCTCCTGCTGCTGCCCCTGCCGCTGACGCTCCGCCGACTGAAGTGCCTCCACCGACCGAACCAGTGCCGGTGGGCGATGAACTGACTGGGGCGAATCTTGGGATGCCCCAGGATCTTCCCACGATTCCTGGTTCGTCGAATGTTGAATTCAGCATTCGGTGTGTCCCAGAGGAGCAGGTGGAAGCGGCCAAGGGAGCCATGATCCAAGCGGAGCTGATGACCGGGGAGGCCAAGAAGGCTTATGACTCCGTTGTGGCTTTGTACCAGCGGAGCTTGGAGCTGCGCGACGACATCCGAGTAAGTAGTCTAGTAAGTACTTACTTTTCTTTTGTAACCCACTGGGTGTTGTCGTAGTCTGTTGTTTGCAATGGGTTCACTCCGAGTGAACCCAGTGGGTGTAGTCCCCGAGACTTCTGTCGAGTGCTTGCACCGACAGTTGTCTTTATACATTCGGTCTTTATTTTTGTCGTGTCCGTAGACAAGATTTCTGAGTGCAAGTACTTACTGCAGTCGGAGCACTCTTGCGGTAAGAGTTCCCTAGAGTAAACTGCACACAGGTGGAGTAGCTTTAGCCTCGGAGGCGTAAGTGAAAACGTGCACCTCAATAGGGCAGACCTGCTTGAGGTGCATGCCAGTGGGGTCACTCTTAGTGAACCCACTGGGTGTAGTCCCCGAGACCGCTGTCGACTGCTTGCGTCGGCAGGGGTCTGAAGAACATAGTTGGTATTGAGAAAGTTGCTGATAACCCTTTGTTTCATTTTGTAGAAAACTTGTGATATGGGGAGCGCTTATGAAGCCTTGAGGGCTGAGAAGAACCAATATGCTGGTGAACTAGAAGCCGCGACGCTCGCCATGGCTGGCCTGAAGAACGCGCTGGAAGTTCGAGAGAAATCCTTGGAGGAAGCGTTGGAGGCAAACATGGCGTTGGTGGCGGAGGTGGAGAGGCTGAAGAAACAGAGGACCGAAGTGTACGATCAAATGGCTGCTTGGAATAAACGATGGACAGCTCAGGAGAAGTATGTGAACGACTGGGCTGTCCAGATGATGAGTCGTCTGGCTGGTAAGTATGATGATTTGTCGAGTGGTTGTATCTTGTGATGAACACTCGGTTTGTAATTTCTATTTGCTCGTTTGTGGCAGATTTTTGTGGTGACGCTGAAGCTGAAGCGGCGGCCGTGGAACGATCCATGAAGGACAATGTGCCACTCAGTGAGGACGCCAACCGGAATCTACTCCGGGCTCATATCCGCTTAGGCAAAGTGGGTCCGTTCATCAACCGACTGAGAGAAATCTTTGGCCGCATTGAGAAGGAGCTTTGGCCGGAAGACGAGTCGCGGGAGAAGATGGAGACTCTGTTGGGGCGACTGGGGGAGATTCCGGCCCGAGTGCAATCTTGGAAGAAATCGGCAGCGCGTTGCGGTGCTGATGTGGTGCTGTCCTTGGTCCGAGTCCATTGCAAAGAAGTGCAGGAAGATAAACTGAAAGCCTTGAAAGTCGCCAACACGAAGAAGCTTCAATTCGAAGACTTCATGGAGACATTCCTGGAGACTGCGACCCGCATTGCTGATGGAATCGACCTGGATACCTTTGTGGAACCTTCCAGTCCTGATGCGGGCCCAGCTGACTCATGATCGAACTTTATCCTCGGTATGCCGAGTGTTTGCCTGTAGGATATTCTGGCCACTTCTGTTGGCCGTCATACTTTTAGATCGGTGCGGGTAAGCTTGATCCGCACCGAGTCTGTTATCGTGTCTAGACTGTTGGAGTCACCACGAAAACACTTATTCTTTTGCTTGAATGCTGTTTGGAGTTGAACACTTAATGTGTACTCGTAGAATATTAGGACTTAGGTGATTCATGATCAGTGCTAAGTTCCCGAGTGTAATGTATAGAGCACACTCGGAGGAGCGATTAGTACTTAGGCGATGCAGGATCACAGCTAAGTCCTTGAGTGTGACATGAAGTGCACACTCGAAGGAAGATTAGTACTTAGGCGATGCGTGATCGCAGCTAAGTCCCCGAGTGTGACGGAAAGTGCACACTCGCAGGAAGTTAATACTTAGGCGATGCGTGATCGCAGCTAAGTCCCCGAGTGTGACGTAAAGTGCACACTCGGAGGAAATTAATACTTAGGCGATGCAGGATCGCAGCTAAGTCCCCGAGTGTGACTTAAAGTGCACACTCGGAGGAAGTTAATACTTAGGCGATGCAGGATCGCAGCTATGTGCCCGAGTGCGACGTGAAGTGCACACTCGGAGAATTTAATACTTAGGCGATGCGTGATCGCAGCTAAGTCCCCGAGTGCGACGTGAAGTGCACACTCGGAGAAGTTAATACTTAGGCGATGGGTGATCGCAGCTAAGTCCCCGAGTGTGACGTAAAGTGCACACTCGGAGGAATTTAATACTTAGGCGATGCGTGATCGCAGCTAAGTCCCCGAGTGCGACGTAAAGTGCACACTCGGAGGAAGGTGTTACTTAGGCGATTTGGGATCGCAGCTAAGTCCCCGAGTGCGACGTGAAGTGCACACTCGGAGAAGTTAATACTTAGGCGATGCAGGATCGCAGCTAAGTCTCCGAGTGCGACGTAAAGTGCACACTCGGAGAAGTTAATGCTTAGGCGATGCAGGATCGCAGCTAAGTCCCCGAGTGCGACGTGAAGTGCACACTCGGAGATAGTTAATACTTAGGCGATGCAGGATTGCAGCTAAGTCCCCGAGTGTGACGTAAAGTGCACACTCAGAGGAAGGTGTTACTTAGGCGATTCGGGATCGTAGCTAAGTCCCCGAGTGCGACGTGAAGTGCACACTTGGAGAAGTTAATACTTAGGCGATGCAGGATCGCAACTAAGTCTTTTTTTTGTGACCATAGTCTGCAACCATGGAAGAACTCTAAATCTGCAAAAGAAATTGAATCTGCTGTATATTATTTCTCCAAAACTTTTTCGTTACACTGCTTCAGTCGGCGATCACGTATAAAAACGCTTGAGGAGGTCTCCGTTCCACGCGCGGGGTTCGTCGGTCTCCTTCTGAATGTTGTAGAGTCTGTATGCCCCGTTGTTCAGCACCTTTGAAATGATGAAAGGACCTTCCCAGGCCGGAGCCAACTTGTGTGGTCTCTGCTGATCCACTCGGAGCACCATATCGCTAGCCTGGAACGTGCGGCTTCTGACATGTCGTGCATGAAAACGTCGTAGATCTTGCTGATAAATTGTTGAGCGAGTAAGTGCCATCTCGCGCTCCTCCTCTAAAAGATCGACTCCATCTTGCCTTGGTTGTTCTGCTTCGGCTTCGGAGAAGAGTTCGACTCGTGGGGCATTGTGAAGCAGGTCACTCGGAAGGACCGCTTCCGCTCCATTGACGAGGAAGAACGGTGATCGCCCTGTTGATCTGTTCGGAGTGGTGCGGAGACCCCAAAGTACTGAAGGTAAGTCGGTTACCCACGCACCAGCAGCATGTCCTATCTCTCACAAGAGTCGAGGCTTCAAACCTTGAAGGATAAGTCCATTTGCACGCTCAGCTTGTCCATTGGATTGCGGATGTGCTACGGAAGCAAAATCCACTCGGATACCTTGACTCGCGCAGAAACCTTTGAATCTGTCCGAGTCGAACTTTGTCCCATTGTCCGTGATTATGCTGTGAGGCACTCCGAATCTGGAGATGATGTCTCTGACAAACTTCACGGCTGTGGAGGCGTCGAGTTTCTTGATGGGCTTGGCTTCTATCCACTTTGTAAACTTGTCGACTTCTACCGACAGATGTGTGTAGCCTCCTTGGCCTGTCTTGAATGGTCCGACTATGTCTAATCCCCAAACTGCAAATGGCCACACAAGTGGGATTGGCTTTAGTGCAGATGTTGGCTTGTGGGACTTGTTGGAGTAGAACTGACAGCTTTCGCATCGATCGACCATAGCTTTGGCCATTTCGTTAGCCTGCAGCCAGAAGAATCCAGCCCTGAACGCCTTGGCGACGATTGCTCTTGAAGAAGCATGATGGCTGCAGGTTCCCGAGTGGATATCCTCTAGGATCAACTGCCCTTCCTCTGGGGAAATGCAACGTTGGAGAACGCCTGAAACACTCTCCTTATACAATTGACCGTCAATGACAGTGAACGCTTTCGACCTGCAAACTATTTGTCGGGCTTGGACTTCATCTTCTGGAAGTTCTTGCCTTAGGATATATGCCATAATCGGCACAGTCCAATCGGGAATGATTACCAGAATCTCTGTGACCAGATCAACCATAGCAGGCACATCGACTTCAGTCGGGTCTGTTGCGCTCTTGGGTTGTACTGGCTCTTCCGTGAAGGGATCTTCTTTGACTGAAGGAAGATGGAGGTGCTCGAGGCAGACATCACTCGGGACGGGTCTCCGAGTGGATCCGAGCTTCGCCAATTCGTCCGCCGCTTGGTTCTTCAGTCTTGGAACATGATGAAGTTCTAGACCTTCAAACTTCTTCTCCAGCTTCCTGACTGCATTGCAGTAGGTTGTCATAGTGGGGTTCCTTACGTCCCACTCTTTCATCACTTGGTTGACCACCAAGTCTGAATCGCCGTAGATCATCAGGCGACGGACGCTGAGTGAGATGGCCATGCGCAATCCGTAGAGAAGAGCTTCATACTCTGCCTCATTGTTAGAGGAATCAAAGTGTATCTGGAGTACATACTTGAGCTTGTCACCCTTTGGTGATATGATCACAACACCAGCGCCGGATCCATTCAACATCTTAGACCCATCGAAGAACATTGTCCAATGAGCCGAGTAGATGTGAGTCGGTTGCTGTTGTTCTACCCATTCTGCTATAAAGTCAGCCAGGGCTTGAGACTTAATAGCTTTCTTGGCCTCGAACTTGATGTCACAGTACAACATCTCCATCGCCCACTTCGCCACTCGGCCTGACGCGTCTCGATTGTGGAGAGTTTCCGACAAAGGAGAATCAGAAACGACAGATACCGAGTGGTCTTGGAAATAATGGGCAACCTTCTTCGCAGTCAAATAGATCCCATAGATAAGCTTCTGATAATGGGGATACCTCTGCTTGGAAGGGGTCAGAACCTCGGAAACGTAGTACACTGGCCGCTGAACTTTGTAAGCTTTGCCCTCCTCCTCTCGCTCGACTGTAAGAATAGTACTAACCACTTGATTTGTGGCCGCGATATATAGAAGAAGGGGCTCTTTACTGAGCGGAGCAGTAAGAACCGGCTGGGTGGAAAGTAGGACTTTGAGGTCGTCGAACGCGACTTGGGCTTCGTCTATCCACTCGAAGGTATCTGATTTCTTCATGAGTCGGTATAGAGGAAGTGCTTTCTCGCCGAGTCGACTGATGAACCTGCTCAAAGCTGCTAAGCAACCTGTGAGTCGTTGAACATCGTGTATTCTGACCGGCCTCTCCATTCGGACGATGGTCCCGATCTTTTCGGGGTTAACATCGATCCCTCGTTCGGAAACGAAGAAACCGAGTAACTTTCCGCTGGGAACACCGAATGAACACTTGGCAGGATTTAGCCTGATATTGTACCTACGAAGGTTGGCGAATGTTTCTGCCAAGTCAGTCAGCAGGTCGAAACCTTTGCGGGACTTGACTACGATATCATCCATGTATGCCTCCACATTGCGACCGATCTGGTCGAGGAGACATTTTTGGATCTTGCGCATAAAGGTAGCTCCTGCATTCTTCAGACCGAAAGGCATGGTGATGTAGCAGAAGCACCCAAACGGGGTGATGAAAGCTGTTTTCAACTCATCGGGACCATACAGACGGATCTGATGATAACCCGAGTAGGCATCAAGAAATGATAAACGCTCGCACCCCGCAGTCGAATCGACAATTTGATTTATGCGGGGGAGCGGAATATGGTCTTTCGGGCAGACCTTATTGAGGTGCTTGAAGTCAATGCACATTCGGAGCGACTTGTCCTTCTTGGGCACCATGACTACATTCGCGAGCCACTCGGAGTGGTGAACCTCGCGAATGAATCTGGCAGCTAGCAGCTTAGCCACCTCTTCTCCGATTGCCTTCCTTTTGTGCGCGGCGGACCGGCGCAGGCGCTCTCTGACGGGCCGAGCAGCGGGATCCACATGCAGTCGGTGCTCAGCCAACTCCCTAGGTACACCCGGCATGTCAGATGGCTTCCATGCGAAGATGTCCCAGTTCTCACGGAGGAATTGGGTGAGCTCGGCTTCCTATTTGGGATCCAGGGTGGTGGAGATGTTCTTCGGGACGGCAGACTCGTCCGTCGGGTGGATGCTGACCTTCTTAGTCTCTCCCGCCGACTGGAAGCGGACTCAGAAGCTGGCTTCTTTGAGCGCATTAAGTCGGCGGGGTCGACTGTCTTCTTGTACTCTTCGAGCTCGAGTACAGCCATCTGCTGGTCGGCGATCCTCGACCCCTCTTGCAGACACTCCTCGGCTCGCTGGCGGTTGCCGGTGATGGTGATAACGCCTTTTGGACCGGGCATTTTCAACTTCAAGTACACATAACACGGTCGTGCCATGAAACTCACATATGCCGGGCGGCCCAGAATTGCATGGTAAGCGCTCTGGAAGTCCACCACTTCAAACATGAGCTTCTCCTTGCGAAAGTTCTTGTCGGAGCCGAAGATGACCTCCAATGCGATCTGGCCGAGTGATTTGGCCTTCCGCCCTGGGACGACTCCGTGGAACTGCATATTGCTCTCGCTGAGTCTGGACATCGGAATGCCCATCCACTTGAGAGTGTCGACGTACATAATATTCAATCCGCTGCCACCGTCCATTAGGACTTTGCGCAGTCGGACTCCTTCTACCACTCGGTCGACGACCAGAGCCTGCCTTCCTGGGGTGGGGACATGTGTTGGATGATCCGACTGATCGAAGGTAATCGCAGTCTGAGACCATTTGAGAAACTTGGGGGCAGTCGGAACGGCCATGTTGACTTCTCTGTTTACTAGCTTCAGTCGACTCTTGCTTTCGACGTCAGCGAAGATCATGAGGGTTGCATGGACTTGGGGGAACGAATCCTCCTTGTCCTCCTCATCCTGTTCAGGATTCTTCTCACTCGGCTGCCCTTCGCTGAAACCCTGGATTAGGAGACGGCACTGCCGAGTGGTGTGCTTTGCGTATATGGGGTTACCTTCCTCATCCACCTTCGTATGGATTGGACAAGGCTGGTCCAGGATGGGATTGTTGAAAGGCTTTTTCTTGGGGGTGAACTGCGCTTTCCCTTTGCCCTTGAATTTGGCGCTGGTGACAGCTGCAGCTTCTGCTTGCGGTGTGGGCGGAACCTTTGGTTTCTGCTTCCGAGTGTTACCTCCGTCAGCGTCGCCGACTGTCTTGTGTTTACCGCTCCGGATGCGGTCCTCTTCTTCGCCATTTGCATAGCGAGTTGCTATCTCCATCATCTTGCTCATGGAGATGTCGCCGGTTCGACCAAACTTCAAGTACAACTCCCTGTACCGCACGCCTGCCTTGAAGGCGCAGACTGCTTGATGCTCGGTGACGTTCTCCACCGTGTGGTACAGAGTCGTCCATGGCTGGATGAAGTCGCGCAAGGGCTCATTCGGCTTCTGGACACAGTGCCGAAGCTCCACAAGACCTGCAGGGCGCTTGCACGTTCCTTCGAAGGTTCTGATGAACAGTCGGGCTAGATCTGTCCAACTGTAAATGCTTGAGGGGGCCAACTGGTTCAGCCAAGCTCGGGCCGAGCCGTCGAGCATCAGAGGGAGGTGCTTCATAGCGACATGGCCGTCTCCTCCTCCGATCTGGACCGCCACTCGGTAGTCGTCTAGCCATGTTTCGGGCTTGGACTCTCCTGAGAATTTACCGATTCCCGCAGCCAATCGGAAGTTGGGCGGGATATCAGCCGAGCGGATGGCTCGACTAAAATACTCGGGGCCAGATACGATGGCCCTGCTTCCACTCGGACGGTCCATATCGCGGCCATCGTGGTGGGCTCGACCCCTGTCAACTCTTCGCTGGGCGATTCGGCCCCTTGCGTCAGGTCTTGGGTCGTAAGTGTCGCCGACTGAATGCCGATCATCATGATGCCGGGACCCATAGGGCCCACCCCGCGGAGGGGTGCGTGAGCGACGGCGATACTGATGAGATCCAGGGCTGTGAACCGATCTATGCGTGTTTGCATGGACGAAACTATTGTGGATCCGATTGTGTGACTGGGAGACTGGCGAATTCTGCTGTTGCACCGTGCGCAACAGGGCTCGGATTTGTTCGGTTCCCCTTCCTGCCTCTGAATCAGTCGGCTGGAGGGAATCGGCAATCTGGGCAGCCGCGGCCAGGTTGAGGAGAGGTGTGCGGAACACCTCCACGTTGCTCCGCCGAGTGTGTCGGCTGGCAGAACGACGAGGCGGACGACGCGCACCGGATGCTTCGCCAACTTCACCTCGGTCGGCTTGACGAGGATCTTCATGGGAGTTGGCCATGTGTACTTCCGCTGCAGGCCCACGACCCACGTACTCGGTAGGAAGCTCAGTCGGAACCGAGTCCGAGCACTGGGAGCGTGGGGCGACTACAACAGACTCCAGGACTGCCACCTGAGAGGACGCGAACTAGCGCGCTCGGGCATGCTGCACCCAACGTTGTAGACGCGGACTGCGAGATCGCCTGCTGCGGCGCGTGACGAAGGTGCAAGCCGGCAACGGAGCCGATTGTTGGAGAAGAAGAACGCCGCGAGTGCCGGCACGAAAGTGCATGGCCCCGCGACGGGGAAGCGCCTTGACGTCAAGGGGTGCCTCCCGAAGCCACGCCGAATCGTCGACGACGAAGGAGAGAGCACCGAAGAGGATCTGGTGACCCATGCTCGAAACTCCACCGGACGACATGACGAAAGGAAGTAGTCGCAAACTCGCCGGAAGTCGCTTAGACGCCTACCCCACGGTGGGCACCAACTGTCGTGGGTATAAGCCTGACAGTAGATGTGTAGGGTACGAATGAGATGGGCAGAGTCCTAGCTACGGCGAGGTTGTATGAGTTCAGGCCCCTCTACGGTGGAGGTAATAGCCCTACGTCTCAGTGCTCTTGGAGCTTGTTACCGAGTGTAATATGGAGTACAATGTTTTTCTAACCCTTTTACCAGTGGGGGAGGGCTGATATAGAGTGCGCTGCCCTCCACAACGGTTCTGATTCAAGGGTGGAGTAGTGGCGATTGAATGCATGCGTTACAAGTAACGTATGCTATAAATGCTAGTTAATGCACCCGGAAACGTACGACAGTTTCCCTCTAGGGAGGTTACGACGCACCGAGTGTATCCAGTCGGTAGGTCCGGTGTCCTCCGAGTCTTAGTCTCCGACTGGATGATTCTGGGCCCGTTACCGACTGGATGATGGGGACACCTTAATACAGTCGGGCATACTTAAGGTCCTGTCCCTTGCGTGGGGTAGTCCTTGGGTAGGACCTGTAGGACAGGCCTATGACCCTACCCTAGGACTATGACCCCATCACGGGAAGACCAGCACCTTGAACGTCATGCTCAAGGAAAGGTAACCTGCCTTATATGAAGAATTGGAGAACTTCGTGTTGGAGCTCGTGGAATCAGGATTCCTAGATAACCTAGAAGTCAAACCAACGCTGGTGGATGACATCAAGGAGGCCCAAAAGGGTCATAAGAGCATTGAAGGCATCAGGAAGAAGATTCAAGAAGGCAAGGCCCCAGGATTCTCGGTGGATGAACAAGGAGTGGTGTGGTTTGGGAAATGTTTATGTGTACCCAACAAGGCTGAACTCCAGGACTTGATCCTATCGGAAGCACATGATACACCCTACTCTATTCACCCCGGTGGTACCAAAATGTATCAAGATCTTCGAGAAATATACTCGTGGCATGGTATGAAGAGCGAAATAGCGTATTATGTTGCCAAGTGCGGCGTGTGACAACAAGTCAAGGCTAAGCATCAGCGACCTGCAGGACTGCTACAACCTCTCAAAGTGCCAGAATAGAAGTGGGACAAGATAGGCATGGACTTTGTTACCGGCTTACCGAGGTCTAGCAGAGGCCATGACTCTATATGGGTTATTGTCAACCATTTGACCAAAGTGGCCCATTTCATTCCTGTCAACAACACTTATGATGGGAACAAGTTGGCTAGTCTCTATCTTGAGCGTATTGTAAGCCTTCATGGAGTTCCCAAGGATATTGTATCTAACCGACGTACGCAGTTCACCTCCAGATTTTGGAAAAAGTTCCAAGAAGCCCCCGAAACCAAACTCTCTTTCAGCAACGCTTTCCACCCGCAAACGGGCAGACAAACGGAACGAGTGAATCAGATACTCGAAGATATGCTCCGCGCATGGTGCCAAATGGGAAGACTGTCTGTCGTTCGCTGAGTTTTCATACAACAACAGCTACCAGTCCAGTCCCCAGGTGGCCCCATTCGAAGTGTTCTACGGACAGAAGTGCCGCACCCCGCTCAACTGGTTCGAAACCGGAGAAGGACTGATTTTCGGGGTGGAAGTTTTGCACAAGGCAGAAGAGAAGGTGCAACTTGTCCGAGAGAATCTATAGGCAGCCAAGTCGCGAAAAAAGAGTTATGCGGATTCTTGCCGCAGGGATGTGGAGTTCATTCCCGGAGATTTGGTGTATCTCTGTGTCACTCCTCTCAAGGGAACCAAGTGTTTCCACGTTAAAGGGAAACTCGCTCCAAGGTTCATTGGACCTTTTAAGATCACGACAAGGCGTGGAGAAGTTGCTTATCCGTTGGAGCTACCTCCGGAACTTTCGGGTGTGCACAACGTCTTCCATGTGTCACAACTTTGGAAGTGTCTTCAAGCGCCGAATCGTCCCGATCTTTACAAGGACATTGACCATCAGGCCATTGACCTTCAACCTGATCTCACCTACCGCGATAAGCCGATCCGCATTCTGGATGAAGCTGAGCGTTGCACCAGAAGCCACACCATCAAGTATTTCAAGGTTCAATGGACCAACCTGTAATGCCCCAAGTGTGTAGCTTACCATATTTAGAACCTTTTCTATGTGGGTCCAACTTGTCATTGACATGAGGTTATGCATGTGATATTTCATGTGGTGCTTCCCTTGTTTTGTTCTCTTTTGAATGCATGCATCCATTCCATCCAATTCATCCTTGCCTTTGTATTGTTGTTCTTGTGTTCCATGAGTTGTGATATGATGATGGTGTGTGTGATAAGTGGACTTGTGGAGTGGTGCAATGGTAGTAGGAAGCTATGTGGTTGCTTTATAAAACTTCCCCCCTCTCTTTTATCCTAAGCTCTGTTTTTTCACTTGTCCCATCCTGTTTTAAAAATGTCCAAGATTTAGCATATTTTTGTGGTGATTGTGAGGATGTGAAGTTGCTGTTTTGAAGCAAGTTTAAAAGGTGTAAATATTCACCAAAATAGAGCAAACAAATTCTGTTTTGTAAATATTTAGTTGCTCCTAAAATGACTTTTCTATTTTTCTTAAATAGGTTATATTTTCTCATGTCCAAGGGTACCTTTGCCTTATTTTTAGCATTGTCTGTTTGACCTATGCATTTGTTTTCTTGTTCTGGACTTGGCTTATTTAATAAACCCCAAAGGGTTTTTTCCTTTATCTGGCACCACTAGTGGGCTTCCTCCCACTAGCAGGCCCATCTTTCCCCCTCTTTGCCTCCCGCGCGGCAGCCCACTTGCGCGCTCCTTCTTATTCTTCAGATGGCGTTCCCCCAGCGCTGCTTTCCGTCAAGGCAACCGAGAGAGAGAGCGAGAAGATGACGACGTTGTCCCGTCGAGGCCTCTTAAAAGCATTGGTGTCCGCGCCCCTTTCCCTAGGGTTCCGCGCCTCCCTCTTTGCACCGCCACTCCTCCCTCCATCTCCCTCCATCTCTCCTTCCCCCTTAGGTAAGCTCTGTAGATCCTTCTTGCAGAGAGAGAGAGAAGAGCACCGCTGACGTCCGCCGTCCTCCCGTCGTCTCAGGCGCCGGCGGCCATGTCCGGGGGCTCGAGAGAGGTGCCCGCGCTCCATTCCCGTCCTCGGTGAGGCCGGGGAGTGACCACACCGACGGGCTGCACCACGTCTATGGCTCGTTCCCGACGATCTCCTTCCTCTTCTTCGGTTCAGCGATAAAGCACCTTCGGTCTTCTTCAGGGCGTCTTCGATCCTCTCCAAGCTTCTCCTCCAAGCGGATCAGCCCTCCTCGCCTTCCCTTAGGTGAGAGCTAGCCTCCTCCTCCCTTTTCCCTCGGTAGACGCAAGTAGGAGCTCGTGCCCGGGACTCTCTGTTCGGAGATGTCCTCGGCATCTCGTGTAGATGATGTGTGTGGTGAGATCGACTCTCCTCCCCCTCTCCGTCAAGTCCTCGTAGCGTAGCGTAGTGGTGCAGCGTGTGCTTGCACTACAGGAATTAGCTTCTTTGCCGTCTGCCATCACAGACGGCAAAGAGTAAATCCCGGACGGCAAAGAGAATATCACAGACGGCAAAGAATCTCACGACCGGCAAAATTTCTGCGTCAGCCTACGATGGCATCGTAGCTTCTTTACCGTGTGTCTCCCCAAAGCGTACGACAAAGAGCTTTGCCGTCAGCTTTTCATAGGAGCAGTCGGCAAAGTGGTTGAGATGGCAGCCGACAGGCGCTGCCTCCGTTAGGGGCTAACAGAGGCTTTGTCGTCTGCCTCCCCTCTCCCCTTCTTTGCCGTCAGCCTCCACCTCCTCCACCCCTCCTGTGTGCCCTCGCGAGTTCGAGTCCCGTGCGTGCCACCCCCTTTTTTACTCGTGGGTTCGAGTCCCATGCGTGCCACCCCCCTTTTTTAATTATTATTCGGCACAGTAGCTTGCAACTGCTGCAGTGGCTCTATAACTGCTTGGCTCTCCTTCTCTGTCAAGCGAGTGCCTGTTAGCAAAGTGGTGGCTTGTCTGTTGGTGGATCAGGGGCTCTGGGGTTCGATCCCGCCCAAAACCTTTTATATTTTTGTAGCATTCTTTTCTGTTTTTGCATTGTATGCTTGCATAGATGTAAGTGGGGTGTTAGATCTTCATGTGGGTATTTTTGCTTGCCTCCAAGAGCATGTGTTGCTAGTATTTGCTAGCTTGGTAGTTGTATAAGCATGTGTAGGTTGAGTGCACATATGCATGTGTTAGTTTCATGTATGTGGTAGTTATGATGATGTAGGCCTTGTGGTATGTCTAGTGTGGTGTTTGTGCATGTGTAGACCTTGTGTGCTAGTGTAGGATTGAGCTAGTCTATGCATGTGTAGATGCTTATCATGATATATGTGTGTGGTGTGTGTCCATGGCATGGTGATGTACTCATGCACCATGTTGTGATGTGTTTGTGTTTCACACATGCCCAATGCATGATGTGCCTTGGAGAGCACATGAGCAAGTCATAAGTGTAGGTGTAGGGATGCATTTGTGAGTGTAATCTAGGGTGTGAGTGTTATTTTCATGTGGGTGCTTGTTAGAGTGGTGCTTGATGTGCTTGTGTGTGTAGTGGTGTGCTAAGGCACATGAGCATGAAGGCTAACCCTCATTTGCACCATTGTGGTGTTGATAGTGTGCTAGAGGATGTGTAGGTGTTGTTTTAGTGAATAGCACATGTGATGATGCACTATTCACTATATGTGATTCCATGTAGGTTTTCTTTTCTAGTTTGTGCCCAATTGTTCTATGCAAGTGCATAGGTATTATATATGTTTTTGGGGTAGAATCATCCCAGGAATCCAATGGTAGCTTCAGTTTCCACTTTGGAACACTTTCTGGGAATGTCATATTTCAGATTTGTTCCATGTTTATAGCTTGGTTCCATGAGATGTGGTGAGCCCAAGAGGTTGATTCCTTGATGTGGCATTAGAGGGTGACCTCCTCTATGGCATGTTGGTTTTGTTTCTTGCTTATTTGTTCTTATGTGCAAGTTGTTCCTAGTCAAAGTAGGCATGTGGCTGAAATTCCAGTTTAGTGAAAATATGTGATTTTCGTTAAGTCTGAGAATCTGCTTATATTTTCTTCTCCTGTTGTTGTGCTTGTAGAGTTCCATGTGTTGTGAATCAGCCTTTGCTATCAACTGGAAAGTTGTAGATTTTGTGTTTGTCTAGATCTTTGTAAATTTTCATTCCATTTGGAGTCCTGTAGATATTGTTTTGGGTGCTGTCAAAATGCTTCAAAGCATAAACAACTAGTGAGAATTTGGAATTTTCACTAAGTCCCTGAAAACTGATATTTTTGGGCAAGTTAGCAGCTGTGTAACTTTCTGTGTGTAACTCCTTTGTGTGATCTTTTTTGCTTGTGCTTGTAGTACTCTTGGATAGCTTGTGCCACATATCTTATTTGGCATATGTCGGTGGGTGTAGGTGCTTTGCATGTAGCCGTCAAACTGCTATGATGCTGTTTAAGGCAGATTCTGTAGTTTTGACATTTTGATGCTTGTGAGTGCATAGATGATGGTGTGGTGATATTCCTTGCACCACCCCGTCCATGTTGGTTTGTTTTATGTCTTGGCAACCTGGGAATACCAGAAGTACGCCATTGAAGGGTGTTGTGATGATTTTGACACGTAGGACTCTATTTCTTGTTTCGTTGTTTTCCGTTGATCCGTAGGTCTGATCGTTACATTCTTTATTTGTTTTTGCATCGTTTTCGCGTGACGCATCTGTTCATGTCATCCTCATGCATGTCGAGATAGCTTAGAGTGCAGTTTTGTCCAGGAACTTGAATTTACTTCTCATGCTTGTGCTAGTGACTAGAATAGAGATGCATGTTCATTTTCATCTCATGCATCATGTGATTGTTGCATCTTGTTGTGTTGTTCTTAATTGGATGCTATTTTATGTTGGATAGCACCGGGATTGGAGAATGAGTACGTGGATCCGGGAGAGAACTTGCAGGATGAACAAGAGCTGTTCCAAGCTGAGGACATCACAAGCAAGATGATATGACCTAGATTCCATCTCGAGACTTGTTATGCTAGATTACGCTTCTTCGTCAGATGCTCGCTGCCTACCACGGAAATAATTTCCTCTTGATATTTCCATGAAACCCGTACACTTATCCCTTCCTAGAAAATCTTGAATTGCTAAGTAGGCTTTGCTAAGCTTCTAATGTTAGCGTTGCTAGTTGCAGGTGCAATTGTCTCATGTGATAACATGAGTTTAGTATAATTATATTAATCTATTTTTTAATTAATGCACCTATATACATGGTAAATAACGAAAGGCCTAGCCTTTTGCCGGGTGTTTTGTTCCGTTATTGCCGCCATAGTTACCGGCTACCGGTCTTTGATTCCATAATGATCGCTCCTAACACGTTCGGGGTTGTTATGGGGACCCCCTTGATAAATCGCGTAGTGTTAAGACTTGTCTGACAGGACCCAACCTTGGTGTTAATTTGCTAATCACTTAATAATAATCTGCATACGAATGGCCTCCCCAAGCAATTTAATCAACAACCCGGGCTAGTGCTCCTCATGAGTGTTGGTCCAAACTAGAGCATTGTGCAGGGCCAACTCAGGGCAGCTTGATAGATTTCTATCAGGCCACTATACGCGTCGCTCATCCGTCGTCTCCTGAGACTGAGATACATGGCTCTTATCCGGGTCATCGACACGACGGCAGGTCCTGCTAGTCTTGTCTTACCTTAGCCATATATCTTGCGTATAGGAATCCTGGTGAAGCTTTGGTTCTCCCCAGAGTTGAGGTTTTCCTCTAAGGAATCCGACGAGATCACGAGATTCATGATAGAGGATTACTTTGCGGCCCGTGACCGTTTGTGATGGACTAGTTGGAGCACCCCTGCAGGGTTTAATCTTTCGAAAAGTCGTGCCCGCTGTTATGTGACAAATTAGAATATGTGTTAACATCCGGTTATAGAAAACTTAAACATAACTCTAATAAAATTGCCAACTGTGTGCGTAACCGTGACTTTCCCCTTCGAAGACCTCTCTTCGATCGGGAACATGGTGGGGTGGTGATTGACGTAAGTAGGTGTTCAGGATCACTTAGTGATCAGCTATTCTTCGACCGCTAGTATAGTCCACCTTCAATACTTGTTCTATGTAAGTTAGCCACCATATATGCTTAGGATGCTGCAACCTAAATACTCCACCTTCCTTACCTAATAACTTGACTAGTTCTGGCACCGAGGTCATAGATTGCTGAGTCCTCGTGGCTGACAGATTACTTCATCAACGCCAACAGGTTCAGGTACCCTCGAGACAGGTGATCCCGACGGCACGCAGCTGGCGTGGCAGTACGATGAGGAGAACGACCGGCTGTACGTGAACTATCCAGAAGACGAGGCATGGTCATGATCGTGGGCAAGCATGTAGGGTAGCATAGTCATTTCTCATGTTTTGTAGTCCGTAGAGGAACTACCTTGTTTGGATGCGTGATGTAACTCTGATATATTTATGAGATGGCAGTTGAATCCCTTATTGTCATTCTACTATTATTATGTATGTGCTATGTTACTGTGCTTGCGAAACGCTTAGATGCGCTTCTTTCCAATTAGGGGCCTCGTTCCCTACATCAGAAAGGATCGCATCTTAGTCATTACAAGTTGGTAATCAGAGACTTACGACCATAGGAGCCTTTGTGTGATCGTACTTGGCCGAGTCGAGTCTAGTAAAATGTTTTGAGTCTTAGTTATATCGGAGAGTAGGATTCTTTTTTCTGCTGTTCCTTGCTCTGGTGAGGTTCCCGACTTAGGAAATCTGAATTCTACTCCTCTTCTCGCTCAAAAAAAAATTTAGGATCACGCGGGTATTTGTGAAATCTATATGATTTCGATGTGACAGAGTTCTGTCTTGGTGCCTCCTGTCTACCTTGATTATCTTCTGGGGAGTTGAGCTCCAGGGGATTCTTGCACACATCGCCATCATTCAGATTTCTGAGTATCTAAGAATGAAGGATGTTCGTTATTGCTTCAATGCTAGTAGTGGCGAGATAACCCCAATGTCCCCAGTACTGGTGCAGATTGTTCGAGAGTACTGCCATACTTTGTATCATTGTGATCACGAGGGTCTGTTGTAGATGAAGGTCCAAGATTCTGGTTATGTGTTGACAGACGTGATACAGGTGACAGGTTAGTACAGGAGTTGTGTGAATATTACTTGTATCCGTGTACCAGATTGCATGACCAGATATTTGGGGAATTCATAGGTGGGATATCAAGTAGTAACTTATAGGACAATGTTCCTACCGATGCATGATGTGAGGTTGGAATTCGATGTTCAGTGGGTATACTTGTTCATGGTCGTCTTACATCGGTTCTCATTGTGTCTTAAAGAGTCTTTGTAGCTCGCTATGACTCGGGGATACTTCGTAAGTCGTGTGCACTACCTTGCACAGGATGGCTACTGTAAATTCAAGCTCGTGCGATCTTATCCACGAAGATATCGGATGAAATCTCGATCATATGTTTGCTCCGAGCAGTTCTATCTCATACTTGTTTGATGTTGAGTATTGGATCCGCAACATGAACAAGCATTTTGAGTGCAACAATGTTCATCCTGAGGATTTCGTCAAATTTGCAACATTCCAGCTGAAGGGGCAAGCATCTATCTGGTGGCAACAGTTGAAGGATTTCAGAGGTGCTAGAGTGATCACTTGGGATGAGTTCTGCCATGACTACAGATCCCACTACATTCCGTCCAGCTTCGTGGAGGAAATGCATGAGAAGTTCAGGCGCTTGAAGCAGGATGGTAACTCCGTGTACAAGTACAACGTCGAGTTCCACGAGCTAGCCCGATACGCTTTGCAGGATATCCCTGATCAAAAGAGCAAGATTTATCAGTTCAGAGGTGGCTTGAAAGAAGATTTGCAGTTAGCTCTTGCTTTGCACGATCCTGAGGAGTTCGATAAGTTCTACAACTTAGCTCTCAGGGCTGAGGCAGCTTTGCTCAGGGTGGAGAATTCTAAGAAGCGCTTAAGAGATTCCAGCTCTTCCTCAACTCAGGTGGTTCGGAAGAAACAGAAGTTTTGGGTGTCTCCTCCTCCTCCTCGGCACACAGAGTAGTTCAAGCATTCTGGTGGCCATGATTCTTCCCACCCACCCAACCCAGCTTTTTAGCAGAGATTCCAGCATCAGAAGCAAGGGCCTCCTCAGACACAGTACCGTCAGCCAGCAGATGTTACTTGTCACAAGTGTGGGCAGAAGGGTTACTATGCCAACAAGTGCACTTCTCAGCTCCATCTGCCGCCTCCTCCTCCAGGCAAACCTCCAAACAATGCTCTCGTGAAGTTCAATCCCAGGCCAGCTCGAGTCAACATGGTGAATGCGGCCGAGGCAGAAAACTCGTTAGATGTGATCATGGGTAACCTCCTCGTTAATGATATTCCTGCTAAAGTGTTGTTTGATTCTGGTGCTTCTCATTCGTTCATGTCAGGAATGTTCTTTGTCGAGCATGATTTTGATTCTGAGTACTTGAAGAAGGCATTGCGTGTGGTGTCACCCGGTACTCTTATGAGCGCCAACAAAGTGGTTCGTGATGTCTCTGTCAAGATAGGGAGTTATTCTTTTCTGGCGTCTCCTATTGTCTTGGGAAATTCTGACATTAATTTGATCCTTGGTATGGACTGGTTGGCCATGAACAAGGCATCGATTGATTGTGAAGCTAAAGAAGTGAAGCTTACTCACTCTTCGGAGGACGTGATTATATTCGCGGCGCGCGACGATACAATCCGTCTGTTCACGTTGAATGAAAATGGTGAGATTAATCCTATTTCGCAAGTCCCAGTGGTCTGCGAATATGAAGATGTGTTTCCAGAAGAGCTGCCAGGTATGCCTCCGCACCAAGAAGTTGAATTTGTCATTGAGCTTGAACCAGGTACTGAGCCTATGTGCAAACGGCCGTACAAATTGGGTCCAGAAAATCTGAAGGAACTTAAGAGGCAACTCGATGAGCAGGAGCGTTTGGGTTTGATCAGACCGAGCTCGTCTCCGTGGGGCTGTGGAGTTCTGTTTGTCAAGAAGAAGGATGACACGGACCGGTTGTGTGTCGATTACCATCCATTGAGCAAGAAGACAATCAGGAACAAATATCCACTTCCGAACATAACTGAGTTGTTCGAACAGTTGAAAGGGGCTAAGATCTTCTCCAAGCTCGATCTCAGAATGGGCTATCATCAAATTCTCATTCGCGAAGAGGTTATTCCGAAGACTGCTTTCAGGATTAGTTTTGGATCATATGAGTATACGGTCATGTCTTTTGGTCTGGCAAATGCTTCTCCGACATTTTGTCGATTGATGAACTACATATTCTCTTTGTTCAAGAATGACTTCGTCTTGCTTTATCTCAACGATATTCTGGTCTTCTCTGAAACTGAGGAAGAACATGAAGAACATCTCAGATTGGTGCTTGATAAGCTGAGGGAGTACAAATTGTATGCCAAGTTTTCCAAGTGTCAGTTCTGGTTGAAAGAAGTAGTCTATCTTGGTCACATTATCTCTGCCGAGGGCATCAAAGTTGATCCGTTGAAGGTGGAGGCCATTGTTGAATGGGAGCCTTCACAGAATGTGAAGCAGCTTCGAAGGTTTCTCGGGCTCGCAAGCTATTGTAGAAGGTTCGTTGAGAACTTGTCCATGATTGCTAAGCCCGTCTCAAGTCTTGTTCAGAAGGGTGCGATGTATGCTTGGTCTCCAGAGTGTCAGTTGGCCTTCGACACACTCAAAGAGAAGCTCACCTCTACTCCAGTCTTGGTTCCTTCGGATGATTCCAAGCCTTACCAGGTGTTCTGCGATGCTTCTCTCCAGGGTCTTCGTGCAGTTCTGATGCAAGAGAAGAAAGTGGTTGCTTATACCTCCAGGAAGTTGAAGCCAGCGGAGAAGAATTATCATGTCCATGATCTTGAGCTAGCAGCTGTGGTACATGCTCTGATGACTTGGAGACACCTCTTATTGGAATGAAAGGTTGAAGTTTTCACCGATCACAAGAGTCTCAAGTACATCTTCACTCAGCCTAACCTGAATCTTCGGCAAACTCGTTGGGTGGAAATGCTCCAAGATTTTAATCCGAGTGTTGAGTACACGCCACACAAAGCTAATGTCGTGGCAGATGCCTTGAGCAAGAAGGCGTACTGCAATAGTCTCATTCTGAAGCCTCTCCAACCTGACCTTTGTGAGTCTTTCAAAAAGCTCAACCTTCAGTTAGTACCTCAGGGATTTCTTGCAAATCTTCAGATCTCTCCTACCTTGGAAGATCAGGTCCGAGGAGCACAACTTCTTGATGCAATGGTGAAGAAAGTCAAGATTGGCGTGGCAAAGAGTCTTCCCAAATATAAGTGCTTCAGTGTTGATGCCAGAGACACATTGGTCTTTGAGGATCGTCTTGTCGTTCCGAAAGGTGATCTCAGAAAGGTCATCATGGAAGAAGCTCATAACTTTGTGCTCTCTATTCATTCTAGAAGCTCCAAGATGTATCAGTACTTGAAACAGACCTTCTGGAGGACTTGCATGAAGCGTGAGATTGCTCAGTTCGTAAATGAATGTGATGTATGTCGAAGGGTGAAAGCAGAGCATCAACGTCCAGCAGGTCTTTTGCATCCTTTGCCCATTCCCGAGTGGAAGTTCGATCATATTGAGATGGATTTCGTCACCGGGTTTCCGAAGTCCAAGAAGGGTAATGATGCCATCTTCATCGTCATCGACGAGTTGAGTAAAGTGGCTCATTTTCTTCCAGTCAAGGAATCCATTTCGGCAGCTCAGCTTGCAGAGTTGTACACTTCCAGGATAGTGTCTTTGCACGGCGTGCCTATGACGATTTCTTCGGATCGTGGAAGTATCTTCACTTCCAAGTTCTTGGACTCTTTTCAGTCTGCGATGGGCACGAAGATACGCTTCAGCACAACTTTTCATCCTCACACTAGTGATCAATTGGAGCGAGTCAATCAAGTTCTTGAGGATATGTTGAGAGCCTATGTTATCTCTTTTGGCATGAAGTGGGAGGATTGTCTGCCTTTCGCTGAGTTCTCGTATAACAACAGTTATCAAGCTAGTTCTGGCAAAGCTCCGTTTGAAATTCTCTATGGCAGGAGGTGTCGTACCCTGCTCAACTGGTCCGAGACCGGCGAGCATCAGATTCTTGGGAACGACTTGATAGAAGAAGCTGAGGAGATGTGTCGGGTCATTCGTGATAACCTCAGAGCAGCTCAGTCCCGTCAGAAGAGCTATTATGATAGCAAGCATCGTGACATGTCTTATGAGCTTGATGACTTCGTCTATCTCAAGGTGTCACCTATGAAGGGTACGCAACGCTTTGGCATCAAAGGCAAGCTTGCGCCTCGTTTCGTTGGTCCGTTCAGAGTTGTTGGCAAGAGAGGCGACCATGCGTATCAGCTTGAGATCCCATCAAACTTTGCAAATGTGCATGATGTGTTCCATGTCTCTCAGCTCCGGAGGTGCTACAAGAACCCCGAGCGCGCTGTTCATCTTGAAGACATCGACCTTCAACCCGACCTATCTTATCGTGAGCATCCAGTTGCGGTTCTCGAGGCGACTAAGCGCAAGACCCGCAATAAGACTGTCAAATTTCTCAAAGTGCAGTGGTCACACCATTTCGATAAAGTGGCTACTTGGGAATGCGAGGATCGCCTCCGTTCTGAATTTCCGGAGTTCTTTCAGTCTTAGATCTCGGGGCGAGATCTTTTTGTAGCGTGGGAGAGTTTGTAATGCCCAAGTGTGTAGCTTACCATATTTGGAACCTTCTCTATGTGGGTCCAACTTGTCATTGACATGAGGTTATGCATGTGATATTTCATGTGGTGCTTCCCTTGTTTTGTTCTCTTTTGCATGCATGCATCCATTCCATCCCATTCATCCTTGCCTTTGTATTGTTGTTCTTGTGTTCCATGAGTTGTGATGTGATGATGGTGTGTGTGATAAGTGGACTTGTGGAGTGGTGCAATGGTAGTATGAAGCTATGTGGTTGCTCTAGGTTTATAAAACTCCCCCCTCTCTTTTATCCTAAGTTCTAATTTTTCAGTTGTCCCATCCTGTTTTAAAAATGTCCAAGATTTAGCATATTTTTGTGGTGATTGTGAGGATGTGAAGTTGCTGTCTTGAACCAAGTTTAAAAGTTGTAAATATTCACCAAAACAGAGCAAATGTATTCTGTTTTGTAAATATTTAGTTGCTCCTAAAATGCCTTTTCTATTTCTCTCACATAGGTTATATTTTCTCATGTCCAGGGGTACCTTTGCCTTATTTTTAGCGTTGTCTGTTTGACGCGTGTATTTGTTTTCTTGTTCTGGTCTTGGCTTATTTAATAAACCCCGAAGGGTTTATTTCCTTTATCTGGCGCCACTAGTGGGCTTCCTCCCACTACCAGGCCCATCTTTCCCCCTCTGTGCCTTCCCCGCGGCAGCCCACTTGCGTGCTCCTTCTTCTTCAGACGTCATTCCCCCTAGCGTTGCTTTCCGTCAGGGCAACCGAGAGAGAGAGAGAGTGAGAGAGGATGACAACACCGTCCCGTCGAGGCTCTCTTAAAAGAATTGGCGTCCGTGCCCCTTTCCCTAGGGTTCCGCGCCTCCCTCTTTGCGCCGCCACTCCTCCCTCCATCTCCGTCCATCTCTCCTTCCCCCTCAGGTAAGCTCTGTAGATCCTTATTGCAGAGAGAGAGAAGAGTACCGCCGACGTCCGCCGTGCTCCCGTCGTCTCCGGCGCAGGCCGCCATGTCGGGGGCTCGAGAGAGGTGCCCGCGCTCCATTCCCGTCCTCGGTGAGGCCGGGGAGCAACCACACCGACGGGCTGCACCACGTCCATGGCTCGTTTCCGGTGATCTCCTTCCTCTTCTTCGGTTCAGCAATAGAGCACCTTCGGTCTTCTTAAGGGTGTCTTCGATCCTCTCCAAGCTTCTCCTCCGAGTGGATCAGCCCTCCTCTCCTTCCCTTAGGTGAGAGCTAGCCTCCTCCTCCCATTTCCCTCGGTAGACGCAAGTAGGAGCTCGTGCCCGAGACTCTCTGTTCGGAGATGTGCTCGGCAGCTCGTGTAGATGATATGTGTGGTGAGATCGGCTCGAGGGTGCTCATGCTTGTGCAGGTAGAAGTAGCAGTGGTAGTTGCCGTAGTTGCCCCCTCTTAGGTGCAGCAATAGCGAGCAGAGAGCACGCTCCGGTGATAGACTCTGTCGCCGGCATCTCTGTGCAGGCAGAGCAACGATCTGATGTATGTATTTGTTACCATGTAGACTACCCCCTCTCTGTCAAGTCCCCGTAGCGTAGCGTAGTGGTGCAGCGTGTGCTTGTGAATCAGCTGCTCGTGGGTTCGAGTCCCGCGCGTGCCACCCCCCTTTTTTGCTTATTTTTTGGCACAGTAGCTTGCAACAGCTACAGTGGCTCTATAACTTGCTTGGCTCCCCTTCTCTGTCAAGCTAGTGCCCGTTAGCATAGTGGTGGCTTGTCTGTTGGTGGATCAGGGGCTCTGGGTTCAACCCCCCCAAACCTTTTATATTTTTGTAGCATTCTTTTCTGTTTTTGCATTGTATGCTTGCATAGATGTAAGTGGGGTGTTAGATCTTCATGTGGGTATTTTTGCTTGCCTCCAACAGCATGTGTTGCTAGTATTTGCTAGCTTGGTAGTTGTATAAGCATGTGTAGGTTGAGTGCATATATGCATGTGTTAGTTTCGTGTATGTGGTAGTTATGATGGTGTAGGCCTTGTGGTATGTCTAGTGTGGTGTTTGTGCATGTGTAGACCTTGTGTGCTAGTGTAGGATTGAGCTAGTCTATGCATGTGTAGATGCTTATCATGATATATGTGTGTGGTGTGTGTCCATGGCATGGTGATGTACTCATGCACCATGTTGTGATGTGTTTGTGTTTCACACATGCCCAATGCATGATCTGCCTTGGAGAGCACATGAGCAAGTCACATGTGTAGGTGTAGGGATGCATTTGTGAGTGTAAGCTAGGGTGTGAGTGTTATTTGCATGTGGGTGCTTGTTAGTGTGGTGCTTGATGCTTGTGTGTGTGTGGTGGTGCGCTAAGGCACATGAGCATGAAGGCTAACCCTCATGTGCACCATTGTAGTGTTGATAGTGTGCTAGAGGATGTGTAGCTGTTGTTTTAGTGAATAGCACATGTGATGATGCACTATTCAGTATATGTGATTCCATGTAGGTTTTCTTTTCTAGTTTGTGCCCAATTGTTCTATGCAAGTGCATAGGTATTATATATGTTTTTGGGCTAGAATCATCCCAGGAATCCAATGGTGGCTTCAGTTTCCACTTTGGAACACTTTCTGGGAATGTCATATTTCAGATTTGTTCCATGTTTAGAGCTTGGTTCCATGAGATGTGGTGAGCCCAAGAGGTTGATTCCCTGATGTGGCATTAGAGGGTGACCCCCTCTATGGCATGTTGGTTTTGTTTCATGCTTAGTAGTTCTTATGTGAAAGTTGTGCCTAGTAAAAGTAGGCATGTGGCTGAAATTCCAGTTTAGTGAAAATATGTGATTTTCATTAAGTTTCAGAATGTGCTTATATTTTCTTCTCCTGTTGTTGTGCTTGTAGAGGTCCATGTGTTGTGAATCAGCCTTTGCTATCAACTGGAAAGTTGTAGATTTTGTGTTTGTCTAGCTCTCTGTAAATTTTCATTCCATTTGGAGTCCTGTAGATATTGTTTTGGGTGCTGTCAAAATGCTTCAAAGCATAAACAACTAGTGAGAATTTAGAATTTTCACTAAGTCCCTGAAAACTGATATTTTTGGGCAAGTTAGCAGGTGTGTAACTTTCTCTGTGTAACTCCTTTGTGTGATATTTTTGCTTGTGCTTGTAGTAATCTTGGATAGCTTCTGCGACATATCTTATTTGGCATATTTCGGTGGCTGTAGGTGCTTTGCATGTAGCCCTCAAACTGCTATGATGCTGTTTAAGGCAGATTGTGTAGTTTTGATGTTTTGATGCTTGTGAGTGCACATATGATGCTGTGGTGATATTCCTTGCACCACCCCATCCATGTTGGTTTTTTTTATGTCTTGGCAACCTGGGAATACCAGAAGTATGCCATTGGAGGGTGTTGTGATGATTTTGACACGTAGGACTCTATTTCTTGTTTCGTTGTTTCCCGTTGATCCGTAGGTCCGATCGTTACGTTCTTTATATGTTTTTGCATCGTTTTCGCGTGACTCATCTGTTCATGTCATCCTCATGCATGTCAAGATAGCTTAGAGTGCAGTTCTGTCCAGGAACTTGAATTTACTTCTCATGCTTGTGCTAGTGACTAGAATAGAGATGCATGTTCATTTTCATCTCATGCATCATGTGCTTGTTGCATCTTGTCATGTTGTTGTTAATTGGATGCTATTTTATGTTGGGTAGCACCAGGACCGGAGAGCGAGTACGTGGATCCGGGAGAGTACGTGCAGGACGAACAAGAGCAGTTCCAAGCTGAGGACATCACACACAAGATGATATGACCTTGATCCCTTCTCTAGACTTGTTATGATAGATTACGTTTCTTTGTCATATGCTCGCTGCCTACCACTGAAATAATTTCCTCCTGATATTGCCATGAAACCCATACACTTATCCCTTCCTAGCAAATCTTGAATGGCTAAGTAGGCTTTGCTAAGCTTCTAATGTTAGCGTTGCTAGTTGCAGGTGCAATTGTCTCATGTGATAACATGAGTTTGATATCATTATATTAATCTGTTATATAATTAATGCACCTATATACTTGGTAAATAACAGAAGGCCTAGCCTTTTGCTGGGTGCTTTGTTCCGTTATTGCCGCCATAGTTACCGGCTACCAGTGTTTGATTCCATAATGATCGCTCCTAACACGTTCGGGGTTGTTGTGGGGACCCCCTTGATAAATCGCGTAGTGTTAAGACTTGTCCAACAGGACCCAACCTTGGTGTTAATTTGCTAATCACTTAATAATAATCTGCAAAGGGAATGGCCTCCCCGAGTAATTTAATCAACAACCCGGGCCAGTGCTCCTCATGAGTGTTGGTCCAAACTAGTGAACTATGTGGGGCCAACTTAGGGCAACTTGAGAGATTTCTATCAGGCCACTATACGCGTCGCTCATCCGTCGTGTCCTGAGACTGAGATACGCGGCTCTTATCGGGGTCGTTGACACGACGGGAGGTCCTGCTAGTCTTGTCTTACCTTAGCGATATATCTTGCGTATAGGAATCCCGGTGAAGCGTTGGTTCTCCCGAGAGTTGAGGTTTTCCTCTAAGGAATCCGGCAAGATCACGAGATTCGTGATAGACGATTACTTTGCGGCCCATGACCATTTGTGATGGACTAGTTGGAGCACCCATGCAGGGTTTAATCTTTCGGAAAGCCGTGCCCGCGGTTATGTGGCAACTTGGAATATTTGTTGACATCCGGTTATAGATAACTTAAACATAACTCTAATAAAATTGCCAACTGTGTGCGTAACCGTGACTGTCCCCTTCGAACTCTCTTCGATCGGGAACACAGTGGGGTGATGATTGACGTAAGTAGGTGTTCAGGATCACTTAGTGATCAGCTAATCTTCGACCGCTAGTATAGTCCACCTTCAATACTTGTTCTACGTAAGTTAGCCACCATATATGCTTAGGATGCTGCAACCTAAATACTCCACCTTCCTTACCTAATAACTTGACTAGTTCTGGCACCGAGGTCATAGATTGCTGAGTCCTCGTGGCTCACAGATTACTTCATCAACACTAACAGGTTCAGGTACCCCCGAGACAGGTGATCCCGACGGCACGCAGCTGGCGTGGCAGTACGATGAGGAGAACGACCGCCTGTACGTGAACTATCCAGAAGACTGAGGCGTGGTCGTGATCGTGGGCAAGCATGTAGGGTAGCATAGTCATTTCTCATGTTTTGTAGTCTGTAGCAGAACTACCTTGTTTGGAGGTGTGATGTAACTGTGTTATATTTATGAGATGGAAGTTGAATCCCTTATTGTCATTCTACTATTATTGTGTATGTGCTATCTTACCGTGCTTGCGAAACGCTTAGATGCGCTTCTTTCTAATTCGGGGCCTCGTTCCCTACATCAGAAAGGATCGGGACCGTGAAGACTATCTCCGATCTGAGTTTCCGGACCTTTTTAGCACCTACCCTAGGAATCTCGGGGAGGAGATTCTTGTAAGGGGGATAGGTCTGTCACACCCTGTTTTTACTGCCACATTCTCTGTACCGTGAAAATCTGAGCTTGTGAAAACTTTTTCAAAACTAATGATGTGAGTTCCATGATTGTCATTGTATGCTTGTGTGTGTGATCATGAGATGATAAAAACCCATTTCACAATATTGAATTGTTTTCTAAAAACCTTTACTTGTTTCTGATCAAGGTAAAAACCCTACTTTGAGATGCACCACATGCTTTTGATGTCAAGCAATGATGCTACCCAAAGTTGGTGATCTGATTTTAACTTGTATTTATATTCCAAAACCACAAAATATTTATTTTTATAATTATTTTCCTGATTTAATTGCATGTGCATTTCTCAGGCCAGAATTGGTATTCCTACATGGGAAAATACTTTTCTGCCATAGAAAAATATGATTAAATTTGCAGATGATGAGAAGGACATTTTTTCCATACATAAGATTTTAAACCCTATTTTATATTATAATTATTTGGATAAAACCCTGGAAACCATTTCTGTCCGTTTTGAACTTTTGAAATATTTCCAAAGGAAATATTCTCAATAAAATCCTAGAAAATTCCAGTGGTATCCCTAAGCCATATTTGGTGTCCACATAAAGTTTTACCTTGATGCAAGGTGATTAAGGACCCCAAATAACCCTAAAACCCCTTCTATCCATATTGAAGTTGAAGCAACTCTACATAGCAAAGTTTGTCCAATGATGCTGAAACTTTGTAGTAGTGCCTAATACCTCAAATGTTGGTTCCACACCAAAAATGGGATTTGTGGGACTTAGTTTGCCCACACTCTCTTTGGAAGGCACAGATCTGGTCAAATTGAAGTGTTTTCAAGTTTGCAACACTAAACTTGTCCAATGGAGCTCAAACTTGGTGAAACCCCATGTTTTAGCACCAAACCCAAACCTGATAAGTTGCAACACCACTTGCGGGGTGCAACCCCCTCAAACCACTGTCGAGCACCTTCTGACAGATTGGAAAAAGCCACCTTAGCCATAGCTAAACCCAACCCCTTTGCTCCAAACTCATAGATTAGGTGGCCAGTATCTGTATCTAACCCCAGTCAACTGGCCCCTCACTGGTTCAAAGTGGAAAGGCAAAAAACTCCAATTTAGGCTTCAGTTGAAGGCTGACAACACCAATATTTCTTGTCTCCCTTGACCAGTCGGTGCTCCCATGAGACCCAAATGGCTAGCCACACTCCCAGCCAGTGCCAGGACATGCTAGATACGTCCAAAGTGCCTCAGAGCGAACCAACATGACGTGCCATGCCAAAACTGCGTTCTGGGTGCGCTACAGGAAGCCACCAAGGTGGGGGCGACGCTCTCGGCCAGTTCAAGCCTCCCCCGAGGTGTCTAACCTCTTCCCCGACAACCCCTCTGCGTCGAGCAACCCTCAGGGCCCCTCCTTCCCCGCGCTAGAGCTCGTGCGACGCGTGCCCGCGCGCACCAGAACCAGCCAAGGTTGCGCAGACACGGAAGCTCGACTCCTCCCCCCTCTCTGTCTCTCTCTGCAACAAATGGTTATGCCAGTCCAAAACCATGTCCTAAGACCGTGGTTTCGACCCCAACCCCTCTCTGCACCCTCATGCACGCCACGGTGAGTCACCATCGTTCCCGAATCGCCTCACCGTCGCGGGCCTATTTATAGCCGTCCCCTTCGCTCCAGCACCCCTCAGATAACTTCACCACGACCACTAGCACCTCCATAGCCACCCCAGCAAGCTAGCAAAGGCCCGGTGCTCGAGATTGACCGAGGCCCCTCCGCCTCGGAGCTTCGGTCGATCTCCGGCTACACGACGACTCCTGCGCCCCTTGACCCACCAAACTGATCCCCTCAACCCCAGGAAGCTTTCCCTCAACTCGCCCGAGCAATTCCGTGCCCCTAGCTACCTCCTCGACCACCTCCCTAAAGTCCTCCGCTGCGGCCTCCTCGTCGCCGGTGAACCCGTGCCTCTCCGACGTTATTCCGACCGCCAGTAGGTAGGCGATGTCATGTTGAATCCATTCCTGTCCTTGTTGGGGCTAGAGAATGTTGGCAGCCTCGCCGGCTTGCTCCTCCACCTCTATGGCTAGAGGTAGGAGACGACCCCGACAGGTGTGCCCCACCTATGGCCCAGTCTCCTCCCCCATGCTGCCCGCAGCCGCTGAACGCAGGGCCCCGCACGTCAGGTTCAAACCTAACAGCGTGCACGCCTGGGTAGGCTGTCGGCTGGCCATGGCCAGCCCAGTTCTAGGTCGAGCCAGGCCAGGCTTAGCCCATTTTTCTTTATTTGTAAAAACCTGATTTCTATGATTTTTATAAAAACAATTAAGCAGTGTAAAAATATAACTTTGCCACCGTTATTCTTCTAAAAATATGTAGTATTTAATGATATGATTGGATGAATTTTTCAACAACTATTCTATTTTACAAAAATAAAAAGGACTAAATTGTAATAGTTTTGCTTCTGTTTGGTTAATTTTAAAAATGTTCCTTCATGAGAAATTCAGGCAAATATTTTTCAAAATGGTAACTTAGATTTATCAGTAATAAAGAACATTTTTAAAATAACTCCGTGGTGTGTTTCTGTGTGAGCTATTTCTTATTTATTCTTTTATTGATGATAGAAAATCCGTGTGACGAGGGAATCAGAGCGGAAGAACTCGAAGACCCCAGATACCTAGCTGACCAAGGCAAGCAACCCTTTGACCATGACTGAGCATATGTTATATTGCATGTTAAGATAGCAAGTATTTCCGTTGCATATGATCATAAGTGCTGGTAAAGTACTAAGGTGATTTTTACCGATGGCTCCTCCGGAGCACATGCATTGAGCTTTATCCTACCTCGTTTTGAGGGTCACACTATTATCATGATGACAAGTAATACTAGAGTACATAGCATGAGCATGTTGTTGGTTCAAACAAAGATTTATGAAAACCCCGTTGGGTGCCACTAATGCCCGAGGGTGATGATGAGTTAGGTGGCCACTTTTGGTGAAGTGGTGCACCCGGTATTTGTGTGAGTATGGTTTCAGAAATGGGATTAGATTTATGATGTGTCGACCGTCCCAACCTTACCAGTACGACCACGTTACCCCTGATGGGACGGGGCTATGTTGATTACTCTGGTCGGTGCTAGCAAAGAGCCACATTACTACTAGCAGGAGTGATGTGTGGTCACTCTCGTGATGTGGTCGTGCCAGGTAGGATGACTATGCCATTTTTATGAGTTCCAAGCACACCGTTGGTCCCCGCATTATTGATACTGTCCAGAGTCGATGCTCGTAAGACGTACAACATGTGGGCTGGGTACCAATCGAGTGGACCTCTTTGTCTAGTATCGTCAAAGGAAAGGCATTGATCGGGTACTTACCTCGGGTATCTTATATACCGCGAGTTGTGGATGACACGGAAGTTTTCCGGATCTCATGGGTCCAGCGTACTACCTCTGCAGAGTGTAAAACTATTCGAATATCCATGTCCACGGTCAAGGACAGTTGGGTAATCCCGCGTAAACTACGTCCAGTTGTTTCCGCATAAACCAAGTGTGTGTGGGTGGTGATAAAAATGAGTTATTATGAAAGTAATGATATGACCAAGTTTGGTGACTTGGCATATAGGGTGAACCCGGATGGTTCAGCCCTCGGCAGATATATTGATAGCTGTAACCTGTTCTTCAAAAGTAATTCTTTAACTTGATCCATATTCATGATCAAACCACCATGATGAGTTCCACCAAAGATGCATATTGTTGTTATTCTTCACTTTCATTGTTCATGTCATGGGCTATTTGCGAGTACATTCGAAGTACTCATTGGCTTGCCACTGGTTATGTTATTCACGAGATATAGAAGGATCGGAGTTTGGAGATGAGTATGTCTTCAGAGGCGCCCCTGCGAACTAGGACGCTTCCAAGTCAGAATGCCTGTCGGTGTTGGCTTGATTGCATGGGCACCCGCTTAGCCCCTATGATTTCCGCTTCTAGTTGTATTTGAGTGATTTGGCTTTAGGCCCTGCTTTGCGAACCTGACCATTTGGTCTTGTGTTGTAATAATCGGTATTTGGATGTAAGACTCTCTTATTTGATATCTGTGTTCGGTGAGCATTGCTCTCTGGGATCACTGAGCACGGCGATCTCAACTCGTAAGTCGGGGTCCCCACAATATAGCCGTGAGTTCTAGGTGTCACCGAGATGGCAAAATCGGTGTCACCGAGTTCCTCAACTGTGAGTAGACAGGGAAACACGGTGTAATAGAGTTAGCAATTTCGGTGGTACGGAGATAGGAAAACCTGATCAACTTTGAAAAATCGATGGCGCCGAGTTTGTGGAGTTGGTCACACCAAGTTTTTCAGAGAGGTTTTGGAAGGCAGCCTTTGACGATAGGAACTCCAAATGCACCTTCACATAGAGGGATCAACAAGTGCGTTTTCAAGTTTTGTGATGATGCATGAATATAACTTGAGATGAGATAGGATAGACAGCTACAGAAGGGTCCTAAGCATTCTTGTCCATCCAATTGGCAAAAGATAAATCAAAAGAGAAATAACAACAATTGGATGTCCTCAAGTGATCAAACACATGCAGACCGACATGCTCAAACAATAAGAATGATGAATAAAACATGGTGAACATGCACCCACATCCTAGAAGCTATCATGCACTTGGGCGATGACAAAGTCATCTATATATGAGTATATTGACATAGGAGCCAAGTAAGAATACTTGATCATAGGTCATACTCATCGTTAAGCACAAGTGGGGTTACCACTTTTACATAAGCATTAATGTGTTCATATCCTTAGGAGATGCTTATACTCATGTCTTTGAGTAAAGCTCCCCCTTGATATGATATCCCCACTAAGATGGATCAACTAGCCTTGGGTTTTGTCGTAGAATACTTCAAGTAGGTGAAGTAGTGGTGGATACTCAATGTTGTTGAAGATCATCTTGAGATGGGAGCAATCATTGTTGTTTTCATACTCTTCTCACCTACATGGGTTAGTCCCAAAGAAAAACGAACATATTCAAGAATATCTATGGACATGGAGTGAAGCACACATGGGATAATGTCCAAAGAAGCATTAATTACCTTGTTCCTTGGTTACCTTTGAGGGAATGTGTGACTCCTTGACCTAATGCATATGGTTGAGGTTGATTGCATATAGTTCTTGCCAAAATGAATAAGAGTGAATTTCATTGGCAGAGTCACCCTCATGAACTTCTAGTTCTGCCTCTTGGGAATCCACCACAAATTGATGGGAATCCTTGGAGTTATGGTAGCACTTGGTTAGGTAGAGCTAGTAGTATCCTTGGGAATCCACTTGACCTTGGCTTGGGGTTCTTATTCAAATAGGTCAATGTCATCTTGATGCTTTCCCTTGCCTTTGTGGTCTTGTGGTAGAAGGCCATCTTGTGAGCTCGTTCCTTCAGAAGGAGTGGAACACTTCTCTTCATGGGGAACTAACTTGGGAGTGGGATATGGACATTCTTTGCAAACATCTCCGTTGACGTTGAAGTAGCCAACACCTTGTTTCTTATGATGTCCTCCTTGCTTGTGCACAATTTCCTTAAATTTCTTACTTCCGGCAAGACTCTTGAAGACACCTCTCTCTATAATCCCTTTCAATAGATCATGTTCTTGCTCAAGTGTAACTTGGCTAAGAAACTCGTTAGTGGAATCAATAGAGTTACTAGCAACAACATTATTGGATTTATCTTTAGCATTGTTGCTACTAGATGCAGAAACCTTCTTGCCTTTGTTACTAGTGTTCCTAGGTTTAACTTGTGAAACAAATTTAGACAAGAGTAATCATTTGGCTAGATAAGAATAACTCTTCTTCCGAAGATCATCATTGATTGTTTTAAGAACTCATGCTCTTGCTCCAAGTTGACCTTCTCGAAGCGTAGATTCTTATGTGTTCTTGCAAGATCTCTATGATCTTCTAGAGTAGTCTCACGAGCTAACTTAAGAGTTTTTAAATCTTGAGTTAGTCGTTCAATTTCTTTCTTATCATCATCATTCGATTTCTCTTGACTAGCATGATAAATAGCAAGTTCATTTTCAGTGCATTCACTAGCTTTATCTAGAAGCAAGTCATCTTCTCCTAACAAGTCATCCTCATCACTATTGAAATCAAGATACTCAGGATGTGATACCTTGGGGTCTTTAGCCATGAAGCAGTATTCGACTCCCTCATTTGGTGAATCAAATAAGTCATAGGAGTTGGTGGAAACAAGCGCAATCCCGACAACACCTTCATCTTGATTATAGATGGAGTTGGAGTGATAGCTTCTCTCGGAGTGGTGATCAGACTTGAAGCCACATACTCATTCACCATTTGAGTAGTGTTCGGGCTTCCTACAATGAGCTTGATGTATTCTTCTTCTTCAACTGCTCTTTGTATATTTGTCCTTCTTCTCAAATTCCTTGCCTCTCGGTGAGTGTGTTCGTTCATAGTGATCTCTCTACTCCTTCTCTCTCTACGAGGTGACTCATCTCTTGAGCTTTGTCTTCGAGGTGACTCTCCTATTCATTTGTAGGGAGCCGAGCACTCATTTGAGAAATGTCCGGGCTTCCTACAATTGTAGCAGTTTTGGTCACGACTGGACGAACGCTACTCATCGTGTCTTGAACTTGATCTTCTTACTTTGCCTCTACACTTGTAGAACTTGTTGAATTTTCTGACCATGAGGCATATCTCTTCATCAGTGAGAGGATTTTCTTTTGAAGTAGCGGGAGCATCACATGAAGCATTATAATCACCGCTTGACTTGTTGTGCAGCTCATCTTTGTCCTTGAGTGACATCTCATGAGCAACAATCCTGCCAATGACTTCAGTTGGCTTGAGATCTTTGTAATTTGGCATCATTTGGATCAATGTGCACATTATGTAATACTTGCCATCAAGAGCTATAAGTATCTTCTTGATGATGAATTTGTCGGTCATCTCTTCGCTTCCTAAGGCGGCGATCTCATTGGTGTTGAGAGCTAGCCTAGAGTACATTTGACCTTCATTATCCTTCATCTTGAACTTGTCAAGCTGACATTGAAGCACATCCAACTTAGATTCTCTCACAGAATGAGTACTTTCGTGCATATCAACCAAAGTATCCCAAATTTCTTGTGCATTCTCAAGACGACTGATTTTGTTGAATTCTTCAGGGCAAAAGCAATTAAAGATGATATCACAGGCTTGAGCATTAAGTTGCAACATCTTCAGTTCATCTGCTTTCGCATCATGATCTGGTTCATGCCCTTCTCCAAAGAAGTTACCTTGCACGCCAACAAGAATAACAACCCAAACATGAGGATTAAAGCCAAGTATATGCATTTTCATTTTATGCTTCCAAAAAGCAAAATTAGTGCCATCGAAGTACGGACCTCTATGATGATAATTTCCCTCACTGGATGCAATACTCTCCTAGGTTGCTAAACCAATGAAATGGAGGCCAAAGCTTTAACCAGGGGGGTGATTAGACTACTTGACAAGATATTTTTTTCCTTCCCAATTTTACTTGAGAGGGAGCTACGACATTTATAACAAGTCAAGTACACCCTACACATGCAGTTCTAATAGTATAGCAGCGGAAAGTAGACATGCGAGTGTAAATAGAGGAGTAAGGTAGGGAGATCAAACACATGAGGTTGACACGGTGATTTTTGCCATGGTTTCGATAGGTGGCACTATCATACGTCCATGTTAGTGGAGACATCAACCCATGGAGGGTAACGGCTGTGAGAGTCCACGGAGGGTCCACAAAGGAGCGTGCTTGTCGGTGAATACTCACAACATATGCCATAGGTAGGCTAAAGTCGGTGAGAACCGAAGGGACAACGGAGGGCGCTGGGGACGAGGTTGGTACAAGCATGGAACACACGATGTACCCAGGTTCAGAGCTCTCCATAGATATAAGACCCCTAGTCCTGCCGGAGTGTATGATGTATATGGATGGATTACAAGGTTGCTCCTGGAGCTATGTCGAGGAGGAGGAAGAGTGGAGCAGCCGGCTCGTCTCTGCCTCTCTCTATGTGGTTGGTATGTGTGGTGTGTTGTTCGACCGACCCTCTGCATGGAGGGTGACCGGGGGGTTTTATAGACGAACCCACCGGCCTACAATATGGATAAAGGGTACAAGAGTGCGACCCGGCTAGCAGCCTCGCCGGCTGGTCAGGGGGCCCATGCGGGTCTTGTCTTGTCGCTTGAGGGGCCCGCCGGCTGCGAGGTCTCGTCTGGCTGTGGGACCCACCGGCTAGCCAATGAAGCTCTCGCGTAAGGTTGACACCGAGCACGCGCTGTACGTCTGGCATCGTCCAGCGAGATTCGTCATGGGCAGATATTACGGCCGCCTCCACCGTTCCCACGCCAGAGTGCAGTAATGGAGTGGGAGTTTGACGGTCCGACACTATGTTGGGTGATGGATCAGAGCCGGGGTAGGTCAGCGGCATGGCCGCCGATGGCCGTACCTGCCAGACACTCCGATCTAGTACCCTTGCTGACGCGTAGCCACCTTTAATCGTAGGGTCTCGTCATGACGTATGGTCTGATGTGACTCGAGATCCCCAGCCGGCTAGCCTGCTTGGCTAGACGGCTTGGGCACGGCCACCTCATTCCTAGCCGGCTGGCTTGGCCAAGGTGGTCAAGAAGGGGTAGACATCTCACCTCTAGCCGGTAGGGGTTGCCTGGCCGGCCAGAGAGTTGGCCGTCTCGTCCTCCAGCCGGCAGGCGCAGCCTAGCCGGCCAGAGGGCTTGGGTCTTGGGGAATTATACTTGGTCATTCCTCTTGGGCAGGAGATGAAGGAGCAGGCTTGATGAGCCTACCCCGGGGTTATCCCCCCGACAGTAGTCCCCGAAGCTGGAGAGGCCCGCCATTTGCGGTCGGGCGGCCTCACCGGCTTGATTTTTTGTCTTGGTATTCCTGGCGCCATTCGTGGCAAGGGATGCCATCTCCAAAGACGGCTGGCTTCTAAGCGACGGCTCGGCTTTGTCGTAGGCCGCACAGATCACGCCACGTGCGAGGCCTAGCCTGACATAATGATGGTTATTACTGCTGATGGGACCGGGCCTGGGCGCTGGGTCCCGTCATGACGCCCCCTCGGCCTCCGCGCGGAAGATCCTCTGCGGATTTACTCCGCGACGGTTGGGCTTTGGGAAGCGTTACCGTCCGTAATAGATGGGGTTAGTGGGGTGCCGCGCGCACCGGATCCCCTCCCCACGATGCTTCGTGGGGTTTAAATGGGATGTGGGGGTTCTGAGGAGGCCACTCGCCCCCTTCTCGCCCCGCATCGATGCCCTCTTCCTCCCTGAGCCCAGAGAGAAAGAGCCCGTCCTCTTCGTCTTCGTCATCTCCATCGCCGTCGAGCCACCGGACCTCTCGAGCTCCAGCCGCCTGTAGTCATGGCCGGCAGCTCCTCCTCGAAGAAGACCTCGTCGCAAGGAGCTTGGCTTGGCAGTGAGATCTGCCAAGGCCATATCGAGGCGCTCCTCCATCACCGGCTGTTGCCCCCGACCACCCAGGTGCTCGTGCGGATCCCTGGCGCCGAGACCACCCCAACACCGGAAGAGGGAGAGATCCTCGTTTTCGACGAGCACTTCTAAAGGGGCTTTGGGCTCCCGGCGAGCCCCTTCTTCTCCGAATGGCTCCACTTCTTCGGCCTGCAGCCGCACCACCTGGCGCCGAACGCCATCTTGCAGCTGTAGGCCTTCGTGGTCTTGTGCGAGGGCTTCCTGGGGATCAAGTAGCAGTCCATTGCGATGGACAAGGCCGCGGTGGAGAAGCACGTCGGGCCGCACGCGATGACTCCGTGCGGAGCCGCACTGGTGCATCATCGTTCGAAGTCCAGCTTCCCCGAGCTGCCACTGCAGGAGTCCATCTAGCAGTGGCAGAAGGGCTTCTTCTATGTGAAGAACGCCGATCCTGCCCGCGACACCCTCAACATGCCCCATTCAACATTAATCCTCCGACAAAGTTGAACTGGGGGGCGAAGTTCCCGAAGCCGATTCACGAGGTGGCGCAGATCGGCGCCCACCTCGACATTTTGGAGAAAGGCGGCCTCCTTGGCCGCGACCTGCTGACCACCATGGTTACCCGCAGGATCCTACCGCTACAGAGGCAGCCTCATCTGGTCTGCCAGATGAGCGGCCGACACGACCCCTACCGGACATCCACCAAGAGATTCACCCCCAGCGCGGTGGCGCGAGGGGTGAACCGGATTTCAACTGCCCGCATGGACGACAGTGGGAGCTAGTCAAGGGGGATGATCCCTTACAAGAGGTCCCGCCGCCTGCGGTGGTAAGCGCTCTTTGTTGTTTCGTTTCGCCTGTTTGTCCCGCGACTGGCCGTCTCGCTGAGCCGGCTGCCAAATCCTTTGTGCAGCTGTTTGAGAAGCAGCAGACAGTACTCAACCCGCCTGCCCCCGATGTGGCGGCGTCTGAGGCCTTGGAGATCGAGGACGAGGGCGTGATCGAGTCCCGCTCTGCCTCCTCCGAAGGCTCAGAGAACGCGCTGGAGTCGGAAGGGATGGAGCCGTCTGGTGAGCATCTGCGGCCCTTCATCGTAGATTGGACAGATGATGACGAGACTCCCTCCTTCCTATATGATGCCGCCTTCGAGGAGGACTCCGACGGGGTGGAGGAGGTCACCAGCCCGCCACTGACGCGCGGACAACGTCAAAGGGCCGAGGCGACCGGAGCTGACGAGGCTGTCAGGAAGAAGGGCAAGGGTGCCACAGCTTCCAGGCCGACTCCTAAGCGCCCGGCGACGGGTCCTCCAGCCGGAGCATGGGAAGGTGGCGCTAAGAAGGGCCGTGGTGGCGGCAGGAGGCAGGTGCCCATCGTTGTAGGGTAAGGGTTCCTATCCCTTCTTTTATTTTGCCTTGTGTGAAGCTTTGTTCCTTCAAAACATCGCCCGGCAGGGAGGTGGCGGACGTGGAGGAAGACACCGCTCCGCAGGCCAACGGGCCGGGTGGGCAGCGGCTGATGCTGCCCAGAGGGAGCTCGAGGAGCAGTCCAAGTGCCAGTCGGATGCGGCCGCGGGGAAGACGGCCGAGGGCCAGTCTCGCCCCAGCCGGGCCGAGAAGCCGGCGGAGAAGCGCACGAAGGCTAGACATGACCCCTCCACGCATGCTCACGTGGAGGAGCCAGCTAGTGAGGCGGCTCGAGGCGAGCCCCATGGAGTGAGGAGGCCCAGTCCTCCGTGTCCGACGCCTCTGCGCAGGTGGATATTGAGGTGATCCCTAACTCACCTAGGGCCGAGGCGGCGCCCAACGCGCCGGAACTGATCCGGGACATGCCAGACGTGGCCCCGGATGCGCCAGGGGTGAACATGGATGTGCCGGACGCGGCCCATCCACCTCCTACCGAGGAGGAGGTGCCGGCCGGGATGCTAGCGGAACCGGCCGCCATGCCGGCACCTGGAGACGGCGCCATCGTCGTCCCCCACCATGGTCCGGTTATTCCAGGAGCCGGTGCCCGGGCCGGGAGCCGGCCTACAAAGACTTGGCGAGCGGCCAACCCGGCGCGCTCGAAGCTGCCTGCAGGCACCGTGCTCCACGGCGTCCCGGAGCTGGTGTCGATGTTTGCCAGCAGCCGGTTCAAGGTGGACCAGGCGGCCCGCATGGTGGGCGGCGATCTGGAGTGCTTGGAGGAACGCACCAGGGTAAGTTCCTCATCTCTATCTTTGATTTTTTCTTTTCTTCTTCTTGAATCAGTGGGGGCGCGCCAGCGCATCGACTGGGTGTAGCCCCCGAGAGTCTGGCCTGCCGAGCATCGGCCGGGCCGAATCTCTTTTGAGCTTCTTCTCTTGCTTTGCTTCTTTAGTGGGGGCGCGCTAGCACACCCACTAGGTCTAGGCCCCGAGAATCAGGCTGGTTATGACTTAACGAGGACGAATCTTACTTCTCTTTTTCCTTGCTTTGCATGATCTTTATGATGCCCAGGTGCAGGCCTACAACATGCCGCGGGCTCAAAACCATGCAGGTGATGGCCAGATTGCCGAGCTTCAGGCTCGGCTGGGCGAGGTGGTCGTGGAGCGGGACGCCCTGCATGACGCGGACGACCTTCTCCAGGAGCAGCTGACTCTTCTCTAGACGGAGAAGAAGGAGCTCGAGGCGGCCCACCGGGCCGAGCTGGAGCAGTTGCGAGCCTCTCTACAGGAGAAGGACGCCTCCCATACTGCCGAGGTGGAGCGTCTTGAGTCACGTCATCTCGGAGAGATGAAGCTCAAGGACGCTGCCCTGAAGGAGAAGGAGGACGCCTTGGCCCAGAGGCAAACGCATTTGGCCAAGGCCCTGGACTCGGCGGCGACCCTTCAGGAGGAAGTTGCATGCCTTACTCAAGCGAGCAAGTTGCGGGAGCTCGAGGTCAAGTAGAGCGCCCATGAGACTGATGGCGACTTCAATCGTGAGTCTTCCTTTGTTTCCTCTTGAACTTTCTTGTCCGTCTCCTCTTCTTACTCGTCTTTGCGCCCCTTTTCCTGTCTCAGGCCTCTTCCTTGAGACACAGAGAGCAGCCGACACGACCGTCGAGGTGAGCCGCGAGGAGCTCCGCATGGCCGGTCAGGAGGTAGATGCTACCTCCGGCTGGAGCGTGGAGGAGATCGGAGTGGGTCTCAGGGCTCGCTTGCGCGTCCTGGGCGAGTCTGTTGCTCACCTCCAGATCACAGGCTTGTCGATTATGGCGGCCCTGTGGCCTGATGGCATGGAGCCGACGTCGATGAGCCGGCTCTCCCGCTGGCTTGCGGTTGGCGAGGAACGCCTTGACGCCTGGCGTGCCTCGGCTACACATGCTAGAGCCTACACGGCTCTGCGCTTGGCCAAGTCCTGGTATCGAAACCTGGACTTGGGCAAGCTCGTCGCTCAGCGCGACGACTCGGAGGTGGACTTGCATGCCGTGGAAGAGGCGCTGCGCGTGAGAGCCAGCGACATCGCCATGTACGCCACCTGGGATGAGCTCAATTTGGAGCGGGATGAAGGCGGCAATGTGATCCCTGTAGATATACATGGCCTTCAGCACTATGACGCCGATGGCAGCTCCGACGAGGCAGCTCGTGAGGTGGATAATGCTGCCGCCTCCAGCCGCGCGACGTATGCCAACTCCGGTACGGACGGAGCCGGAAGCCCTCGCGGAGTAGACGGCGCCACCGCATTGGGAGCAGCCGGCGGTGGTGAAGCCACCACTTCAGGAGCAGCAGCCGGGGCGACCGATGAGGCCGCAGGCCCTTAGCCGGTGTCCTGTTTTTGTTGTCTGAAATTATCTTGTCAGTCCAACAGTTCCACCCACTGGGGGTTGTAATGAACCTCGGCCGTGGGCCAACGCATTTTGAATGTATGGATTCACCATTATATTCGTAATGCCATGCGTGTTGTTTTATATCTTTATCTTTTGATTCCTGTTTGACTTCTTCTTCTCCAATTCCTGTATCCCCAAGTTTCCACCCCGCCAGCCCGACAGCCGGGAGCCAGTCTGTGACTGGGTCGAGGTTTCTGGCCTTGAGAATACAAGACTTAGATTTTTCGAAGCCATCAAGACTTAAAGATTCAGACATAAACCAGCAGAGGCCGGCTAGAATGAGATCGTAAAATAGATCAAGCCAACCCGAGTCGGCAACCTCTTTGTAGTCAAACTTCGCATCCATCTGTCTTTACCTGGCGTCGCATCGCTAGCCGGACAGCCGGGAGCCGATCTGTAGCTATTACGAGGTGACCAGGGATCGGTCCGGCGTACACTATTTTTTTTCTACAACATAAGGAAGGCGTCCGGGCGGCTAGCAAGCCCCCGAGCTTACTAGAGCCAGCAAGGGGCTTCGCAGAGTGAGCACTCTAGATATGAACTTAAAAAGAAGCATAAGGCATGCTCTTCTCATTGCATTCATTGGAAATCCCTGAAGAGGGAGAAAGATACATTTGTGCATGCTCTTTCCATGTTTTGATACTTGCCTTCTAGCAGTAGAACAGGCGAATCAACGCCGCGATCCATGGACGTTCCGTCTGCTGGCCGGAGTCGTCCCTCTTGCGCTTCCTTGGCTTCTGGGCATCAATCAGGTAGTATGCGTTGTTGTGCAATGCCCTACTGATCATGAAGGGTCCCTCCCATGGGGATGAGACCTTGTGCTGGCCGGCGGTGCGCTGGATTCTTCTGAGCACCAAGTCTCCCTCTCTGAAAGAGAGAGGCTTGATCTTCTTGCTGTGGTAGTATCTCAGCTTCTGCTGATAGATGGCCGTCCGGCTCAAGGCCAAATCCCTTGCTTCCTCGAGGAGATCCACACCGTCTTCTCTTGCCTCCTTCGCATCTGTTTCTGTGTACAGGGTGACCCAAGGCGAGTCGAACTCGATATCCGTAGGGATAATGGCCTCGGACCCGTATACAAGGAAGAACGGAGTGAAGCCGGTCGACCGGTTGGGCGTGGTGCGGTGGCTCCACAGTACAACCAGCAGTTCTTCGATCCAGCAGCCGACTGACTTGACAAGTGGTGCCACCAGTCTTGGCTTGATGCCGGCCAGGATCAGGCCGTTGGCCCTCTCCGCCTGGCCATTGGACTAGGGATGTGACACTGACGCCAAGTCGAGCCGGATGCCTACCTTGGAGCAGTAGAGCGCTAGAGCGCCTTTGGTGAAGTTAGTGCCGTTGTCGGTGATGATGCTGTGGGGGATGCCATATCGAACAGAGATGTCCGTGATGAACTTGACAGCAGTGGGGCCATCAAGCTTCTTGATAGGTCTAGCCTCGATCCACTTGGTGAATTTGTCGACGGCTAACAAGAGGTGAGTCATGTCACCACGAGCCGTCTTGAAAGGCCCCAACATGTCCAGCCCCCAGACAGCGAAAGGCCATGACAGGGGGATGGTTTTGAGGGCCGAAGGCGGCATGTGGCTCTATGTGCTAAAGAACTGGCAGCCCTCGCATTCGTCGACCAGATCCACGACCTCCTCGAGGGCCGTGGGCCAGTAGAATCCGTGGCAGAATGCCTTGGCCACCAGGGTTCTAAAGGCGGCATGATGCCCCAACTCCCCCTGTTGAATGTCTTTGAGGATCTCCTGTCCCTTTTCTGATTCGATGCAGCGCTGGAACACACCAGTCACGCTACGCCGAACGAGCTCTCGATTGATGATGGCGTAGGCTGCAGATCTACGCTGGATCTGCCTCGCCTCCACCTCGTCTTGAGGAAGGCCAGGATGAGTTGAGCCCATGACGGAGCTGACACAAGGGCTGGCTCCGCCTCGACCTGAATGTTAGGGGCTTCCGCAGCCCCCGCGCTTGATGAAGCAGTGGTCACGGGCTCGAGACAAGGTGTCTCTGATGCCGTCGTGGCAGCTGGCTCGCCGTCTACCTCCATGACGTCCACCCACTGGGTGTCGAGATGACATGATTCGAGGCAGGGCGGAGCCGGAGTTGTTGTTATAGCCGGTGCCACAATTGGAGTAGGCATAACCAGCATAGCCGGCACAAGAGCTGTAGCCGGCGTAGCTGGTGGAGCCGACGACGCTTGCACCGAAGATTCAACCGGTGCCGCAATAGGAGTCGGCATAGCCAGCGTAGTTGGCACAGGAGCTGTAGCCCGTGTAGCTGGTGGAGCCGACGACGCTTGCTCCGAATCAGCCAGCACGAAGAACAATGCCGACTCCAGAGACGGCCTGATAGACGGCTTGTGGAGCTGCTCAAGGGAGACTCCGGCTGGGATAGCTTGTCTCATGGAGCCAATCTTGGCCAATGTATCAGCTGCCTCCTTGTCTGCTCTGGGAACACGGTGGAACTCGCAACCCTCGAAGGGGCCGCTGAGCTGCTGGATGAGGAAGCGGTAGCTTGCCATGTTGGAGTCCCTGGCGTCCCATTCGACAGAAACTTGTTACACCACCAGGTTTGAGTCGCCGAAGCAGATGAGCTGACGGATGCCAATCTCCTTGGCAAGCCGGATGCCATGAGCGAGCGCTTCGTACTCGGCGACGTTGTTGGAGGCGGCAAAGTGGATCTGGAGAGCACACTTGAGTTGGTCTCCTTTCGGAGACCTCAAGACGATGCCGGCTCGCAGACCGGTCCGCATCTTTGAGCCGTCGAAGTGCATCCGCCAATGCGTAGAGTCTGGAGGTGGTGGCTTGAACTGGGTTTCGGCCCAGTCGACTAAGAAGTCGGCCACCACCTGAGATTTGATGGCGGTGCAAGGCTCGTAGCGGATATCGTGGTCCGCCATGGTGATGGACCACTTGGCGATCCTGCCAATTGCATCACGGTTGCCCATGATTTCTGAAAGTGGAGCAGTGCTCACCATGGTGATAGCATGCTCTTAGAAGTATTGCTTTAACTCCTTTGCGGCAAGGTAAACACCATAACACATTTTTTGGTAGTGGGGATAGTTCTGCTTGGAGGCGGACAAGACCTTGCTGAGGTAGTAGACAGGGCGCTGCACTAAGAGTACCTTTCACTCCTCCTTGCGTTGAACTACTAGCACTACACTAACCACACGAGTGGTCGCTGCAATGTATATGAGTATGGGTTCCCTTTCAGCCGGCGCTGCCAAGATTGGCAGGCTCGAGATGACCCGCTTGAGGTCGCGGAAGGCTTCGTCTACCTGGTCGTTCCACTCGAATTTCGTCTTCTTCTTCATGAGCTGGTAGAGTGGAAGGGCCTTCTCGCCAAGCCGGCTGACGAACCGGCTAAGGGATGCCAGGAAGCCGGTGAACATTTGGACGTCTAGGATCCGAGCCGGCCGCACCATCCGCTCGATGGTGCCGATCTTCTCGGGGTTCGCCTAGATGCCGCGAGCGGACATGAAGAACCCCAAGAGTTTGCCGCCTGGAACTCCAAAGACGCACTTTTCCGGGTTGAGCCAGATCTTCTATTGGCGCAGGTTGGCGAACGTCTCCCGCAGGTCGTCGAGGAGGCTGAAGTGCTGCTTCGTCTTGACGACGATGTCATCCACATAGATGTGGATGTTTCTGTTGATCTGTGGCAGTAGGCACTGCTGCATGCAGCGTTGGAACGTCGCACCAACGTTCTTCAGACCGAACGTCATGGTGGTGTAGCAGTAGGCCCCGAAGAGCGTTCTGAAGGAGGTCTTCACGCGATCAGCTCGATCCAGCTTGATTTGATGGTAGCCTGAATAAGCATCCAGAAACGACAGCATTTCGCAGCCTGTAGTGGAGTCGATCACTTGATCTATCCTAGGCAACGCGAAAGGGTCTTTCAGACATACCTTATTCAAGCTAGTGTAGTCGATACACATTCGCCACGTGTTGTTCTTTTTCAGCATCAGGACTGGATTAGCTAACCAGTCCGGGTGGAAAACCTCCATGATGAAGCCGGCTGCAAGAGCTGGGTAATATCTTCTCCAATTGTGCGCCGCTTCCCCTCGGTGAAGTGGCGCAAAGGTTGTTTTACCGGCTTTGCATCCGGTCGCACGCGAAGTTTGTGCTCGACGTATTTCCTCGGAACACCCGGCATGTCCTTGGGGGACCATGCGAAGATGTCACGATTCTCAAGGAGGAAGTCGACGAGCTCGCATTCCTATTTGGGGCTGAGGCCAGCCCCAATGGTGACGCACTCCTTGGGGTTTGCAGGGTCGAGTGGCACCTGCTTGGTCTCTTTGGCCGGCTTGAAGGAGCCTTCGCCGGCCGACTGGGACGGAGGAGAAGGGATCGCCGGCTTCTCGGTAGCTTGAACCACGAGCCGGTCGATCTGTATCTTCTCCTAAGCAATCACCAGGGCGTCGGCCAGGCGGCTGCTGTCTTGGGCGTACTCTAGCAACTTCTTGTAGTCGCCAGCTATGGTGATGATGCCCTTCGGACTCGGCATCTTCATCTTCAGGTCGGCGTAGTGCGGGATATCCATGAACTTGGCGAGAGCCGGTCTGCCCAGCAGCGCGTGATACGGGCTGCTGAGGTCCACTACCTCGAACCATTGGACTCTTGGCGGAAGTGAGCCATGTCGCCGAAGAGGACGTCTAGCTGGATTTTGCCAATAGGCGAGCAGGACTGCCTAGGCACGATGCCGTGGAAGACAGTGCTAGTCGGCAGGACGTCCGTCTCCTTGAGCTCGAGCTTGCGGAGAGTGTCGAGGTAGAGGATGTTGATTCTGCTGCTGCCATCGACCAGCGCCCCGGAGAACCGGCAGGTGAGCCTCTTGGAGGCAAAGGTGGGGTCGAGGACGAGCGCGTATGAGCCCGGGTTGGGCATCACCGCCGGATGGTCTACCCGGCTCCATGTAATTGGTTTGTCAGACCAATGCATGTATTGGGGAACCGGGGGAACCGTGCCATTCACCTCGCCCCGTCTCTGGCGTAGGCTATGCTTGTCGTCGCCTTCACTAGTGAAGACGACGAATGCTCCATCTTGATGAGGGTAGTCGTCGTGGAGGCGGCCGTCGTCACGAGGCCGGCGGTGGTGGAGCCGGAGCAGGACCAGGAGCCGGAGCATGAGGCGCAGCCTGCGCACCTGGGGCAGCCAGCAGTCCCTCCCCTTGCGACAGCCGTCGTGCAAAGCTGCACTGTCGAAGGGTGTGGGTAGAAGGTTGTGCCCCAGAATGTATCTTGCAGGGGGCGTGAAGCAGCTGCTCGAAGGTCTGCTTGGGCAACCAGTTTGTGTTGGCCCTATTGGGTCGCTTCCGTTGAGAGCCGGCTTGAGGAGCCGACGTCTCACCCTCCACGCTGGCTGCCAACTTGTTGTTGCAGCGCGAATCTAGCTGATCCGCCTTGCGCTTGTTGTTGTTCTAGCCACCTTGACCATCTCCAGCCAGCTTGGGAGTAGCCGTCGTGGGGACAGCCTTGTCTCAGGAGGTCACCTTGAGTCGCATCGCCGAGTCGGCCGTGGCGTACTTGTCCGCCTTGGCCATGAGCACCGCCAGACAGGTGGGCTCGGAGCACATGAGCTTGTGCTTGAGGAGGGTGCCGTCTCGGCAACCATCGATGAAGTACTGGATGGCCTGTACCTCATGCACCCCCTCGCAGGAGTTGTGAAGCTCCGTCCACCGAGTGATGTAGTCGCGAAGGGGTTCGTCGTGCCTCTGGACGCACATGGCCAGCTCGCGAGGCCGGCCAGGGCGCTTGTAGGTGCAAGTGAAGTTGCGGACAAACGCCTCCTCGAAGTCCACCCATGAGTTGACGCTGTCGGCTGGAAGGCTGTTAAGCCAAGTCCGAGCCGAGCCGGCCAACATGAGTGGCACGTAGCGGACTGCTACGCGCTTGTTGCCCTTGGCAATGCCAACGACTGTGGTGTAGTCGATCAGCCAGTCCTCTGGCTTGGCAGTGCCATTGTACTTGGGAGTATCCCGAGGCAAGGTGAAGCCTCGGGGGAATGGCTCCCCTCGGATCCGGGGGCCGAAGCAGGCGGGACCGATGGGACTGTCCTCCTCCAGGAGGGCTGATTGGGCCAGGGCGTTGAGATGCTTGCGGGCGTCCTGGTCACCCTGAGGAATGCGAGCGCCGATCCGAGCTGCGATTGAAGAGGCACCTTGCGAACTGGTGGCATGGGTCCTCCCCGGATGAGGAACCTCATATGCCGAGTCGCTCTCGTCGCCTCCGTGACGCCTTCTCAAAGTATGCTCGCTCTGGTGCTGGGAGCGCCTGTCTTGACTTCCCTCGCCCCTCCGAGCGGAGGTGCGATGTGAGGAAGATCCCTCCGCGTGGTGAAGACTGCTAGGGTTGCAACGCGCTCCGGGGTTGGGTCCCGGGGACTCTGACCGGGCCTGACCGGGGTCAAGCCGCGTCTGCTGCTCGTTGGCGGTGTCAAGGAGATCCTTGACCCGCTTCTCCTGGAAGGCGCGCGCCTCGCCCTCCAAGTTCGGCATTTCATCCATGGCCGCCTGCGCCGCCCGCAAGTTGCCCGCACGGGTCTCGTAGACGGGCCGGTTGACGCCTAGGAACTCAGCAATGAACCGGCCGTGGCCGCGGACCGATCCAAGCCGGCTAGGGGCCTCGGAAATCGGAGTGAGACCGTATGCGGAGTTATACTCGCGCCACGTGGCCTCCATCCGACGCTTTGCCGAGGCGACGACAATGCTTGTGAGCCTCCTCCAGCGAGGCTCGGGCGTCGTTAGGGTTTGTGGAAGCGATGATGGGTGTCTTTAGGCCGGCGAGAGCGTCCTGAAGAGTATCAGCGGTGACAGCAGCAGGCTCACCAGCGTCTGCCGACGCCTTGCCATGAGCCATGCTGGTGCCAGCGCCGATGACCATCAGCTCCACGACGTTGGAGACGACGGCGACATGGTACGGGGTGGAGAACCCCACCGATGGCGGAGGGCTGTCGAAGATGAGTACGTTGCTGGGGTACACGTCATGCACATGCATCTCAGCGATAGAGAGCCTACTGAAGCTGGCGCATAGCGCCTCAACATCGAAGTCCTCGCCCAAGTAGCGAGGACCGTCGTTGAGACGCAGATCGCAAAAGAGAACGCTGAGGTTCAACATAGCAGCGACGACGACGCTAGGAGGCGCCTCGTCATTGGAATCTTCGTCCAAATCCGCATGGCGGACGGGGACGTCGATCATCATTGGAATCTTCGTCCGAATCCGCATGGCGGGCTGCACTGCTGGACCCGAGATCATGGAGGAGTCGAGGGGTGCGTGCTTGTGACACCGCGGCGCGCGCCACGACATGGGATTGGACCATTGCTTGGCTGCTTGGACAAGGACCACGTGAAGGCACCAGCCTTGCAAGGCTGGCACAGGCAACCGTGGTCAAGAGCTTCGAAGTGCACCCACGGGGTCATGCCGAGAAGCTGCCCCTGAGGTCTCGGTGGGGTCGGATGGCCAAAGGAACGCAAAGCTACATCCTAGCCAGATAAGAGTGAGTACTAAGAGGCGCTAGGGGGCTGTCACCCCGAGGCCCCATCGCACGTCGAGGGAGAGGGCCTCGGGGGCCGCCTGCTACAGGACCCATCCGCCGAGGGCGCAGGAAAGACGCGAAGGGCAGTGGAGGCCCTTGCGGAAGGAACAGAGGCACCCCAAGCATAACAGGCAACCACTACTTAAAGCAAAGGTATATTACATAATATCTAACACCTTTAAAGGGCCAAGTGATCCTTGATGGAGAAGGAAAGAGATAAAAAGCCTAAGCGGAGGAGGCGATGTCCTTGTCGTGGCCCCGGAGGCCCCAACACCAAGGCTGCCGCTCTCCTCAGAAGGTGCAGCCTAGACGAACCGCCTGATCATGAACTCCACATGTTGGCACACCTCGTCCTTGAGAGGGATCCGTAGCTCCGCGGGCATCAGATCTATCATGCAGCAAAGGTTGAAGGTGGGGTCCTCGTGGCGCAAGTTGGAGAAGATGCGCGTCAGTGTGTTGTCCAGGAGGTCGCGCGCGCTAGACTTGATGTCTCCGTCCACCTTGGAGACGCACGATTCGAGTGCATCCACCACCTTAAGGAAGAAATCGAGGTAGCCCGACTCTCCATGCACGCACGACAGCTCTGGGCATCCTCAACAAAGCGGTGGAGCGCGTCGTTCGTGCGACGGGCGAGATCCACGAACAGCTTGGCGCGCTACGACTCCATCATCTGCGATTGCGTGGCGTCATCCCTGGCCGCGTGCACGGAATTAGAAGCTTCTCCGACCTGTGCCTGAAGCGCCACCAACTACTCCTTAGATCCCTTCTCGCCATTGAGGGCGGTCTGGAGAGCATCCTGGGCACCCTGCAGTATGGCCCTGAGCGCGCCTACCTCCTCCTAGAGCGTGTCGCACCTAAGATGGAGGCAGTTTTCCCGTCGAGCGAGCTCGTCATGATGCTCCTCCAGGGAGGCTAGTCGCTCTCGGTCCACCCTCGCGTCCAGGTAGGCAAGGGCTTCATCACGCACTGTCGTGAAGGCGACCTTGTCCACAAGAACGTTCCTTTCGAGGGTCTCGAGGCGTTCTCGCTCCCCATCTTGATCTTAGGCGGTCGGGGCAGCCTCTCGCCCGCGGAGAGCCATGTCCTCCTCCCGCTTAGTGATAGCTGCCTCCCTGAGTTCCAGGTCCGCCTTGCGCCTCAGGGGCGGGCATGGTGGATTGGACTACGTGCCCCGAGGGCTATGTCATCACCCTGAGGGGGCTGCGGGTCCTCCGGGCCTCGTCACATGAAGCGTAGATGAAGAGGCCTCCCTTGGAGGCAGTTCCCGAGAAGACACCCCCGGTGGGCCAACGGGTGCCTCTGAGGTGTCTGCACCCTCGGAAGTTCAGACATCAGATTTACTGGGCGGGCAAGGTCCGCAAGAAGAAGCAATGGAGACTGCATACTGACTCATCGCTGGAAACCCAGCGCCGTCGCAACGGGGGCAATTGCAACTCCAAATGCCCCATGCGCACCTCATGGTTTGAGGCATCCCTTTTGGCCACCATGGGAAGAGAAGAAGGAGTAATAATGTGGAATTCACATAAGAATGATGAAGAAGCACAAGAGGGAGGCGGAAGGGAGAAGTAGTGTGGTGGCGGCTCCTCCCCATGAGTGTGGTCATTTTATATAGCCATTGCCATAGCCCCCGAGGAGTCATGGGAAACGGTGACGACATGCGCTCCGTCATGCGCCGCGTGCCATGCCTAGCGCACGAACGGTTGTGGCCTCATTCCCCCAATAGGCCATTCCACGTGTGCCGCGGGCAGAGGATCAGTCTTACGCGGGAACGATGGCGCAAATGGATGGCGCTAGTCAAGATGGGAATGATGGCTGACGCTGCATGCAGGGTTTACATCAACTCACTCGGGACAGTTGCCACAACATTGCCGGGAGGAGAAGAGCCTCGCAACCCGCCGGGCACCACGGGTCGAGCATGGCCCGCAATTGGTTCGGGCCTGCGCTGTTTCCCCTCACCCACCGCGCGGAGACGTGCACGACGCGGGCCCGGGGGCTACTGTCAGGCACCTAGGACCAGGGGTACCCAGGTCCGTCAGCCTGCGGCCATAGGCACGACGCGCTACGTGGGCCTGGTTTGGCCCGCCGGTGAGCCCGACAAGGCAGACCATCGCAAGGGGCCTCACCTCGCGAGGCAAGCACCCGAGGATCGTCGCCAGGGACCATAAGAGGTTGCCCGCTGCAAGGACGCGCCCTGAGGCCACCCTTGAGGCTCTCACGGGGTGGGCTCACCAAGGGGGATCTGGCAAGGGCCCCATGACCATGTTCCCTGCATGGGCAATACAGGTTGCATAGGCGGCACAGGAGCGGTGCCATCGGACACGGCCAACAAAACTTTCCCCTTTCGCGCTAAGGAAGCGGGGCCACCTGGTGGACCCCCAAACCGACCCCCAAAGGTTTCCCATTTGGTCCAAGAGGACCAAGGCCGGGGGCTCGGCAGGTAGAAGGTCACCCCTGAGCACACTAGTGCATCATGGCGAAGGGGTTTTGTAGGCGAAGACCGCCTTTGTCATGACAGGCCACAGTCTTGTCCCCTTTCAAAATGGCCCTTGTGGCAATCCTTCCTCCCGGGTGTTTTTGGCGGAAGAGTATCAAGGCCAGTATAAGAGTGAGGCTCGACCTCTATAACAAAAAAGCCCTCCCCATCATCGACACTAGGGCAAGAACCTGCATTTGTACTCGTCTTCCACCTCAAGCAATCCACACAAGCAGGAGTAATGTTTTGCACCACAAAGTAGCCAGAACCGGGGTAAAGTTCTCGCGTGTTCTTGTTTGATTTCCTTAGCTTGAGCCGTCTGAAAGTCGCACTGAAGTTGAGAGGTAGAACATGGTAGGAGAGCGAGCGCACCCCAAAGTTCGATCCTTTCTAGGTCTGCAGAGCGCCGATTCGGGCAATAGCCTATACAGTCTTCATGGCATCTCGCAAGCTCCGGCACTACTTGCAAGAGTGTTTGGTAACAGTTTAATCTGAGGTACCCTTGAATGACATTATCAACAATAAGGATGTCACCGGACGTACAGCTAAATAGACCATAGAACTATTACCCTTTCAAATCATGTACAAGCAACACCGAGCTATCAAATCTCAGGTGTTGGGTGACTTTCTAGGTGAATGGACGAAAGCTGAACTCCCTAAAGAGTATAGTACACATTCCCATTGGACGATGTACTTTGACGGCTCCAAGTCGCTTATTGGCCAAGGTGTTGGTGGCATACTTACATCCCCCACCTACGATAATATTCGGTACGTGTGGCAAGTCATGTATATTGATTCTAATAACGCGGCCTAATACGAAGCTCTCCTACATGGCTTAAGGATGTCATCTTCGCTGGGTGTACAAAGTATGGATGTGCGAGAGGACTCTAACTTCTCTATCTCTCAAATCAATGGCGAATTTGATGCCAAAAATCCAAAGATGACAGCTTATAGGAACGTTGTCCTCAAAATAGTAGCTTGGTTCGAAGGCGTATAGTTCCACTCTGTCTCTAGAGACAATAATCAGGGTGCCGAAATCCTCACCCACATGGGTGTCAAGCATGACTCTGTACCTAAAAATACCTTCATGTAATGACTGTTTAAGCCTTCCGTGGTATGGCAGGATGAGCATGAGGATATTGAAGGCACAAGAAAGGATCGAATTACTCCTCCTACAGTTGAGCCAAATGATCAAATCATCAATGAATCCGCATTAGAAGAAACACTCACGCCTCACGAAAAGATGGTCGTAATTGCGCCATGGACCGAACCTATATTCGGACTTATCTCCTACGTGAGGGACTCCCCTATGACCAAACAGAAGAAAGACGAATAGTTCGACGATCCAAGTCTTACAAAGTTCATGAAGGGGAACTCTATAGAAAAATAACTAACGGCATCGTCCAACGATGCATATCCGGAGAAGAAGGTAAACAACTGTAGGCTGAAATAGATGCAGGTATGGGCGGCCATCATGCAACAGCTAGAGCTCTGGTAGGCAAAGCCTTCCGAGTTGGCTTCTTCTGCCCAACAACTCAAGGAGATGCTCATTCGCTTGTCCAACATTGCGTTGGATGTCAACTCTTTGCAACTCAGAGCCACATGCATGCAATAGCTCTTCGGACAATACTAATCACTTGGCTGTTCATGTTCTAGGAGCTGGACATAGTTGGACCTGTGAAAGGGGGCTCCATAAAAAGAAATACTTATTGGTTATGGTCAATAAATTCACTAAATGGATCAAAGCTAGACGAGTAAGTTTTGCCAAGTCCGGACTGGTCATCAAGTTTATATCAGATATGGTTCAACGTTATGACGTCCCGCATACTATAATCATGGATAATTGGTTTAATTTCACAGCCGAGGAGGTTAAGGACTACTGTGTGAACTTGGGCATTAAGCTCGACTACGTCTCTATCTACCACCCACAAACAAATCGACTGGTCAAACAGGCTAAGGGTATCATCATGTGCGGCATTAAAACTCGTCTAGTGCAATTATCTCACCTTCGGCCATCTTGTTTATAAGGGCTTGTTGGACGCTAGTTGAATCGCTTTTTAAGAGGTGCAGTTGAGAATTTGGGCAGACCCCTTTGAATGGGGTCAAACAAAGGCATGTCTGCGATGTAGAACCATTTTGAGGTCCACTCTTCGGGAGCTGCACTCGAGGTCCCTATCGGATACCTAGTCCCAGCTATGTGCCATACTTTGGCTCCTCAAACTTAATAAATAGTCATGTCCTCAGTTCGGTGGACGAGGCAGAAAAACTTCTTCCACAATTTGAAATGGGATTCGCAACCTAGGAAAATCTCACAAAGAGCGTCAAACCCCGAGATCTCAAGGATGGATCCTAAGGTAAGGTGATGAAGTTGAATCCCGTAATACTCCAACATGCCGTGTAAAAATGGGTGAATGGGGAAGCGGAGACCTCGTAAGAGGAATGGAATGAAGCATACCCTCTCCGACGTGGTGGGCGTAGGGAATATCTCTGGGAACGCCTTGCTGTTTGCAGAGATCAACCTAGCGCGGGAGGGTGCTATATCTGAGTCAAGCAGCTACCCTTGCACCTCAAGGTCACACAGATGATGGCGCGAGACTGAACAACTAGCCCAATCTCTTGGGAGAGAACCATGAGGGTGCGAGGATGAGCCTGAGGCAGTCACCTGTCTTCATTGCGCTGGTGTTCTTCGCGACGCATTGGAAGTGATGGGGAGTGTTTATAGGGGGCACACATAGGTTATATGATGTGCAACTTCTATTCTTTGGATAAGAACCACTTATTTTCATTGGCGTGCATGCATCGAGGAGGTGGTTAAGTCTTTGAAAGGAAACTATTCACTTTTTGTGGGCCCTGCGATGTTTCATCAGTAGTAGATGAAGGAAAAATGCGGAAATGGATCAACCAAATATAAGGTGTAACTCGCCTCACAAGCCGTAGACCGAAGAAACGAGAAGATGGTGAGCCTAAACTGCGGTGTTGGAGGCTAGTTCGGGGGATACTAAGGGAGTCCGGGACTAGGTGGTCCTTGGGCCGTGTGCCTATTATCATGGGCCGGACTCTCGGGCATGTTCGGTCGTCACTTGAAGTATCGGAATCATGATAGACTCTTCCTTAGACTTGGCGTATGATCCAAGACAACATAGTAATTAACATATTTCTTCTCCATTGTAACGAACTTGGGGCGACATAGTAATTGACATATTTCATCTTAAAAGAGATTCGAGTAAAATCAAAGAAATTCGACACTAGACGTCAAAGTTTTTATTTTTGAACCGCATCAATTCTACTCATCATACAAATCATCCCAAAGGCTTTACTTGGCACGAAAAATAATTAAATCATTAAAATACAATAATTACATAGGCAATAATGATGTTATCACAAACAAACAGGAATAAATGATAACTATTGGGTTGTCTACCAACAAGCTCTTTCTTTATAGCTATTAAGATAGGCTTGAGATAATAATGATGCTCACATGAAAGACAAGAATTGAAGCACAAAGAGAGCATCATAAATCATGTGAAAAACACATTTAATTTGTAAGTGCATCTAGTGCCCCTTAGTGATTTTGGTGGTTTGAGGACTTATAGGTTAAGTATCTAATGTGTTTTTAAGTGTACACAGGATCTATAAGTCATTGAGGAGTTTGAGATATTTGAAGAATATCGACCCCTAAAAATATATGTCTTCAGTTGAAGAAATTGGTCTGAAGCTGAAGAAATGAATCGCGAGGAATCTGCGATGAAATTGATATTCCTCATGAAGATATTGATATTGAGAAATTGGTGATTCCTGAAGAAAATCGTTCTGAAGAAATTGAAGCGTGAAGATTTTCGCTTTCTGTTTTACTTTCTTCGCATTTGATGAATAGGAACACCGTACTGTTAAAGGGGGTCAAAGTAACACTATGGAATAGATTTCCTCATGATGCTCAACCCAAGCCAAATTCTACCAAAAGCCTCAAGTGAGGAATATGAGTGACATGAGGACTCTCACAGTTGAGAGTCCCGACCGTTTCGATAAGCCACGCCAAGTCACTGATCTTATCCACTCCAACGGTCATATTATTTAAGGGCATTAATGTGAAATCATGTCGGGATGCTCCCAGGCTATAAATAGCCGCCCCCCACAACCACTAGCTGGTTGGCTGCTCCGCTAGAAACTGACACTTGTCATAAGAGCAACCCAATTCCTCAGAGCTTTCGAGAGTAAATCATCAGTGAGGAAATACACCACCCACTGAAACCACAAACCAAATCTAGTGATTGAGCATCACTGAAGAAGTTGTTCCTGTGTGGGACTGAAGCCTTTTACCTTTGAGGACTGTGCATCCTCCAGACGGTTAGGCGTCATGGTCTAGAGCAATCCAGCAGTCAATTGTGGATCGCCGGGTGACCGAGTTTGTGAGGGTTTGGAAGTCTGCCCTGAAGACTTACCACGAGTGTTGGGCGAGGACTGTGTGTCCTTAGCTCAAGGAGAATACGGTAGGGACTGTGTGTCCCAGGACTGGGTGTCCTTTGGTTTCAATACCAAGCCGCTCCAAACCAGATGTACAACTGTCACAGCAGTTGGAACTGGGTCATCAACAACAGTCTTCACCAAGAATCGGGTTCTAATTCCTCAACTCTTTACATTCTCTGTATTATGTGTTGATGACTTTCACTGTGACTCTTTGAAGAATTTGCTGAAGACTTTCTCTGAATTTCCTCAACCCCAAATTCTTCACTTGAGTAAATCATCATCTGTATTCTGCGTGCCTGCTTGCTGTGCAATCTGTTTTCATAATCTTCACTCTGTAATACTGCCACTGTGAATGATTGCACAACTGATCCTTAACTGTTTCCGCTGTAAGTTAGTCATCAGTGAGGAATTTCCTCAAAAGGAATTTCCTCAATGATGAAATTCTAAAAATCTCCTATTCACCCCCCCTCTAGTCGATATAACGCACTTTCAATTGGTATCAGAGCAAGGTACTCCCTTGTTCTGTGTGATTTTGGTTTAACCACCTGGAGTTTTAGTTATGTCGACTGCAGGCATGTTTAAGGTGGCTGCAGCATGTCCTACCTATGAGGGAAAGAACTTTCCCTTCTGGAAGAACAAAATGCAAATGCATCTACAAGCTATAGACAATGATCTCTGGTATATTGTGGAAAATGGTGTCCCCATCATTTCTGCTAGTGTCACTGCAGCTGATGTGAAGAAATTCAAGCAACTCGATTCTCAAGCGAAGAACATCATCTGTGGTCATCTGAGCCCTGGCCAGTTTGGAAGAGTAAGTGCCTTAGGCTCTGCAACACTGATCTGGGAGAGACTGTGCAAGGTAAATGAAGGAGTATCAACCCAACGCGACTCTCGTGTTGATATTCTTCGCAATCTCTTCAATCGCTTCAAGAGACATGACAATGAAAGCTGTCAAGACACCTTTGATCGCCTCACTGACATATCAAATGAACTGCAAGCACTGGGAGCTCGAGACATCACTGATCACGAAGTTGTGAAGAAACTGCTGAGATCTTTGGATTCTTCATTTGACACTTTAGTTGTGATGATTCAAGAAAGACCAGACTACAAGATGCTAGATCCTGCTGATATCCTCGAAAGGCTAAATACTCATGAATTCCAGCTAGAAGAAAAGAGAGATCTATATGGACAAAGCTATTCCAGACCACGTGCACTGAAGGCAAAATCAATTTCCTCATCTGAAGAAGAAGACACAGATGACAGCAGTTGTGACCTGAAGAATTTGGTCAGGAACTTGCAATGCTTGTGAGGAAATTCCAGAGATTTACACGACGAGGCCAGTTCGGTAAATCATCAAGAAGAGACATGAGGAAATCAGAATCTGCATCTGAGGACTACAAGAGACGGACCTGTCACAAGTGCAAGAAATCACGTCATTACATTGCTGATTGTCCTCGCTGGGGAAAGGAATCAAAGAAGAAGAAATACAAGGATGACAGTTCTGATGACTCAAAGAAGAAAAAGAAATCTTCAAAATCCTCATCTTCAAAGTCCTCCTCACACAAGAAGACTAGCTTCAGAAAGGCTCGGGCACTTATTGGCAAGGAAATGGATTTCGAGGCAGAATCAGAAGAATGTGATGATGAAGAAGGCTCTGGAGAAGATTCAGAATCCGGACAGGCTAGTCTTGCACTAGCAACCAATTTCGTCAGAAAGTCAATCTTCAATCATGAAGATAATGAGTGCACCATCCATACTGATGACTATGCTGATGACTTCGCTCCAATCTATTGCTTCATGGCAAAAGGTTCAAAGGTATCACATAATGCCACCTCATCTGATTCAAGTGACTGTGAACATGATGGTTACAAAAAACCCAGTTACAGTAAACTTGCCATCATTGCCACTAAACAACAAACTGCTCTAGAAAAGCTTCAAAAACTGCTAGACAAAAGTGATGATCTGTTGAATGATGAAAAGAATCTTAATCAAATCCTCGCTGATGACATGAAAAATCTTCAGTCTAGATTTGATATTCTTCAGGATCGTTATGATACACTCCTCACTGATCATGAGAAGCTTTCCTACGAATTTCTTCAAAGGAAGCTTGATCTTGAGAAGCTGAGGATGTCTTATGATGATCTTCGTACTGAAAATGATTCATTACTAGCTCAACAGATCAGCGCTAGTCAAGTTGAATTTATTCCTCCATGTCTTAAATGCATTGATCGTGAAACTGCTAATTCTTCACCAGAATCTTCAAATGCTACCACTGCTACAAATTCTTCAACTGCACCTGTTGTGTCTATTTCCTCACTTGAGGAAAACACAAATGTCACTGATGAAAATGCAGGGTTGAAGGAATTGTACTTGACAGGCATGTACAAAAGCCTTAAAGGACATCAAATCCTTTGTGATGTGCTCAAAAAGCAGATCTTGAACAGGAACCCGAGGAAAAAAGGAATTGCCTTTGAGAGGAAACTGAATGCTGATGGATCTTATTGGAAACCTGAGCAGTATCCCAAAACCTCATGGGTTGCTGCTACTGGGCCTCCTTTTGATCCATCTAATCTAACTGGCTTCTCATGTGAATTATCCTATTCCTCTGATGAGTCATTTGATTCCAACTATAAACTGTTCAAAAATCAATCTGGTGAAGTATTTGCTCGATATGTTGGAACTAACTGCAAGAATGGCCCTCCTCTGAGGAAAATCTGGGTTCCCAAAAGTTGTCTTGAAAATCTTCAAGTGAATGTCCTCATGACATCACCTCTGAAGAATCTGAACCCCAGATCAAATTCCTCAGGAGGACCAAAGTCTTCAAGAGGATCAAAATCCTCAACTGGTCAAAACTATGCTCATACCCGTGCTTATGCGTCTAACATGCAGGGAAACTACAAGGAATATGATTATGAGCGCTATTCTTCAAATCATTATGTTCATAAATCCTCAAACCAGTTCTCTGCATACTCATATGAGTACTTTAACCCCCCTACTGTTAAGAGAAGTGCATTAGCTTCAATGCCACCTTTCTCATATGGTGCTCGCAGGATGATGAACGCTTTGCCACCCCTTCATATGTGGGTGGTGAAGAAATCAAACTAATCACTTCAGCAGGTCAGGTCTCCAGATGAAAATCATCATCTGAAGAATTTGCTGGATACCTGAGGAAATACTTGATAGGACGCAAGCTAATGATTTATGAAATAGAAATATTTCACACGTCCTTACATTTCTGTTATGATGAAATTAGTATCATATTCTTCAAACTTGAAGCATATGAGATGGTAAGCTGTACTAATTCATCTGCAGGATGACAAACCCAAAAATACTGAGTGGGTTCTCGATAGTGGCTGCACACATCACATGACTGGTGATAAAAGCCTACTGATGAATATGCCACTAACTCCATCACCTCTGAAGCAAATCACATATGCTGATAAAGGTAAAAGCAAGGTATTGGGACTTGGCAAAGTAGCTATTTCCAAGGATAGGCATATGGACAAAGTGATGCTTGTTGAATCCCTTGGTTTTAACCTCATGTCAGTCTCGATGCTTTGTGATCTTGATATGATTGTTATCTTTGGTAGATATAGATGTGTAGTCATCATGGAATCTGACAGATCCAAAGTCTTCGAAGGTGTAAGAAGAGGGGATTTGTACATTGTTGACTTCTCTACAGGTCCTCAACCGGCCACTTGCTTACTAGCAAAAACCTCAGAAGGATGGCTGTGGCACCGAAGACTAGGTCATGCAGGCATGAGGAATTTGCACACACTTGCGAAGAAGAAGCATGTCATTGGCATCGAATCTGTCAAATTCCTCAAGGATCATCTCTGTGGTGCTTGTGAATCTGGGAAAATGACCAGATCCAAGGATCCCTCCAAAACCATCATGACCACTACCCGTCCATTTGAATTGCTTCATATGGATTTGTTTGGACCTACTCACTATGCAGCACTAACCAATGCAGCATCTCTATATGGCCTTGTCATAGTTGATGATTATTCCAGATACACCTGGGTGCATATCATAGTGTATAAAACCGAAGTGCAGGAAATCTTCAAACGATTTTCTTCAAGGGCCTCGACGAACTTCGGCATCAAGATCGAACATATTAGGAGTGATAATGGAACCGAGTTCAAAAACACTGGTCTTGATGATTATCTTGATGAACTTGGTATTACTCACGAATTGTCTGCTCCTTATACTCCTCAGCAGAATGGTGTCGTCGAAAGAAAGAACAAGACTCTGGTTGAAATGGCAAGCACTATGCTTGAAGAATATCAGACTCCTCGTCGCTTCTGGCCTGAAGCAATCAACACTGCATGTCATATCATCAACAGGGTATATCTTCACAAATTCCTCAAGAAAACCTCATATGAACTCCTCACTGAGAAGAAACCCAATGTAAGTTATTTCAAAGTCTTCGGTGCAAAATGCTGGATTAGAGATCCTCACCATAGCTCAAAATTTGCACCTAAGGCACATGAAGGTTTTATGCTTGGTTACGGAAAGGACTCGCACACCTACAGAGTCTTCAACAACTATCACAACAAAGTTGTTGAGACTGTAGATGTGCGGTTCGATGAAACTAATGGCTCGCAAAGAGAGCAATTGCCTTCTGATCCAGATAAGCTGTCTCCTGAGGAAGCAATAAAGCTTAAACCTACTGAAGACATTGTTCCCACTGAGGAAATTGGTGAAGAAACAATCCCCATCGCTGATGAAAGACAAGAAGATGTTCCTGAGGAAATTGCTACAACACCACTTCCTCAGCCCAGACAAAATCCTCAACCAGCTCATCCGAGGATTGCAAATGAAGTAGAACTTGACAAAATCCTCAACGACATCAACGCGCCAGGTCCTCTCACTCGCTCAAAAGCTTCACACTTAGTTAACTTTTGTGGGAATTTCTCTTTTCTATCTATCACAGAACCCTCAAAAGTAGCTGAGGCTTTTCTGGAACTGGAGTGGATCCAAGCCATGCAAGACGAACTTCTTCAATTCAAGCTGAATGACGTATGGGAGCTCGTCAAACGACCCGATCCTCGCAAGCATAACATCATCGGCACCAAGTGGATTTTCCGAAACAAGCAAGATGAGGACGGTCAAGTGGTGAGGAACAAGGCACGACTTGTAGCCCAAGGCTACACCCAGGTTGAAGGAATAGATTTCGATGAAACTTTTGCACCTGTTGCTAGACTTGAAGCTATTCGAATTCTACTTGCTTATGCTAATCATCATAACATCATCTTATATCAAATGGATGTGAAAAGTGCATTCCTCAATGGTAAGCTTGAGGAAGAAGTATATGTTGCTCAGCCCCCAGGTTTTGAGGATCCAAAGAATCCAGACAAAGTCTTCAGACTCAAGAAGGCTCTGTATGGCCTCAAGCAAGCCCCTTGGGCATGGTATGATACATTGAAGGAATTCCTCATGAAGAAAGGCTTCAAACCTGGTTCACTTGATCCAACTCTTTTCACAAAATCTTATGATAATGAACTGTTTGTATGTCAAATTTATGTTGATGATATCATATTTGGTTGTACTGACAGAAGATACAGTGATGAATTTGCCTATATGATGAGTGAACAATATCAGATGTCTATGATGGGGGAGCTAAAATTCTTCTTAGGTCTTCAAATTCGTCAACAAAACAATGGAATCTTCATATCACAGGAGAAATACCTCAAGGATGTTCTGAGGAAATTCGACATGCATGAATGCAAAGGTGCCAAGACTCCAATGCCTACCAACGGTCACCTCGGCACTGATGAAAATGGTAAAGATTTCGATCAGCAGGTATACCGTTCTTTGATTGGCTCTTTATTGTATCTATGTGCATCTAGGCCAGACATAATGCTTAGTGTTTGCATGTGTGCACGTTTTCAAGCAAAACCGAAGGAATCACACCATAAGGCTGTGAAACATATTCTTCGATACTTAGCTCACACACCAACACTAGGATCATGGTATCCCAAGGGCTCCAATCTTCATCTGGTAGGGTATTCTGATTCAGACTATGCTGGTGACCGTGTGGATCGCAAGTCAACATCTGGCACATGCCATTTCCTCGGAAGATCACTTGTTTGCTGGTCCTCAAAGAAGCAGAACTGCGTATGACTCTCCACTGCCGAAGCTGAGTACATTGCTGCTGGTTCTTGCTGTGCTCAATTACTATGGATGAAGCAAACCCTCAAGGACTACGGCATCAACATGAAGAATGTGCCTCTCTACTGTGACAATGAGAGTGCTATCAAGATTGCCTACAACCCAGTACAGCACTCGAAGACCAAGCACATCCAGATTCGTCATCATTTTCTTCGGGACCATGTCCTCAAGGGCAATATCCTCATCGACCATGTGAAGACTGATGATCAACTGGCTGATATCTTCACTAAGCCCTTGGATGAGAAAAGGTTTTGCAAGTTGCGGTGTGAGCTAAATATCTTAGAGTCTTCAAATGTTTTGTAAAAACATGCACACATCCTAATACTTATGCAAAGTTGATGACTTAGATGTGCAACACATGATGAAATGATTTTCTTCAACCGATGAAGAAAGTCACTCTGAATGTGAAGAAATTAACGAAGAAATTGATTCTCAGGGCCCTACGACAATTGTACGCGGCGTCTGTAATCAACTTTCTTATATGGTGGGCAACGCCACCGCCAAATGTGAAATTCCTCAAGTTGATTTTCTTCAAATGATCAAATTCCTCACAATGCATTTTTCTTCAAAACAGTTGTTCTTCATTGTGATGATCTATTGCAAAATCTTCAAAAACACTTGATGACTTTCATTTGCCTAGGTAGACTGAGATTTCTAGTCCTCAACAGCATTCACTTATTGCTATTTCTTCAAGTTGATGTTTCTGCTAAGTGAATGTGATCGGACCCGATCTTCCCTCTATGCTATACTTATCCAGTCTATTCAATTCTTCATATGCGTTCTACTTGAAACTTTGTTCCAAATCCTCACTGCATCCTTGTCAGCTGATGATTTTGTAACGAAAATCCTCAAATCTTCGAAAAATTGTTTTCTTCAAAGGAACAGTAACTGAACCCCCACTTCCCACGATTGGATAGCCACGATCTCCACTATCTCCACCGCATCGTACGGGAGCTACACGTGTCCTGCGGAGACGTAGAGGCAAGGGCTATTCGGTCCGAAATTTTCGCGCCAAACAGTAACTTTCGGGCTATAAATATGTCCTTAACCCCCTCGGTATAATCTTCTTTGCCTCATCGCTCTCCTGCCACAGCACACCGAACCCTAGCGCCACCGCTGGAAGTCTTGACGCCGGCAAGGAAGAGCTTCACTGCCTCAACCTTCTCGCCGCCAGGATCACGCCGGAGACGGAACATCTACGTCCGCCGCCGCCGTAGACGTCCTCTGCTGCCAAGTTAGGGTACATTGGACACTTGACCGAAGAGCCTCTTCAACGTCACCTTTTTGTGTTCTTCGTTCGCACCTTCCAGGGTAAATATATCCCATTTTTACAACAGATTAGATCTAAAATTTTACCTCTCCCTTGTGAAATCTGTTTTACTTCAAGATACGATGCGCACATGATTCCTCACACACTATCCATCACCACAATCATTGATGAACTAGCTAAGCATCTAAGATTTTCACGAGATTCCTCAATTGTGCGAATTTTCGGATCTGTACTACTCTGGAACCCAAGAACAGAATGCTTAAGCAAATTCCTCAACCACTGGTTATATTCCTCAAACTGCCAAACCTTTTATTTTTCTTCAAATTTGAGAACGCATATGACCTCTCCAAATTCCTCGCAACTATACTCTGTTCACAGGTACACACATGTCAGCTGATGAATCTCTCGGTTCTCATCACATTAACTCATTTGCAGCGTTTCTGGAAGAAGCTCTTCAAGGCTCATCAGAATCCTCAAGAGTTCAAAATCCTCAGAAAGTTCCTCGTCTCAAGAAAATGGAGGAAGAAAGGAAACAGAAGGGAGGAAAGAAACTGGAGCAGAACACAGCTGTGGACATTCCTGATGACATATACCTGGACTACTGCACGCCTGATGATGAACCTGAGACTATGCCTAAAAGGAAGATTAGGCTGCAGAAAATTGAACGCAGATGGGCAAAGGAGTGGAAGGAGTACAGGTTTGTGACTCCAAAGTATGCGAAGAGATTCGCCTTGAAGCCTCCTGGCAGAAGGGCCCCGCTTGAGGATCATCAAGTTGCTCATCCCTCAAGTCTTATGACACTTGATGACTACCCAGAGGAAAAAGAAAGGCATCTGGCCAAGCTCAAGAAGCAAGCAGAAACAGCAGTGAAGAAATTTCATGAATCTTCAACTGCTGCCTCCGGTGCTGCTCATTCCTCAGCAGCAGAAACCTCAGGCTCCGAGATTCCTCAACCAAAGTCTGTGCCAGCAAAGGCAAAAGCTTCAAAACCCCAAGAAAAGTTTGCACAGGCTTCAGTCACCAAACCCTCAGCTCCAAAACCCTCGGTTCCAAAACCGTCCACACCAAAACCATCAGCGCCAAAACCCTCAGCACCAATCTCATCTACACCAAAGTCCTCAGCTCCACCTCCAAAGCCAGTACAGAAGAAAGTCGTGAAGACTACGACGGCCAGCTCTAGCTCCTCACTCCCAGCTGCAACTAGCTCGGAGACAAAGTCTTCAACACCCCTTGTGAAGACTTTGGCTACTACTGAACCTGCACGTCTGCCCAGCCCAAGCAAAATCATCACAGTCCCGTCTGCATCAGAGGGAAGTGAAGAATATGATGATGAAACTCTGGAAGCCATCATCAGGAACAAACAAGAAAGGGTAGCACAAGCATCAGGCAGTGCTATTCCTCTGGCGATGGACACCAAGGTCCTCTTCGATTTCATCAACGTGTGGTATGAAGACCCAAACACACCCATTGATGATTTGAAACTTCCTCCTGGTGTAAGCCACATGGTGGATACTTTCATAAACGAAGCCAAGTGGAAGGAACAGAAGGCCAAGCAGGCAAAGATTGCAAAGGCCAGAAAGGAGAAATTCCTCAGGCAAAATGTTCTCAAACTGACGCCTGAAGCATTGGTGTCCACCCAGGCAGAACTGCAAGTCCTAACTGACAAGTGTGAGAAACTGTCAGACCGCACAAGCATCAAACGCAATTTCATCAAGCTAGCCACTAGTGCTGTTGATGACTACAACAGACGTCACCCCCCACCAGCACCAACTCCTCAGCCCCTGGTTGAACAGCCAGAAGATACATCTCCTGTTGAGGAGGAAATTCCTCAAGCTGAGGAACAACACCAAGAGCGCCGTGCTGATGAGCCGGCTATTGAAGAAATCATCACTGAGACCGCTCCTGATGAATCTGCAAACCCTGATGAAACTGCTATCGATTCAGCTGCTTCACCAAAGCAGGCTGATGACTCTGTTCCAGCTGGTTCCTCACTGCCAGCTGAAGAATCTGTTAAGAAAACACCTTCACCAAAAACTTCAAAGGTGAAGAAGTTAATCCCGTCTGCATCAGACGCGAAAAAGACAAGGGCTGTTGAGAAGGAAGCGAAGAAGAGAAAAGCTTCCTCAGCAGAAGAAAAGATTGAGGCAAAATGCCTCAAGGAAATTGAAGAATCTGCCCCACTGGACCCGGTGCCTCTTAATGTTGCACCCTCATTTGAAATGGTCGTCGTTGGTGACCACACTACGAGGGCAGATGAGGAAATGAAGGATGCTGCCTCTGAGGAGCATACTGATGAGGAAATACAGATTGATGACAGTCCTCAACCTCATATTCCTCAGAAAGAAACTACTGAAGCCTCAGCTGCAGCAGCTGATGAAACTGCTTCTGCCACAAAGTCAGCTGATGAAAATCAAGCTGAAGAAAATGTCTAGTCTGAGCAGGCTCCTCCCACTGAACAAGCTGATCAAACTCCTCAAGCTGAGAAGGATGAAGAAATTCCTCAGCCTGATGCTCAGCTAGAACAAGAAATTCCTCATCATGAGGAAACTGCTGAAGAAAATGTTCCCGCCCCTGACAATGAATTCATTGTCCTCAACGCAGAATCTGCCATGGTTGTTTCCCCTCCCATTCCTCAGCACAATCTCAATCCAGTTCAGCGCCTGCCTTTCTCGAAGAGGCCAAAGTTTCAGAAAGAGAATTTCTTTGAGGAACGCATGTATTTCATCGGCGAGAATCCTTATGAGAGGCCTCAAATGAGGCATCTGAAGTTTTGGACAAGGAGTAAGATGAACTACTATGCCTCTATGCTCTGTGGCCACAACAAGATATTCCAGCACAGGCACATTCCTCATGATGAACTTGAAGAGATTCCCTGCATGGAACCAGTCCTCAGTGTACTACATGATGCAGGTTTGCTCCCTATGTGCTCAGACATATCAGATTGGAATAGTGAGCTAATTCTTCAGTTCTATTCAACTCTGCACATCTCCGGCAATGCTGATGACATCAACACTTGGGTGTTCGACTGGATGACCCAAAATACTCACTACAAGGCTCCAGCGTCTGAACTCCTCAGAGAACTGCCCGTGCCAATTCCTTCAGAAGGGGTAGTGAAGCTTTATGGTGAGCGTGAGCTGCCAAATGGAATGATGGAAGTCCTCATGAAGCCTTTGGCTGCAGGAAAACCCTCAAGAACCACATTCCTCGTCCATGAGCTAAAGTACACACCACGGTCTGTCTACCGCATTCTTTGCAGTGTGCTAGCGCCAATCAAAGGCCATGATGATGACGAAGATGTCGTCGGCCTCATGAAGAATATCCTCTTCAACATCATTCACGGTATCCCCATGAATATCCATGATTTCTTCTCGAGGACTTTGGCTGACAATGCAATGTGCCCATATGATCACAAAATTTATGCACCATGGATCATGAGATTCCTCAGGACAAGGACAGACATCAACTTTCACGCAGATTTCCAGAACCATGTTGGTTATATGCCTCCTATTCGAGTCAACAAGAAGACTTTCGAGCCTATTGAGGGAAAAGGAAAGTCTGTAATTGATGAAGGAAGCAGGCCTCTTGATGGTCAATTTAAAGAGCCAGATGCATATTCCTCATGGGACGACACTGAGACTCGTCCGCCAAGCCCAGTTCCTCCTCGCGTGCTAAACACCAGAGAGCTTCTTCTCAGTCTTCATCAGAAGGTGGATCACAATCACAAATGGGTCAAACGCCAGTTTCGTGCCATTGTGAAAACCCTCACTGAGACACAGAACAGTGTGAAGCTTAATCATCACTATCTGCATGAGGTTTTTGATCGCACCTGGGCTACACTTGCACATCTGAAGACCCAGAATGAGCTTGAAGAATTGAACTTTGAGCAGGACTTTGACTGGTCGTGGCCTCCCAAGAAGAAGTTCAGGTCCACACCAGTGCCAGATCTTGAAGACAGCTCCTTCTCGTCCTTCCGCACCGCCGAATCTGATGAGGAACAACTTGACACCGCGACAGGCCCAAGGAAGAAGACTACACCAAAGAAGTGCCAAGGATCTTCATCAACTGCCAAGCAATGAAGTCTTCACGGGCGTTAGTCCTCAGTTTGTCCCTTTTTGTCCCTTGATGACAAAGGGGGAGAAGCTTGAGAGTTAGTCTTCAAACGAGATTTATTTTTGGGGCTTATGAACTATATTTAAGTTACAAACTCTTGGCTCTTCTGAAGTTTTTATGTAATGAGTTGTAACTTAAGCCCGATGGTACTCTGATGCTTTTGAACGTTTTTCTTCGCATGCTTATTCCTCAAGTTTTAATGCACGCATGCTGAAATTCGTCAGATACCATTTGTCATGATGCATCTTCTTTTTCTTCATATGATATGTTATATGTATGCATGATTTACAAGATTCAGGGGGAGATCTCCATGATATAAATCATCAATGTGCGTATGCTATAAAAGCAAAATCCTCAAGGTATGCACATCTTCAGGGGGAGTCTCTGTGAATCTTGTTTTCAAATTCCTCAAATGAGTATTTACACTTCATATCTTTGATCCCTGTTGAAGACTTAACCTAATTGTCATCAACCACCAAAAAGGGGGAGATTGTAAGTGCATCTAGTGCCCCTTAGTGATTTTGGTGGTTTGAAGACTTATAGGTTAAGTATCTAATGTGTTTTTAAGTGTACACAGGATCTATAAGTCATTGACGAGTTTGAGATATTTGAAGAATATCGACCCCTAAAAATATATGTCTTCAGTTGAAGAAATGAATCGCGAAGAATCTGCGATGAAATTGATATTCCTCATGAAGATATTGATATTGAGAAGATTGGTGATTCCTGAAGAAAATCGTTCTGAAGAAATTGAAGCGTGAAGATTTTCGCTTTCTGTTTTACTTTCTTCGCATTTGATGAATAGGAACACCGTACTGTTAAAGGGGGTCAAAGTAACACTATGGAATGGATTTCCTCATGATGCTCAACCCAAGCCAAATTCTACCAAAAGCCTCAAGTGAGGAATATGAGTGACATGAGGACTCTCACAGTTGAGAGTCCCGACCGTTTCGATAAGCCACGCCAAGTCACTGATCTTATCCACTCCAACGGTCATATTATTTAAGGGCATTAATGTGAAATCATGTCGGGATGCTCCCAGGCTATAAATAGCCGCCCCCCACAACCACTAGCCGGTTGGCTGCTCCGCTAGAAACTGACACTTGTCATAAGAGCAACCCAATTCCTCAGAGCTTTCGAGAGTAAATCATCAGTGAGGAAATACACCACCCACTGAAACCACAAACCAAATCTAGTGATTGAGCATCACTGAAGAAGTTGTTCCTGTGTGGGACTGAAGCCTTTTACCTTTGAGGACTGTGCATCCCCCAGACGGTTAGGCGTCATGGTCTAGAGCAATCCAGCAGTCAATTGTGGATCGCCGGGTGACCGAGTTTGTGAGGGTTTGGAAGTCTGCCCTGAAGACTTACCACGAGTGTTGGGCGAGGACTGTGTGTCCTTAGCTCAAGGAGAATACGGTAGGGACTGTGTGTCCCGGGACTGGGTGTCCTTTGGTTTAAATACCAAGCCGCTCCAAACCAGATGTACAACTGTCACAACAGTTGGAACTGGGTCATCAACAACAGTCTTCACCAAGAATCGGGTTCTAATTCCTCAACTCGTTACATTCTCTGTATTATGTGTTGATGACTTTCACTGTGACTCTTTGAAGAATTTGCTGAAGACTTTCTCTGAATTTCCTCAACCCCAAATTCTTCACTTGAGTAAATCATCATCTGTATTCTGCATGCCTGCTTGTTGTGCAATCTGTTTTCATAATCTTCACTCTGTAATACTGCCATTGTGAACGATTGCACAACTGATCCTTAACTGTTTCCGCTGTAAGTTAGTCATCAGTGAGGAATTTCCTCAAAAGGAATTTCCTCAGTGATGAAATTCTAAAAATCTCCTATTCACCCCCCCTCTAGTCGATATAACGCACTTTCACTCACATGCTTCCTATCATAGGCATTTTATAAGCCAACTAATTCTCAAGACAAGAAGTGTTTAACATATGCAAGTACAAAGATTGAAGCATTAACAATTTAATCATCAAGAGAAGTAAGTGAGTAACATGAAAACTTCTATATTCATATTTGCCTCTCTCATAATAAGTACACTTAGGGTCATATTAAATTTCAACAATATAGCTATCATGTAAAACATTCTCTTTATGATCCATATGCATACAAGTCTTATAATATTCCAAGGTAGTGGGATGATTATTACCTAAAGTTGACGCTCTTACAAACCATCTTTTAGTAGTGTTGCAAATATGAAAATAAATAATAGATTCATCATGAAGCATAGAATTATCAAGGTCACAAGCAACATCATGATTATCACCCCGATCATGATTATTAGCACATTGATATTCAAAGAATTTATACTAACAACATGGCAATCTTGCTTTTCATTTAAGGAATTGTCATGCATCACATTATAAATTTCACAAGTTTTAGATTCATGATTTTCAAGAAAGACCTCATCAATATAATTTAGTGCACTCTCAGTAGCAATTGTTTCAACATAAATGAGTCTTTTGAAAAGATTAGCTAGTGGATGAGGATCCATTTATCTTAATCTTTCCATTTTACTTTCTGTTTTGGTGTGACAAAGGTAAACATAACATAACTAGGCAAGCAAGCAAATATAAATATTTTTGTAGTTTTGATTTTTATGAAGCAAGCGAAATATAACAACAAATAATAAGAAGAACAAGTGAATGCTAATTTATGTGAAGTTACATGATAGTTGGTGATGATATTACCTCGCAACAGCGCCAGAAATCCTTCCTGATACTTGTGATATGCGTTTGGTTTTCCATGAAGAGGAACGGATTATCACAACATAATGTGTGTAAGTATTTGCCTCAGTTATAAAACCAGGGTTTATTGACCCAATAGGAATATGAACCACAACTATCTTCAGCGGCTGCAGCCAGAACCAGGGCTCCGCTGACCTTGAAATGTTCAAACTCTATGGTGCTCTTGCTCTCCTACCCTGTTCTACCTCTCAACTTCAGTGCGACTATCCGACGGCTTGAGCTGAGGAAAGAAAACGAGAACACACAAGCAGTTTACCCAGGTTCGGACCGCCTTGCGGTGTAAAATCCTACTCCTGCTTGTCTGGATTGCTTGAGGTGGAAGATGAGTAGAAGGCGGGTGCTTGCCCTAGTAGAGACGGGATCATATCAAGAGAGCCTGCTATAGAGGTCGGGCACCTCTTTTGTACTAGCCTTGGTCCTCTTCCCCCGAAAATATACTTGGCTGGAATGGTCACCACAACGGCCATTTTTAAGGGGACATGACTACGACCTGCCCTGACAAAGGTGGTCTTCGCGTGCAAAATCCCTTCGTTGCGATGCGCTGCTGGCCTCGGGGGTGACCTCCGTCCTACCGAGCCCTTAGCCTTGGAACTCTTGCACCGATTGGGAAACCTTTGAGGTTACTTTGGGAATCCTCCAGCTGGCCCTACTTCCTTAGCACGAAAGAGGAAAGCCTCCCTGTCCGTGCCTACTGGCACCACTCCCGCGCCTACTGCGCTGCCCGCGTCACCCACATAAAGATACAGGGTTGCAAGACCCTGCATGGATTCCCTTGATGTGCCCGTCTCACGAGTGTCTCTGGGGCAGCCTCAGGATGCACCGTGGTTGTGCACAGCTGCGCACGGCCCCAGACATCGACTCCCGATGCCTGCCTTGCGAGCCGATGGCCCTTGCAAGGGACTTACCGACTGGCCTGCCGCTAGGCTGAATTGGGTCAACACCGTGCGCCGCGCCTAGGTCCACAGACGGACGGCCCTGGGCACCCTTGGTCCCAGGGGCCCAACAGAAGCCCCCAAGCACGCGTTGTGCACGACTTCGCCTGATGGGAGGGGCGAACCGACGTGGGCTCCAACCGTCTGCGGGCCAGGCGTGACACGTGGTGCCCAGCTAGTCGTGGAACGCCCCTGTTGCTCCCCACGATGTCTCGGTAACTGCCCCGGGCTGGCATAAAGCCCGCGCCATTAGTTGGTCCGTCATTGCTCTTCCTTGTCTTGCTCAGTCTTCCTGTGCCTTCCGTCCAACATAAGATCGCTCCCATCGGCCAAGCAACCATCGCCCCTTCTCCCACAGCGCCGCGACAATCCCCCGGGCAGGAAGAGCAAGGAAATGGTGGCAGCGGAATGGCGCCAGGCATCGGAACCCACCATGGGTAGGTCCATAGTGCTGAATTGCGAGGGGCTCGACAATATCCTCCTCATCGTAGCAGCTGGCTCAAGTGAATGGGGGCCAACCAAGATCTTGCCGGCTTCGACCCCCTGGCCGAGCTGCCCGCAACCTCCGTCGCCCTTCATCTTCCTGCGCGCTTGTCCGACTTGCTTCCCCCATTCTCGGAGTTCTTCAATGTCTTGCTCGTGCACTACCAAATTCATGCGCTGCATCTTGATCAGGGGTCCATTCTCCTTCTCTCATTGTTCACCTCCTCTACAAGGCCTTCCTGGGCGTTCCTCCCTCAGTGGCGTTGTTCCGTCACTTCTTTGCCCTCCGACCAACGGCACCTGACCAGTGCACCAGGTGCATATCCTTCTTGGCCGTGCATGCGATGGCGAGCGAGTGCGTCGATATGAGGATTGATCACATTGCTGAAGGCTTCAGGCGGTAGTGGGTGTATGTGGACGTAGGGTGGTACATCCCCCAACTACTGACCCCATTGTCCCCGGCGGTGCCGAGCTCTAGGTGGGGGCATGTGAGGCTTGATGACTCAAGGTTGTTACCTTTTTGGGGGAGATTAGAAACCTTGAGGGAGGCGGGTGTGACCGCCGTGCTGGTCGTGAGGTCGTGAGGTGATTAGAAACCTCAGTGGATTACCCTCGTCAATGCCACTCCCATATGTTGTGGACCTTCTCTGGGCCAGATGATCCCATGCGGCTCCATTCAGCGTGTGCCGGTCGACACCCTCGACGGGGTCCTTCGGGTCCTGCTTGGCGAGACTGTCGACGGCCTTTCTCGTGGGGGGCGTCCCTTGTACAAGGACAAGAAAGGGGTAGACTTTGTCCGGACAATGGCCCACTTTGATCAGTGGGGGCTGCTCCCAGGGGGGCACGAGGGTCCTGAGGACACACCTATCCTCGTGGCTTCTGAGCTGGGAGCCTTGACGGGCCCAGAGCTCCCAGCCGGGGGGTGGGGCGCAGTCAGTCCTCGCCCCGGGACAGATCTAAGTGCGGCACCGGGGCACTGCCGAGGGTGCTGAAGAGGAGGAGATGGGCCGCCAGAGATGAGTGAGTGCCACCTCTTTGTTTTCCTTGCTTCTATGCTTCGGGTGTGGCTGATCCCTTCTTTCGTGCAGGCTTCCAATGAGCAAGAGGACGATCAATACCCCTGGCTCGGCACGTGGTGTCCCGCCATCGGCCAGGGCTGGGGGAAATGGTCTAGATGCGCCAAACCACTGTGCAAGCAACACGCCTGGTCCCGATGTGACCCACCCTCGCCTTTCTAGGATGCGGTGCGAAGGGCAACGACTCCCCCAGCACCTCCCGTAGGAAGCTCTATGGCGGAGACGTGCAGGAGGGCCCATTAGGAGTGCCCTCCTCTAAGGAAAGTATTGCGACAAAGGGGATATAGCCGCCAGCCACCTCTGTCGCCCTAGCAGACGTCGCAGACGACTACGAGGAGCCAACCGCCTCGGAGGGGGCTTGGAGCCCCTTGCGCATGATGCCCAGCCCAGGCTAGACAGGGCGAGCATCAACTATATTCCAGCCCCTCGATGGGTGGCCTAGATCCTCCGAGACCCCGACTGGGGATGAATACGCTTGGCCTGAGTAAGACTAGGCCCTCGAACTCGTGGCATCCCAGACTTCGGTCCGCCATGGCCTTGGGAGGAATGCCTTGAGAATGCGAGGAACGCCTGCGCTTGGCTTGCGCGTGGCACGATCTTGACATGGCCGTCAAGCTAAGCCGCCGCCAACACGAAGTGGCGCGCATGGAGGCCGAAGTGTCTACCACCTCGGCGAGGGAGCCGTGCAAGCGCACTCGTCGCGAGGCTGAAGAGGCAGACGAGCGCCGCGAGGCTCTAGAGGCTCGCGAGTGGGAGCCTCACACTTCAAACGCCGCTTTGGAGTAGCGGCTTCAGAGGCGGAGGGTCGATGTGGAGGAACCTTGCGAGCTCACCCTATGCAAGGCATATCTCTAGGTCCTCGAACAACATCTTGCCTTGGTATCATTGGAGCTAGGCTTGGAGTGTGAGAGGCTAGAGGTGTTGGATCATGGCGTCACCGATGCGGAGGCCACCTGCAACCAACAGGTGGAAAAATCAAGGCGACGCTGACGCACGGGTCGAGCAGGTCCATGAGGATTATGGATGAAAACTGAAGCTGCAGAAGACCCGCTTCAAGGCTCGACGCACACAGATGCAGCGCAAGAGAGATACTCTCAAAGAAGTCCTTACTCTTGCGGGAGGCCGGGAGGAAGCCACGCTCCAGGCCTAGGCCATCGTCGCGGCCGAAGTGGCGTCACTCCAGGGGCAAGTGGGAGGCGCTGCTTCCCTCGTGGAGCGGGCGACCGACGAGGTGAGTGAGGCCTGTGGGTTGCAGCTCCTACGCTCGAAAATGTTCCAAGGCCACAAGTCGCTGGCGCACTGAGCCGTAGGTTCCATCTATGGAGGGATCGTCCCCAGTCCTCTTGTACACGAGGACGCTGGTTACCTTGACTTCTTCACCAAGGGCGTTTAAAGCCTTGAGGCAGGCGACCAACAAGTGGGTGCCTTGATCGAGGAGGAAATCCGCGATCTCCTGTCCCACGCACTGACACACATCTTTAGGAACCTTTCTACACCGATCCCTACTTTGATTTTGAGCCCGCGATGGCCCCTGTTCCTGAGGTGATCCGTGGTGCCTTGGGGGAGGCGGTGAGGGACCACGTTGATGCGCTGAGCGCATAGTTTTCTCCTGACAACCCCGAGGGTCAGGGGGATGCTGAGGGACACATGATCGATGAAGACGGTGATGGAACCAAAGCGCACGGGGATGACGACAGTGACGAGAGCAGCGCGTCCCTCTAGGTTTTTCTGACCCCCATGTTCATGCATGCTTGTAGTCCGGCTAAGGCGTGAAACCAACAACTTTTTATTTGAACTCCATGATCCTATCATGAATATTTTATTTTTGTATGGATTCCTCTAGTGCTATTTCATCCCTTGTATTATCCAAGTGCATCCTGTATGCGGGGCTTAGCTGTTGCCTGGGAACCATGCTGCGATTGCCTTGGTAAGGCCAAGCAGCTAGGATGCGTGAAGTAGGCCATGGTCCTCCTAAGGTTGTATGCCACGGTGGTCATCCTTTGCCGGATGTCGCGCCTTACCGCGCATGGGTTTCTATGCCTCGAGGGCATGACACACGCTCATTGGCTCGCTTTTGTGCATCGCATGAGGCAATTAGGCATTAGAAGCCTTGGTGAGGTGGTGCGCGCAGGAACAGGCCCGTGGACAGAGCCTGACAGGCCCGTGGACGAAGCCTATATTTCGGGCCTTGGCATCGTACCCCAGCCCCTGCTCCTGTGGCGTACAAGAGGGAGGTGCCGAAGGCGCGTTGTGAGAAGAGGGAAAACCAATGAAACTCCACAAAAATCAGACCACCGAGATCTTTATTGAAACCAGAGACAAACTTGTTTACAAGCCCAAACGGGGAGGTGCGGCTACCGTGTCCAGCACGGGTCAGCCTAGTGATCTTGCTTACAAGTCAAAAAGGAAAAGAGGAAAAGATGTTGGGCTCTTGGCTAACCTGTACTACGACTACAAGTACTTTTGAACAAGTTTGAGAAAGTGTACATGAGTACACTAAAACCACACCAATAAAATACCATGGATCCTTTCTCGGCTTCCTACGAGAATGCCATTCACAGTACTCACACTTGTCTAGATACTATTATGAGTAACCATTAAACTTAGCTATGAAGAACATATGTTTCCAAGAAGTCCATATCCGAGGACATGGCTATTCAAACGGATCATAACCCTGCAGGGGTGTACCTCATCACACACGCCCTCTCCAGTTATCGCCAGATGAACGTCATGCACCTCGGCAACCTTCATGCGGAAGCCCAGCAAGGGAGTCGTCCACGACCATTAACCACACTAACACCTAGTCCAGGTTTATCGCCTATTTTTCGCATGGAAGTCCGGCCAAAGTTTTCGCTACGACTTCAAACAATGTGTGTAGGATCCCCAAGCCCTCTATTTGGGTGGCACTTGGTACACCGTGCCACTACCTACCACGTCATAGCCCACCCCTAAGGTCAGTGCTATACACGGCCCCCAGCATAAGCTACAAACACCAGAAACTATTTGCAACTCCTAGATAGAGTACTAGGCGATTAATAAGTCAAGAGGGTCAATTAAGTATCCCAACGTGTGGTAGTAGCTAGTCTTGAATCACATACACAGAACTCGGTTCATGAGAGCGGTTCCAATGAGACAACTCGCGATGTACTCCTACAAGCCTCTCATCAATACCTTTACTATATGAGGTTCAACATTTAATTTTTGCCACTAGAACACATTTAGTCACTCCAGTTCATGATCTAGAAGAATTAGAAATAACAAAAATCTAAGCATAGCAAGCATACCAAAGTAAAGCACATCATGGCTCAAGCATCTACCAGGTATGCTAGGTTGCTTTGTTTAGCTATTTACTGTGACAATGACACGTCATGCAGAGGAATGGGTTCAACTATCAAAACAAATAGCATTTGAAACGTTGTGTCCAGATGCAATAAATGAAAGCAGGAGCGAGAACATGGAATTGTATTGGAATGTTCAAAATGGGTGCTTGCCTTGATGATCAAAAGTATCGTGCATAGCAAAGCCTACCGCAACACAAACAATGTAACAATCAATATATGTCAAGTGCGTCAATATGATGCATGATAATGACATGACATAAATAGTTTTATCAGCTAATGCACCTATTAACAGGTTGGTTGAAGTTCGTTTGAATCAAAGATTCAAATTCCACTTCAAATAAGGTATTTTAAAATACCCTTTAATTTTTTTGTCCTAATAGGAAGGTATAACTTGGTCTAACATGCATGATATTATCACAATGGATTCCTTTGATTTTTCTCATAATTTTCATATCTAATTTATTTCAATCTGTGTTAGAGATTAATTTCTATGATTTTTCAAAGTTTTAAACATTTTCTAGAATTTCCAGAACTATTTCTATTTAAGAAAATAGATTCAATGCATCAGCTTGCCGTCGGCATGACCTCAGCGGGTCAGCTCGCAGCTGCCAGGTCAAACCTGAATAGTGGGGTCCACTGGTAAGTGACTTAGAGCTAGTTAGTCTCACTCGCACGTGGGGTCTGCTACAGCAACAAAAGTCCTTCCCCGGCAACGGCGCCAGAAATCCTTCTGCTACGGTGACAGAAACCTTCTGTCGTCTCTTGAGCTTGCGTTGGGTTTTCCCTTAAAGAGGAAAGGGCGATGCAGCACAGGAGCAGTAAGTATTTCCCTCAGTTTGAGAACCAAGGTATCAATCCAGTAGGAGAATCTCGTCAAGTCCAGAGTACCTGCGCCAACACAAAAGAGCTTGCACCCAACGCTATAAAGGGGTTGTCAATCCCTTCAAAATTGATTGCAAAGTGGCATCTGAAGGCAGAAAGTGCGACAAAGAAAAAGAGTAAGGTTGAAAATATAGTCTGGAGTAGACCGGGGGGCCATAGTGTTCCCTAGAGGCTTCTCTCAAAATAGCAAGTATTACGGTGGGTGAACAAATTACTATCGAGCAATTGATAGAACCGTGCAAAGTCATGACGATATCTAAGGCAATGATCATACATATAGGCATCACGTCCGAGACAAGTAGACCGATACTTTCTGCATCAACTACTATTACTCCACACATCGACCGCTATCCAGCATGCATCTAGTGTATTGAGTTCATGACGAACAGAGTAACGCCTTAAGAAAGATGACATGATGTAGAGGGATAATCTCAAACCAATGATGAAAACCCCATCTTTTTACCCTTGATGGCAACGACACGATACGTGCCTCGCTACGCCTTCTGTCACTGGGTGAGGTCACCACACGGTATGAACCCAAAACCAAGCACTTCTCCCATTGCAAGAATCATAGATCAAGCTGGCCAAACTAAACCCACAACAAGAAGAGAATTACAAGGATATGAAATCATGCATATAAGAGATCAGAAGAAACTCAAATAACATTCATAGATAATCTGATCATAAATCCACAATTCGTCGGATCTCGACACACACATCGCAAAAGAAGATTACATCGGATAGATCTCCCTGAAGATCATGGAGAACTTTGTATTGAAGATCCAAGAGAGAGAATAAGCCATCTAGCTACTAGCTATGGACCCGTAGGTCTATGGTGAACTACTCACGCATCATCGGAGAGGTCTTGGTGTTGATGAAGAAGCCCTCCGTATCCGAATCACCCCTCCGGCAGGGCACCAGAACGTGCCCTAGATAGGATCTTACGAAGACAGAAGCTTGCGGCGGCGGAAAAGTATTTTCCATGATCTCTTGATTTTTTCTGGGATTTTAGGGAATATATAGGCGAAAGACCTAGGGCAGGGGAGCCACGGGGATCTCACAAGCCTGCTAGGCCCGACCCCCCTAGGTCGGGCCTGGTGGGCTAGTGACCTCCTCGGAGGTCCCCTGCCTTGGTTCTCAAGTCTCCCGTGCGTCTTCTGTTATGGAAAAAATCATTCCGCAGATTTTATTCCGTTTGGACTCCGATTAAAATTCTCCTCTGAAAAGGGTCAAAAACACGGAAAAAACAGGAACTGGCACTTGGCACTGAGTTAATAAGTTAGTCCCAAAAAAGATATGAAAGGCATACAAATTGTCCGAAGTTTGACAAGATAATAGCATGAAACCATTAGAAATTATGGATACGTTGGAGACATATCAAGCATCCCCAAGCTTAACTCCTGCTCGTCCCCGAGTTGGGAAGTGATAAAGACTGAATTTTTGATGTAAAATGCTACCTAGAATAGTTTTCCTTTGCAACTTCTTTCGTGTGACATGAATGTTCAGATCCGTAAGATTCAAAACAATAGTTTGCTATTGACATGAAAACAATAATACTTCAAGCAAACTAGCAAGGTAATCATGAACTTTCAAAATAACAAGGCCAAAGAAAGTTATCCCTAGAAAATCATATAGTCTGGCTATGCTCCATCATCCTCACACAACTAATGTAAATCATGCACAACCCCGGTATTGGCCAAGTAATTGTTTTCGCACTCTTACTTTCTCAAACTTTTTATAACTATCACGCAATACAGGAGCGTGAGCCATTGATATAGCACTATAGGTGGAATAGAGTGTGGTGGTGGTTGTGAGACAAAAAGGAGGAGATGGTCACATTGACTCGGCGTATCAAAAGGCTATGGAGATGCCCGTTAATAGATATCAATGTGAATGAGTAGGGATTGCCATACAATGGACGCACTAGAGCTATAAGTCTGTGAATGCTCAAAAGGAGAACTAGTGGGTGTGCATCCAACTTGCTTGCTCACGAAGACCTAGGGCAATTTTGAGGAAGCCCATCATTGGAATATACAAGCCAAGTTATAAAGAAAAGATTCCCACTAGCATATGGTGGTGACAAAACGAGAGGCTCTCAATCATGAATAACATGGTGCTATTATGAAGAACAAGTGTGGAAAAAGATAGTAGCATTATCCCTTCTCTCTTTTTCTCTCTTCTCTTTTTTTTATTTGGGATCTTGACCTCTTATTTTTTTTATTTGGGCTCTTTGGCCTCTTTTTTTATTTTATGTCCTCACATGGGACAATGCTTAAATAATGATGATCATCACACTTTTATTTACTCACAGCTCAAAGCTTAGAACGATGATGACTCTATAGGAAATGCCTCCGGCAGTGTATCGGGATGTGCAACGATCTAGCTTGGCGTATGACGTTGAAACATCTCGCTAGCTATCTTACGATCATGCAATGGAAATATGAGAGTGACAGCACAAGTCGTGAGACGAAACGGTGGGAGTTGCATGGCAATATATCTGGGAATGGCTATGAATATACCATAGTAGGTAGGTATGGTGGCTGTTTTGAGGAAGGCATATCGTTGGTTTGTGTACCGGCGAGAATTGCGCGGCACTAGAGAGGTTAGAAATGGTGGAAGGTGAAAGTGCATCTATACCATGGACTCACATTAGTCATGAAGAACTCACATACTTGTTGGAAAAGTTTTTATTAGTAATCGAAACAAAGTGCTAAACGCATACTCCTAGGGGAAGGGTTGGTAGGTGTTAACCATCGCGCGATCCCGACCTCAACACAAAGGATGACAATCAATAGATCAATTATGCTCCAACTTCCTAACATAGTGGTTCACCATACGTGCATGCTACGGGAAACACTAACTTCAACACAAGTATTTCTAGATTCACAACACCCTACTAACACAACTCCTAATATTACCAAATCCATGTATCAAAACTAATTGAGAGGAATCAAGACTTCTCTTTCTACTCAATGCACATGAAGATGGAGGTTTTTGTATCCTCTTTGGGTACCTATCACCTTTGGGACTACTTTCATAGCATAAGCAAACTACCACGTCACGTGCCGCCGTGCTCTAAAAGATCCAAGTGAAGCACATATAGCAAAATTATCTAGCTAAAAAGATATAAGTGAAGCACGATGAGCATTCTAGAAAAATCACGATGAGTGCATGTCTCTCTCTAAAGGTGTACACCAAGGATGATTGTGAAACAACAAAAAGAAAAGACTCCTAAGATACAAGACGCTCCAAGCAAAACACATATCACGTGGTGAATAAAAATATAGCTCCAAGTAATGTTATCGATGGATTGAAGACGAAAGAGGGGATGCCTTCTCGGGGCATACCCAAGCATAGGATTTTTGGTGTCCTTGAATTTGGCTAGGGATGCCTTGGGAATCCCCAAGTATGAGCTCTTTCCACTCCTTATCTCTTTGTCCATGAGAACATCACCCAAAACTTGAAAACTTCACAACACAAAACTTAAACAGAAACTCGTGATAACATTAGCACAAGAAAACAAACTACCACCACTTTAGGTACTGTAGTGACGACCCACAAGTATAGGGTATCAATCGTAGTCCTTTCGATAAGTAAGAGTGTCGAACCCAATGAGGAGCAGAAGGATCTGACCAGTGGTTTTCAGCAAGGTAAAATCTGCAGGCACTGAAATTGTCGGTAACAAGTGATTGTGTGGTGAGATGATTCGTAGCAAGAAACAAGTAATAAAAGTAGCAACGGTGCAGAAAAGTGGCCCAATCCCTTTTGTAGGAAGGGACAAGCCTGGACAACGTCTTATAGGAGAAAAAACGCTCCCGAGGACACACGGGAATTTCTGTCATGCTAGTTTCATCATGTTCATATGATTCGCGTTCGTTACTTTGATAGTTTGATATGTGGGTGGACCGGCGCTTGGGTACTGCCCTTATTTGGACAAGCATCCCACTTATGATTAACCCCTCTCGCATGCATCCGCAACTATGAAAGAAGAATTAAGACAAAGTCTAACTATAGCATTAAACTAGTGGATCCAAATCAGCCCCTTACGAAGCAACGCATAAACTAGGGTTTAAGCTTCTGTCACTCTAGCAACCCATCATCTACTTACTACTTCCCAATGCCTTCCTCTAGGCCCAAATAATGGTGAAGTGTTATGTAGTCAACGTTCATATAACACCACTAGAGGAAAAACAACATACAACATATCAAATTACCGAACGAATACCAAATTCACATGACCACTATTAGCATGACTTATCCCATGTCCTCAGGAACAAAAGTAGCTACTCACAAAGCATAATCATATTCATGACCAGAGAGTTAATGAGTACCATCAAGGATCTGAACATAAACTCTTCCACCAAGTAATCCAACTAGCATCAACTACAAAGAGTAATCAATACAACTAGCAACCTTACAAGTACCAATCGGAGTCGCGAGACGGAGATTGGTTACACGAGATGAACTAGGGTTTGGTGATGAGATGGTGCTGATGAAGATGTTGATGGTGATGAGTCCCCTCCGACGAGAGGAATTTTGGTGATGACCATGGCGATGATTTCCCCCGTCGGGAGGGAAGTTTCCCCGGCAGGATCGTCCTGCCGGAGGTCTAGATTGGTTCTGCTCAAGTTCCGCCTCGTGGCGGCGGCGAATCCACGAAAAAGCTCCTCCTTGATTTATTTCTGGACGAAAGCCTTCATATAGCAAAGGAGGGGGCCAAGTGGGCCAGTAGGGTGCCCACAAGCCCCCATGGCGCGGCCTCGGGGGTGGCTGCACCGTGCAGGCTTGTGGACACCCCATGGCGCCCCTCTGGCACTTTTTCGGCCCAGTATTTTTGATAAATCGGGAAAAAATCCTCGTTGATTTTTACGGCGTTTGGAGTGCGCAGAATAGGTATCTCAAACTTGCTCCACTTTCAGGCCAGAGTTCCAGCTGTCGGCATTCTCCCTCTTCATGTAAACCTTGCGAAATAAGAGAGAAAAGGCATAAGAATAGTATCATGAAGTGAAATAATAGCCAAAGAAGCGATAAATATCAACATGAAAACATGATTTAAAATGGACGTATCGACTCCCCCAAGCTTAGACCTCGCTTGTCAACAAGCGAAAGCCGAGCTCAATAAATATGTCCACATGTTTAGGGAGAGAGGTGTCGACAAAACAAGATACGATCATGCATGCATCATGAACATGATCAGAACAGCAATACCAGCATATAATCTCTCATGCTATAGTGATAATTCCTTCACAAAGTAAAGCATGGATCAAGAACCTTACCGAGAAGTAACAACCGATAACCTTTAGTCACTGAAGCAATTGCAATTTATCACAACATCAGAAAGAGTCAAATAAGAGCTTGTAAAGGAAATCCACATACTCAATCATTCTTTCGTTCTCCACAATTGCTACAACTCACGTGGTACTCATGAGATCAAAGTTTCAGCTAGACACAGAGACAGATAGGGGCTTATAGTTTTGCCTCCCAACTGCTTACCTCAAGGGTAAACTAAACAATAATAATTCATGAATGCCTACCTCCAAGTTGACATATGAATATAGATCTTTTCCAAGCATATGACGTTAGCCAAGATAAAGGCGAGATAGGGAATTGGTGAAGATCACCATGACTCTTTCAAGGGCAAAAAGTAAAGGTACAAGATAGGCCCTTCGCAGAGGGAAGCAGAGGTTGTCATGCGCTTTTGAGGTTTGGATGCGTGTCCTCTTAGTGCGGAGGAACTTCACTTTATATTGCTTCCTGTGATAAAGAACATTATTATGCAATCTGTCGCTTTTATGTCTTCCTCATCACAGGTTCGTACAAAGCTTATTTTCCACACATTAATAGATCATACATATTAGAGAACAATTTTTATTGCTTGCACCGATGACAACTTACTTGAGGGATCTTATTCAATCCATAGGTAGGTATGGTGGACTCTCATGGCAAAACTGGTTTGATGGTTTATTGATGCACAAGTAGTATCTCTACTTAGTGCTGTAGGTTTGGCTAATATGAGGTGGAAGCAATCGTCACATCCTCTAATCATATAACATTGTTCAGAGTCAAGCAAACACAATTCATTATGTTGTCTTCCTTGTCCAACATCTACTTCTAGGCATGTAATAGTTTAGTGAGTGTTCACAATCATAGATGGTGTCAGAGAAGATATATTTATATGTGAACCTCCCCTTCTTTATCACTTCCTATTAATTGCAACAATGACCAAGGTCTACGTTTGTCTACCCTCAACAAGTTTCAATCATCATCCCTTTTATATGTGAAAGCCATCACTTTCCATAAGATCATTACATGATCTTTCATGCTTTTGTTCTATTCTCACTCTTTTGATCATGGCAAGAGGCAAAGCCCTTCAACTAAGACACTCTTTATTATGAGGCTCATGAGCAAGAATACATCGGGGGAGACACAAACCAAAACTCAAGACTAAAACACTAAGACTTTTAAAACTACTAGAGAAAAAGAAAACTAAAAAGGAACAAACTAAAACAAAGGTAAAGGCAAAAGATGTGATGGTGATACGATACCGGGGCAACTCCCCCAAGCTTGGCACAAGCCAAGGGGATTTCCCATACGAATGCTCAGTTGTCTTCCTTTTGTGGTGGTGGAGGAGGTGTTGAAGAGGTCTTGAGCTTGTTTAATTTCCACTTGAGCATAAAATTCTGCTCCCTCGGATCATCGTTTTGCTCTTCAAGCTTCAACACCCTTTTGCATAATTCCTGCTTACTCTCCTACAAGAAACGAGAAGGGATAAAAAAAGTCTTAGGCTTCTTCCTTGGGTCAGGGAGGCTCGACTTCTTGAACTCCACATGCGTGTGTCCAGGTTGAGGTAGAGGAGCCTCCTCTTCATCGGAACTTGTTTGTTCCTTCCCCTTGGGATCATAATATTTTTTCTCATCAGAGGTCCAGCCATATGGGTCAAAGTCCCCATAGACCTTGGGTTAGCAAGGTAATCAGCCACATAGATCTCCCCCTCTGAATCCTGAGAAGACATCTTGACCTAGATCTGCGGCAGAAAACAGGCTCGAAACGAAAAACAGAAGAGATCTGCGTGATGCAGGGGTCAGACCAAACGGGAGTATATATAATGATTTTTTCCAGACCAGAAGGAGTACCCTGCACGAAAACGGAGTCCGGGAGGTGCACAAGGTGGCCACAAGCCCTCACGGCGCGGCCAGGGGTTGGGCCCGCGCCGTGCAGGCTTGTCGCCTCCTCGCGCACTTTCCGGACTACTTCCAATTTTTGTATTTTTTCAAATATTCCAAAACTGAGAAAATTTCCTACTTGAAAAGTTTTGGACTATGTTTTCTTACCGAATCACATACCTCTTCATTTTCGGAGTCTGAAATAGGCTGATAAATATCCCTTAGGTATTCTTCCGGAGTTATGGTATTGATGATATTGCTTTCAACTTTTATGGGAGTACCTGAGATATAATGCTTGATTCTGTGCCCATTTACCACTCTCGGACAATTACCTTCCGTGTTGTTGATCTTCATAGCACCAGAATGATATACTTCCTCAACAACATACGGACCTTCCCATTTAGAGAGAAGCTTGCCTGCAAACAATCTTAAACGAGAGTTATATAGCAAGACATAATCCCCTACATTGAAGTCACGCTTTTGTATCCTCTTATCATGCCACCTCTTAACCTTCTTTTTGAACAGCTTGGCATTCTCATATGCCTGAGTCCTCCATTCATCAAGCGAGCTAATATCAAACAACCTCTTCTCACCGACAAGTTTGAAATCAAAGTTGAGCTCTTTGATTGCCCAATAAGCTTTATTCTCTAGCTCAAGAGGTAAGTGACATGCTTTCCCATACACCATTTTGTACGGAGACATGCCCATGGGATTCTTATAGGCAGTTCTATAAGCCCACAGTGCATCATCGAGCTTCTTAGACCAATTCTATCTAGACCTGTTGACAGTCTTTTGCAGAATTTGTTTAATCTCTCTATTACTTAGCTCTACTTGACCACTGGACTGAGGGTGATAGGGAGACGCAATTCTATGGTTGACATCATACTTAGCAAGTGTTTTACGGAAAGCACCATGAATGAAGTGCGAACCACCGTCGGTCATTAGATATCTAGGGACTCCAAATCAAGGGAAGATAACTTCTTTCCGCATCTTGATAGAGGTGTTGTGATCAGCACTACTTGTGGGGATAGCTTCTACCCACTTAGTGACGTAATCAACAACAACTAAGATGTGAGTATACCCATTGGATTTTGGAAAAGGTCCCATATATTCAATGCCCCAAACATCAAATGGTTCAATGACAAGTGAATAGTTCATAGGCATTTCCTGACGTTTACCGATATTACCTACTCTTTGACATTTGTCACAAGACAAGACAAATTACGGGCATTCTTGAAGAGAGTGGGCCAAAAGAAACCTGATTGCATTACCTTGTGTGCAGTTCTATGACCCGCATGCTGTCCTCCGTAGGCCTCGGAGTGACACTTGTGTACGATCTGTCCCTGTTCATGTTCAGGTACACAACGTCCAATAACACCTTCTACTCCTTCCTTATAAAGGTGAGGATCATCCCAGAAGTAATGTCTCAAGTCAAATAAGAATTTCTTCTTTTGCCGGTACGTGAAACTAAGTGGTATGTATTTGGCAACGATATAGTTCGCATAATCAGCATACCACGGTGCACTACGTGAAGTATTGATGACATTCAGTTGCTCATCGGGAAAGCTATCATCAATAGGTTGTGGGTCATCAAGAACGTTCTCAAACCTAGACAAGTTATCTGCTACGAGGTTATCAGCACCCTTTCTGTCGACAACGTGCAAATCAAATTCTTGTAGCAAGAGAACCCATCCGATAAGTCTAGGTTTAGCGTCCTTCTTCGCCATGAGGTACTTAATAGCAGCGTGATCAGTGTGAATAGTGACTTTGGAATCAACTATGTAAGACCTGAACTTTTCACATGCAAACACGACTGTTAAAAATTCCTTCTCGGTAGTGGCATAGTTTCTTTGGGCACTGTCTAGAGTTTTACTAGCGTAGTGAATAACATTCAGCTTCTTGTCAACTCTTTGCCCTAGAACAGCACCAACAACATAATCACTAGCGTCACACATGATCTCAAAAGGCAAGTTCCAATCAGGTGGTTGAACAATAGGTGCAGTTATCAAAGCCCTCTTAAGTATTTCGAAGGCTTCCTCACAATCATCGTCAAAGACAAAATGAATATCCTTTTGTAAGAGATTGGTAAGAGGCCTAGAAATCTTAGAAGTCTTTAATGAACCTTCTATAGAAACCAGCATGACCAAGGAAACTTCTTATACCTTTGATATCTGTCGGGTATGGCATTTCCTCAATTGCATCAACCTTAGCCTTATCGACTTCAATACCTCTTTCAGAAATTTTATGTCCTAAGAGGATGCCTTCATTAACCATAAAGTGGCACTTCTCCCAATTCAAGACAAGATTGGTGTCTTTACATCTCTGTAAGACTCGATCAAGGTTGCTGAGGCAATCATCAAAGGAAGACCCGTAAATGGAGAAGTCATCCATGAAAACCTGAACAATCTTTTCACAAAAGTCAGAGAATATAGCCATCATACATCTTTGAAAGGTGGCAGGTGCATTACACAAGCCAAAAGAAATACGTATATAAGCAAAGGTATTGAAAGGGCAGGTGAAAGTGGTTTTCTCCTGATGAGATTGTTGAACTGGTATTTGGGAAAAACCAGAATAACCGTCTAGAAAGCAGAAGGTGTGTGTTTGGATAGTCTTTCTAGCATTTGGTTGATAAAAGGCAGAGGGTAATGATCTTTCCTAGTGGACTTATTCAACTTCCTAAAATCGATCACCATCCTATAGCCAGTAATAATCCTCTGTGGGATCAATTCATCCTTATCATTAGGGACAAGGGTAGTGCCTCCCTTCTTAGGGACGCAATGCACCGGACTCGCCCAATCGCTATGAGCAACAGGATAGATAATACTCGCTTTGAGGAGCTTTAGTATTTCTTTTCTCACTACTTCTTTCATGTTAGGATTCAATCTCCTTTGGTGATCAACAACTGGTTTGAAGTCAGGATCAGTTTTAATCTTGTGCTGGCATAGAGTAGGACTAATGACCTTAAGATCATCAAGAGTATATCCAATAGCAGCACGGTGCTTCCTCAGAGTTTTTAGTAAATTCTTTTCTTCATGCTTTGAGAGGATAGCACTAATAATAACAGGATATATCTCCTTTTCATCAAGATAGGCATACTTAAGAGTATCAGGCAACTGTTTAAGCTCGAACACAGGATCACCCTTTGGTGGGGGTGGATCCCCAAGCAGTTCAACAAGCAGATTATTCTTAAGGATAGGATATTGTTCTAAGACAACTCTATCTATTTCATCCCTTTCATCCATATGCATATCATTTTCATGCTCAAGCAAGTATTGCTCTAAGGGATCAGTAGGGGGCACGGCAATAGAAGCTAAGGCAATAGTTTCATCCTTACTAGGCAACTCCTTTTCATGAGGTTGTCTACCAAACTTGGAGAAATTGAACACATGTGACACACCTTCAAAGCCAACAATGACAGTTTTCTTCTCACAGTCAATATGAGCATTGACGGTATTGAGAAAAGGTCTGCCAAATATGATGGGACAAAAGCTATCTTGTGCGGTAGCAAGAATGAGGAAATCAGCAGGATACTTCGTTTTACCACACAAGACTTCAACATCCCTAACAATTCGCACAGGGCAGATAGTATCTCTATTGGCAAGCTGAATAGTGACATCTATAGGTTCTATCTCAACAGGTGCAATCTCATCTTTGATTTCATCGTATAAGGATTGAGGTATTGCACTAACACTAGCACCCACGTCACATAAACCATGATAACAATTATCTCCTATCTTAACAGAAACCACAGGCATGCCAACAACAGGCCTATGTTTGTCTCTAACGTGAGGTTTAGCAATTCTAGCAGCATCTTCACTGAAGTGAATATTATGTCCCTCAACTTCTTCAGACAGAAGATCTTTGATAATATCAATGCTAGGTTCAACTATAATTTTCTCAGGGGGTGTAGGTGTTCTAACATAGCCTCTACGTATCACAGTTGTAGCTTTAGAATGATCCTTTATCCTAACAGGGAAAGGTGGTTTCTCAATGTAAGCACTGGGAACAACAGGATCATTATAGGCAATGACTTTCTCTTCAACTGTAGTGGGTTTAACTACATTGACTTCTAAAGGAGGATGATATTTAAACCACTTATCTTTGGGGAGATCAATATGAGCAGCAAATGATTCACACAATGAAGCTACTATCTCAGAGTCAAGTCCATACTTAGCGCTAAAGTCACAAAAAGTATTTGTCTCAACAAAGGATTTAACACAATCAAATGTGAAATTCATACCTGACTCCTTGCCTTCTTCAAGCTCCCAATCTTCAGAGTTGCGTTTAATTCTCTCCAATAAATTCCATTTGAAGTCAATATCTCTCTTCATAAAAGAACCGGTACAAGAAGTGTCAAGCATGGTGCGATCATCATGAGAAAGCGGAGCATAGAAGTTCTGAATGATAATTTCTCTCAAGAGCTCATGATTGGGGCATGAATATAACATTGATCTAAATCTCCCCCAAGCTTGAGCGATGCTTTCTCTGTCATGAGGCCAAAAATTTTAAATATAATTTTGATCACGATGTACTAAATGCATAGGATAAAACAAATTCCAATTTCAACCGATTGTAGTCCCATGATCCAGTATCATCACATAGCCTATACCATGTCAACGGCTTATCGTTCAAAGATAAAGGAAAGACCTGCTTCTTGACCTCATCCTCGGGCACACCTGCAAGCTTAAATAAACCACAAACTTCATCTACATAGGTTAGATGCATGTCTGGATATGATGTTCCATCTCCTGTAAAAGGATTAGCCAGCAGTTTCTCAAGCATACCCAAAGGAAATTCAAAGCAAATATTTTCAGTAGGTGCAGCAGGTTGAGGAGCAACTCTTTGTGCTTCCGTTCGAGGTGAAGATACCCCGAACAAGCCCCTCAAAGGATTAGTATCCATAGTGACAAGTGACAACAAACTTCAGAACACTATATGATTCTTTCCTTACCAAGTTCCACTTACCAAAGGCGCGTCACTCCCCGGCAACGGCGTCAGAAAAGAGTCTTGATGACCTAGAAGTATAGGGGATCAATTGTAGTCCTTTCAATAAGTAAGAGTGTCGAACCCAACAAGGAGCAGAAGGATCTGACAATTGGTTTTCAGCAAGGTAAAATCTGCAGGCACTGAAATTGTTGGTAACAAGTGATTGTGTGGTGAGTTGTTTCGTAGCAAGCAACAAGTAACAAAAGTAGCAACAGTGCAGCAAAGTGGCCCAATCCCTTTTGTAGGAAGGGACAAGCCTGGACAAAGTCTTATAGGAGAAAAAACGCTCCCGAGGACACATGGGAATTTCTGTCATGCTAGTTTAATCATGTTCATATGATTCGCGTTCGTTACTTTGATAGTTTGATATGTGGGTGGACCGGCGCTTGGGTACTGCCCTTACTTGGACAAGCATCCCACTTATGATTAACCCCTCTCGCAAGCATCTGCATCTACGAAAGAAGAACTAAGACAAAGTCTAACCATAGCATTAAACTAGTGGATCCAAATCAGCCCCTTACGAAGCAACACATAAACTAGGGTTTAAGCTTCTGTCACTCTAGCAACCCATCATCTACTTACTACTTCCCAATGCCTTCCCCTAGGCCCAAATAATGGTGAAGTGTTATGTAGTCGACGTTCACATAACACCACTAGAGGAAAAACAACATACACCATATCAAATTACTGAACAAATACCAAATTCACATGACTACTATTAGCATGACTTATCCCATGTCCTCAGGAACAAAAGTAACTACTCACAAAGCATAATCATATTCATGACCATAGAGGTAATGAGTAGCATCAAGGATCTGAACATAAACTCTTCCACCAAGTAATCTAACTAGCATCAACTACAAAGAGTAATCAACAATACTAGCAACCTTACAAGTACCAATCGGAGTCGCGAGACGGAGATTGGTTACAAGAGATGAACTAGGGTTTGGAGATGAGATGGTGCTAATGAAGATGTTGATGGTGACGAGTCCCCTCCGATGAAAGGAGTGTTGGGGATAACGATGGCGACGATTTCCCCCTCTGGGAGGGAAGTTTCCCCGGCAGGATCGTCCTGCCGGACCTCTAGATTGGTTCTGCTCAAGTTCCGCCTCGTGGCGGCGGCAAATCCACGAAAAAGCTCCTCCCTGATTTTTTGTGTGGATGAAACCCTTCATATAGCAAAAGAGGGGGGCAAGTGGGCCAGCAGGGTGCCCACAAGCCCCCATGGGGCGGCCTGGGGGGTGGCCGCGCCGTGCAGGCTTGTGGCTACCCCCTGGCGCCCCTCTAGCGCTTCTTCGGCCCAGTATTTTTGATAAATCGGGGAAGAAATCCTCGTTGATTTTGACGGCGTTTGGAGTTGCGCTGAATAGGTATCAAAAACTTGCTCCACTTTCAGGCTAGAATTCCAGCTACCGCATTCTTCCTCTTCATGTAAACCTTGCAAAATAAGAGAGAAAATCCATAAGAATAGTACCGTGAAGTGAAATAACAGCCAAAGAAGCGATAAATATCAACATGAAAACATCATGCAAAATGGACGTATCATGTAGCAATCTTGATTTCTATTTATATTTGTGTTGGGCTACTGTATTCTCACTTTTCCATGGCTAGTACCCCCCGATACTATCCATAGTTTCATCAAAACAAGCAACCAACTCAACAAAAACAGAATATGTGAAAAACAGACCAGTCTGTAGCAATCTGTATACTTCGTATACTTTTGGTACCTCAAAAATTCTGTCAAATTACGACTGCCAAAAAGGCATATCAACGAGAAGCAAAAAGAATCAACTCAAAATCTCTTTCTAAATAAAAATGAAAAATCATGTCGTGAGCGAAAAGTTTCTGTCTTTTTCCAGCAGGATCAAACAACCATCACCAAGACTAGTCATAAAGGTTTTGCTTGACTCAAACACAAAAAGAAACACAAAAAACACAATCACAACAGAATTATGACAGTCTGGACACAACAAAATGGAAAGGAAAAGATAAATTCATTGGGTTGCCTCCCAACAAGCGCTATTGTTTAACGCCCTTAGCTAGGCATAAAAGCGATAGAATCACGTATCGTCGTCTTTGGTGCTCAAACCATAAGTAGCGTGATCACTTACCATCTTAAGGTTTTCATCTTTCTAGCTAGATGATTCACCACTATTTTTAGGAACAAAAATAGACTTGGTGATCTTATTGTGGGCAAAATTTGGAGTATTCTGCACAGCGGCAAAAGCGGAACCCAAGTTGGTTATAACATCCTCTAGTTTGCCTATCCTAGCGGACTCATGACCTAGTTTTTCGTTAACTGTGGGTTCCTTATCCTTTAAATTTTTCAAAACCATTCCCACCTTGGATCCGTACTGGGTGATTTGATTGTGGATCTTTTTATCCAAATTCTCAATAAGGTCGATCGTAGCACCTTTATTTTCAATGACATCTAGCCTACGCATCACATGTTCCAGAGTTAAGGTAGTTCCATTAACCATGAGTGGGGGTGAGCCTACCCAATTTATTACAGCTCCGTAAGAATCAACGGTATGGCTACCCAAGCAATTTCCACCTACGATGGTGTCAAGAATATACCTATTCCAAGGAGAGATACCCACATAAAAGGGGTGAAGCAGGACGGTAGTAGATTATTATGAGTAGATCTACTCTGAGCATTGCAAATCCTATACCAAACGTCCTTTAAGTTTTCTCCCTCAATTTGTTTGAAATTGAGAACTTTGTTCTCGGGAGTATCGTTCGAAGTGGTGGATCTAGCCATGAGGATAGGTAGACTATCCCACACAAACGAACAGAAAGCAAGCGGGAGAAAAGGGCGAACGAAAAAGGCAAACGAAAAAGGAAAACGGAAAAGGCAAAGAAAAAGGCAAAGATTTTTTTGTAAATTTTTGTTTTTCAGAAGTGGGGGAGTGGAAAACAAGAGGCAAAAAAGTAAATGCAAGAGATGAGTTTGCGACACTTACTTGGATGAGTTCTTGACTTGATCCTCAAAGGCAACGGCGCCAGAAATTCTTCTGCTATGGCAACAAAAGTTCTTCCCCGGCAACGGCGAAAGAAATCCTTCTGCTACGGCGACAGAAAGCTTCGGTCGTCTCTTGAGCTTGCGTTGGGTTTTCCCTTGAAGAGGAAAGGGCGATCCAGCACAGGAGAAGTAAGTATTTCCCTCAGTTTGAGAACCAAGGTATCAATCCAGTAGGAGAATCTCGTCAAGTCCATAGTAACTGCGCAAACACAAAAGAGCTTGCACCCAACGCTATAAAGGGGTTGTCAATCCCTTCAAGATTGATTGCAAAGTGAGATCTGAAGGCGGAAAGTGCAACGAAGAAAAAGAGTAACGCTGAAAATATAGTGTGGAGTAGACCCGGGGGCCATAGTGTTCACTACAGGCTTCTCTCAAAATAGCAAGTATTACGGTGGATGAAAAAATTACTGACGAGCAATTGATAGAACCGCGCAAAGTCATGACGATATCTAAGGCAATGGTCATACATATAGGCATCACGTCCGAGACAAGTAGACCGATACTTTCTGCATCTACTACTATTACTCCACACATCGACCGCTGTCCAGCATGCATCTAGTGTACTGAGTTCATGACGAACGGAGTAACGCCTTAAGCAAGATGACATGATGTAGAGGGATAATATCAAACCAATGATGAAAACCCCATCTTTTTACCCTTGATGGCAACAACACGATACGTGCCTCGCTACCCCTTCTGTCACTTGGTGAGGTCACCGCACGGTATGAACCCAAAACCAAGCACTTCTCCCATTGCAAGAATCATAGATAAAGCTGGCCAAACTAAACCCACAACTCGAAGAGAATTACAAGGATATGAAATCATGCATATAAGAGATCAGAAGAAACTCAAATAAGATTCATAGATAATCTGATCATAAATCCACAATTCATCGAATCTCGACAAAAACACCGCAAAACAAGATTACATCGGATAGATCTCCATGAAGATCATGGAGAACTTTGTATTGAAGATCCAAGAGAGAGAAGAAGCCATCTAGATACTAGCTATGGACCCGTAGGTCTATGGTGAACTACTCACGCATCATCAGAGAGGTCATGGTGTTGATGAAGAAGACCTCCGTATCCGAATCCCCCCTCTGGCGGGGCACCAGAACGTGCCCCAGATGGGATCTTGCGGAGACAGAAGCTTGCGATGGCGGAAAAGTATTTTCGATGATTTCTTGATTTTTTGTGGGATTTTAGGGAATATATAGGCAAAAGACCTAGGGCACAGGAGCCACGGGGAGCTCACAAGCCTGCTAGGCCTGCCACCCCCTAGGTCGGGCCTGGTGGGCTTGTGACTTCCTCAGAGGTCCCCTGCCTTGGTTCTCAAGTCTCCCGTGCGTCTTCTGTTATGGAAAAAATCATTTTGCAGATTTTATTCCATTTGGACTCCGTTTAAAATTCTCATCTGAAAATGGCCAAAAACACGAAAAAAACAGGAACTGGCTCTTGACACTGGGTTAATAAGTTAGTCCCAAAAAAGATATAAAAGGCATACAAAACGTCCAAAGTTTGACAAGATAATAGCATGAAACCATCAGAAATTATAGATACGTTGGAGACGTATCAGGGTCCCCATGTCATAGACTCAGGGGTTAATCCCGAGTTGACCCTTGGTTTGACTCCGGCTAGGGCCTACTAGTCAGCGTCTGTTAGTGAGTTAATTAGGGGGATTAGTCCCTAATGACATGCCACATTAGCCCCCGCCGGAATCCAAACAGTGGTGACCAAAATGAAGGCAGCGCGTCGCCGGAGTTGCGCTACAGGGGGCTGCTAGGCAAACGGAGGCTACCAAAATGTAGCCCACGCTCGACCGCATCAGGCTAGGGGTCAGGTGGCCACAGGAACACAGAATCCTCGCCGGCGGCAAACCATGCATCTGCCGGAGCTCGGGTGAGCCCAGTTCCGATGCCACACCAAGTAGGGGAGTTGTTTGTTAGCATCTACATCATCTAAGCGAGCACACGAAATCGAAGAGGGCACTGCCTGGACCTGAGAGACACCAGAGCATCTCCGGCGTCGAGTTCTGCACGACGGAGCTCCTCGTGCCGGGAGCAATCCGAGCCTATAGCTTGAGATCGACCTCGAGAAGATGGGAAATGGATCCAGGGGCTCACAACAATGACGACGACATTGATAGCTTGCTTGCGGATGGCTTGGAGACGGTGAACCGACGACAGTAGTCTACGGTGACCGGAGTTGGAGAAGAGGTCGGGGTGATCGACTTCGACGTCTGGCAGCGATTGCGTTGGTGAGAGGGAGCAGCAACTCGAGGTGGAACTAATGGGCCGCTCGGTGGCGAGGGGCCAGCTGAACTATGCTGGCGATGTCGTCGAGCTTCAGCTCTAGGCGTCCATGGCGAGAAGAGGGGAGGGGAGGGCAGAGGCAAATGAGAGGAGGGGCCAATCGTGATGGCGCTCGGCAAAGCTTATCCCCACGTCGTGTTGGCTTAGGAGGCATGCAGGCTACCTGGTGCCAGCGTGGCGCCTTGCCATGGCTCGCTGGTCACTCTCCTATGCCTACTGGCAAAGGAAAAAGATGACACAACCAGTGGTGAGCTGGGCCGGCTAAAGTGCTGGGCCTTAGGTAAGCTCTTCCTAATTTTATTTCTTTTAGTTAATTTAGTTTTCTATTTAATTCCTTTGTGTTTCATTTTTGTTTGGGCAAAACCTTATCACAAAATTCCTGAAATATTTTATGGAACATAATTAGAATATATCCGAGCTCCACAACAAGTTTCAGCAATTTTGGAACAACTAAAATATTTATAGTGCTTTTATTCGGCATTTTCAGAAGCTTCTATGAATTATTTAAAATGCCCAAATTGTTTTAGAAATGTAGTTCACGTCTGATATGTTGTTGTCAACATTTATGTGACATGGTGAACATTTTTCAAGGACATTTTGGATTCATTGAAAAAACAACTATTTTGGATTGTTTTGTTCAATGATGTTTGAACGTCGAGTTGTATGCTGTGCTTGATAAAAAATATGAACATGGTATTCTCGGTATGAAAGGTTATCCTGGAGATCAAGCCTTGCATGGTCCACTTCACGAGTAGGATCTGAGAAGCAACACGTGACTTGCGAGACGTGGAAGACATCATGAACCTTGGAAAGATTCGGAGGGAGTTCAAACTGGTAGGCAACCTCTCCTCGTTCGGCAAGAACGCAAAAGGGACCAATGTAACAAGGATCCAATTTTCCCTTGATACTAAATCGATGGGTACCCTTGAGAGGTGTAACCCGTAGGTAAGCCTTCTCGTCAACTTCAAAGGTCACAACCTTATGATGGTGGTCATATTGGTTCTTTTGACAAGATTGGGTTGTTTTCGACTTTTCACGAATAATGCGAAATTGATCTTCTGCCTCGTGAATCATATCCGGACCAAATAGTTGCCTCTCTCCGGTTTTTGACTAGTTAAGAGTTGTTCAACACCTTAGTCCATACTGAACTTCAAAAAGAGCCTTGCCCAAACTTCATTGATAATTAGTGTTATAAGCAAATTTGGTGAGAGAAATACATTTCTCCCAATTCATGTCGAAAGATATAACACAAGCTCTAAGCATACCTTCCAAGATTTTATTGACTCGTTCTACCTGACCACTTGACTGTAGATGGAAAGCAGTGCTAAAGGAGAGATGAGTCCCCATAGCATTTTGGAAGCTTTCCTAGAAATAGGGAGTAAAGATTTTTCCATGGTCATAGTTAATCCCCAAAGGAATACCATGAAGAGATACTATGAGGGAAATATATAACTCTGCTAGCTAGCTAGCAGTTATACTGTCTCAAACTGGAAGAAAATGAGACACTTTGAAATACGGTCAATGACCACAAAGACAACATAATTTCCTTTCTTGGTCCTAGGAAATCCGGTGATGAAATCCATACCGACATTATCCCATTTAGATTCAGGAATAGCGAAAGGCTGAACGGTGTGAGCAGGACTTCGTTGTTCTACTTTAACACGATAACAAATGTTGCAGTTTGCAACGAACTAAGAAATTTCTCTCTTCATCCTAGTCCACTAGAACACCTGGCGTAGGTCCTCATATATCTTGGTACTACCAAGATGAATCATGAGAGGAGATTCATGAGCCTCCTTAAGGATCAACTATCGCAGACATTTGCTCTTAGGAACCACCAAACGGTCCAGGAAGAATACAACACCTTGATCATCCATGGAGAAATCTTTAGTGTTTCTGTTAGCGATATTCTCCTTGATCCAGGATATGCCCTTGCCGTAACACTGGACAACTACAATTTGATCCTTAAGCATAGGTTTCGCCACCAAGGTGGAAAGGAATCCTTGAGGAACAATGTGAAGGTTTAGCTTCCGAAATTCCTAAAAGAGAAGTGGTTGACCTTGTGTAACATCAGATTGTTACAATAATACTTAGGACTTAGTGCATCAGCCATGACATTGGCTTTCCTCGTGGTGTAAGTTATCTCTAAGCCATAATGCATGATCAACTCAACCCACCGTTTTCGCTTAAGAATCAAATCCGGTTGGGTGAAGATATATTTCACACTTTGGTGATAATTGTAAATTTCGCAACGATTACCCAGAAGGTAAGGTCGCCAGGTTTTCAGTGCATGGACTACAACTGCAAGCTCCAGATCATGTGTTGGATAATTATCGTCATGTGTATGCAGGTGTCGATAGGCGTATGCAATCACACGACGATCCTGCATGAGAATGCAACCTAATCGTTGTCATGTGGCGTCACAATAGATAACAAATAGCATAGAAAAATACCTTGGAACCAATATGGGTGCAGAAGTTAGGCGTCTTTTTAGTTCCTGAAAACTGTGCTCGCATTGCGGGGTCCACTTGAACTTTTTATCTTTCTTGAGGAGAAGTTAGAGGCTTTGCAACATTGGAGAAGTTCTTTAAAAGGCTGTGACAATAGCTCCTTAGACCAACAAAACTCCTCACTTTCTTATTTGATTCAGGTTGAGTCCAATCAAGGACAGCTTGAACTCTCTTGGGATTGAAAAGAATACCCTTACCAGAGATTACGTGGCCTAGATAGGTCACTTATGGGAACCAGAATTCAAATTTGGAGAACTTGGCATACAGGAGGTGCTCTCCAAGTTTCATCAATACCAGCCTTAGATGTTCAGCATGTTCTTATTTGTTCTTCGAGTAAATGAGTATATCATCGAGGTAAGCCACGACAAAATTATCCAAGTTCTCCATGATAATTGAATTCATCAAGCGTGAGAAGTTGGTTCGGGCATTGCTTAAACCGAAGGACATGACGGTGTACCTGTATTGGCCATAACAAGTGACAAAGCCCGTTTTTGGAATGTCCATGTTTTTGGAATGTCCCTATTCTTGATTTTGATTTGATGGTAGCCGAACCTTAAATCCATTTTGAAAAAATAAGGATCCAACGAGCTGATCATACACGTCGTTGAGCTTGGGGAGCAGGTACTTCTTCTTTATGGTAACCAGGTTGATTTCTTGATAGTCTACAACCATCTGACCCATTCCATCTTTCTTCTTGACAAAGATGACAGGACAAACCCAAGGAGAAGATCTAGGATGAATGAAATCCTTATTCAAGACATCATCGAGTTGTTTCTTAAGTTCGGCTATCTCTAGGGGTGACATCTTATAGGGTCTTCTCGCTATTGGAACAGTTCCTCGGACAAGATCTATCACACACTCTACATCTCTGTCACGCGAAATGCGTGACAGTTCTTCGGGAAAGACATCCAGAGTGTCACGGACTACCGTAATATCTTCTAGCTCTCGAAGAGGACTAGCATTGAGAGAATAGACTTGGCATTTGGCAACTCAAGTGGAGACATTAACTATCTCACCCGACGGATGTGTAAGCATAACATTCCTAGTGTGAGTATCAATATAGGCATAATGAGCTGGCATCCAGTCCATACACTAGATGATATTGATATATGAAGATTTAAGGGCTATCAAAGAAGCTAGGAATACTAGCCTGTCCACCAGAATTTCATTGTAATGGCTCACTCTAGAAGTTTGCCATTTAGATCCAGGAGTTTGAACTACTAATGGAGTGGGCATATCACAAAATGACATGCTATGCAACTATGCACAACTTTCAGAAATGAATGGATGAGTTGCCCCGGTATCAAAAAGAACATATGTTGGATGGGAACTGACAAGAAGTGTACCCAGAATGACGTCGGGATCATCAAAATTTTCTTCGGTTGAGACATATTTCACACGTCCACATGCAGGGGTTGGCTTCACATAATATGCTTTGCATGGCTTGCCACATCCAACGGACTTTCCATGTTGATTGGAAGCATTTTTCTGAGGGCACTCACGATAGTAGTGTACTTCCTCTCCACATTTGTAACAGACCACTAGGTTGGGGCATGGTGCAGCATTGGCAGTAGGACCACCATATGTCTGGGCTGGAGGGTTGGTGTGGTTTGCATGAGGCGCTTCATAGGATGGCCTCGCGGTGTACCTTGACGGCAGAGAGGTGTTTGGGACCCACACCCGGCGCTTTTGAGACCCAGAGCCAGATGAGGGACCGGAGTCATGTGAGTGCTTATTAGTAGCATCATAATTGATCTGTCCGGTTTCAGCACTGATAGCCTTGTTGACCTGGGGTTGGAAACTAGCACACTCATGTAGGCGCAATTCACCACGAAGCTCGGGGCTTAGTCCCTTGCAGAACATTGCCAGCATCTTGGCGTCAGTTGACACCTCTTCTAACGCATAGCGGCTGAGATTTCCAAACTCGTGGCTATAAGCATCTACAGTTAACTTTCCTTGAGTGAAAGCACAAAACTCTTCTCTTTTATGGTCCATTAGACCCTCTCGGATATGGTGCAAGTGGAAAGCTGCACTAAAGTCGGCCCAGGTGGTTGCTCGACCAGCAGGACACATGGCCTCATAATTTTCCCGCCACAGGTTGGCGGGGCCTTAAAGGAAGTATGCAGCGAACATCACCTTATCAGCTTCAACGACATTAGCAAAAGGATCTTGCGTGTCATGCTAGTCCACTAGTAATCTACGTCGAGGGGATTGACGGAGAGGTAAATCTTGGGTGGATACAGCTTCACGAAGTCATTGAGGGACGCCGCATCATTGTGCTGTTGACGGGCCATATTCTGCTCAATATGTTCCAACAGACAGTTGGTTTCTCTTTTGATTCTTTCCGCCTCAAGCATAACTTCCGCCAAAGATGGAGGATGTGGCAATTTCTCGTGTGTTGCTTGACTGCTCTCAACCTACTCACGAGCAGGAGCAGGGTTGTTCCTAGTGAACACCATCCTAATAAACAAAACTCACACCTTAGACAAGGAAGACATCAACTCTAGCAAATGAGTTAAGGAATGCACTAGCTAGTATGGAATGCGGTAATAAACATCTGAACAACATGGTAACAAGCAAACTCCCATATATATACCATGGTTCATACACACCATAATACAGTTCAGTACAAGCCCAAGTTGAAAACCAAACTACTGAAAATATGATACAACTCATTAGATACATTCCAAGATTCCTATACATTATTTAACTATGCCTCTGGAACTCAACTCACACCTCAGTCATATTCCACGAGACACACAGGACTGTGGCAAATACAACTGGTATAATACAACTGAAACCACTCACGAACTCAAGCATCCGCGTAGAACATCTCATACAGGTTTCCCCCGTTACCTAGGAGCTGAACCTGAGGGTGAGGAAACACGCTAGCCTGAGATCCCTGGAAACATAAGGACATGGATGTGGCCTAGGTCCCCTGGCTGGCGGCAACAAAGGTCTATGAAGAGGGGTGACGCCTCCAACATCGTGTCAGTCTACATGAGCTGGTAGATGAGTCCGTAAAGGGTTCAACATCTCCATGTCTCCATAACCTGTCTGGACGAGAGGTGCTAGCTGCGTAAAAGTTGTCCACAGATGGGCACGACTAGCATAAAGCTCTAAGCGAAGAGCACGGACATCATGGTCGCTGTTCTCTAGAATCTGAGAAGTAACCTGTAGCAAAGGATCCTCCAGTGAAGAATCGTAGTAAACTCCACTCAGATAACCTTCTTCTCCTGGCTGAGAGGCTAGAATATAGCAAAACTCAATGATCTACAACAATGCATGATTGGGTCTCATAATGGTCAACATCGAGTAGGCGACATCCTGGACCGCCATATAGATGGTAACCCCCAATCCATAAGACCAATGAATCGGCTACACATCTCTAGGGTTTGATGGATATACCCTAATAGTATAGAGGTACTGACTCTAATTAATATCCTGGTACTGCTCCTCAATTGTATACTTAGGGTACTAGCGGTAATTGGTCACTGACATCACTCTAACCAACATGGTCGTGTGACCAGGTACATCGATGCCCCTAGTCAGACGGTCCACCTAAGGGGAGGGACGAGGAGGCATCTGAAATAGAGAATAATGCAATACATTATAGCTCCTGGCAAAAATTGGGCAACGTAACGGCTGGAAATGGTGAGAACAATTTTGAGGCATAGTGCAAAATATTGGAGAGCATAACCAATCAACTTTCAAGTTGAAGGTTCCATGGTCAACAAAATTTTCACTCACCAAGAGATACTTGAAAACTAGAGTTGACTCTCAAACAATTTTCCCTACAAGTCTATGGAGTAGTAACACATGATCCTAAGGGATTGATAAGAAGCCTAGTTCTTAATCCTCGTAGAAAAGATGAGGGTGACTCAGAATAGAATGACTTGAGAAGAGAAGTAAAAAGAGCCTTACGTTCCCTTCCACAATCAATTCCCTTACATAACTAAAGCATTTGTAGACTCAACTTGGACCAGTTTGGCTTGCTAATCCTATAATCACTCAGGCTGTGATACAACCACTGTTGGGACCCCGATCCTAAGCCATAAGAATCCAGCATGTAACACATCACATTACTTTGTGGTCTCACGCATGGTTATCCCCACGGCTTCCACCTTACCTTGTTCGGGACCGTTTCCGTCTTTTGACTCGCGTATGTGAATATGTCGCTACCATTCAAATGCCAAAGAACCCGGGTCGACATGACTAGTTATAAACCCAAGTGGCACATTCGTACACAGACATGCATACATAACATAGTAATGCAGGTCCCGGTTAACAGCGTGTGTAGCCGAGTCGTAGCAAGATACATGGACTCCATTACATCGCGTGACATTTCCCCAAAGGGATAGACACATCAGCAAGGAAGGATACATGCCGATCAATCAATGTGTCCTGAGCAGTAGCAAGCTACCAAGGCTCAGTGGAAGCATAAAGAGGCATTTCCGTGTAAAGTGTACTACTAAAGGCAGACAACTAGGTGTTAAACCACATACATATCGTTGCACATCACACATATGCATGGCATGCCCATTATGCATAGATACAACAATGTCATTAGAACATTACCATACAACATCACAACATTTATTTAGCAGGCTCTTAAGAGACTTGCATAATATGTTCATGGAGGTAGGGGTCTCACGACCCAGCAGACAAGTCATACAAGTAAGTTGTACAAACTGAGCGGCAGCATAAGGCTGCGTGACTACAAACAATGGAAGCATAAAGGAAGCACACAGCCTCACTATATGCAACCTTCCCAAGGGTTCAGTATCATAGCTGTGACACCAACTACTTTGCTTCATCAACGTTTAGATAAAACCCACTTGATGGGTCGCGAGTGTCATCTGCAACAATTCTTAGGTAAATATTAGTACGAAAGTACTCAGCAAGACTTCAAATAATATCTAACTACTCATGCACATGTATCAACAAGGGGAGTTGTGGGGTTCATGCAACAAGCTAGCTTCGACCCTTGGCTAACCTGTATCATGACTACAAGTACATTTGAACAAGTTTGAGAAAGCGTACACGAGTCCACTAACACCACAACAATACACGACAGTGGATCCTTTCTCATCTTCTTGCGAGAAGGCCATCCACGGTACTCACACTTATCTTGATAATTTTATGAGTAACCATGAAAGTTATCTATGAACAACATATGTTTCCATGTAGTCCATATCTGAGGACGTGACTACTCGAAAAGATCATAAACTTGTAGGGGTGTACTTCTTCACATATGCTCTCACCACTTATCGCGATGTGCACCTCATGCACCTTGGCAACCTTCAAACGGAAGCCTAGCGAGGGAGTTGGCCATGACCGTTAACCACACGAACGCCTAGTCTAGGTTTATTTCCTATTTGAGACTGAACCTCCACGAAAGTCCGGATGAAGTTTCCGCAACAACCTCCAATGATGTGCGCAAGGTTCACAAGCCAACCGTTTGGGTGCCACTTGGTACACCATGCCATTGCCTACCACGTCATAGACCAACTCTAAGGTCAGCGCTATGCACGACCCCCAACATAAGCTACAAACACGAGAAACTACTTGCAACTCCTAGACAAAGTATTAGGCGATTAATAAGACGAGAGGGCCAATTAAGTATCCCAACGTGTGGCAGTAGCTATTTTTGGATCACATACACGAAACTCAGTTCCTAAGAGCAGTTCTAATGAGACAACCCGCCATGTAGTGCTACACAACCTCTCATCGATACCTTTACCTTATCAGGTTCAACATTTAACTTTTGCCACCAGAACACATTTATTCACTTGGGTTCATCATCCAGATGAATCAGACCTCACACAGCTCTAAGCATAGCAAGAATAGCAAAGTAAATCACATCATGGCTCAAGAATCTACCAGGTATCCTAGGTTTCTGGGTTTAGCTATTTAATGTGACTATGATAGGTCATGCTAAGGAATAGGTTCAACTGTCGGAACAAATAGCATTTCAATCATTGTGACCTAATGCAATAAATGAGAGCAGGAGCGAGTACATGGGATTGTATCAGAATGTTCAAAAGGGATTGTATCAGAATGATCAACAACCGGAAGCTCTTCTTTGTTCTGATGCTCGTAAGTATCGTGCGTAGCAAAGCCTACCGCAACGCAAACAATATAACAATCAATACACGGCAAGTGCATCAATATGATGCATGATCATGACATCACATAAATAAGTTGGATGACCTAATGCACCTATCAACAGATTGGTTGAAGTTGGTTTGAATCAAAGATTCAAATTCCAATTCAAATAAGGTATTTTCAAATACCCTTTAATTGATTTGACCTCATGAGCACGTATAACTTGTTCTAACATGCATGATATAACCACAAATGGATTCCCTGGTTTATTTTGATATTTTTCATATATAATTTATTTCAATCTGAGTTACGGATTAATTTCCTTGATTTTTCAAAGTTTTAAACATTTTCTAGAATTTCAAGAATTATTTCGATGTAAGAAAATAGATTAATGCGTCAGCCTCACGTCAGCATGATCTTAGCGGGTGAGCTAGTCGTTGCCAGGTCAAAGCTGACCAGTGAGGTCCACTCGTCAGTGACCTAGAGCTTGTTAGTGTCACTGGCAGGTGGGGGTCCCCATGTCATAGACTCAGGGGTTAATCCCAAGTCGACCCTGGGTTTGACTCCAACTAGGGCTCACTTGTCAGCATATGTTAGTGAGTTAACTAGGGCAATTTGTCCCTAATGACATACCACATCGGCACCCACACAAAATCCTGCCGGCGATGACCAAAGCGACAACAGCGCCTCGCCGGAGTTGCGCTACAGGGGGCTAATGGGCATGTGGGCTCTACCAAATTGTATCCCACACTCGATCGCATCACGCTAGGGGGTGAGGTGCCCGCTGGAATGTTGAAATCCTTGCTGGCGGCGACCCTTGCGGCTGCTGGAGCTCGGGTGACCTCGGATATGATGCCACAAGGAGGAACATAGCCGTTGGTTAGCACCTACAACATCTACGCGAGCACACAAACTCGACAAGGGCACTGGCTGGTCCAGAGAGACATCAGAGCATCGCCGGCGTCGAGGTCCATAGGGCTTAGCTCCTCGGGCTTGGAGTAATCCTTGCCTACAACTCGAGATTTACCTTGGGGAGATGGGAGATGGATCCAAGGGCTCACAACGGTGACAACATCGTCGATATCTTGCTCGGGGACGGCCTGGAGACGGCGGTAGTGTGCAGCAGCTGGAGTTGGAGAAGAGGTCAGGGTCATCGACTGGGGCGACTGGTGACGATTTCGTTGTCGAGAGGGGGCAGCAGCTTGAGGCGGAGCTAATGGGCTTCTCGGGGGCTTGGAGAGAGACTCAACTATGATGGCGATGGTGGCAAGCTTCGGTTGTGGGCGGCCATGGCGAGCAGAGGGGGAGGAGAGAGCAAAGGAGAAGGAGAGGAGGGGGTGATCAAGATGGTGCTCGGGAAGCATATATTCGCGTCGTCCTGGCTCGGGAGGCTGGCAGGCAGCCTGGTGCCAGCGTGGCGCCTTGCCCTGGCTCGCCGCTTGCTCTCCTGTGCCTACTGGCAGAGGAAGAAGACGACAAAGCGATTGGTGGGCTGGGCTGGCTACAGTGCTGGGCCTCACGTAAGATATTCCTCTTTTTATTTCTTCTAGTTATTTCTATTTCCTATTTAATTGCTCTGTGTAATATTTCTGTTTGAAAAAAAACTTATCACGAAATTCCTAAACTATTTTATGGAATATTTCCAAGATCCACAAAAATTTTCAGCAATTTTGGAACCACTAAAATATTTATAATGCTTTTATATCACATTTTCAGAAGCTTCTCTGAATTATTTCAAATGCCCAAATTGTTTTTCAAATATAATTCACCTCTCATATGTTGTTTCAACATTTATGTGACATGGTAAACATTTTTGAAGGCCATTTTGGATTCACTGAAAATCACAACTATTTCAGATTGTTTTACCGAATGAAATGCTAGTGTTTGTTAGTCCCCATTTCGAGTTTAGCCAAAATTTAAACATGAAAGTGCGTTACATCGACTAGAGGTGGGTGAATAGGCGATTTTTATAATTTCATCGCTGAGGAAATTCCTTGTGAGGCGATTTTTAGAATTTCAGCGATGAAAGTGCGTTATATTTCCGTTGCGCTCGTGTTTTTGCACGCCTGTCACATACAATTCCTTCAACCCTGCATTTTCTTCAGTAGCATTTGTGGTTTCTTCAAGTGAAGAATTTGATACCACAAGGACAGTTGAAGAATTTGTAGCAATAGAAGCATTTGATGATTCTTGTGAGGAATTAGGAGTTTCATGCTCGATGCATTTCAAACATGGTGGAATGAATTCAACCTGAGCGGTACTGATCTGTGGAGCAAGCAATGAATCGTTTTCAATTCATCATCATGAGACATTTTCAACTTCTCAAAATAAAGCTTCCTTTGAATAAATTCATATGAAAGTTTCTCATGATCAGCCAAAAGTGTGCCATAACGATCTTGAAGTCTATCAAACCTAGACTGAAGACTTTTCAGATATTCGGTGTGGACTTGAGTACGATTCATTTCATCGTTCAACAGATCATCGCTTCTATCTAGCAGTTTTGGAAGCTTTTCAATGGAACTCTGTTGCTTAGTGGAAATGTTGGCAAGTTTATAGTAACTGGGTTTTTGATAATCATCAGGTTCACAGTCACTAGAATCATAGGAGGAAGTATGGTTTGGTACCTTTGAACCTCTTGCCATGAAGCAATAGGTTGGATCAAATTCATCAGCATATTCATTAGTGTAGATAGCGTTGTCATTTTCTTCAAGGTTGAAGATCGACTTGCTGACAAATGTGGTAGCCAGTGCAAGACTTGCCACGCCAGACTCTGAATCCTCTTCAGAACCTTCCTCTTCATCACATTCCTCAGATTCTTCTTGATAATCCATTTCCTTGCCAATGACTGCCCGAGCCTTTCTGAAACTGGTCTTCTTGTGAGATGAGGACTTTGAGTATGAGGATTTTGAAGATTTCTTCTTTTTCTTAGAGTCATCAGAACTTTCATCCTTGTATTTCTTGTTCCTAGATTCGTTCACCCAGCAAGGACAGTCACCAATGTAGTGACCAAATTTCTTGCATTTGTGGCAGGTTCTTTTCTTGTAATCCTCACATGTAGATTCCCATTTCCTCATATCTCTTCTTGAAGACTTACCAAACTGACTAGGTTTTGTGAACTTCTAGAATTTCCTCACAGGCATAGCAAGTTCCTGTCCCAATTCTTTAGGGTCACCTATGCTGCAATCTGAGTCTTCTTCTTCATATGAGGAAATAGCCTTAGCATTCAGCGCACGAGGTCTTGAGTAGCTTGGTCCATATAGCTTTCTCTTTTCTTCTTGTTGGAATTCACGAGTATTGAGTCTCTCGAATATATCAGCAGGATCAAGCATTTTGTAGTCTCTTCGTTCTTGAATCATCAGAACCAGTGTGTCAAACGATCGATCAAGAGATCTTAGCAGTTTCTACACAACTTCATGGTCAATGATCTCTCTAGCTTCGAGTGCTTGCAGTTCATTTGAGATGTTAGTGAGGCGATCAAAGGTATCTTGGCAGCTTTCATTGTCAAGCCTCTTGAAGCGATTGCAAAGAACATCAACACGAGATTCACGTTGTGTTGAGACTCCCGCATTGACTTTGGACAACCTATCCGAGATAATCTTAGCTATGCCCGAAGCACTCACTCTGCCATACTAACCTTTGCTCAGATGGCCACAGATGATATTCTTCGCTTGTGAGTCAAGTTGCTTGAACTTCTACAGACCAACGGCAGAGACAGTAGTAGCAATGGAGGGAATACCATTTTCCACAATATACTAGCATTGTCAATAGCCTGAAGATGCATTTTCATCTAGGTCTTCCAGTAGGGAAAATCCTTTCCTTCCAAGGTAGGACATCCTGTAGTAACCTTGCTCATACCTGCGGTCGACATAACTAAAACTCCAGGTGGTTAAACCAAAATAACACAGAACAAGGGAGTACCTTGCTCTGATACCAATTGAAAGTGCGTTATATCGACTAGAGGGGGTGAATAGGCAATTATAGGATTTCATCACTAAGGAAATTCCCTGTGAGGAAAGTCATCAATGATGAATTAAGTGCAATAGAAATAGAGCGTGATCAGGAGTGTAAAAACGATTACAAAATAACACACGATGAGGTTTACGAGATTCGGTTTGCACAGTTCTCAAGTATAGAGTACGTAGGTGAATATTAACTAAAGTGAAGAATTTGGGGTTGAGGAAATTCAGAGAAAGTCTGACGACAATTTCTTCAAACAACACAGATGAATGTCTTCAACATACAATTTGAGGAAATCAGAGAGTTGAAGAAATAGAACCCGTAGCTTGATGAAGACACTTCTTGATGACCCAGTTCCAACTGTTGTGACAGTTGTACGTGTGGTTCAGAGCGGCTTGGTATTGAAACCAAAAAGACGCACAGTCTCGGGACACACAGTCCTTACCGGATTCTCCTTGATCTAAGGATACACAGTCCAGTGTTGGAAATAAGCCCAAGAGGCAATAATAAAATAGGTATTATGATATTTCCTGTTTCAAGATAATCGTGTATTATCCATGCTATAATTCTATTGAATGGAAACATAAATGCATGTGTGGATATATAGACAAAACTATGTCCCTAGTGAGCCTCTAGTTGACTAGCCTGTTGATCAAGGATGTTTAAGGTTTCCTAACCATAGACAAATTTTGTCACTTGATGACGGGATCACATCATTGGGAGAATGATGTGATGGACGAGACCCAAACTATAAACATAGCATGTGATCGTGTCATTTTGTTTCTATTGTTTTCTGCATGTTAAGTATTTATTCCTATGACCATGAGATCATGTAACTCACTGACACCGGAGGAATTCCTTGTGTGTATCAAACATCGCAATGTTATTGGGTTACTATAAAGGTACTCTACGGGCAACTTCGAAGGTGTCCGTTGAGTTAGCATGGATCAAGACTAGGATTTGTCACTCCGTGTGACGGAGAGTTATCTCGGGGCCCACTCAGTAAAGCAACATCACATACAAGCCTTGCAATAAATGTGACTAAAGAGTTAGTCACGGGATCTTGTATTACGGAACGAGTAAAGAGACTTGCCGCCAACGAGATTGAAATAGGTATGGGAATACCGAAGATCAAATCTTGGGCAAGTAACATACCGAAGAACAAAGTGAATGACGTACGGGATTGTTTGAATTCTTGACATAGAGGTTCAAACGATAAGATCTTCATAGAATATGTAGGATCCAATATGACGTCTAGGTACCGCTATTGCATATTGACCGGAGAGTGTCACAGGTCATGTCTACAGAGTTTTCGAACCCGCACGGTTTGCACACTTAAGGTTCGGTGACGTTTATGTATAGTTGAGTTATAGGTACTGGTGACCAAAGTTTTGTTCGGAGTCCTAGATGAGATCCGGGACGTCACGAGGAGTTCCGGAATGGTCCGAAGACGATGATTGATATATATGATTGTTGTATTTGGCTTCCAGAAAGATTTTGGGCATTACTGGTAAAGTACCGGGAGGGACGAATGGGTTACGGGGTTTTACCAGGAGGGGCCACCCACCCGGGAGAGAACCCAGCCAAATAGGACTATTTCAGCCAAGGAGAAAAACAAAGGAAAAAGGAAAAAAAGAGGAGGTGGGATGGAAGGAAGGGACTCCTCCTTCCAAACCGAATTGGAGGAGGATTCCTCCCCCCTTGCTCGGCCGACCCCTCCTACTTGGAGTAGGAGGAAAGGCTCCACCCCTTGGTTCTTCCTATATATACTAGAGGTTTTAGGGTTTTTGAGACACAACTTTGCCACGTGCAACCCTAAACCTCTACTACGTAGTTCTTCCTCTAGATCTGATTTATGTGGTGCTTAGGCAAGCCTTGCAGGAATAGATCACCACCACCACCGGCGTCGTCACGCTATCACAGAACTCATCTACTTCCCCGTCTCTCTTGCTGGATCAAGAAGTCGGTGATCATCATCGAGTTGTACGTGTGCTGAACACGGAGGTGTCATCCGTTCGGTACTAGCTCGGGACGGATCGCGGGACGACGGCGATTTGGATCGCGAAGACGTTCCACTACATCAACCGTGTTTCTTAACGCTTCCCGCTTAGCGATCTACAAGGGTATGTAGATCCAATCTCCTTCTCGTAGATGATCATCACCATGATAGGTCTTCATGTGCGTACATTTTTTTTGTTTCCCATGCAACGTTCCCCAACAGTGGCATCATGATCTAGGTTCATGGGTAGATGATATCTCGAGTAGAACACAAAAGTTTTTGTGGGCGTTGATGTTCGATTTGCTGCCCTCCTTAGTCTTTTCTCGATTCGGCTGTATTGTTGGATTGAAGCGGCACAGACCAACCTTACACGTACGCTTACGAGAGACCGGTTTCATTGACTAACATGCAACTTGTTGCATAAATATGACTAGCGGGTGTCAGTTTCTTCAACTTTAGTTGAATCGGATTTGACCGAGGTTGTCCTTGAAGGAGGTTAAATAAAAATTTGCATATCACCATTGTGGCTTTGCGTAAGTAAGATGAGATCATACTATATACCCTTAGCGCCCCCGTCAAACATGAAACAACAAATTACAGAACATCTAACTTGTTTTTGCAGGGTATGCATGTGATGTGCTATGGCCAAAGACATGATGTGATATATTGGATGTATGATTTGATCATGTTGTAATAGTTAAATATCGACTTGCACGTCGATGCTACGGCAACCGGCAGGAGCCATAGGGTTGTCTTTAAACTAACGTTTGTGCTTGCAGATGCGTTTACTATATTGCTAGGTCGTAGCTTTAGTTGTAATAGCACAGATAGCATGACAACCTCGACGGCGACACGATGATGGAGAGCATGATGATGGAGATCATGGTGTGGCGCCGGTGACGATGAAGATCATGTCGGTGCTTTGGTGATGGCGATCAAGAAGCACAAGATCATGGCCATATCATGTCACTTATGATTTGCATGTGATGTTAATCGTTTTATGCACCTTATCTTGCTTAGAACGACGGTAGCATTATAAGGTGACCCCTCACTAAAATTTCAATATAAAATTGTGTTCTCCTCGACTGTGCACCATGCGACAGTTCCTCGTTTCGAGACACCGCATGATGATCGAGTGTGATAGACTCAATGTTCACATACAATGGGTGCAAAACAGTTGCACACACGGAACACTCGGGTTAAACTTGACGAGCCTAGCATCTATAGACATGGCCTCGGAACACAAGATATCGAAAGTTCGAGCATGAATCATATGGTAGATATGATCAACATGGAGATGTTCACCACTGAAACTATACTCAACTCACGTGATGATCGGACTTGAGTTAGTGAATTTGGATCATGCCACACTCAAATAACTAGAAGGATGTCTATTTGAGTGGGAGTTTACTAGTAATATGATTAGCTAAACTCAAATTTTCTTGAACATAGTCTACGTAATCTTTGCAAAATTTTATTTTGTAGATCAATGGCTCACTGAGCAGCAACCCTAATTTCAATACGTTCCTAGAGAAAGCTAAGTTGAAAGATGATGGTAGCAACTTTGGAGACTGCGCTCGAAATCTGAGGCTTATCCTTCAAGCTTGGCAAAATAATTATGTTCTTGATGCAGCGCTAGGAGATGAACCACCCGCTACGGCTAACCAAGATGTTTTGAACACTTGGCAAGCTCGTAAGGATGACTACTCACTAGTTCAATGTGCAATTTTGTATGGCTTAGAACCAGGACTCCAATGATGTTTTGAATGTCATGGAGCATATGAGATGTTCTTGGAGTTTAAGTTTATATTTGAGAATTATGCCCGAATCGTGAGGTATGAGACCTCCATTAAATTCTATGCTTGCAAAATGGAGGAGAATTCGTCTCTCAGTGAACATGTGCTCAAAATGTATGGGTACTCAAACCGTCTAGCTGAGCTGGGGACCGCTCTCCCGCAAGAAGCTATCACTCACATAATTCTTTAATCAATGCCACCTAGCTACAAGAGCTTCGTGTTGAAATATAACATGCAAGGGATGAATAAGTCACCCGGCGAGTAATTTGCGATGCTGAAAGTCGCTGAGTCAGAAATCCATAAAGAGCATCAAGTGTTGATGGTCAATAAGACCACTAGTTTCAAGAAGAATGTCAAAGGCAAGAAGGGTAACTCCAAGAAGAGTGGCAAAACTGTTGCCCTCCGATGAAGAAACCCAAGGCTGGACCCAAGCCGGAAAATGAGTGCAATTATTGGAAGGGGACTGGTCACTGGAAGCGCAACCGCCCCATGTATTTTGCCGATAAGAAGGCGGCCAACGCCAAACAAGGTATATGTGATATACATGTTATTCATGTGTACTGATGTTTGCTGTGTATCCCTTGCAACGGTGCGAGAAATAGTCGTGTCGACGGCACCAGGAATCCTTCAGCTGCGACTATGCCTTAAGGGACTTCCTAGGCAAGTATGCAAAGGATTTCCCCCGTGGCCTTGGAGCCTTGCGTTGGCGTTCCCTCGAAGCGGAAAGGGTGATGTAGCACAGCGATGGTAAGTATTTCCCTTAGTTTGAGAACCAAGGTATCAATCCGTCGGAGGAGTATCTCAAGATCCTCCACAAACACAAAAGCTTGTACCCAACGCTATGAAGGGGTTGTCAATCCCTTATAGATTGTTTGCCAAGTGAGAACTGAGAGCAACAAAGTAACAAAGCAAAGTAAAAGTGGAGGTGTAAACGATGGATTTAATAGACCCAGGGGCCGTAGTGTTTACTAGTGGCTTCTCTCATGAAAGTAAGTAGACAGTGGGTAAACAAATTACTGTCGAGCAATTGATAAAACCGCGCAAAGTCGTGACGATATCTATGCAATGATTATATCTATAGGCATCACGTCCAAAACAAGTAGACCGATACTTTCTCCATCTACTACTATTACTCCACACGTTGACCGCTACCCAACATGCATCTAGTGAATTAAGTCCATAAGAATAGAGTAACGCCTTAAGCAAGATCACATGATGTAGAGGGATAATCTCAAACCAATGATAAAAACCCCATCTTTTTACCCTTGATGGCAACTACTTCATCTGTGCCTTGCTGCCCCTACTGTCACTTGGAAAGGTCACCACATGGTAGAACCCAAAACCAAGCACTTCTCCCATTGCAAGAATCATAGATCTAGTTGGCCAAACAAAACACAAGACTCGGAGAGACATACAAGGATATCAAATCATGCATATAAGAAATCAGCAAAGTCTCAAATATACATCATAGATAATCTGATCACAAATCCACAATTCATCGGATCTCGACAAATACACCGCCAAAGAAGATTACGTCGGATAGATCTCCATATGGAGAACTTTGTATTGATGATCCAAGAGAGACAAGAAGCCATCTAGCTACTAACTACGGACCCGTAGGTCTGAAGTGAACTACTCACGAGTCATTGGAGGGGCGATGATGATGATGAAGAAGCCCTCCAACTCCAAAGTCCCCTCCGGCAGGGCGCCGGAGAGGTCTCCAGATGAGATCTCGCGGAATCGGAAGCTTGCGACGGCGTAAAAGTATTTTCGAGGCTCCCCTGATTTTTTGCGGAAAATTTGGGAATTTATTGGCCAAAAACCTAGGTCAGGGGGTGGCCAGGGAGGCCACAAGCCTGCCCACCGCCGCCTCCCCCCTGGTGGCGGAGTGGGGGCTTGTGGGCTCCCTAGAGAGCACCTGGCTTGGCCCAAAAGCCCCCTGGTCTTCTTCCGTTCGGGAAAAAATCATTTCGGGGTTTTTCTTCCATTTGGACTCCGTTCCAAAATGAGATCTGAAAAGAGTCAAAAACACAGAAAAAACAGGAACTGGCACTTGGCACTGAATTAATAAGTTAGTCCCAACAAAGATATAAAAGGTACATAAAACAACCAAAGAAGACAAGATAACAGCGTGAAACCATCCAAAATTACAGATACGTTTGAGACGTATCATGTACCTAACCAGCTCTCGTTTTAGTGCCTGGGTATTCGATACTAGTTATGTTGCTCATATCTGCAACTCGAAACAGGAACTGTGGAATAAACGAAGGCTGGCGAAGGATGAAGTGACGATGCGCGTGGGAAATGGTGCCAAGGTTGATGCGATCGTCGTCGGCACGATCTCACTTCAGTTACCATCGATATTAGTTATGAACTTAAATAATTGTTATTTAGTGCCTGCGTTGAGCATGAACATTATATCTGGATCTTGTTTATTACAAGACAGTTACTCATTTAAGTGAGAGAATAATGATTGTTCTATTTATATGAGTAATATCTTTTATGGTCATGCACCCAATGTGAGGGGTTTGTTCAAGTTGAATCTCGATTGTGATGACACTCATATCCATAATATTGAGACCAAAAGATGTAGAGTTAACAATGATAGCGCTACTTTCTTGTGGCACTGCCGCTTAGGTCATATTGGTGTTAAGCCCATGAAGAAACTCCATGCTTATGGGCTTTTGGAGTCACTTGATTTTGAATCACTTAACACATGTGAACCATGCCTCATGGACAAGATGACTAAGATTTCATTCTCTGGAACAATGGTGCGTGCAAGTGACTTGTTGGAAATCATACATACTGATGTGTGCGGACCAATGAGTGTGGAGGCGTGCGGTGGATATCGTTATTTTCTCACCTACACCGATGATTTTAGTAGGTATGGCTATATCTACTTGATGAAGCACAAGACTGAAACATTTGAGAAGTTCAAACAATTTCAGAGTGAAGTTGAAAATCATCGTAGCAAGAAGATCAAGTTCCTATGATATGATCGAGGGGGTGAATATCCGAGTTACGAGTTTGGTGCTCACTTAAGATAATGTGAAATTGTTTCACAGTTGACACCATCTAGAACACCACAGTGTAATGGTGTGTCCGAATGTTGTAATCATACTTTATTAGATATGGTGCGTTCTATGATGTCTCTTACTAATTTGTCATTATCATTTTGGGGCTCTGTATTAGAGACAACTGCATTCACTTTAAATAGGGTAGCATCAAAATCCGTTGAGATGACACCATATGAGCTATGTTATGGCAAGAAGCCAAAGTTATCGTTTATTAAAGTTTGGGGATGCGATGCTTATGTCAAAAAGCTTCAGCCTGAAAAGCTGGAACCCAAAGTGGAAAAGTGTGTCTTCATAGGTTACCCAAAAGATACAGTTGGGTACACCTTCTATCTCAAATCCGAGGGCAAAGTGTTTGTCGCTAAGAACGGAGCTTTTCTTGAGAAAGAGTTTCTCTCGAAAGAATTAAGTGGGAGGAAGATAGAACTTGATGAGGTTGTGGAACCTCTGCATCTACAAGATGGTGGCGGAGGGCAGAAATAAATTTTTGTCGCGGCAATACCAGTTGACGAGGAAGCTAATGATGATGATCATGAAGCTTCGAATCAAGTTACTGTCGGACCTCGCAGGTTGACAAGAGCGCGTGGTGCTCCTGAGTGGTATGGGAATCCTGTCTTATCTATCATGTTGTTAGACAACAATGAGCCTGCGAATTATGGAGAAGCAATGGTGGGCCCAGATTCCAACAGATGGTTAGAGGCCATGAAATTCGAGATAGGATCTATCTATGAAAACAAATTGTGGACTTTGGAAGTATTACCTAAAGGTCGCAAGGCTATTTAGAACAAATGGATCTTTGAGAAGAAGACGAACGCAGGCGGTAATGTGACCGTTTATAAAGCTCGAGTTGTGGCAAAGGGTTTTTCACAAGTTCAAGGAGTTGACTACGATGAGACATTCTCAGGCGTAGCGATACTTAAGTCCGTCCGAATCATGTTAGCAATAGGTGCATTTTTGATTATGAAATCTGGCAGATGCATGTCAAAACGGCGTTCCTTAATGTGTTTCCTCTGGAAGAGTTGTATATGATGCAACCCGAAGGTTTTGTCGATCCAGAGAATGCTGACAAAGTTTGCAAGCTCCAGTGATCCATTTATCGACTGGTGCAAGCATCTCGGTGTTGGAATAAGCTCTTTGCTAAGGTGATCAAGGCGTTTGGGTTTATACAAGTTGTAGGAGAAGATTGTATTTATAAGAAAGTGAATGGAGGCTCTGTAGCATTTCTAATATTATATGTGGATGACATATTGCTGATTGGAAACAATGTGGAGTTTTTGGAGAGCATAAAGGATTACTTGAACAAATGTTTTTCAATGAAAGACCTAGGAGAAGCTGCTTACATATTAGGCGTTAAGATCTATAGAGATAGATAGAGGTACCTAATAGGAATTTCACAAAGCACATACCTTCATAAAGTTTTGAAAAAGTTCAAGATGGAACAATCCAAGAAGGGTTTCTAGCTCGTGTTACAAGGTAGAAAGCTGAGTAAGACTCAGTGTCCAGTAATTGCAGAAGATAGAGAAAAGATGAGTGTCATTCCTTATGCTTCAGCCATAGGTTCTATCATGTATGCAATGTTGTGCACAAGACCGGACGTCAGCCTGGCCATAAGCATGGCAGGCAGGTTTCAAAGTGATCCAGGAGTGGAACATAGGGCGGCTATAAAGAATATTTTGAAGTACCTGAAAAGGACTAAGGAAATATTTCTCGTTTATGGAGTTGACGAAGAGCTCGTCGTAAAGGGTTACGTCGATGCAAGCTTTGACACTGATCCGGATGACTCTAAGTCACAAACCGGATATGTATTTATTCTCAATGGGGGTGCACTAAGCGGGTGCTGTTCCAAGCAAAGTCTCGTAGCACATTCTACATGTGAATCGAAGTACATGGCTGCCTTAGAGGCGGCTAAGGACAGTGTCTGGATGAAGTAGTTCATGACAGATCTTGGAGTTGTACCGAGCGCACTAAATCCAATAACTCTGTTGTGTGACAACATTTCTGCCATTGCTCTGGCCAAGGAACCAAGGTTTCACAAGAGGACCAGACACATCAAATGACACTTCATCCTCGTCCGCGACTATGCCGAGGGAGAGGACGTAAATATATGCAAAGTGCACACGGATCTGAATGTTGCAGATCTGCTGACTAAACCTGTTGCACGAGCGAAGCATGATCAACACCAGAACCATATGGGTGTTAGATTCATTACAATGTAAATCACATAGCGATGTGAGACTAGATTATTGACTCTAGTGCAAGTGGGATACTGTTGGAAATATGCCCTAGAGGCAATAATAAAATAGTTATTATTATATTTCATGTTTCAAGATAATCATTTATTATCCATGCTATAATTGCATTGAATGGAAACATAAATGCATGTGTGGATATATAGACAAAACTATGTCCCTAGTGAGCCACTAGTTGACTAGCCCGTTGATCAAGGATGGTTAAGGTTTTCCTAACCATAGACAAGTGTTGTCACTTGATGACGGGATCACATCATTGGGAAAATGATGTGATGGACGAGACACAAACTATAAACATAGCATGTGATCGTGTCATTTTGTTGCTATTGTTTTTTGCATGTCAAGTATTCATTCCTGTGACCATGAGATCATGTAACTCACTAACACCAGAGGAATGCCTTGTGTGTATCAAACGTCACAACGTTACTAGGTGACTATAAAGGTACTCTATAGGCATCTCCGAAGGTGTCTGTTGAGTTAGCATGGATCAAGACTGGGATTTGTCACTCCGTCTGACGGAGAGGTATCTCGGGGCCCACTCAGTTATACAACATCACATACAAGCCTTGCAAGCAATGTGACTAAATAGTTAGTCATGGGATCTTGTATTACGGAACGAGTAGAAAGACTTGCCGGTACCGAGATTGAAATATGTACGGGAATACCGACGATCAAATCTCGGGCAAGTAACATACCCACGGACAAAGGGAATGATGTACGGGATTGTTTGAATCCTTGACATAGAGGTCCAACCGATAAGATCTTCGTAGAATATGTAGGATCCAATATGGACATCCAGGTCCCGCTATTGTATATTGACCGGAGAGTGTCTCAGGTCATGTCTACATAGTTCTCGAACCCGCAGGGTCTGCACACTTAAGATTTAGTGACGTTTATGTATAGTTGAGTTATAGGTGCTCGTGACCTAAGTTTTGTTCAGAGTACCAAATGAGATCCTGGACGTCACCATGAGTTCCGTAATGGTCTCGAGACGAAGATTGATATATAGGATTGTTGCATTTGGCTTCCGGAATGATTTCTGGCATTACAGGTAAAGTACCTGGAGTGACGAATGAGTTCCGGGGTTTTACCGGGAGGGGCCACCCACCCGGAAGAGAACCTAATAGCCCCATGGGTGGCGCACTATCCCTTAGTGGTCTGGTGAGGCCAGCCCAATAGGACTATTTCGGCCAAGGAGAAAAACAAGGGAAAAAGGAAAAAAAGAGGAGGTGGGAAGGAAGGAAGGGACTCCTCCTTCCAAACAGAATAGGAGGAGGATTCCTTCCCCCTAGCTCGGCCGACCCCTCCTACTTGGAGTAGGCGGCAAGCCTCCACCCCTTGGTTCCTCCTATATATACTAGAGGTTTTACGGTTTTTGAGACACAACTTCTCCACGTGCAACCCTAAACCTCTACTTCGTAGTTCTTCCTCTAGATCGGATTTCTGCGGTACTTAGGCGAAGCCCTGCAAGAATAGATCACCACCACTACCGGCGCGCCGTCATGCTGCCGGAGAACTCATCTACTTCCCCGTCTCTCTTGCTGGATCAAGAAGGCAGAGATCGTCATCGAGTTGTACGTTTGCTGAACGCGGAGGTGTCGTCCATTCGGTCCTAGATCTGGACGGATCCTGGGACGGCGACGATTTGGATCGCCAAGACATTCCACTACATAAACCGCGTTTCTTAACGCTTCTTGCTTAGTGATCTACAAGGGTATGTAGATCGGATCTCCCTCTCGTACATGATCATCACCATGATAGGTCTTCGTGTGCATAGGAATTTTTTTGTTTCCCATGCAACATTCCCCAACATCCTCGCCCATCACTCGTGGGAAGTGTTCTAGGCAAACTTCCAAACCCTCACAAACTCGGTCACCCGGCGATCCACAATTGACTGCTGGATGCTCTAGACCATGACGCCTTACCGCATGGAGGATGCACAATCCTCAAAGGTAACAGACTTCACATCCCCACAATAACGACTTCTTCAGTGATGCTCAATCACTTGGTTTTGGTTTTGGGTATTTCCTCACTTGATGATTTTCACTCGAGGACTCTGAGGAATTTGGGTTGCTCTAAATGACAAGTGTGAGTTTCTCTCGGAGCAGCCAACCAGCAAATGGTTGTGGGGCGGCTATTTATATCCTGGGAGCATCCCGACATGATTTGACATAAATGTCCTTAAATAATGTGACTGTTGGGTGGATAAGATCAGTGAGGTGGCACGTGGCGTGACAACGGTCGGAACATTCAACTATGAAAGTCCTCATGTCTCTCATATTCCTCAGTTTGAGGCTTTTGTAGATTTAGGATTGGGTGGAGCATCATAAGGAAATTCATTACGTAGTTTTACCTCGACCCCCTTTAATAGTAAGGTGTTCCTATGACTCAAGTGTAAAGAAAATGAAACAGAAAGAGTAAATCTTCACGCTCCAAATTCTTCAGAGTGTTTTCTTCAGGACACACCGAATTCCTCATCTTCAATATCTTCATGAGGAATATCAATTTCTTCGCAATTTCTTCGCGATCAAAGTCTTCAAGGAAGGACCAAAATCTTCACCCAAAGACATACATTTTTAGGGGTCGATATTAATCGTATAACTCAAACTCCTCACCGACTTATAGAGCATGTGTACACTCACAAACATATTAGTCTCTTAACCTATAAGTCTTCAAACCACCAAAATCACTAAGGGGCACTGGATTCACTAACAATCTCCCCTTTTTGGTGGTTGATGACAATTAGGTTAAGTTTTCAACGGGGATAATAATATGGAACGTAAGTACTGAGTTTGAGGAATTTTGAAATCAAGATACAGAAAAAACTCCGCCTGAAGATGGGCATATTATGAGGAATTTGCTTTGAGCAGCAGATACACATTGATGATTTATATAACGGAGATCTCACCCTGTATATTGCAATTCATGTATGCATTTGACATATAGTATGAGGTATTAGATATGCATGATGAAAAATGGTGTCTGGCGAATTTGAGCATGCCTGCATAAATAAACTTTTAGGAATAAGCAGGCGACGCAAAACGTCCAAAAGAGTCAGAATACCATGGGGCTTAAGTTACAATTCATTACATCAAAAACTTCAGAAGAGCCAAGATTTTGTTACTCAATGAAGTTTTATATGCCCATAAAATATCCCGCTTGAAGACTAACTCTCAGATTTCTCCCCCGTTGTCATCAAGTGATGAAAAGAGACAAAACTGAGGACTAACACTCTTGAAGAAATTCACTTCTTTGACGATGTAGAGGCATGAGCATCCTTGGAGACAGGATTCTTTCTTGGACCAGTTGATGTGTCTTCTGGTTCTACATCTGATTCAGCAGTGGGAAACGAAGAAAATGAACTATCCTCCAAGTCTGGAACTAGAATTTGCTTGCATTTCTTGTTTGGAGGCCACAACCAGTCAGAGTATTGAGTAAATTCCAATTCCTCAAGTTCCTCAGGAGTTCCAAGGTGGCCCAAGTGCGATTAAATACCTCATGAAGATAATAGTGATTTTTGTTCACTGCATTTTGAGTCATTGAGGGTTTTCACAATGGGATCAAACTGGCGTTTCACCCACTTGTTATTGCGATTGACTTTTTGGTGAAGACTGAGAAGAAGCTCTCTCTTAGTGATGACCCTTGGAGCAGTTGGGCTTGGAGGGTCTTGAGTAGAAGTGTCATCATATGAGGAGTATGAATCAGCCTTGCGAAATTGGCCATCTAAGGGCCGATTTCCTTCATCGATCACAGATTTTCCTTTGCCTTCTACAGGTTCAAAAGATGACTTGATGACGTTGATCGATGGCAAATATCTGAGGTGATTTTGAAAGTCAGCATGATAGTTGATGCCTGATCTATTCCTGATGAATCTCATGATCCAAGGCGCATAAATCTTCAACTCATATGGTGACAAAGCATTGTGAGCCAAAGTCCTCAAGAAGAAATCATGAAGATCCATAGGGATACCATGAATGACATTGAACAGGATATTCTTCATGATGCCTACAACGCCTTCTTCATTGTCATGCCCTTTGTTTGGATCGATGGCATAGGACAAGATCATGTACATGGTTCTAGGCTCATACTTCAAATCTTGCACCACAAATCGTGTCCGTGGAGGTTGGACCTTGGCCAAAGGCTTCTTGAGGACTTCCATGAGCTTGTTCGGCAGTTCTCGTTCATCATACATTTTGACAACGTCCTCTGAGGGAATTGATATTGGGAGAGCTTGAAGCAATTCAGTAGCTAGAGCTTTGTAATGTGTATGCAGAGTCATCTAGTCGAATACCCATGTGGTGACATCTTTTGGGTCACCTGAGATATGTAGTGTGGCATGAAATTGAAGAATTATGTCCGCGTTCCAATCACTGATATCTGTGCAGAAATGTAATAACCCAGCTTCATGAAGAACATTGAGGACTGGGACGAAGCAAGGTATTTCTTCCATAAACAGTGAGGAATGTGAGTGTGAAGAAATATCTTCTTTCTTCCGCAGAGCATAGAGGCATAGTAGTTAAGATGATTTCTTTTCCATAACTTCCTGTGTCTAATGCAAATCTTGTCATACAAATTCTCTCCCATGAAGTAATGACGTTCATCAAAGAAACCTTCCTTCGAGAACTTTGGACTCTTGGAGAAGGGTTGATTTGGCTTCGGCCGAAGATTGTACTGCTCTGCATCTTGAGGAGTTGTGGCCACTACAATGGCAGTTTGAGGATTCACCACAACATGTGCAGTTTCAGCATTTGGGGCAGAAGCATTTTCATCAACTTGAGCATTTTCCTCAGTTTGAGGAATTATCTAACTTGAGCAAGCATTTGCAGTTTTTGATGGTGCATTTTCTTCAGCTGATGCAGCTGATTCTTGTGCTAATTCCGCATGAATGCTATTTTCATCAGAACCGGTGAGAATCTCAGTGGCAGGTGGAGTTGGAGGGATTTGAGTTGTCCTTGGTGAGTTTGGATGAGTCTCTTCCCCGAACTCATCATTGATCATAGGAGTGATGCATCCAATTTCTTCATCACCCTCTTTTTCTTTAATAGTCCTAGGAGGTGAAATGATTTGAGGTATGTCATCAATTTCTATTTCCTCGTCCATCGGCGTGGATGCACGCGAGCGAATGTCTTCCATTTCATCATGCTCTTCGGGAATGACATAGTCCTGACTAAAGGGAACAAGCATGTACGATGGTGCTACATTGAGAGGAGTAACATGTCGGGACCCCGATCCTAAGCCATAGGAATCCAACCTGTAACACATTGCATCTCTTTGCAGTCTCACGCACGGTTAACCCCACGGCTACAGCCTTACCTTAGCCGGGACCATTTGCGCCTTTTGACTCGCGTATGCAATTGTGTCGCTAGCAATCCAATGACAAAGAACCCGGATTGACATCTCTAGTCATAAACCAAAGTGGCAGTTCCGCACGACAAGCATACATAACCCAGCAAAGCAGGTGTCGGTCACCAGCGAATGTAGACCAGTCGTAACAAGCTACAAGGACTCCATTACATCGCGTGACATTTCCACAAAGGGGACAGACACAGCAGCTAAGAAGGACACATGCCGGTCAACCAAGGTGTCCGTAGCAGTAGCGAGCTACCATGGCTAGTTGGATCACAAAGGGGCATTTCCCTGTAAGGAATGCTACTAAAGTCTACGGCTAGGTAATCGAACCCCATACATATCAAGTACGACACACGTACGCATGGCATACCGATATGTATAGATACATCGATGGCATCACAACATAACCATAAACATACAAGCTTTATTTAAAATGCTCGGAAGAGCCAGACACATAATATTACACAGTAGGGGTCTCACGACCCATCATAACAGTCATTCAAGTTACAAGCCAGCGGAAGTAAATAAACTGTCTGAGTACAGACAGATGAAACAAGAAGGCACGTGGCCTGACTATACTACAGACCCACCCTAGGGCTAGATCGTAGCTGGGATACCAGCTACTCGTCGTCGTCGATGTCTAGGAAGAACCCTCCGTTAGGGTCATTAACAACCTCTGCAACAAATATTAAGCAAACATGAATACGGAGGAACTCAGCAAGAGTTTAGGATAACTATCTACTCATGCAACGTATCAATAAGGAATTGTGGGGTTTCATGCGGAAAGGCAGAATTTGACTCGTGGCTAGACAACTTGCATTTTTTTAATAATTTTGACAACTTGAATTCTCGCACACGAGTCCACTAACACCACAACAATACTCCATCGTGGAATCATTCTGTCTCCATACGGAAATGTCGTCCATGGCAGTCATGCTTATCTTGACAATTTTATGAGTAGCCATTAAAGTTATCTATGAACAACATATGTCTCCAAGTAGCCCATATCCGCAGACGCGGCTATTCGAATAGATCATAACCCTGCAAGGGTGTACTTCTTCACGCACCCTCTCGCCACTTATCGCCATGTGCACGTCATGCACCTCGGCAACCTTCAAGAGGAAGCCCGGCGAGGGAGTCGGCCATGACCGTTAACCACACTAATACTTAGTCCAGGTCTATCGCCTATCTGAGGGTAACCCGCACGGAAGTCCGACCAAGGTTTCCGCCACGGCCCCAAACGATGTGCGCACGGTTCCCAAGCCCACCATCCGGGTGCCACTTGGTACACCGTGCCACTACCTACCGCATCACAGCCCACCTCCCAGGTCAGCGCTATGCACGGCCTCCAGCATGACTATAAACACCAGAAACTACTTGCAACTCCTGGACCGAGTACTAGGCGATTAATAAGTCGAGCGGGGTCATATTTCAGGTCCCAGCATGTGGTAGTATCTCGTCTTGGATTACATACACGGAACTCAGTTCCTAAGGACGGTTCCAATGAAACAACCCGCCATGTACTCCTACATAACCTTTCACCGGTACCTTTACCAAATCAGGTTCAACACACAACCTTTACTTATTGAACACATTCTCACAATTCCGTTCATCTTCCAGATGACAAACCATACACAACTCTAAGAATAGCATGCATAGCAGGATAAGGCACATCATGGCTCAAGCATCTACCAGGTATGCTAGGTTGCAAGGTTCAACTATTTACTGTGACAAAGACAGGTCGTGCAAAGGAAGTGGGTTCAACTAACGTGGAAAAAGCATTTGAAGCATTTGATCCTAATGCAATAAGTAAGTGCAGGAGCGAGAACATGGTATTTATCGGGATGATCAAAATGGTTGCTTGCTTTGTTGCTCAGAGGAGGGACAATATCCGTCAGTCGGATATTCAGTGGAATCCGGAGGAGCGGAGCCTACCGAAAGAAATGACAACAATCAATAACAATCATATGCAACAAGATGATGCATGATAATGTCATGAGGATGCAAGGTGGTATGCTAATATAGCTAACATTTATTAGGTTCTAAGTTGATTTGAATCAGATTCAATATCACTTCAAACGGGGTATTCTCGAATACCGTTTTAATTGATTCGACCTGATGCTCAGATCAACTTGGTTTTAACATGCATGGAAAGGATATGTTAAGTTGCTGGTTGTGATTGAACAATGTTTGATCATAGTATTTGAAGTGGAATTCAAATGATTTTCAAATTCCATCTCCATAGCATTTATGAAATTTAACTTATTCATTATTCTACATGTTTGATCCAGTAACATATTCAAACATGTTTGAAAATAACATATTCAGATTCCTTGGATTTTTCTGATACTTTTTCATATACTAATTATTTTCATTGGAGTTACAGATTAATTTCTATGATTTTTAGAAGTTTTGGCATTTTTCTGGAATTCTTTTTAAACAAAAAATCCACTTATTGCGTCAGCATGGCATCAGCAGGTCCAAGTGGCTGTTGAAAGTCAAACCTGACCAGTGGGCACTGGTCAGTGACTCTGGACAGTTTTAGATTAGTTTTAAACTTAATTAGTTATTTAACAGCACTGAACCCACATGTCAGTGACTTATTAGTTTAATTGATTTTATTTTTATTAATCCAAAACATCGAGAGGCTGGCCCCACGCGTCAGTGGCTCAGGCCAGCAGAGATCCACCGGCGACGAGGTCATCCTCGCAGGCGGTGAGCCTCCGACGACACCAGAGACGGCGGAGGGCATCGGAAACTCGTCGCCGACGACCAAACGCACGGTGGAGACCACAGGGAGATCGGCCACTCAACGGCGCGCACGATGGGGCAAACCCCAGGGGCTGGGGTGGCCGGAATCAGTGCCGGCGACGAGCTCGGCGGCGACCAAAGCTCGGCCATCATCGAGGTCATCGGAAACAGGGTCAAATCACGCGGGGCTGGGCTCCTAAAGCATCTACACGACGGCCTGAATCTGCTGGTGGCCTCAGATGGACCAACCGTTCACCGGAGGGCTACCGGCGACGAACTGCAGCGGCGGTCCTTGTCGGGATTCGGTGGAACTTGGCCTAGAGGATGAGATCGATGGGGAAAACTTGGGGGAAAGCTGCGCAAGCTCACGGGGAGTGTTGTGGTGGCGCTAGCTTGCTCGGGGAGGTGCTGTAGGCGATGAATCGATCAAAGCTCACCGGCGGCCGAAGCTTGAAGACGACGGTGCCATGGGCGTTGCAGGGCTCGGGGGACCTTCGACTTTTGCAGGGAGGACCAACTCGTCGAGGCGGAGCGAATGGGGCACTCGGGGGAGAGAACTAGTGGCCAGAGGCACGGGCAGCTCGAGCTCGAGCTCCTGTCAATGGTGGCAGAAGGGGAAGAAGGAACCGAGAGGAGAGGGGGGAAATGGTGCACGATAATGGATAGGCCAGTGCTCGGGGAGGTTATCCCCGCGCGTGCCAGCGCGAAGCGGCGGCCAGGCAGGCAGGGAGCTGCGTGGAGGCGTCGGGCATCGCGGCGGCCACCTCCTGTTCCTACTAGCGAGGAGGAAGATGACACAGGGACTGGGCCTGGGCCAGGTGAGCGTGAGGTAGTCTTTCTTCATTTTTTTCTTGTTTTGTTTGTTTGCTATTTATTTCAGCTCCAAAATAGTTCACCAAAAATATTTTGAACACACCAGAATATTTGTTGGAATATATCCAACTATTCCTGAAGTTTTCAGCATTTTTGAAAACTTAAAGTTTTTTGAATTCAAATTTAGACTTGAATCCAGTAGCTTTTTTGCATTTAAATAAAATGTCAAAAGTGTTATGAAAATAGTTTTCTTCACTGCTTATTTGCTTCCATGAATTATCAGAAAAGTAGAACTTTTCTTGAGACCATTTTGGGTTCATTGATTTGAACAAGTTTAGAATTTCTTTGAATTTGAGAAGTGGCTAGGGTTTTTGAGTTTTGCTTCACCACCTGCTTTGATCTTGTTGAAATTTTCTTGGATGCAATGCAAAGAAGATATGAGCACAATGCTATATTTGATTAGGGTTTCCCAAGCTTGATTGATAACTATTGTTATAAGAAAATTCGGCGAATGGAAGACACTTCTCCCAATTCATACCGAACGATATAACACAAGCTCGGAGCATATATTCTAGTATTTGATTCACTCTTTCTACTTGACCACTTGATTGAGGATGGAAAGCAGTGCTAAAAGATAAGTGAGTCCCCATAGCATTCTGAAAACTTTCCCAGAAGCGAGAAGTAAAGATACTCCCACGGTCTGAGTTAATTTCCAGGGGAACACCATGAAGAGACACTATTCGAGAGATATAAAACGCTGCTAGCTGGCTAGCTGTTATACTCTCACGAACTAGAAGAAAATGAGCTACTTTGGAGAGACGGTCAATGACCACAAAGATAGCATTATTTCCTTTCTTGGTCTTGGGAAATCCGGTAATGAAATCCATACTGACTTTATCCCATTTCCATTCAGGAATAGCTAAAGGTTGAAGGGTGCTAGCAGGCCTTTGATGTTCCGCCTTAACTCGACGAGAAACGTCGCAGTTAGCAACGAACTCAACAATTTCTCTCTTCATCCTAGTCCACCAGAACCTTTGGCGTAGGTCCTGATACATCTTAGTACTACCGGGATGAATGGTGAGAGGAGAATCATGAGCCTCCTTAAGGATTAACTGCCTTAGATGTGGGTTCTTAGGAACCACTAGAGGATTCTAAAAGAACACAACACCTTTCTCATTGATGGAGAAATCCCTAGCGTTTCCGCTAGAAATATTCTCCTTGATAAGATATACCCTTATCATAAGCCTGCACGGCTATGATTTGATCCCTAAGAGTAGGCTTCGCCACGAGGGTAGAAAGGAATCCTTGAGGAACAATATGGAGATTTAACTTCCAAATTTCCTCATAGAGATGTGGTTGACCTTGTTGTAGCATCAAATTGTTACAATAAGATTTACGACTTAGTGCATCTGCCATAACATTGGCCTTCCCCGGGGTGTAAGTTATCCCTAAGTCGTAATCTGAGATCAACTCAACCCACCGTCTTTGCCTGAGATTCAAATCTGGCTGGGTGAAGATATATTTCAGACTTTGGTGATCAGTGAATATTTCGCAACGATTACCGAGAAGGTAATGTCGCCAGGTTTTTAGTCCATGGACTATAGCTGCAAGCTCAAGATCATGTGTGGGATAATTATCCTTATGTGGACGCAACTGTCGAGATGCGTAAGCAATCACATGACGATCTTGCATGAGAATGCAACCTAATCCTTGTCGCGAGGCATCGTAATAGATAACAAAGTCCTTAGAAAAATCTTGTGGTAGCAACACTGGTGCGGAAGTCAGGCGTCTTTTTAGTTCCTGAAAACTATGCTCAGACTGTGGTGTCCACTCGAACTTTTTATCCTTCTTGAGGAGTTCAGTTAGATGCTTGGCAACCTTGGAGAAATTCTTGACAAAGCAGCAACAATAGCTCGCTAGACCAAGAAAACTCCTAACTTGCTTAACCGATTCAGGTTGAGTCCAATCAAGGACAGCTTGAACTCTCTCGGGATTGGCAGCAATACCCTTAACAGAGTTTACGTGACCTAAATAGGTCACTCTGGTAACCAAAATTCACATTTTGAAAACTTGGCATAAAGGCGATGCTCTCGAAGTTTCATCAACACCAGCCTTAGATGCTCGGCATGTTCTTGTTCGTTCTTCGAGTAGATGAGAATATCATCGAGGTATACCACGACGAATTTATCCAGATACTCCATGAAGATTGAATTCATAAAGCAAGAGAAGGTGGTTGGGGCATTGGTTAAACCGAAGGACATGACGGTGTACTTGTATTGGCCATAACGAGTAACAAAAGCCGTTTTTGGAATGTCCCCATTCTTTATCTTGATTTGATGGTATCCCAACCTCAAATCCATTTTTGAGAAGATTGAGGATCCAGCGAGCTGATCATACAGGTCGTTGATCCTGGGGAGCGGATACTTGTTCTTTATGGTGACCAGATTAACTGGTCGCTAATCTACAACCATCCGATCCGTTATGTCTTTCTTCTTGACGAAGAGGACAGGGAAAGCCCAGCGAGAAGAGCTAGGAAGAATGAAACCTTTATTCAAGACCTCATCTAGTTGCTTCTTAAGTTTGGCTAGCTCCAGGGGTGACATCTTATTTGGTCTTCTGGCTATGGGAACAGTTCCCGGAAGAAGATCTATTACGAACTGCACATCTCTGTCAGGTGGAATTCCTGGCAGTTCCTCTGGAAAAACATCCGGGAAGTAACGGACTACCGGAATGTCTTCAAGTTCTGGAAGGGGGTTGGCATTGAGGGAATAGAGTTGGCATTTGGCAACTCAAGTAGAGACATTGACTATCTCACCCGAGGGATGGGTAAGCTGAACATTTCTAGAATGAGTATCAATCTTGCCATAATGAGCTGACATCCAGTCCATACCCAAGATGATACTAATATCCGAAGATTTCAGGGCTATCAATGAGGCTAGAAAAACTAGCCTGTCTACTAGAATTTCATTGTCATAGGTTATCCTAGAGGTTTGCCACTTACTACTAGGAGTTTGGACAACCAATGGAATTGGCATATCACAGAAAGACATGTTATGCAACTGTGCATAACTTTCTGAAATGAAGGAATGAGAAGACCAAGTGTCAAAAAGAACAGACGTTGGGTGATGATTAACAAGAAGCGTACCCAGTATGACGTCGGGATCCTCTCCAGCTTCTTCTGCTGAGACATAGTTCACACGGCCACATGCAGGAGTTGGCTTCACATAGTAAGCTTTGCCCGACTTGCCTTGCCCGACGGACTTTTCGGGTTGCTTGGCACCCACATTCTGAGGACACTCACGAGAATAGTGCCCTGGTTCTCCACACTTGTAGCATATCACTTGGTTGGCACGTGGTGCAGCATTGCTAGCTGGACCACCATAGGTTTTTGCTGGAGGGTTGGTCTGATTCGTCTGAGGCGCCATGTAGGATGGCCTCGGAGTGTATCTTGGCGGTAGAGAACTGTTTGGCACCCAGAGCCTGCGTTTTGGAAACGCGGAACTAGATGACGAGCCAAAGTCACGGGAGTGATTCTTTGTGGCTTCGAAGTCGGTATGACCAGTCTCGACACTGATCGCCTTGTTGACCAGGGCTTGTAAGCTTGTACACTCGTGGAGGCGCAAATCACGGCGATGCTCAGGGCTCGGACCCTTACGGAATCTTGCTTGCTTCTTGGCCTCAGTAGACACCTCCTCTATTGCATAGCGGGCGAGGTTACCGAACTCGCGGCTATAGGCATCCACGGTCAACTTTCCCTGGGTGAATGCACAGTACTCCTCTCTCTTTCTATCCATCAGGCCCTCTGGAATATGGTGCAGACGGAAGGCTGCACTAAAGTCTGCCCATGTGGCTGCTGGTTCAGCAGGACGCATAGCCTCAAAGTTCTCCCACCACAGATTGGCGGGTCCTTCCAGAAAATACGCCGCAAAGGTCACCTTGTCAGCCTCAGAAACATTCGCGGAGCGAATCTTGCGTGAGATACTGCACAACCAATCATCAGCGTCGAGGGGATCAACGGATGATGGAACTTTGGAGGATTCAGCTTCACAAAGTCATTGAGGGACACTGCAGCATTCCTAAGCTGACGAGCCGTATTCCTCAATACGCTCTAACAGTCGGTTGGTCTCCCTTTTGTTCCTCTCTGCCTCAAGCATAACTTCCGCCAGAGAGGGCGGGTGAGGCAGGTCTTCCTGCGACGCTTGACTACCCTCGCCTTGCTCATGAGCAGGGCCACGGTTCAACCTGGTGAACACCATCCTGGCAAACAAACTCACAGCTTAGACCAATATCATCATCAATGCTAGCTATGGATTAAGAATGCACTGAACACATGGAATGCGGAAATGAATATCCGAACAACATGGTAACAAGCAACTGCTATATATACACCATTGTACATACACACTCTTACTTAGTTCAGTACAACCTTAACCAAAGAGCAAACTACTGAAATTATGAAACTACTCATCAAAGGCTTACAAGCTTCCTATACATTATTTATCTAGGCCTCCAGAATTCATTTCACATCACAAGCATAGTTCACAAGTCACACAGGACTGTGAACGTACATCTACTACCATACTATCCTTCCACTTACGGTTTAGGCATCCGCATAGAACGTCTCATAAAGATTGCCTCCATGGCTTGGAAGCTCAACCTGCGGATCAGGAAATACTCTTGCCTGAGATCCCTGGGATCCATAAGGACACGGATGTGGCCTTGGTCCCCTGACTGGTGGTAGTAGGGGTCCCCGAAGAGGGGTGACTCCTCCTATAGCTGGCCAGTCAACATGGGCCGGAAGATGGGTTCTAACAGGGTTCAACATCTCCATATCTCCATACCCTGTCTGGACTACCGGTGCCAGCTGCGTCAAAGCCGTCCACAGACGGGCACGTGTAGCATAAAGCTCCATGCGGAGAGCACGCGCATCCCTGTCTCTGTTCTCTAGCATCTCAGCAGTGGACTGCAATAGCGGATCCTCCATAGACGAATAAAACAAACCCCCGTTGAGATATCCCTCTTCACCTGGATGAGAGGCAGGAACATAGCAGAACTCTGAATTCTGCATTGAATAGGCAGCATCTTGTACTGCCATGTCAACAGTGACTCCCAATCCATAGGACCAATGGATTGGCTCCTCTGTTCCACGATAGTCTGGAAATACCCTAACAGTGCAGATATACTCGCTCTGGTTGAACTATCGGTACTGTTCCTCCACTGTGTACTCTGGGTACCAGCGGTAACCGCACATCGACATCACCCTGACCAACATGGCCGTATGATCCGGCACATCAATGCACCTGGTTAGACGAACCACCTGTCGAGAAGGACGGCCAGGCATTTGAAAATAGAGAGTAATGCAAAAGCATTAGAGCTCTGAATGCAAAATTGGGCAGCATAACGGCTGTAAATGCTCAAAAACAATTTTGAGACAACCCAAAAATAGAATAGCATAACCACTCAACTATCAAGTTCAATTCTCTGATCATCAAACTTACTTCCTTTTTCCTAGGGATAAAAGAAACCCAAATATCTCTCGGCCCGTAGTCCTATAATCTACCGATCAGAAACACGAGCCTAGAAGAAGATGAGTAACCTAGTCCTTAATTCCCGCAGAAAAGACGAGGATGACCAGAATAGAATAACTTGAGAAGAGAACAAGAGTCTTACGTTCCCTTCCACAAACAATTCCCTTATATATATAACTAAAGCAATTCTAGACTCAACTTCGACCAGTTTGGCTTAGTAGTCCTACAGTCAGTCAGGCTCTGATACCAACGCTGTCGGGACCCCGATCCTAAGCCATAGGAATCCAGCCTGTAACACATCGCATCTCTTTGCGGTCTCACGCATGGTTAACCCCACGACTCAAGCCTTACCTTAGCCGGGACCGTTTGCGCCTTTTGACTTGTGTATGCAATTGTGTCGCTAGCAATCCAGTGACAAAGAACCCGGATCGACATGTCTAGTCATAAAGCAAAGTGGCAGTTCCGCATAGGGACATGCATACATGACCCAGCAAAGCAGGTGTGAGTCACCAGCGAATGTAGATGAGTCGTAGCAAGCTACAAGGACTCCATTACATTGCGTGACATTTCCCCAAAGGGGACAGACACAGCAGCTAAGAAGGACACACGCCGGTCAACCAATGTGTCCGGAGCAGTAGCGAGCTACCATGGCTCGTTGGATCACAAACGGGCATTTCCCTGTAAGGAATGCTACTAAAGTCTACGGCTAGGTAATCGAACCCCATACATATCAAGTACGACACACGTACGCATGGCATACCGATATGTATAGATACATCGATGGCATCACAACATAACCATAAACATACAAGCTTTATTTAAAAGGCTCGGAAGAGCCACACACATAATATTACACAATAGGGGTCTCACGACCGATTATAACAGTCATTCAAGTTACAAGCCAGCGGAAGTAAATAAACTGTCTGAGTACAGACAGATGAAACTAGAAGGTACGTGGCCTGACTATACTACATACCCACCCTAGGGACAGATCGTAGCTGGGATACCAGCTACTCGTCGTCGTCGATGTCTAGGAAGAACCCTCCGTTAGGGTCATTAACAACCTCTGCAACAAATATTAAGCAAACATGAATACGGAGGAACTCAGCAAGACTTTAGGATAACTATCTACTCATGCAACGTATCAATAAGTAATTGTGGGGTTTCATGCGGAAAGCCAGAATTTGACTCGTGGCTAGAAAACTTGCATTTTTTAAATAATTTTGACAACTTGATTTCTCGCACACGAGTCCACTAACACCACAACAATACTCCATCGTGGAATCATTCCGTCTCCATACGGAAATGCCGTCCACGACACTCATGCTTATCTTGACAATTTTATGAGTAGCCATTAAAGTTATCTATGAACAACATATGTCTCCAAGTAGTCCATATCCGCGAACGCGGCTATTCCAATAGATCATAACACTGCAGGGGTGTACTTCTACACACACGCTCTCGCCACTTATCACCATGTGCACGTCATGCACCTCGGCAACCTTCAAGCGGAAGCCGAGCGAGGGAGTCGGCCACGACCGTTAACCACACTAATACTTAGTCCAGGTCTATCGCCTATCTGAGGGTAACCCGCACGGAAGTCAGGCCGAGGTTTCCCCCACGGCCCCAAATGATGTGCGCAGGGTTCCCAAGCCCACCATCCGGGTGCCACTTGGTACACCGTGCCACTGCCTACTGCATCACAAGCCACCTCTCAGGTCAGCGCTATGCACGGCCTCCAGCATGACTATAAACACCAGAAACTACTTGCAACTCCTGGACCGAGTACTAAGAGATTAATAAGTCGAGCGGGGTTATATTTTAGGGCCCAGCATGTGGTAGTATCTCGTCTTGGATTACATACACGGAACTCAGTTCCTAAGGACGGTTCCAATGAAACAACCCGCCATGTACTCCTACATAGCCTTTCACCGGTACCTTTACCAAATCAGATTCAACACACAACCTTTACTTACTGAACACATTCTCACAATTCCGTTCATCTTCCAGATGACAAACCATACACAACTCTAAGCATAGCATGCATAGCAGGATAAGGCACATCATGGCTCAAGCATCTACCAGGTATGCTAGGTTGCAAGGTTCAGCTATTTACTGTGACAAAGACAGGTCATGCAAAGGAAGTGGGTTCAACTAACGTGGCAAAAGCATTTGAAGCATTTGATCCTAATGCAATAAGTAAGTGCAGGAGCGAGAACATGGGATTTATCGGAATGATCAAAATGGTTGCTTGCCTTGTTGCTCAAAGGAGGGACAATATCCGTCAGTCGGATATTCAGTGGAATCCGGAGGAGCGGAGCCTACCGAAAGAATTGACAACAATCAATAACAATCATATGCAACAAGTTGATGCATGAGCATGGCATGAGGATACAAGGTGGTATGCTAATATAGCTAACATTTATTAGGTTTGAAGTTGATTTGAATCAGATTCAATATCACTTCAAACAGGGTATTCTCGAATACCGTTTTAATTGATTCGACCTGATGCTCATATCAACTTGGTTTTAACATGCATCGAAATGATATGTTAAGTTGGTGGTTGTGATTGAACAATGTTTGATCATAGTATTTGACGTGGAATTCAAATAATTTTCAAATTCCATCTCCATAGCATTTATAAAATTAACTTATTCATTATTCTACATGTTTGATCTAGTAACCTTTTCAAACATGTCTGAAAATGACATATTCAGATTCCTTGGATTTTTCTCATACTTTTTCATATATAAATTATTTTCATTGGAGTTACAGATTAATTTCTATGATTTTTAGAAGTTTTGGCATTTTTCTAGAATTCTTTTTAAACAAAAAATCCACTTATTGCGTCAGCATGGCATCAGCAGGTCCAACTAGCTGTTGAAAGTCAAACCTGACTAGTGGGACCCACTGGTTAGTGACTCTGGTCAGTTTTAGAATAGTTTTAAACTTAATTAGTTAATTAACAGCACTGGACCCACATGTCAGTGACTTATTAGTTTAATTGATTTTATTTTCATTAATCCAAATCATCCAGAGGCTGGCCCCACGCGTCAGTGGTTCAGGCCAGCTGAGATCCACCGGCGGCAAGGTCATCCTCGCCGGCGGTGAGCCTCCGACGACACCAGAGACGGTGGAGGGCATCGGAAACTCATCTCCGACGACCAAACGCACGGCGGAGACCACAGGGAGATCGACCACTCGACGACGCGCACGATGGGGCAAACCCCAGGGGCTGGGGTGGCCGAAATCGACGCCGGCGACGAGCATGGCGGCGACTAAAGCTCGGCCATCGTCAACGTCATCGGAAACATGGTCAAACCGCGCGGGGCTGGGCTCCTAAAGCATCTACGTGACGGCCTGAAGCTGCTGGTGGCCTCAGATGGACCAACCGTTCACCGGAGGGCTACCAGCGACGAGCTGTAGTGGCGGTACTCATCGGGCTCCGGTGGAACTAGGCCTAGAGGAAGAGATCGACGGGTTAAACTTGGGGGAAAGCTGCGCAAGCTCACGGGGAATGCAGTGGTGGCGCTAGCTTGCTCGGGGAGGCGCTGTAGGCGACGAATCGATCGAAGCTCGCTAGCGGCCGAAGCTTGAAGACGACGGTGTCGTGGGTGTTGCAAGGCTTGGGGGACCTTCAGCTTCTGCAAGGAGGACCAGCTCGTCGTGGCGGAGCGAATGGGGCACTCGGGGGAGAGAACTAGTGGCCAGAGGCACGGGTAGCTCGAGCTCGTGCTACTGTCAATGGCGGCAGAAGGGGAAGAAGGAACCGAGAGGAGAGGGGGGAAATGGTGCACGGGAATGGATAGGCCAGTGCTTGGGGAGGTTATCCCCGCGCGTGCGAGCGCGAAGCGGCGGCCAGGCAGGCAGGGAGCTGCGTGGAGGTGCCGGGCGTCGCGGCGGCCACCTCCTGCTCCTACTGGTGAGGAGGAAGACGACACACGGACTGGGCCTTGGCCAGGTGAGCATTAGGTAGTCTTTCTTCATTTCTTTCTTGTTTTGTTTTCTGTTTTACTAACTATTTTGGTTTGCTATTTATTTCAGCTCCAAAATAGTTTACCAAAAGTATTTTGAACACACCAGAATATTTGTTGGAATATATCCAACCATTCCTGAAGTTTTCAGCATTTTTGAAAACTTAAAGTTTTTTGAATTCAAATTTAAACTTGAATCGAGTAGCTTTTTGCATTTAAATAAAATGTCAAAAGTGTTATGAAAATAGTTTTCTTCACTGCTTATTTGCTTCCATGAATTATCAGAAAAGTTGAACTTTTCTTGAGGCCATTTTGGGTTCATTGATTTGAACAAGTTTAGAATTTCTTTGAATTTGAGAAGTGGCTAGGGTTTTTGAGTTTTGTTTCACCACTTGCTTTGATCTTGTTGAAATTTTCTTGGATGCAATGCAAAGAAGATATGAGCACAATGCTATACTTGATTAGGGTTTCAGGGATGTGACAACTCACCCCCACTCAAAAGAATCTTGCTCCGAGATTTAGAAGTCATCGGGAATAACGCGGGATACTCAAGTCAGAGACGATCCTCTCTTTCCCATGTTGCCTCCTTTTCAGAATGATTTGACCATTGAACTTTAAGAAACTTGAGGTTTCGACGTCGAGTGGTGCGCTCAGCTTGATCAAGAATGCACGGGTTATTCTCGGTATGAAAGGTTATCTTGGAGATCAAGCGTTTCGTGGTCCACTTCACGGATAGGATCCGAAAAGCAACGCCTGAGTTTCGAGATATGGAAGACATCATGAACCTTGGAAAGATGCGGAGCAAGTTCCAACTGGTAGGCAACTTCTCCTGGTTTGGCGAGAATGCAAAAAGGACCAATGTAACGAGGAGCCAAGTTGCCCTTGATACCGAATCGATGAGTAGCCTTCAAAGGTGTAACCCGAAGGTAAACCTTCTCTTCACCTTCAAAGGTCACAGCCTTATGATGACGATCATATTGGCTCTTTTGACGAGACTGGGCTGTTTTCAACTTTTTACGAATAATGTGAACCTGCTCTTCTGCATCCCGGATCATATCCGGGCCAAAGAGTTGCCTCTCTCCGGTTTCTGACCAATTTAGAGGTGTTCGACATCTTCGTCCATAGAGAACTTCAAAAGGGGCTTTGCCCAAGCTTGATTGATAACTATTGTTATAAGCAAATTCGGCGAATGGAAGACACTTCTCCCAATTCATACCGAACGATATAACACAAGCTCGGAGCATATCTTCTAGGATTTGATTCACTCTTTCTACTTGACCACTTGACTGAGGATGGAAAGCAGTGCTAAAAGATAAGTGAGTCCCCATAGCATTCTGAAAACTTTCCCAGAAGCGAGAAGTAAAGATACTCCCACGGTCTGAGTTAATCTCCAGGGGAACACCACGAAGAGACACTAATCGAGAGATATATAACTCTGCTAGCTGGCTAGCTGTTATACTCTCACGAACTGGAAGAAAATGAGCTACTTTGGAGAGACGGTCAATGACCACAAAGATAGCAATATTTCCTTTCTTGGTCTTGGGAAATCCGGTAATGAAATCCATATTGACTTTATCCCATTTCCATTCAGGAATAGCTAAAGGTTGAAGGGTGCCAGCAGGCCTTTGATGTTCTGCCTTAACTCGACGACAAACGTCACAGTTAGCAACGAACTCAGCAATTTCTCTCTTCATCCTAGTCCACCAGAACCTCTGGCGTAGGTCCTGATACATGTTAGCGGCGGCGCTAGGATTTGAGCTCGAGTGGAGAAGACGAGAGGGAAGGAAGAGTTTTGACTAAAGGGGGTAAGGGCGTATTTATCGCTCAAGTGAAAAATTGTTCGGGCCGAAACTTTCGGACCAAACTATCCTTGCCCCTTCGTCTCCGGTTAACACGTGGTGCCCACGATTGAAGCGATGGAGATCGTGGTTATCCAAACGTGAGTAGTGGGTGCAGTTACTGTTGCAACGATTTTTTATAGAATTTTGAGGATTTCGTTACAAAGTCCTCAGCTGACAAGGATTCAGTGAGGATTTTGAATAAATGTCAAACAGAACGCATATGAAGAATTGAGAATAGACTGGATTGAGCTTAGCATAGATGGGAGTCGGGTCCGATCACATCCACTTAAATGAAATATCAAATTGAAGACTGAGCTATAATTGAATGCTGTTGAGGACATTGAAAGCTCATATATATATATATATATATATATATATATATATATATATATATATATATATATACACTCAAATGAAAATAATCAAAAAAATTGAAGAATTTGAAGATTTTTAAAATTTGAGGATTTTGTGACAAAGTCTCAAATTAATGAATTTCAACTTTGAAGAAAAAGTAGCTTAAAGAATTTCAAAGTTGGGTGGTGGCATGACACACCATAGAAGAATGATGATTTCACGTGCCGCATACAATTGTCGGACGGCCCTGAGAACCAAATTCTTCATTGGTTTCTGAACACTTAGAGTGATTTTCTTCATTGGTTGACGAAAATCGTTACTTTGTGTGTTGCACATCTAAGTCATCAATTTTACATAAGTGTTAGGATGTGTGCATGTTTACAAGACATTCGAAGATTCTAGGATATTTAGCTCACACCGCAACTTGCAAAACCTTCTCTCATCCAAGGGCTTTGTGAAGATATCTGCGAGTTGATCATCAGTCTTCACATGGTCGATGATGATATTGCCCTTGAGGACATGGTCACGAAGAAAGTGATGACGAATTTGGATATGCTTGGTATTCGAGTGCTGTATTGGGTTGTAGGCGATTGTGATTGCACTCTCATTGTCGCAGTAGAGGGGCCCATTCTCCATGTTGATGTCGTAATCTCCGAGGGTTTGCTTCATCCATAGGAGTTGAGCACAACAAGATCCAGCAGAAGAATGTACTCAGCTTCGGAAGTGGAGAGTGATACACAGTTCTTCTTCTTTGAGGACCAGCAAACTAACGATCTTCCGAGGAAATGCCATGTGCGTGATGTTGACTTGCGATCCACACGGTTAACAGCATAATCAGAATCGGATTATCCAATGAGGTAAAGATTTGAGCCCTTGGGTACCATAATCCTAGTGTTGGTGTGTGAGCTAAGTATCGAAGAATATGTTTCACAGCCTTATGGTGCGATTCCTTTGGTTTTGCTTCAAAACGAGCACACATGCAAACACTAAGCATAATATCTGGCCTAGATGCACAAATGTACAATAAAGAGCCAATCATAGAACGATATACCTGTTGATCAAAATCTTTATCATTTTTGTCAGTACACAGATGGCCGTTGGTAGGTATAGGAATCTTGACGCCTTTGCATTCATGCATGTTGAATTTCCTCAGAACATCCTTGAGGTATTTCTCCTAAGATATGAAGATGCCATTGTGTTGTTGACGAATTTGCAGACCTAAGAAGACAAATTCATCACTGTAACGTTTGTCAGTATGACCAAAAATAATTTCGTCGACATATATTTGGCACACAAATAGTTCATTATCATTCAATTTTGTGCAAAGAGTAGGATCAAGTGAACCAGGTTTGAAGCCTTTCTTCATGAGGAATTCCTTCATTGTATCATACCACTCCCGAGGGGCTTGCTTGAGACCATAGAGTGCCTTTTTGAGTTTGAAGACTTTGTCTGGATGCTTCAGATCTTCAAAACCTGGGGGATGAGCAACATATACTTCTTCCTCAAGCTTACCATTTCGGAGTGCAATTTTCACATCCATTTAATATAGAGTTATATTGTGATGATTAGCATAAGCAAGTAATATTTGAATAGCTTCAAGTCTAGCAATAGGTGCAAAAGTTTCATCGAAGTCAATTCCTTCAACCTGTGTGTAGCCTTGGGCTACAAGTTGTGCCGTATTCTTCACTACCTGACCATCCACATCTTGATTGTTTCGGTAGACACACTTGGTGCCGATAACAGTTTGCTTGCGAGGATCTGGTCGTTTCACGAGTTTCGACAGGTCATTTAGCTTGAACTGAAGAAGTTCGTCTTGCATTGCTTGAATCCACTCAGGTTCCATGAAGGCTTTGGCAGCTTTTGAGGGTTATGTGATAGACACAAACGAGGAATGCCCACAAAAGATAACTAAATCTGAAGCTTTTGAGCGAGTGAGAGGACCTGGCGCATTGATGTCATCGAGGATTTTGTCTAGTTCTACTTCATTTGCAATCCTCGGGTGAGCTGGTTGATGACTTTGGTTCAGCTGAGGAATTTGATCTGTAGCATTTTCCTCAGATGCACCAGTTTGAATTTCCTCAGTGTTGGGGACGACTTCTTCAAAAATAGGTTGTTCCTCAGTAGGAATGATATCTTTAGTTGCCTTGAGATTGGTGGCTTCCTCACGAGGTAATTTATCTGGCACAGGAGGCAGTTGCTCACTTTGCGAGCCAGTAGTTTCATCGAACCGGACATCAACAGTTTGAACAACCTTGTTATGATAGGTGTTGAAGACTTTGTAGGTTTCCGAGTCCTTTCCGTAACCAAGCACAAAACCCTCATGTGCTTTAGGTGCAAACTTTCAGCTATGGTGAGGATCTATAATCCAACATTTTGCACCGAAGACATTGAAATAACTTACATTGGGTTTCCTGTCAGTGAGGAGTTCATATGAGGTTTTCTGGAGGAATTTGTGAAGATATACTCTGTTGATGATAGGGCAAGCAGTGTTGATTGCTTCAGGGCAAAAACGACAAGGAGTCCGATATTCTTCAAGCATAGTCCATGCCATTTCAACCAGAGTCATGTTCTTGCGTTAAACAACGCCATTCTGTTGAGTATAAGGAGCAGATAATTCGTGAGTAATACCAAGTTCATCAAGATAATCATCAAGACCAGTGTTTTTTAATTCGGTCCCATTATCACTCCTAATGTATTTGATCTTGGCGCCGAAGTTCGTCGAGGCCCTTGAAGAAAAACGTTTGAAGACTTCCTGCACTTTAGTTTTATATAGAATGTTGTGTACCCAAATATAGCGAGAATAGTCATCAACGATGACAAAGCCATATAAAGGTTATGCATTGGTTAGAGTAGCATAATGAGTAGGCCCAAACCGATCCATGTGAAGCAATTTGAACACACGAGTAGTAATCATGATAGTCTTCGAAGGGTGTTTGGATCTGGTTATTTTTCCAAATTTACAAGCACCGCAGAGATGGTCCTTGAGGAATTTGATGGATTCGATGCCAATGACATGCTTCTTTTTCACCAGCGTGTGAAAATGCCTCATTCCTGCATGACCCAGACGTCGATGCCATAGCCAGCCTTCTGAGGTTTTTGTCAGTAGGCTTGTGGCTGGTAGAGGACCTGTGGAAAAATCAATAATATACATATCTCCTCTCTAAAAGCCTTCGCAGAATTTGGATTTGTCAGATTCCATGATGACTATGCATCTGTATTTTCCAAAGATAACAAGCATATCATGATCACAAAGCATTGAGACTGACACGAGGTTAAACCCATGGGATTCGACAAGCATGACTTTGTCCATGTGTCTGTCCTTGGAGATAGCCACTTTGCCAAGTCCCAATACCTTGCTTTTACCTTTATCAGCATAAGTGATTCATTTCAGTGGTGATGGAGTCAGTGGCATATTCATCAATAAGCTTTTATCACCAGTCATGTGGTTTGTTCAACCACTATCAAGAACCCATTCTTGGGTTGTCATCTTGCAGATGAATTAGTACAACTTACCATCTCATATGCTTGAGACTTCAAGAATATGGTATCAATTTCATCAGATAAGAATTTCATCATAAACAGTAAATTTGAGGACGTGTGAAATGTGATCATTTCATCAATTTTAGCTTGCGACCAAACAAGCAATTTCCTCAGGTCTCCATTAAATTCTTCAGATGATGACTTTCATCTGGAGACCTAACATGTAGAAGTGATCAGTTCAATTTCTTCACTACCCACATCTGAAGGGTAGCAAAGAGTTCATCATCCTATGAGCACCATATGATCATGGAGGCATTGATGCTAATGCACTTGTTTTCACAGTAGGGGGGTTAGAGTACTCAAATGAATAGGTAGAGAAAATCTTTGAGGACTTATGAACATAATGATTTTAGGAATAACGCTCATATTCATGTCCCCTGTAATTTCCCTGCATATCACAAGCATTAGCGCGAGTACGAGGAAATTGACTCATCTGAGCAAATACTTCACCAGGTTGATTTTTGAACAGTTTATAATTGTAGTCAAATGACTCATCTGAGGAATAGGATAATTCACATGCAAAGCCTATTAGAGTGGATGGATCGACGGGAGGACCTTTAGCAGCAACCCATGAGGCTTTGGAGTATTGCTCAGGTTTCCAGTATGATCCATCAACATTCAATTTCCTCTCGAACGCAATTCCTTCTTTCCTCGGGTTCCTGTTCAAAATATGCTTTTTGAGGACATCGCAAAGGGTTTGATGCCTTTGACACTTTTGTATATGCCCTTCACATACAATTCCTTCAGCCCTGTATTTTTGTCAGTAGCGTTTGTGATTTCTTCAAGTGAAGAATTTGATACGAGAGGGATAGTTGAAGAATTTATAGCAATAGAAGCATTTGATGAGTCTTGTGAGGAATTAGCAGTTTCATGCTCGATGCATTTCAAACATCGTGGAATGAATTCAACCTGAGCGGTACTGATCTGTTGAGCAAGCAATGAATCATTTTCCATTCGAAGATCATCATGAGACATTTTCAGCCTCTCAAGATCAAGCTTCCTTTGAAGAAATTCATAGGAAAGTTTCTCATGATCAGCCAAAAGTGTGCCGTAACGATCTTGAAGACTATCAAACCTAGACTGAACACTTTTCACATCTTCAGTGAGGACTTGGGTATGATTCATTTCATCATTCGAACAGATCATCGCTTCTGTCTAGAAGTTTTTGAAGCTTTTCAATGGCACTCTATTGCTTCGTGCCAATGTTGGCAAGTTTATAGTAACTGGATTTTTGATAATCTTCAGGTTCACAATCAATAGAATCAGAGGAGGAAGTATGGTTTGGTACCTTTGGACCTTTTGCCAGGAAACAATAGGTTGGAGAAAATTCATCAACATTTCCATTAGTGTAGATAGCGTTGTCATTTTCTACAAGGATGAAGATTTACTTGTTAACGAATGTGGTAGCCAGTGCAAGACTTGCCGCACCAGACTCTGAATCCTCTCTAGAACTTTCCTCTTCATCACATTCCTCAAATTCTTTTTCAGAATCCATTTCATTGCCAATGAGTGCTCGAGCCTTTCTGAAACTGGTCTTCTTATGCGATGAGGACTTTGAGGATGAGGATTTTGAAGATTTCTTCTCTTTCTTTGAGTCATCAGAACTTTCATCCTTGTATTCTTCTTCCTAGATTCCTTCACCCATCGAGGAGAGTCATCAATGTAGTGACCAGATTTCTTGCATTTGTGGTAGGTTCTTTTCTTGTAATCATCAAATGAAGATTCTGATTTCCTCATATCTCTTCTTGAAGATTTACCAAACTGACCACGTTTTGTGAACATCTAGAATTTCCTCACGGGCATAGCAAGTTCCTGTCCCAATTCTTCAGGGTCACCTATGCTGCAATCTGAGTCTTCTTCTTCCGATGAGGAAATAGCCTTAGCCTTCAGCACACTTGGTGTTGAGTAGCTTGGTCCATACGACTCTCTCTTTTCTACTTGTTGGAATTCATGAGTATTGGGTCTCTTGAGTATATCAGCAAGATCAACCATTTTTTAGTCTCTTCGTTCTTGAATCATCAGAACCAGTGTGTCAAACGATGGATCAAGAGATCTTAGTAGTTTCTTCACAACTTCATGGTTAGTGATGTCTCTAGCTCCCAGTGCTTGTAGTTCATTTATTTGTCAGTGAGGCGATCAAAGGTATATTGGCAGCTTTCGTTGTCAAGCCTCTTGAAACGATTGAAGAGATTTCAAAGACATCAACACGAGAGTCACTTTGTGTTGAGACTCCCTCATTGACTTTGGACAACCTATTCAAGATAAGCTTAGCTATTCCCAAAGCAGTCACTCTACCATACTAACCTTTCCTCAGATGGCCACAGATGATATTCTTCGCTTGTGAGTCAAGTTGCTTGAACTTGTTCACATCAGCGGCAGAGACAGTAGAAGCGATGGAGGGAATACCATTTTCCACAATATACCAGAGATCATTGTCAATAGCCTGAAGATGCATCTGCATCTTGGTATTCTAGTAGGGAAAATCCTTTCCTTCGAAGGTACGACATCCTGCAGTAACCATGATCATACCTGTGGTCGACATAACTAAAACTCTAGGTGGTTAAACCAAAATCACACAGAACAAGGGAGTACCTTGCTCGGATACCAATTGAAAGTGCGTTATATCGACAAGAGGGTGGGGTGAATAGGCGATTTTTAGAATTTCATCAGCGAGGAAATTCGTTGTGAGGAAAGTCCTCAATGATGAATTAAGTGCACCCGAAATAGCATGGGACTAGGAGTGCAAAACCGACTACAACATAATACACGATGAGGTTTACGAGATTTGGTTTGCACAGTTTGCAAATACATAGTACGCAGGTGAAGATTAACTCTAGTGAAGAATTTGAGGTTGAGGAAATTCAGAGAAAGTCTTCAGAAAAATTCTTCAAACAGCAGAGATTAATATCTTCAACATTCAATTTGAGGAAATGAGAGAATTGAAGAAATAGAACCCATAACTTGATGAAGACAATTCTTGATGACCCAGTTCCAAATGTTGTGACAGTTGTACGTCTGGTTCGGAGCGGCTTGGTATTGAAACCAAAAAGACACATAGTCATGGGACACACAGTCCCTACCGTATTCTCCTTGAGCTGAGGACACACAATACTCTCCCAACACTCGTGGTAAGTCTTAAGGGTAGACTTCCAAACCCTCACAAACTCGGTCACCCGGCGATCCATAATTGACTGTTGGATGCTCTAGACCATGACACCTAACCGTCTGGAGGATGCACGGTCCTCAAAGGTAACATGCTTCAGTTCCACACAGGAACACCTTGCTCAGTGATCCTCAATTACTAGGTTTTGGTTTGGGGTTTGGTGTTTGGGGTATTTCCTCACTTGATGATTTTCACTCAAGGACTCGGAGGAATTTGGGTTGCTCTAAATGACAAGTGTTAGTTTCTCTCAGAGCAGCCAACCAGCAAGTAGTTATGGGGGCGGCTATTCATAGCCTGGGAGGATCCCGACATAATTTGACATAAATTCCCTTAAATAATGTGACCGTTGGGTGGATAAGATCAGTGAGGTGGCGCGTGACGCGGTAACGGTGAGAACTTTCAACTGTGAAAGTCCTCATATCTCTCATTTGCCTCACTTTGAGGCTTTGGTAGATTTAGGCTTGGGTTTAGCATGATGAGGAAATTAATTCCGTAGTTTTATCTCGACCCCCTTTAACAGTAAGGTGTTCCTATGAATCAAGTGTAAAGAAAATGAAACAGAAAGAGTAAATCTTCACGCTCCAAAGTCTTTAGAGTGTTTTCTCCAGGACACAACGAATTCCTCATCTTCAATATCTTCTTGAGGAATATAAATTTCTTTGCAATTTCTTCGTGATCAAAGTCTTCAAGGAAGGACAAAAATCTTCACCCGAAGACATACATTTTTAGCGGTCGATATTCATTGTATAAATCAAACTCCTCAGTGACTTATAGAGCCTGTGTACACTCACAAATATATTAGTCTCTTAACCTATAAGTCTTCAAACCACCAAAATCACTAAGGGCCACTAGATGCACTTAAAAACATGATGCAAAACTCATGCTAGCACAATGCAAGTGGAAAGACTAGGGATGTGACAACTCACTCCCACTCAAAAGAATCTCATCCTGAGATTTAGAAGTCTCTGAGAAGAGCTTGGGGTACTCTAGTCGGAGATGGTCCTCTCTTTTTCAGAATGATTTGACTACTGAACCTTAATAAACTTGATGTTTCTACGTTGAGTGGTACGCTCAGCTTGATCAAGAATACGAACACAATATTCTTAGTATGAAAGGTTATCTTGGAGATCAACGTTTCATGGTCCACTTCATGGATAGGATCCGAGAACCAACGCCTGAGTTGCAAGACGTGGAAGACATCATGAACCTTGGAAAGATGCGGAGGGAGTTCCAACTAGTAGGCAACCTCTCCTTGTTTGGCAAGAATGCGGAAGGGACCAATGTAACGAGGACCCAATTTGCCCTTGATACCGAATCGATGGGTACCTTTGAGAGGTGTAACCCGAAGGTAAGCCTTGTCATCAACTTCAAAGGTCACAAGCTTATGATGGCGATCATATTGTCTCTTTTGACGAGATTGGGCTATTTTCAACTTTTCACTAATAATGTGAACTTGCTCTTATGCCTCCTGAATCATATCCAGACCAAAGAGTTGCCTCTATCCGGTTTCTAACTAGTTAAGAGGTGTTTGACACCTTCCTCCATAAGAACTTCAAAAGGAGCCTTGCCCAAGCTTGATTGATAAATATTGTTATAAGCCAATTCGGTGAATGTAATACATTTCTCGCAATTTATGCCGAAGTATATAACGTAAGCACTAAGCATATCTTATAAGATTTGATTGACTCGTTCTACTTGACCACTTGACTAGGAATCGAAAGTAGTGCTAAGGTTTCCCAGAAACGAGAAATAAATATATGTCCACGCTCTGAGTTAATCTCCAAAGGGATACCATGAAGAGATACTATTTGGGAAATATATAACTCCGCTAGCTGGCTAGCAGTTATACTCTCTCGAACAGGAAGAATATGAGCCACTTTGGAATACGAACACAATATTCTTAGTATGAAAGGTTATCTTGGAGATCGACGTTTCATGGTCCACTTCATGGATAGGATCCGAGAACCAACGCGTGAGTTGCAAGACGTGGAAGACATCATGAACCTTGGAAAGATGCGGAGGGAGTTCCAACTAGTAGACAACCTCTCCTTGTTTGGCAAGAATGGAAAAGGGACCAATGTAACGAGGATCCAATTTGCCCTTGATACCGAATCGATGGGTACCCTTGAGAGGTGTAACCCGAAGGTAATCCTTGTCATCAACTTCAAAGGTCACAAGCTTATGATGGCGATCATATTGTCTCTTTTGACGAGATTGGGCTATTTTTAACTTTCACTAATAATGCGAACTTGCTCTTATGCCTCCTGAATCATATCCGGACCAAAGAGTTGCCTCTCTCCGGTTTCTGACTAGTTAAGAGGTGTTTGACAACTTCGTCCATAAGAACTTCAAAAGGAGCCTTCCCCAAGCTTGATTGATAAATATTGTTATAAGCAAATTCGGTGAACGGAATACATTTCTCGCAATTTATGCCGAAGTATATAACATAAGCACTAAGCATATCTTCCAAGATTTGATTGACTCGTTCTACTTGACAACTTGACTAGGAATGGAAACTAGTGCTAAGGTTTCCCAGAAACGAGAAATAAATATATTTCCACGCTCTAAGTTAATCTCCAAAGGGATACCACGAAGAGATACTATTTGGGAAATATATAACTCGGCTAGCTGGCTAGCAGTTATACTCTCTCGAATAGGAAGAATATGAGCCACTTTGGAACGACGGTAATAACCACAAAGATAGCATTATTCCCATTCTTGGTCCTGGGAAATCCGGTGTTGAAATCCATACGGACTTTACCCCATTTCCATTCAGGAATAGATAAAAGGCCGAAGGGTGCTAGCAGGCCTTTGATGTTCTTCATTAACACGACGACAAACCTCGAAGTTTGCAACAAACTGAGCAATTTCTCCCTTCATCCTAGTCCACCGGAATCCGTGGCCTAGGTCCTGATACATCTTGGTACTACCAGGATGAATCATGAGAGGAGATTCATGAGCCTCTTCAAGGATCAACTATCGCACAGGTTTGATCTTAGGAACCACCAAATTCTTATGGAAGAATACAACACCTTGATCATCCATGGAGAAATCTTTAGCGTTTCCATTAGCGATATTCTATTTGATCCGGGATATACCCATGTCTTAATGTTGGGAAAATACAATTTGATTCTTAAGCATAGGTGGTGCCATCAAGGTGGAAAGGAATCCATGAGGAACAATGTGAAGCTTTAGGTTCCTAAATTCCTCATAGAGAAGTGGTTGACCTTGTTGTAACATCAGATTATTACAATAAGACTTGCGACTAGTGCCCCAGCCATGACATTGGCTTTCCCACGGGTGTAAGTTATCCCTAAGTCATAATCTATGATCAACTCAAAACACCGTGTTTGCTAGAAATTCAAATCCGGTTTGGCAAAGATATATTTCAGACTTTGGTGATTATTGTAAATTTCGCAACGATTATCGAGAAGGTAATGTTGCCAGGTTTTAGTGCATGGACTACAACTGCAAGCTTCCATCATTTGTTGCATAATTATCCTCATGTGGACACAACTATCGAGATGCGTATGCAATCACATGACGTTCCTGCATGAGAATCCGACCTAATCCTTTTCACGAGGCATCGCAATAGATAATAAAGTCCTTAGAAAAATCTGGTGGTACCAATATAGGAGCAGAAGTTAGGAGTCTTATCAGTTCCTGAAAACTGTACTCGCATTATGGTGTCCACTCGAACTTTTTATCTTTCTTGAGGAGTTCAATTAGAGGCTTTGCAACCTTGGAGAAGTTCTCCACAAAGTAGTGACAATAGCTCACTAGACCAAGAAAACTCCTAACTTGGTGCGGACAGCCTCGACCGCTATCGACTTGGTGAACTTGTCGAAGGCAACGTGGAGGTAGCGATATACGCTGGCCGCGCGGGGAATGGGACCAAGATGTCGAGCCTCCACACCGTGTAGGGCCAAGAGAGAAGAATTGTCTGCAGCCCCTGTGCAGGTTGGTGGATCCGCTTGGCGTCGAACTGGCATGCCTCGCAAGACCGACCTAGTTCAGTGGAGTTGCAAAGTGTCGTGAGCCAGTAGAAGCCATTGCAGAACACCTTAACGATGAGGGTGCGCGATTAGGCGTGGTGCTCGCAATCCCCTCCATGGATGTCGGCAAGCAGCTCGAGCCCTTGCTGCTCCGAGATGCACCGCAACGTGATGTTGTTGGGCCGTCTACGGTATAGCTTCCTGTCTTGTTGGTAGTAGGCGGTGGCCTTCCGGACGACACGCCATGCTCCCTCGTCTTCCATGGGGAGGTCATCTTGAAGCAGGTAGGCCTTGAGCTCAGCGATCTAGATGCCTTCTTGGGGCTCCAACGCTAGCAACAACCGATCCCCTGAGGGCGGTACACAGTCCATCACGCCCAACAGCGGCGCGGGTGGCAGATCCTCAGGCAGCACCGCGGTGCTGGTGATGAGCGGCATGTTCGTCAGCTTGAGGAGCCGTTCCTCGAAGACACCGGGCCGTTGGGACTCCCGACATGACGCCCGCTTGGCGATGTCATCGACATCTTTATTGGAGTCATGCGGAACGTGCTGCAATTCTAAACCAAGGAACCATTCTCGAGCTTATGTCCCTCCTCTAGGTACACCACCATGTGCTCGTCCTTTGGTTCGTCCTTCTTGTTGGAGAAGTTGACGAGGAGCTGGGAGTTGCCTTCACAATGAGACGCTTGATGCCAACATCTGAGGTGGCCTTGAGGCCGGCGATCAGGCCTTTGTTTTCAGCAAAGTTGTTGGAAACCTTCATGTAGTGCATGAAGCACAACAGGACTGCATAGTGAAGCTTGTCTCCTTTTGGCAAAGTGAGCACCACGCTAGCCCCCGCGCATTGCATGGAGAAAGCACCATAGAAGAACATGAACCAGCACAAGGCGCTTCATCCCCTAGCATGGTGGATTCGCCCTTGCGAGGCTCCTCTTCGCTCGGGTCCGTCCACCCCACGACGAAGTCCGCCAGGGCCGCACCCTTGATGACCTTGGTGGTGCAGAATTCCAGCTCGAAGGCTTGCAACTCAATGTTCCACTCCGCGACCCTGCCAACGGCATTAGGGCTGCGCAGGATCTTCTCTAGGGGTAGGCAAAGACAACCTTGATTGTCTGCACTTGGAAGTAGCGGTGCAACTTTCTGGAGGTGACGAGGAGCCCGAGGAGGAGCTTATGTTCTATGGGATAAAATTCACACGCGTCCCTTAATACCGTACTAACATAGTATACGGGATGCTCTGCAAGCCTAGTGATCGTGGTGTCGTCATCGCACCTGTCGAGGGGCTCGAGGAGCGAGGCCCCGGGGACTTTCGAAGGTGCGGTGTCCTGGGTCCCTGGTGTCTCCTGAGGTGGGACAGCTCCCTGAGGTGAGGCATCCTCAGGGGAGGGTAGCCTCCTGAGAAGGAACGTCCTCCAGGGTGAGGGTGGCCTCCCGAGGGGCGCCCGTGCTTTGCCTCGACGAAGCCGGCACAAGTTCTCGTAATTCATTCTAGACGGCTATCGGTTGCTTATTGATGCATCCAGGGCCTTTCCGCTTCACCAAGAGGGCAGCGCTCGCTGTCAGGGGGGTGGCCACCAGGTACAGCACCAGGCGCTCGTCGCGCCGCAGGGCGACCATGACGGGAGGGCTCATGAGGTACCATTTAAGGTCGGCGAAATCTGCGTCTGCTTCCTGGGTCCACGTGGATGGATCCGTCCTTTTCATCAGCTTAAAGAACAGCAACACCCGCTCGCCGAACTTGGAGATGAAGCTCTAGAGGAAGGCTAGACACCCTACCAACTTCTTCATTTCCTTGAGGGTTTGCGGGGGGCACATCTGCTCAATGGCCTTGACCAGAAGGGACACCGTATACGCACTTGTTGGGGTTTAGCTTCACGTTGACCTTACGTATATTGGCGAAGGTTTCCTCCAAAACCTCAATGAGCGTCCTGGCCTCACGCGTCTTGAGCACAACGTCATCGACATATGTCTTGGCGCTCCTTCCCAGCTTGGGCCCCAGCGCGATCTGCACTAGCCGCGGGAAGGAGGCAATAGCGCTCTTCATGCCAACGACATGCTTACATAGAAAAACACTCCACAAAGGGAGACGAAGGCCAGTTTTTCCACATCTCCTGCTACCATCTTGATCTGATGTTAGCCAGAGAAGGTGTCCAAGAAGCACAACAGATCGCAGCAGGCGGTAGAGTCCATGATTTGGTCGATGAGTGGGAGCGGGAAAGGGTCCATCGGACATGCCTTGTTGGGGTTGGGGAAGTCAACACATATCCTCTCCTTGCCTCCCTTCTTGGGGACGATGACGGGGTTGGCATGACACGTAGGGTGGTGCAACAAATGGATGACCCTAGCCTCTTACATATTCCGCACTTCCTGAATGATGAAGCCTTGTTTTTCCGGTGCTTGGTTCTGCACCTTCGGCTTGATGGGGCGCACGTTCGGGCACGCCGCTAGGTAATGCTCGATCACGTGCCTTGGCACCCCTGTAAGATCAGTTGCCTTCCATACGAGCACGTCCGCATTCGCCCTGAGGAAAGCGATGAGCACGCTCTCTTTCTCCGGCGAAAGGTTGTCGCTAATGGTGAAGGTGGGGCTTGACTCGCTGTCATTTAGCGGCACCTTCTTCGTCTTGGTCCGTTCCTGCCAGAACTGCAGTTTATTTCTCACTGGGGCCACCTCAGAGAGGCTGTCGGGAGGCACCGCCTCACCCCATCGACCGCGCGCACAACCACCGGGGATTTGCATGCCTTCCTGAGGCAACTCACCGCGTCCCTCTCGTCACATTTGATAATGAGGACAGAACTACTGTCGGGGATCTTGATGATGTTGTACCCCAAATGGGCCACTGCCATGAATTTCGCGAGCGTGGGGAACCCTAGGATTGCATTGTACGGGAGGCCGATGTGCGCCACACTGAAGTCGATGAGCTTGGTGTGGTACTTTTAACGGGTGCCGAAGGTGACTGGGAGATGGATCTGGCCGAGGGGCTACAATCTCACAGACCACCCTAGAGAAGTCCTAGTAGGTTTCAGTCCGATGTAAGGCATTTGAAGCACCTTGAAATCAGCGAGGAAGATAATGTTGAGCCCGGTGCTGTAACCCCCAAGATGCGACTCTATCCTTAATTTGGCACGAGGGCCTCGTTAGGGATAGAAGCGCATCTGCTCTATTCGCAAGAATGGATATCGTTACAAGTACAAGTATTGAAAAGAAGAGATATATAGAATTGGCTTACACTCGCCACAGGCTACATCAGAGTCACATCAGGAAAATACATAAACATCATGAAGAAGAGCAGGGTCCGACTACGAGCGAAAACAAACGAGAAAAGAAGAACAAAGTCCATCCTTGCTATCCTAGGCTGCCGGCCTGGAATCCATCCTAGATCGATGAAGAAGAAGAAGAAGCAGCAATTCCAAATGAACAATCAACGCGCTCACGTCAAGTAACCTTTACCTATACCTGCAACTGGTGTTGTAGTAATCTGTGAGCCACAGGGGACTGAGCAATATCATTTCCAAAGGTATCAAGACTAGCAAAGCTTAATGGGTGAGGTATGGTTAAGTGGTGAGGTTGCAGCAGCGACTAAGCATTATATGAGGTGGCTAACTTACGAGTACAAGAAATAAGAGGGGGAAGATCTACGCATAACACACGTGAACTACTGACGATCAAATGAATGATCCTGAACACCTACCTACGTCAGACATAACCCCACCGTGTCCTCGATCGGAGTAGGAAGTCACGAAAGAGACAGTCACGGTTATACACTCAGTTGGCATATTTTCATTAAGTTAACTTAAAGTTATCTAGAACCAGTGTTAAACAAAGTTTCCACGTTGACACATAACCGCGGGCACGGCTTTCCGAAAGATTTGACCCTGCAGGGGTGCTCCAACTAATCCATCACAAATTACCACAAGACGCATAGAAATCCTCGATCACGAAGCTCCCGATCTCGTCGGACTCCTTAGTGGAAAACCTCAACTCTGAGATTACCCAAAGCATCACCGGAATCCCGATGCACAAGACATTCGTCAAAGGTAAAACAAACCCAGCAAGGTCGCCCGACGTGTCGACGAACCCGATAGGAGCCGCGTATCTCGTTCTTAGGACACGACTGGATGGAACTAGCTACGAGTGCCAGACCTCGAGTTTCCTCGTGGTGGCCCCACAGGCAGAGCATTTTGGGACCAACACCATCAGCACTGGTCCCTGTATTATGCAAAATTACTCCTCGGGTTCATAACGTCCTATGCATTTCAGGATTAACAAAATTATTTTGTTGGGCAAATATAGTATCAATGTTGGGCCTTGCCAGACCAGCTTTAATCTAAAACTAATTATCAAGGGGGTCCCATAACAACCCCGATCGTCTTAGGAGCGCTCAATTATGGAACATAACACCGGTAGCCGAAACTAAGGGGGCAAACGTGGAACAAAACACCAGGCTAGGAAGGCCAAGCCTTCCACCTTTTACCAGGTATATAGGTGTATTAATTTAGATATCATTTAATATGGTGATATAACAAGGAACCCATGTTATCACATGGAAGCAACTGCACCTGCAACTAGAACGCTAACAAAATGGTTAAACCAGCAGTAATATAGCCAATCAGTGGTTTGCTAGGTTGTGAACAGGTTAAAGGTTTTCATGGCAATGTTGAGAGGCTGATATTTAACAGGTGGTAGGCAACGAGACTTAACGATAGAAATGGTAAAACTAGCATGGCAATGATAGTAATGGTATCTGGGGAAATGGTCATCTTGCTTGAGATCCCGCTTGGAAGAAGAACGACTCTGTGAAGCAGACGAACCGATGTAGTCAAATGGGTCCTCACTTTCCGACACGCTTGCGGAACTCTAGCGAGATGAAGCAAACCGGAAACAAGAATCAACACAGATATACACCACACGATGCATAACAAAAATGATGCATGAGCAGCTCAATATATGCACGACATGGCATGTCAATTCACAACAATCAAACACTACACATTAAGTGAAGTTCAATATGCAACGAGTTGCATATTGACGAAGCTCCACATACGAACTATTAATTCTATCCCGGTTAGGTACACGACAATATTAATTGTGCTTAAACATGGCAAGAGGTGAAGCGTAACTAAGCTAACTATCTAGGCATTTTAAATGAGGTCGGAAATAACATCTAGCATCTCCGAGATGACCTCATACGTTAATTTATATTTCTGTCCAGATCTGAACTAACACGTTTAAATCTTTGTTAACCAGAAAAATAAATAGGTTCACGTGATTCTTCGCGTCGTTACAAGCAATTTACACATAGAGAACATCTCCAACGGAGCTACGGTTCAAAAGTTACGAACACCGCAAGATATGATGGCATGCATGCAATATGTGTGCAACGACAGTCACAAGCATTTCAAAACACACAACCAGCAAGATAATATGAAACTACACGATATTATAAGCAAGTTTCATATAGGGCACGATCAAAGCGGAGCAACGATTGAACAACTACGAGCTAAACAAGAAATCACTACAATCTGCCAAAATCAGCCAAATGGCATTTTCTACACCCCACAACTACGAGCTACACAAATCCAAAAGGCTCAAACAAGACATGAGGCGGTAGAGGGCAAGATGCACTACAACATACAACCAATAACACCTAGCATGGCAGCATGGAACACTAGGAAAAGAAGTCACAAAATGGCTTCACACACACAGTTTATGAAAGTGCAGTTTTCGATCTGAAGGCATATTGACAGCAGCAAAACCATAAGCTACAGGACTCCAAATGGCATGAAAATTGAGGGCATGCTAGAGAATCCTTAAGTCTACAACTAACTCCATTGCACCAACCTCAAAAGAGCTACAGATCACCACATAAACTCATCACAAGACAGCAACAAAATATAACAGATTTCAGACTTTCAAATATTTCAGCATCTCCAAATCAGCACTATTTCCTAGCAAGTTGAGAGCAAGCAAACCACACATAAACATGGATTTTTGTTGCAACCAAAATTACCAGAGGCTAGTATACACATCCAAGGCATATCTCTAGTTGACAACTCCTTCATATCAAGCACAGATTAAATCCCACAAAATAGACAAAAGTGCAACATGGCAAAATATCACGCGAACTAACTTGCTCAAACGCTAAAACTAAATACACTGTTAAATTCTATGGATTTTTCTACCCCGAAAACATATATAACTAGTGGGGTTGCAAAACAATAATATCACCACACGTATATGCGAGATTATGTCCTAAACACGTTATAATAAACAAACGACGGAATCTACATGCAAAAATACAAACAACTACTCTAAAATACATGGAAAAGTGTCCCTAAAAACATGAGCATTTAAACTACGGAGTTCGATCAATTCGGACACGCGCGAAAAATGAATATGGGACAATCCTCTATTTGGACAACACGCGTTTCTAAGCAAACAGCGGGTCAAACTATTTCAAACATGCATGCAAGTTGCAAAATATTAATCTACGCGGAAAACTACACGACTTACATATATGACTCGCCCCGATCCGACATATGGTTTAATAACTACGGCCATTTGAAAATCTAGCCTTTTCTGAAATAAATAAATCCCCGATTTAATAGAAAATGCAACTCGGGCCGAATCTGGTATGTTGGGCTGAATCGAAGCACGGGCGATGTCTAACTAATCTGCGCCGGGGCGGAGGATAGCGCTCGGTAGGGGGTCTCACCTTGCGGGCCAAGGCCCAGGAGAGGAGGCGGCCGAAGCAGGCCGAGGCCTACTAGAGGCGAGCTTCTCGGGCCTACCTGGAGCTGGCGCTGGCAGGGAGGTCACGACCTAGGGATGCGGCCGAGGAGGCATTGGCGAAGCGCTGCTCTGCTCGTCGTTCTCCTCCCGTGCCCAAGGGCACGTGGCGTGGCAGCGCCGGCGCAAGGAAGTGATGGCGGCGGGGCTGACCTCAGATCTGGCGGATCCGATCCTCGGGGACCCGCTCTTGACGAAGGAGGAAGCGAGCGCCGGCGGGCAGGGCCGGGCAAGGTCCTTGTGGCGGCGGGGAAGGGATCCAGCAAGGCACGCGCCTGCAGGGCCGACGAGGGGCGGCTGGCCGGCTGCGGCGGGATCCGGTGCGCCAAGGGGCCGGAGGAGAGCGGTTGCGGGCTAGCTCTGCTCGGGCAGGGGCTGCTCTAGATCGGGGCTCCTCCCCGATCTGGAGCTCGGGCACTGCGGTCACCAGAACATGTCCGAGTTGGCCACGTACATGTCTGGTAGGTGGGGTTTTGGACGAATCTGGGCCTGTGGATGGAAATCCAATGGTCCAGATCTGACCTGGGATGGGATTTCGGGGGAGAGAGGAGATGGGGCTAGCAGGTGGGGTTTTTGAGGGGGGTGGCTGCAAAAATGACTAGGGGGAACCCTAGTGAAGTGAGAGAGGCCTCTCCATGGGGTGGAGCTTATATAGGGTTGGGCTATGGTGGGTTGGGCCTCGTTCGTCCGATCGTGATCCAACGACCACGAACAAAGGAGGTAGCTAGATGGGTCTAGTGGGCTGTGTAGTTGGGCTATGTAGGGATGAGAGGGAAATGGTGCGTCCTGTTGGGGATATTTCTTATTAAGTGACCTTCCCAATATGGGCCGGGTTACTAGTAAGGCGATTCATCCTTTGGGCTAATTGGGCATCAGCCTGGGCGGTTCAAGGCCGCGGGACGGTTATGATTTATGGAAGGTCTCTGGGTTTTGCAAGACGGCGACTTAGAGACCGCGGTGGTCACGATTTGTAAGGAGGAAGGGACTCTTGTAAACCCTAAAGCCTCGACCTATATATAAAGGTGAGTCGGAAGGAGGAGGGTGGTTTTAGAGATCATCGAGTGCTAGGTTAGGCGAGTTACGCCTCCCTTGTAATTGAATCCACATCAATACACACAAAGCAGGACATAGGCTATTACCTCCTCTCGAGGGGCCGAACCTGGGTAAACCGCCGTGTTCCTCTCGTTTAACCCCTTTGAGTCGCCACCAAGGTGCGATGGCTCCCGTACTAAGTCCTTTCACGAGGACATCTGCCGTGGCAAAACCACGACAGTTGGCGCCCACCGTGGGGCCTACGCACGGTGGAGTTGAGTTCTCAAAGGGAGCCCTACCAGGGTTTGGGAGCTATGCGACGGCGCTCATGACTCGGAGCCGCCGCGGGATAACCTACATCGACAACCAACGATGGGGACCTGAAGCGAATTCTCTTGAATCAGGCTACAGGGTCCCCTTCGGCAAGATCAACGTCTTCATCGGCATGATCGGATCATCCGTTCCTGAGCCGGACATCTCCACCGACATCGTCGAGCCGGCCAGGTACGTCTGCCCAGTCATAACACAACATCTGACTCGGCCGGTCTTTGTGGGGTTCACGCAGGGGTCGGAGGAGCCAGAACACGTGGCGGCTCAGGAGGTCACCCCGGTCAACACATGGGCGATTCAGATTCCATCCAGTCCCTCCACGGAGACGGTCTAGGAGGCTTGTCGCTGGCCATGGATCCGGAAATCCTCGATCGAACCCGCCGCCAGACCGCCATCTACATGGTCGGGGCAACCCAACCCGCACAGAACCCCACCGGAGGTGATGGGACCGGCGGAACATCCAGAAGTGCGTCTGCAGTCCTGGTGGACTTGGCGGCGGAAATCACGAGGCTAATGTCAACTCCGCTCACGCCAGAGAACCAAGGGGAGATAAACGCAGAGCTGGCAAAGCTGAGGCAGGCGATGGCCAAGGCCCATCAGGATGCTGAGATGGAGTCCGCCAGGATTGAGACTCGACAAGCCCAAATCACGGGCGAAAGGATGCGATTGAACACCGACAACTGGCGGCTCGAAAGACAGCAGCGCATGTCCAACGCCGTCCATCAGCGGAGACACCAGGGTCGCCTGCCCCATGACCTCAACCCGACTCGCCTGTTCGACACTCCTCAAACACCCGGGATGGGAGCCGCCCCAGTAGGAGGGTCGGGCCGCCCGCCTAACCCGCCGATTCAGCCGACTGAGGGTCAAATTCCTCGTTTCCGGACCCCTCGAGGCCACTTCTCCAACCCGGTGGATAACGTGCTTGCCGCAACTCGCCATCTGGAGTCTCTTCCGATCCACGGCAACACCCCAGCTGAGATTGAAGCAAGGAATGCCATCGAGATGTTGAAAACGGCGGTGGTTCAAAACACACAGTTCTCACACAGCCCTGAGAGATTGCACTCCACCCCTCAGGCGAGCTACACCAGGAGTAGGCCGGAGGATCAGCCAGCCGTAAACAGTGCCCCGCGACATTTCCCGCAGGACAACCCGCCCGAACGGAACCCGCCGGGCAGAGATCCCCTCAACATTCGAGAGGCCCAGACCCCCCTCGCGGGGACCAGAGGGCGAGTTGGGGTACCCTGCTTGTCCCTAGCCCTTCGGAACGAAAGAATGCCCAAGGATTTCAAAGGACCAAGAATGGTGCCTAATTACACACCAGATCTTGAACCAACATCATGGATCGAGGGCTATGAGATCGCCATGGACATGCTCGACGTAAATGAGGCGGTTTGCGCGAGATACTTCACCATGATGCTCGAGGGATCGGCGCGCACTTGGTTGAAAAACTTACCCCCAAATTCTATCTAGTCCTGGGCCGAGCTGAAAGAGCGTTTCATCAAAAACATCCGGGGAACCTGTAAACGGCCGATGACGATCGTCAACTTACAACACTGTGTACAACGCCCGGATGAGTCGGCGCACCATTGGTCACGGCGGGTCGCGGAAATTATCTATTCATCAGATGGCATCACGGCGGCGCAAGCTGTGCTTATCCTCGAGCACAACTGCCACTATGAACCGCTGGTCCAGAAATTGGGGCGACTCAAACGGAAAGTTCAGGATATGGGCGAACTGATGGACACCCTCACTAGGTACGCCGAGGCCGATGATACCAAGGATCCCGGCGAGGATGGTAAGGATAACTCGCCCAAAAAGGGCGATTCGACCAAAAACCACACCCGTTTCCAAGGCCGCAACCGTCACAACCAGGGGACCAACGGCAAGCGTAGGCCACACGAGGAGCCCTCGGATCTGGTTGCCAACACCAATGCCAATGACGGCAAAAAGAAGAATCGAGGTTTCAGTGGGAAAAGGCCGCGTAATTACGAAGAGCTACTCAAAGGCCCTTGCCCGCACCACGCCACGGCCGACGGCCCGGCGGGCCACTCTTGGGAGAACTGTTTCGTGATGCGAGAATTTCGGGCTGAGGCAATCAAGAAGAGCCAAAACGAAGACCCGAACTGTCGCCAGGACCAACTCGCCGCGCCCAACCAAAGGCACAACCCCTTCGGCGGTTTTCCCGAACAGGAGGCTCAGGGAGGCCCGCAACCAGGCGGCAACCAGTACCCGGTGCACCACCAGCGGCGGTACAACCCGCCGGGAATTTTCCAGCAGCCACCCCCACAGGGGGCTCCACAGGACCAGGATGACAACGGGGGCTTCCGCAACAATCCCAAACAGCTAAGTAATGGGCAGTACCACGTTTTCACCACTAATGCTTGCAGGCGTGATAAAAAGGTAAGTCACCAAACAACTAAGTGGGGGGTTACACCTTGTCAAAGGTATTAATGGATGGTGGAAGCAGCATTAATATCCTATACTTCGACACCTTTCTGAGGATGAATCTATCGGAAAAAGACTTGATGCATTCAACCACGGTTTACCATGGCATTGTCCCGGGCAAGTCGGCTTATCCCATAGGCCGGGTCAGGCTCTCAGTAGCGTTTGGAACTACGCAGAATTACAGGTCGGAGTCCCTAATCTTCGAGGGGGTCAAACTGAAAAGCCCATACCACGCGCTGATCGGACGACCGGCTTATGCCCGCTTCATGGCCCTCCCGTGCTACGTCTACCTCAAACTAAAAATACCAGGTCCCAAAGGACCCATCACGATCGACGGAGATAGAAGAATCGCAAAGGAGTGCGAGGAAGGGGACGCGGCTTATGCGGAGGTCGCCTGTGCGGCGGAAGAGCTCAAACACCATCGGGCCAATGTTGACCCGGCAGACATGTCACCACTCAAGAAGCCGACTACACATTCTGAGTCGCCCCTGAAATTCAAACTGAGAATGATACTAAGACAATCGATTTCGTTCCTGGCGACTCATCCAAGCAGTTCACCATTGGGACGGGTCTGGATCCCAAATAGGAAAGCGCGCTCATCGAATTCATCTGTGAGAATCGGGACATCTTCGCATGGAAGCCCTCTGACATGCCGGGTGTACCGAGAGAATTCGCTAAGCACCATCTTAATATTGACCCAAAATGCAAACCTGTCCAACAATACCTTCGCAGATTTAACGAGGAGCGATGGAAGGCGATTGGAGAAGAAGTCGCCCGTCTTTTAGCCGCTGGGTTCATCGTGGAGGTCTTTCACCCCAAATGGCTGGCTAACCCGGTGTTAGTACTCAAGAACAATGGCACTTTCGTATGTGTATTGACTATACGGACCTCCACAGAGCTTGTCCCAAAGACCCTTTCGCTCTTCCCCGCATCGACCAAATCATTGACTCGATGGCGGGATGCGAACGATTGTGCTTTTTGGACGCCTATTCAGGTTATCATCAGATCAAAATGGCCGTGGAAGATCAGGAGAAGACGACCTTCATAACCGCCTTCGGGGCCTTTTGCTATGTGTCCATGCCATTCGGGCTCAAGAGCGCAGGGGCGACTTATCAGCGCTGCATCCAGAATAGTCTTCATAACCAAATTGGCCACAACGTCCATGCTTATGTTGACGACATTGTGATCAAGACCCGCCGGGAGGAGACACTTCTGGAAGACCTTAAAGAAACCTTTGATAATTTACGGGTATATCAGATGAAGCTAAATCCTACCAAGTGCGTTTTTGGCGTACCTGCGGGAAAATTACTGGGTTTCTTGGTATCAGAGCGCGGCATCGAGGCTAACCCAGACAAAATTGAAGCGGTTACCTCCCTCGACAAGCCGACGAATGTTAATCAAGTTCAGCGATTGGCGGGTCACATTGCGGCTCTAAGTCGTTTCGTGAGCTGCCTCGGGGAAAAGGCGATTCCTCTTTATCAATTGTTGAGAAAATCCGACCGATTCGTATGGACAGAGGAGGCAGACGAGGCGCTTCAGGCCTTGAAGCATAAATTGGTTAACCCGCCGGTCCTGGCAGCCCCAACTGACAAGGAGCATATGCTCCTGTATATCGCCGCAAATTCCAAGGCGGTCAGCGTGGCTGTGGTCGTCGAAAGAAAGGAGGAAGGAAAGGAATACCCGGTGCAACGCCCGGTATACTTTATCAGTGAGGTGTTAACTCTTTCCAAACAGCGATACCCACATTGGCAAAACTGGTCTATGGGTTGTTCATGGCGAGTCGAAAGCTTAAACATTATTTCCAGGAGTACCCGATCACTGTGTTCAGTTCCGCCCCCTCGGTGACGTCATCCAAAATCGGGAGGCAACAGGGCGAATCGCCAAATGGGCAATAGAGCTTGGGTCTCATCACATACAATATACCCCCCGCACGGTCGTCAAGTCCCAGGCACTAGTTGATTTCGTTAACGATTGGACAGAACTTCAGTCTCCGGAAGATCGGCCTGACCTTACCTATTGGACTATTTACTTTGATGGATCCAGGTAGTTGGAGGGCTCTGGGGCTGGTGTGGTGTTGATATCCCCTCAAGGGGATAAGTTCTGCTATGTTCTCCGGCTCATGTTCCCCTGCACAAATAATGCGGCGGAATATGAAGCTCTGCTTCACGGTTTGCGACTGGCAAAAGAGATGAACAGAACCCGAGTTAGATGCTTTGGGGATTCAGATTTGGTGGCGCAACAGGTTTTGGGTACCTGGGACTCTCGGGATCCTATGATGGCGGCTTACAGGCGAGCTGTATCTGACGTGGTGGGCTATTTTCATGGGTACCAGGTTGATCATGTTGATCGGCGACTCAACGAAGCAGCTGATGCCCTCTCACGACTCGGCTCACAGAGAAAACCGGGCCCCCTAATGTTTTTTGGATATCTTGCATAAACCGTCTGTGACTATACCCACGGAGGAGGAATTGGCGATACCAGATCCTGAGTCGCAGCTTGTGGCGGCTCTTCACGCCACTCCGGATTGGGCTCTTCCTTATCTGGCTTATCTCACTCGTGGCGAGTTACCCACCGACGAAGTTTTGGCTCGCCAGATCGTTCGACGTAGCAAATCCCTGGTCATCATTAATGGCGAGTTATATAAACGAAGTGCTTCAGGGGTCTTTCAGCGGTGCGTTTCTTCCGAGGAAGGATGCGTAATCCTGAATGACATTCATTCTGGAGACTGCGGGCATCACGCCGGGTCACGTTCTTTGGTATCAAAAGCTTTTCGACATGGTTTCTTCTGGTTGACCGCTCATGCAGATGCAGAAGATATAGTACGGCGGTGCGAGGGGTGCCAACGATATGGGAGACAGGCTCATGTGCCGGCTCAAGAATTGAGGATGATTCCCATTACTTGGCCTTTCGTGGTCTGGGGGCTGGACATGGTCGGTCCCTTTAAAATGTCCTCTAACAAGAAAACAAACTTATTGGTGGCAGTTGATAAGTTCACTAAGTGGGTTGAAGCGGAACCTGTTGGAGCTTGCGATGCGGAAACCGCGATCAAATTTCTGAAAAAGCTAATTTTCCGTTTTGGATATCCGCACAGTACTATCACGGACAATGGTACTAACTTGTCCCAAGGAGCGATGTTGGATTTTTGTCGTCGAGAGCATATCCGGCTTGATGTTTCTGCAGTTGCTCACCCGTAGTCCAACGGGCAGGCAGAGCGGGCGAATCAAGAAGTCTTGCGAGGGATTAAACCTCAGCTCATGGTCCCCCTGGAAAGAACTCCAGGGTGTTGGGTTGAGGAACTACCTTCGGTATTGTGGAGCATCCGGACCACCCCGAATCGATCCACGGGGTTGACCCCTTTCTTTTTGGTCTATGGAGCAGAAGTTGTCCTTCCTACTGACATAAGACATGATTCTCTTAGAGTCGCCGCATATGTGGAGCAAGATAATGAGTTGGCGCGTCAGGATTCCTGGGATGCCTTGGAAGAGGCGCGTGACCTAGCGGCGGCTCGTTCGGCTATCTATCAGCAAGATCTGCGGCGTTATCATAGTCGCCGGGTTAAGAGTCGGACCTTTCAGGAGGGCGACTTGGTACTTCGTCTGATACAAGATCGGGCAGGCATGCATAAGCTCTCGCCCCCTTGGGAAGGGCCTTTCATCGTCAGCAAGAACCTCCGCAATGGCTCTTACTATTTGATGGACCTTCGGCCTGACCGACCGACTACAGAGGCTGAGTCAACTCGCCCCTGGAATATTGCTCATTTGCGGCCTTACTACACTTGAGCTCTTAAAGCTCCATGCTTTGTAAGTTTTTCAGTTTCATTATGAAGTAATAAAAAATTCTCCGACTTGGGGGCTTCTTCTTTAAAAAGAATAAGATTTGTGTCATCCTGTTGCGACCTTATGAGCCGACAAAACATGCATTTAGGGTGGGTGCACAAGCTTTCTGACTCGCCTCCCCCTGTCGCGACCGTATGAGCCGACGAAACCTGCATTTAGGGTGGGTGCACGAGCTTTCTGACTCGCCTCCCCCTGTCGCAACCGTATGAGCCGACGAAACCTGCGTTAAGGGTGGGTGCACGAGCTTTCTGACTCGCCTCCCCCTGTCGCTACTGTATGAGCCGACGAAACCTGCATTTAGGGTGGGCGCACGAGCTTTCTGACTCGCCTCCCCCTGTCGCGACCGTATGAGCCGACGAAACCTGCATTTAGGGTGGGTGCACGAGCTTTCTGACTCGCCTCCCCCTGTCGCGACCGTATGAGCCGACGAAACCTGCATTTAGGGTGGGTGCACGAGCTTTCTGACTCGCCTCCCCCTGTCGCAACCGTATGAGCCGACGAAATTACTCTTATTATGATTTAATCTTGAAGGTTTTTATCCTTTCTGCATATTTGTTGAAACTATTCGTAGTTCATTTGTTTTCACAGATGATGTGTTCAAAGTTTAAAAAAGGAGGGTGCTAAGATTTGTTTCATCCTTGGCGGATTAAGCATTGTAGGAGATTCTTATAAAGGCGGACCAAATATTTCAAATCGCCTCAAAAAGCGATATAAGGGTTTTTATTGCAAAAGATGTCATCAAAAAATAGTACTGACTATTACATGGCTCGTGGGCCAAATTCAGGAAAGTCTATTTCGCTAAGTCCTGGCGTGAGCTCTGACCAACTTCGATTTGTAAATCGCCCAAGACCCAATTGCATCTGGCCAAAGCAGCAAAGTTGTCTTCATCGGTCAAAATTGAGGAATTAGGTTGGTCACCATGAAGGTTGGCGGGCTGACTTTCTTATTCTTACTGTCATAAGCCGCGTGATACTTCGTTAAATCAAGACTTGCGGCGAGTCGAGTTGCGGCCAACCGAGAATCCTTGACAACTTTCTGGTAATCCTCTTCAACGAACTCCGATCCATCATCTTTAAGCTGAGGGAAGCCAGCAGCTACTTCTTCCAAATTGATATCCGGGGCATACGCTAAGCAGCAACTCAGGGCCGTCAGGACGCCTTTCCGGGCGGCTGACCGAGTTAACTCGCCAATCTGGGGAGGAAGCGTGGACAGACATCCAAGTACCTTCTCGATGGAAGTAATAGGCTCTTTTGCACCCATTACAGCTTTGACGGTCAACACACTGCCTGTGTACAGTTGCTCTGTCAGCGTATAAATCGCCTTCAGCATCAACACACAGTCTTCTTGCAGGTTGGCGACTCTTGGACCTGGAATTTGATAACCAGTAACTTAACATCAGAAATTTGGCCCAAAGGAGGGGAAAAGGTTGGAGATTTAGGTAAGACTTACCAAAGATGGCTTGCGTCATGTTAGAAATATGACGTTTTAAGCCGGATAACTCCTGTTGAACAGTCGCCAGCTTCGCTTCAGCTTTCTCTGCTCTCTTCAAAGCCGCGTTTTGGTCAGCTTGAGCTTTTTCTAACTCGGTTTTGAGTTTTTCCAGTTCAACCAGAGCCAATTTATACTTATCTTCCGACTGAGTTCGGGCGTCTTGTTGTTCAGCCAAGTTTTTCCTTAAATCGCCCAGCGCCAGTTCGGTCTGAGCAAGGTTTTCCTATTGAAAGTTTAAAATAAAGACAAGTCTCAGAATTATTGCAAAGCAATACCCCTGACACTTGGGGGCTAATGTATAATTTCTCAAGAAAAATTATACAGAAATCAAGACCCGGCTCATCTTTTATTGATGACCCGGCCCTTGGGGGTTACTTGTCGCGAAGCTTTTTCTAAATTTTTTAAGACCCAGCTCATCTTTTTACTGATGACCCGGCCCTTGGGGGTTACTGGTCGCGAAGCTTTTTCTAAATTTTTAAGACCCGACTCATCTTTTTACTGATGACCCGGCCCTTGGGGGTTACTGGGAATAGTATAAAGTATAAAGTTTACCTCATGTTTGTTGTTTAACATCTTTAGAAGATTTTTCTCCATCTCATAGCTCGCCTCCAAGCGACTTGCGAAGCCAGCACAGAGTTCTTTAAACTCTAGATTTGCATAGTCGGAAAGCTTCGCCTTGGAGAGCCCAGACTCAGGAATTGCCTGAGAGGACGATGCTACATGTTTGGACAGAACTGTCGCCGCCAGCTTGGAAAAGCCAGAACCAGTAATGACTACAGCATCTGGCTCATCCGCTGTCGTCAATACGTTCGGCGATTTAGGGGCATCCGTTGTTTCTTTCGGCGACTCAGGAAGATCCACTTGAATTGCCGGCTCAGCGTGACCCGGATCGTCTTGAGTCGGAGTTGATTTCCTTGGAAATTTCGGAAGTTGCATCAGGGATTGATCCACTGGTTTTCCTTTTTTTGGCTTGTGCCCTAACAAAAGGGGATAAGCGTGTTAAGGAATTGAAAAGATCGTTATTCTCAAAAGTCAAGGCAAAAGACTTACCCCGGAACTCGGATCATCGGTGGAAGTGTTGACATCACTGAGTCGCCGGAAGTGGGAGGAGAATTCTACAGGAATTATACATCAATAATATAGGCGGGTTGCAGATGTAATCCAAAGAAGCACGAATAATGGTTACTCATAAAAAAAGGGGTACCTCGCTTGGTTTTCTTTTGTTTGTTGCTGGTAAGCCAGATATCAGATCGCCAGAGTGACTTCGTGTCTTCCGGTTTGAAGCGTGCTGTGTTTTCTTTAGTAAGAAATTTGGGTCCAAATGGGCATTTGGATGTGAGAAGGGGACTTTCCCACATATTCGCCGGGCCGGCTTATGTGGAGAAGGAGATGAATCGGAGGAAACATAAATTACCTCAACAGAGTCTTCTTTACTTTCGTTATCTTCATTCTATTACAAGAAGAGTGAGAGATATAAATAAAAGGTCAAAAGTAATAGGTGGCGAGTGAAAAGAGGACGGATTGGTACCTCTGAAAGTGCGTCGCCGACTTGAGATTCGTCGACTTCAGATGGCTCGGCCGCAACAGATTTACCTTTGCCCTTCTTTTTCTTAGAGGGCGGCTTAGCAGTTTTCATGGCTTGCTTTTTAGGTCTCCTGGACCAGAACTTATCGCCTTTCTGGAAAGGTATATGTTATGAAGTCATGATGGCAATAGAACAGAAGGAATAAAAACCAAGGGTGGGTCAGCTTTGGTTACCTTGGGCGCCGGGTTAATCTTGCAGAAGGGCTTAAGGCCGATTTGGCCGCACTTTCGTGCAGGCTCACCGGTCAACTTTTTGATGATGGCAACAATGTATTTCTCTGTTAATGTTGTGTGAAAGTAGCATTGGGGATGATCCAGAGTGCCGTCAAATTCACACATTAGACCATCTTGGCGGCTCAGAGGAAGAATCCGCCATTCGACCCAGCAGCGGATCAGGTCAACCCCGGTAAGACCATTGTTCGTCAGGGATCTCAGTTCAGACAATATTGGGATGAACTCCGAATCTTCTTCCTCGGTGAGCTTGTCGGGGAGCTTGAAATTAACCGGAAGGTGGGTTGGCCTGTACCCCAGAAGCTTATTCTCACCAGCAGGGGACGTTTCTTGACAATAAAACCAAGATTCACCCCAGCCCTTGGGAGGGCTAGGCATGGTGAGTGAAGGAAACGGACTATCCCTACGGCGCTGGACGTTGACACCGCCGAGTTCCAAACTGGGGCCGTTGTGGAATTCCGTCTGGCGATTCAGATGAAAAAAGTGCCAGAATAGAGGAACGGAAGGCTCAATCCGCAGATAAGCTTCGCAAAGGACTTGGAACTGGCTCAAGTTGCTTATGGAATTGGGTCCCAAATCCTGGAGTCGGACGTTCATGAAGGTCAAAGCGTCCCTAAGAAATTTGGATCCGGGCGGCTTAAAACCCCGTTCCAAGTGTTCCACAAAGACTACTATTTCCCCTTCTTTGGGGTTAGGGAGATCTTCTCCCAACCCGGTGCGCCATCCAATGACATCTTGAGGATCCAAACAGCCCGCTTTCACGTAATTAGCTAAGACAGCATCATCAACTTTGGTAGGAAGCCGATCGCTCTTGAAAACGACACCCATGCTACAAATAGGTAGAAGTATGATATTACATGTCTTGGACATCTACTATATGAATCGGTATCGGTTCATGTTAACCCGCCAGACTAAGAGGCCGGGTTGGGTTGATATGGCGACTTATGGAAGCAGGGCTATTTCCAAAGGCTATATTACTGTGGATGGTAAAATCTATTCGTTCCAAAGCACTAAGGGGGGATGAAGGTTACAAACAGTTTTTTGCAAACAGTAAATGAGGAATGGATCTGCCGAACAGATATGAAAACCTACGAATATGGTTGAGCATGAACAATGTATTATCAGGTGACGCCCCTCGTTTGGAGAAGACATTGTATTCAGAAATTCGCAAGTACAACGGATGGTTAAAATTATTCAAGGCACTGGCTACCCTATCGATGCTCGGACTAATCGATTCGAGGGAAATGAATGACTATGAGCGGAAAGCTTCAAAGCTACGGCAATGGCGGAAATACAAGCAAGGAATAAACCTACTCCTAATAGGGGGAACGAGGGCCTAACCTGATGCTCTCGATCAAAGAAGACCGGCGGTGATGGAGATCGCTGGAGAAGCGCAGGGGTCCCGACGAACGAAGAGTCCTTCGGCGGCGGCGGAGCTCGGGGCGAGCAACGAGGTGGTCGGTGATGATGCGATGGACAATGACGGCGGACGGATCGTCCGAGGTGCGAAGCTTGACGATGGCAACGGCTTGCGGGCGGCACTGAAGCTCCTCGAACGGGGGCGGAAGTTGCGGCCGGCGGCGGAGCCCTCGGGAAGCGATGAGGTCTTTTGCTGCGATAATGGGGGGGGACTGACGAGACTGGTAGGTGGCCAGCGTCAGCCCTGTCCCTTCCGCCTATTTATCAGGACGGGCGCTGGAATCGAGGCGCCGTGAGCGGGAACCGTTGGGGAATAAAAGATTCGCCATGATGACGTCCGAAAATTTTGGGATAATGATGCACTAAAAGATCCGTTGGGATTATGTTAAATTTCCCGAAGATCGAGGGATAAGGAAGATGCCGACAGGAAATGGATTGGCGACTCAAAGATTTTTTTCGGTACCGGATGGAGAGGTAAAATTTCTGACGTATGGAGGAAGACGAAGGAGTGAATCAGCTTCAACTAAAGCGGAAGCATTGGCATGAAAATTCAAGTCAATTTGGGGCCTAATGTTGGGGATATTGCTTATTAAGTGACACGCCCAATATGGGCCGGGTTACTAGTAAGGCGATTCATCCTTTGGGCTACTTGGGCCTCAGCCTGGGCGGTTCAAGGCCGCGGGACGGTTATGATTTATGGAAGGTCTCTGGGTTTTGCAAGACGGCGACTTAGAGACCGCGGTGGTCACGATTTGTAAGGAGGAAGGGACTCTTGTAAACCCTAAAGCCTCGACCTATATACAAGGCGAGTCGGAAGGAGGAGGGTGGTTTTAGAGATCATCGAGTGCTAGGTTAGGCGAGTTACGCCTCCCTTGTAATCGAATCCACATCAATACACACAAAGCAGGACGTAGGCTATTACCTCCTCTCGAGGGGCCGAACCTGGGTAACCCGCCGTGTTCCTCCCGTTTAACCCCTTTGAGTCGCCATCAAGGTGCGATGGCTCCCGTACTAAGTCCTTTCACGAGGACATCTGCCATGGCAAAACCACGACACGTCCCATGACAACGCGAGTTTAAATACCGAAGAACGATCGATGATAGACCGGATACGGTGCCGCTACGGTCGACCGTTCGGGTACCAAACGGACTTCGATTGCGACGAAATTTGGCACGCGGTCTACCTATAATATATTAAGACCGCACGCCACGTTCCAACCCAATTGGAGAAAGTTTTATACACACTTGTGAAAACAAGATTTAAATGATGCCGCGACGCGTGCGTGTGTGGTTGGGCTCATAACAGGCAACGACGAACATGGAGAGAACCGGCAACTAATAACGGATGCAAGTTTGAAAACTGGCGGAAACGGTATGCCAATGAAATGCTGATGATGCGATGATGATGCGACAAATAAAATAAATCACACGACGAAAACGGAAAAGACGGGAATCTTCTAGAGCGTCGGTCTCAGGCCGTCACAGGCGCCCCCATCGGTGAAGGTCTTGGTGACAGCGACATCATTGACGGTGGTGGTGCATACCATGGGGAGGGCACCTGCCGCAACCAAAGACCTCGGGTGGTCCCCCATGTCGAAGGTGATGCCTTGCAATGCCCTGGTAGGCCCGGGCGCGATCATCGAGAGCCCCATGTTTTCTCGCTCCTCGAGGGCCATGCTGGCCCCACGGAAGGGCGGTTTGGAATGTCGACCATCGCTTGGGGCCTGTGCTCCACCGAGGATGCACGCACCATGCGCAGCCACCGGAGCGTCGCGACACCACCGCTAGCAGGGGTCGCGTCATGTTGACGCGTGCCCGGGAAAATGCCCTGGGGGCAGTGCTCCAGACCCCCTGCATACGACAACATAGAGCAAGGTGATCGAGGAGGCGTGCTTGGCCCTCTGATGATGGCGGTGGGTGTTACACACCAGTCCTTCCCAACGATGAGACCTATGTCCGTTGGTCGAGGATGGAGAGACCTGCATGCCCCGCGCATCACGGCACGGGCGTTCGCCTGTCCGAAGCTGGTGCGAGGTAGTAGGGCATGGTGCGGCCATCGTCCCACTGCTCTGGAGGGTGCGAGGAAGAAGCCCGCCATCCTTTGGCAGCAGGGCCATGGGAAGGCGGCGACGCCTATGCACCAAGCGACCGCCCTCTCACCTCATGGATGGTGGGTGTTCGCCATGGAGTCGGTGAAGCCGGATTTGAAACCAGAGCCAGAGAACGGCCGCGCAGCCCTACCTGGTTTTAGGATTGAAAGTATGTCTAGACGTGGATGATTAGACTACTTGACAGGATAAGAACTTAGCCTTTACGCAATTTTAAGTGTGGGCCAGTTATAGCAACTTTCGTTGGTCAAGTACACCCCACACATGCACATCTAAGAGTACAGAAGTGGAAAGTAAAACATGCAAGTATAAAGTAGAGGGTAAGGTAGGGAGATCAAATGCAAAGGTTGACATGGTGATTTTTGGCATGGTTCCAATAGGTGGCGCTATTGTACATCCATGTTACTGGAGACTTCAACCCAATGAGGGCAATGGCTGCTAGAGTCAATGGAGGGCTCCACCCACAAGGGGTCCACAAAGAAGCAGCCTTGTCTATTCCACCATGGCTTCTGTCCACATAGGACTAGCCTCACTCATCGTAGATCTTCACGAAGTAGGCGATCTCCTTCCCATTACAAACATCTTGGTTCAAATCCACAACACGAAGTAGAAGGCTCCCAAATGACACCTAACCAATCTAGGGGCACCACCCTCCAAAACTTAATAGATATGGTAGAACGATGAACTCCTTGCTCTTGTGATTCAGAAGATAGTATCCAATACACTCAATCATAATCTTTGAGATTTGGCAGGTGTAGGAGAGATTGATCTTGTGGGAAGCAACTTGGGCAGGCTAGAAATCAAGGTTCTTGATTGGAATGGAATCTCTTGATCTCAACACATGAGTTGGTGGTTCTCTATCACAAAATTGGATCTGGCATGTGTTCTGAGTGCTTCCTCTACGAATGAGAGGTAGGTGGAGGGGTCTATATAGGCATCTCCTAAAATCCAACCGCTAGAACACTATTGCCAACCTCGGTAACACCGAAATGAATATCTGTGGTACCGAGTTGCACTAAATGTGGAAACTTTTGGATTCTCGGTGAGATAGCTATAGTAATGTCGGTGGTACCGAGACGATGACCTAGACTGGTTTCCAAATCTCGCTGAGACCGATTTCAAACTCGGAAATTCCAATTTGTGAAATCTCCTCAACAGAAAGTTGGTCACACAATCTCGGTGGCACTCATAGGAATCTTGGTTGTACCGAGATGGTAGGGTTTGGCATTGGTTCTGTCAAGAGTGAAATCCGTAGGGCCGAATGGAAATTGTTGGTGGCACCAACTTTGCTGGTTTGGGTTTGGACAGAGATATTTTGTGGGTTAATGGTTGAGCATTTTTGGTGGCTATCTCTAAGCACTTGAGGAAGCAATTCATCATAATACTTCATCCCCTTTTAATAGTATTGGCTTCCCTATGGACTCAAAGTGATTTCTCAAAGTAAAATGTAGAGTCTTCTTGCTTGAAGCTTGAGCCAATCCTATTACTTCCTTGCATCAAGGGGCATCTCCTCACAATCCTATAGCCAAAGCGTCTTTGAACTTTTCTAAAATATACTTCAATAAACTCAGTAGTCCAGTGATGCATATGTTGTGATTAATTATGGAAACCACCTTAGGGTAATTGATGAAAACATATAGACCAAAGATTAGACACGAGATATAATCAATGATTAGCATCGACTCTTTGAGAAGTATGTGAAACGCTAGAGCTCCCCCTAAATTTGTGCACTATTTGGAATTTGCGTTTCAATGCGAATGCACAATCGATTAGGATCATGGGTTACTCTTCCATGTCACATACAACTTGGTGGTGCGCATAAATGATATGAAAGAACAGTAATGCACATAGCACCAAACAAGATGTGAATGATTAAGATGTAGATAGATCAAAATTAATAATGTGGTAGCATCAAACAATCAAAGCATATGATCAAACACACATCTAAGTGGATAAAGTCATCCAAAATACCAAAAATTAAAAAAAAACAAAGAGCAAATAAAAAACATGGCTCTCCCTCGCAAAGCCCTATTTGATCTATACACTTCTGCCCCTTTGGCAACAAGTTACCAAAACATTCAAAGGTCTAGAACTAAGCATCTCTCTAGGCATGATGTCCTCCAGTAGCTAAAGATGGAGTGGACAAGAGAGCATCGACGAAGGATTCTACAGATGTTGCTTGAGCTCGAGGTTTAGACACTAGAGGTAAATGAGCAGTAGCTGAAGTTTGAGTTCACGAAGATGGTATTGCTTTCGGTACTAGCACAGCTGCTGACCTAGGCTAGTCGTGAACTGAGTGGTAGTACGAAGAGGCGAATCATCATCATCATCATCGCTGGAGTGTAGAATGTTCACTGAGTCAACTTCATGCCGAAGTTGCTAAACACTCGTGGTCAACTCCGTCACATTAACATCCAGGTCATGGAATTTTGTCTCCATGATCCTCTCTAGGCTCTTCTGGTATAGCAAGATCTCAGATACTTTTTTCTCCATCCTTTGGATGGGGCTAACCAACAAGGGCATCTGCTCATCTCTGGTTCTCAGCGATGGGGGTTGAGTTGGAGCATTCCTAGTAGCCTCTGCAGCTACTGCATGTGCTACTTCTCTAGCAGTAGTTGAGCTGGGATGTGCTACTGCGATAACAGACCTTCCCTGACAACGGCACCAGGAATCCTGTTGCTACGGCTACGCCTATAGGCACTTCCTTGGAAAATATGCAAAGGATTTCCCCGTGGCCTTGGAGCCTTGCGTTGGTGTTCCCTTGAAGAGGAAAGGGTGATGTAGCACAACGGCGGTAAGTATTTCCCTCAGTTTGAGAACCAAGGTATCAATCCAGTAGGAGGAGCGTTCAAGTCACAAGTACCTGCACAAACACAAAGAGCTTGCACCCAACGCTATGAAGGGGTTGTCAATCCCTTATATATTGTTTGCAAAGTGAGAGCTAAAAGCAAAAAAGTAAACAAAGCAAAGTAAAAGTGAAAGTGGAGACGATAGTTCTGAATAGACCCAGGGGCCGTAGTGTTCACTAGTGGCTTCTCTCATGAAAGCAAGTACACGATGGGTGAACGAATTACTGTCGAGCAATTGATAGAACCGCGCAAAGTTGTGATGTTATCTAAGGCAATGATTGTATCTATAGGCATCACGTCCAAAACAAGTAGACCTATACTTTCTGCATCTAGTACTATTACTCCACACGTCGACCGCTATCCACCATGCATCTAGTGTATTAAGTCCAACAGAACAGAGTAACGCCTTAAGCAAGATGACATGATGTAGATGGACAATCTCAAATCTATGACGAAAGCCCATCTTGTTACCCTTGATGGCAACAACATGATGTGTGCCTTGCTACCCCTTCTGTCACTGGGAAAGGTCACCACACAGTATGAACCCAAAACCAAGCACTTCTCCCATTGCAAGAATCATAGATCTAGTTGGCGAAACAAAACCCAAGACTCGGAGAGACTTACAAGGATATCAAATCATGCATATAAGAAATCAGAACAGGCTCAAAAATAATTCATAGATAATCTGATCACAAATCCACAATTCATTGGATCTCGACGAACACACCGCCAAAGACGATTATATCTGATAGATCTCCATGAAGATCATGGAGAACTTTGTATTGAAGATCCAAGAGAGAGAAGAAGTCATCTAGCTACGAACTACGGACCCATAGGTCTAAAGTGGACTTCTCACGAGTCATTGGAGAGGCGATGATTTTGATGTAGAAGCCCTCCAACTCCAAAGTCCCCTCCGGCAGGGCACATGGAAGGGTCTCCAGATGAGATCTCGCGGAAACGGAAGCTTGCGGCGGCGGAAAAGTGTTTTCGTGGATGCCCTGATTTTTTCTGCGATTTTAGGGAATTTATAGGCTAGGGCAAGGGAGCGCCAGGGAGGCCACAAGCCTGGTTGCTGCGGGCCCCCCTGGCCGCGGCAACAGGGCTTGTGGACTCCCTGTGGGCCCACTGCCTTGGCCCTCAAGCCTCCCGATCTTCTTCTGTTCTGGAAAAATTGATTTCGGGGATTTTACTCCGTTTGGACTCCATTCCAAAATCATATCTGAAAAGAGTCAAAAACAAAGAAAAAACAGGAACTGGCACTTGGCACTGAATTAATAAGTTAGTCCCAAAAAAAGAGATGAAAGGTATATAAAACATCCAAAGTTGACAAGATAACAGCGTGAAACCATCAAAAATTATATATACGTTTGAGACGTATCAAGCATCCCCAAGCTTAACTCCTTCTCGTCCTCGAGTAGGGATGTGATAAAGAATGAATTTTTGATGCTTTCATGCTACCTAGCATAGATATCCTTTGTAACTCCACTTATGTGACGTGAATGTTCAGATCCATTAGATTCAAAACAATTGTTTGCTATTGATGTGGAGACAATAATAATTCAAGCAAACTAGCAAGGTAATCCTGAACTTTCAAAATAACAAGGCCAAAAGAAAGTTATCCCTACAAAATCATATAGTCTGGCTATGCTCTATCATCCTTGCACAACGAATTTAAATCATGCACAACCTCGGTATTGGCCAAGTAATTGTTTTCACACTTTTACTTTCTCAAACTTTTTCAACTCTCACGCAATACATGGTTTTAGCACTATGAGTGGAATGGAGTGTGGTGGAGGTTGCAAGGCAAACAAGGAGAAGATGGTCACATTGACTAGGCATATCAATGAGCTATGGAGATGTTCATCAATAGATATCAACATGAATGAGTAGGGATTTCCATACAAATGATGCACTAGAGCTAAGAGTATGTGAAAGCTCTTAAACAAAACTAGTGGGTGTGCATCCAACTTGCTTGCTCATGAAGGCCTAAGGCAATTTTGAGGAACCCCGTCATTGGAATATACAAGCCAAGTTATATAATGAAAATTTCCCACTAGCTATATGGTGGTGACAAAACGAGAGACTCTCAATCATGAAGATCATGGTGCTTAATATGCACAAGTGTGGAAAGATAATAGCATTGTCCCTTCTCTCTTTTTCTCTCATTTTTTTGTGGGCTCTTTGGCCTCTTTTTTTTGGGTGGGTATCTTTGGCCTATTTTATTTCCTCACATGGGACAATGCTCCATCAATGATAATCATCACACTTACAACTCAAAACTTAGAGCAATGATGACTCTATATGGAATGCCTTCGATAGTGTACAGTGACAATGATCTAGCATAGCATAGACATCAATGGAAACATCATGCTAGCTATCTTATGATCATGCAATGGCAATGTAGAAGTGGTGGCACATGTCATGGTGGTAGTCGTATGGCAATATATCTCGGAATATCTTTGAAAAAGCCATAGTAGGTAGGTATGTTGGCGGTTTTGAGGGAGGCTATATGGGTGGTTTTGTGCACCGGCGAAAGTTGCACGACACTAAAGAAGATAGTGATGGTGGAAGGTGAAAGTGCATATAAACCATGGACTTAACATTAGTCATGAAGAACTCATATACTTGTTGCAAAAGTTTTAGTAGTAATCGAAACAAAGCATTCAACGCATACTCCTAGGGGAAGGGTTGGTAGGTATAAACCATCGCGTGATCCCGACAGCCACACAAAGGATGACAATCAATAGACTAGTCATGCTCAGACTTCATCACATAGCGGTTCACCATACGTGCATGCTACAGGAATCACTAACTTCAACACAAGTATTTCTAGATCCACAACACCTTACTAATATATATTCAATATTACCACAACCACAACTCAAAACTAATTGAGATGAATCGAACTTCTCCAACTACTCAATGCACATGAAGGTGGAAGTTTTCATATCCCTTTGGATAACTACCCCTTTTGTGACTACTATTAAAGCATAGATCAACTACCAAGCCACGCACCGTTGTGTTCTAAAAGATATAAGTGAAGCACATACAAAATCAACTAGCTCAAAAGATATAAGTGAAACACCTGTGAGCTGAATTGTCTAACCAAAGGATATAAGTGAAACTCGACAAAATCACGGTGAGTGCATGTCTCTCTATCTAGGTGTGAAGCAAGGATGATTCTGACATAACATGTGGTCAATAAAAATATAGCCCCAAGTAACGTTATCGATGGATTGAAGACGAAAGAGGGGATGCCTTCCCGGGGCATCCCCAAACTTAGACTTATACGACATCCTTGAATCAACTTGGGGTGCCTTGGGCATCCCCAAGATTGAGCTCTTTCCACTCTTTATCTCTTTGTCCATAAGAACTTCACCCAAAACTTGAAAACTTCACAACACGAAACTTAAACAGAAACTCGTGATAACATTAGTATAAGAAAGCAAACCACCACTTCCTTAGGTACTGTAGCAAACTTAAATTCTACTCATGTTGATGTTGGGTTACTGTATTTTAAATATTCCATGGCTAATACCCCCCAATACTATCCATAGTTTCATCAAAATAACCAACCAAATCAACAAAAACAGAATCTGTTAACAGCAGACCAGTCTGTAGCAATCTGTATACTTCGTATACTTATGCACTTCAACAATTCTGATAAACTACGACAGTCTGAAGAATTTGCGTAGCAATCATCAGCAAAAAGAATCAACTCAAAAAGCTCTTACTGAAAAAAATGAAAATTTGACTCGTGAGCAGAAAGTTTCTGTCTTTTTCAGCATGACCAAACGATCATCCCCAAGACTAATCATAACGGTTTTTCTTGGCACAAACGCAAAAGGAAAAACAAAAAAAAACACAATCATAACAGAATTATGAAAGTGTGGAAAACACAAAACAGAAAGAAAAATGATAGATTCGTTGGGTTGCATCCGAAAAAGCGCTATTGTTTAACACCCTTAGCTAGGCAAAAGGTGATGGAATCACGTATAGTCATCTTTGGTGCTCAAACCATAAGTAGCCCTCATCATAGATTCATAAGGCAATCTTATTTTATTTCTAGGAAAGTGCTCCATGCCCTTCTTTAGAGTAAATTGAAATCTAATATTCCCTTCCTCCATATTGATGATAGCACCAATAGTCCTTAGGAAAGGTCTACCAAGAATAATGGGACATGAAGGATTGCAATCTATGTCAAGTACAACGAAATCCACGGGTACATAGTTCTTATTTGCAACAATAATAACATCATCGATCCTTCCCATGGGTTTCTTGACAGTAGAATCCGCAAGATGCAAATTAAGAGAACACTCTTCAATCTCATGAAAACCAAGAATATCACATAAAGATTTTGGAATCACGGAAACACTAGCACCCAAATCACACAAAGCATTGCATTCATAGTTTTTGATCTTGATTTTTATAGTAGGTTCCCACTCATCATGAAGTTTTCTAGGTATAGAGACTTCTAATTCGAGCTTCTCTTCAAGAGATTTCATCATAGCATCTACGATATGTGCGGTAAAGGCTTTGCTTTGGCTATAAGCATGTGGAGAGTTTGCAATGGATTGAATCAAGGAAATGCATTCAAACAAAGAGCAACTATCATAATTGAATTCCTTGAAATCCTAAGTGGGAGTTTCATTACTACCCAAAATTTTGATTTCTTCTACTCCATTCTCCACACCTTTATCATCAAGATAGGTGGACTCCGAATCATTGGGGCGTTTTTCAACCAAAGTGGATTCATATCCAGCCCCTTCATCAATAGGTTTTACACGCGAAAACAAAGATTCAAGAGGAGTCACACCAAGCACTTTCAGATCTTCGGGAGTTACATCACTAGAACGCACCCTTTTAAACCATTCATGCCTAGCGCGAATTTGGGCGGTTCTTTCTTTGCTCTCATTCATGGAGACACTCATAGCTTTTAAAGTTTCATCCAAGTTGACCTTGCGAGGAGCACATCTAACTTTCAAAGGATCAATATCACAAGACATCCTATTCACGCTCTTAGCCAAATCGTCCATTTTGAGTAGTTTTTCCTCTATGGACGCATTGAAAATCTTTTGAGAGTTAATGAACTCTTTGATGTTACTCTCCAAACAGAGGGTAATTTGTTGTGATTTCCATAAGTGTTGTTGCAAGAATTGCCATAATTGTTAGAGGAGTTACTAGGAAAAGGCCTAGGAACATAGTTTCCTCTAAAAGCATTGTTGTTGCCAAAATTGTTCCTACCAACAAAATTAACTTCCAAACTAGCGTTGATCCTCTCAATCAACGAAGATAGTGGCATGTCATTAGTGTCTAAAGGAGCATTTCTACTAGCAACCAGATTCATAAACCTATCCATCCTAGCACTAAGCGAGTTAATTTCTTCATGCCTTCTGTCCAAACAGGCTAGCCTCAGTGATGGTAGATTTTCATGAAGTAGGCGATCTGCTTGCACTTACAAACATCTTGGTTCAAATCCACAACACGAAGTAGGAGGCTCCCAAGCGACACCAAACCAATCTAGGAGGCACCACCATCCAAATGGTAATATATGTGGTAGAACGATGAACTCCTTGCTCTTGTGCTTCAAAATATAGTCTCCTCAACACTCAATCACTCTCTCTCAGATTTTTCTAGGGTAGGAGAGATTTATCTTGTGGAAAGCAACTTGGGGAGTCTAGAAATCAAGGTTCACATGATTGACATGGATTCTCTTGATATCAACACATGAGTAGGTGGTTCTCTCAAAAAATGGATCTGGCAAGTGTAAGTGTGTTCTGAGTGCTTCCTCTACGAATGAGAGGTAGGTTGAAGGGTATAGATAGGCATCTCTCGAAATTCAACCATTATAACATTATTGCCCAAGTTAGTGACACCAAAATGAATATCGGTGGTACCGAGTTGCACTAAATGTGGCAACTTTTGAATTCTTAGTGAGACCGATATAGAAATCAAGGTAGTACTGATATGATGACCTACACTCGCTTCCAAATATCGATTTGACCAATTTCAAACTCGGAAATTCTGATTTGTGAAACCTCCTCAACAGAAAGTTGGTCACACAATCTTGGTGGCACTGGTAGGAATGTTGGTTGTACCGAGATGATAGGGTTTCACATAAGTTTTGTAAGTGAAAAATCGGTAGGGCCCAAAGGAAATTGTTGGTGGCACTGATTTTGCTGGTTTTTGTTTGAACAGAGATATTTTGTGGGAGAATGGCTGAGTATTTTTGGTGGCTAACTCTAAGAACTTGAGAAACCGATTCATCATAATACTTGATCCCTTTTCAATAGTATCGACTTCTTTATGGACTCAAAGTGATTTCTCACAAAGTAAAATGTAGAGTTTTCTTGCTTGAAGCTTGAGCCCATCCTATTCCTCGTTTGCATCAAGAGGCATCTTCTCACAATCCTATAGCCAAAGCATCTTTGAAATTTTCTAAAATATAATTGAATAAACTCATTAGTCCAATGATGCATATGTTTTGATTAATTACCAAAACCACCTTAGGGAGCAATTGTGCTTTCACTAGCATGCCAAATGTCAGAATCGGGGTTCCCCTAACCCGGAAAGGTTCGAACTCTAGGGTGCGCTCGCTCTCTGCATTGTTCTACCTCTCAACTTCAGTGCAACTCTCCGATAGGTCGAGCTAAGGAAAGCAAACGAGACCAGGCGAGTAGTTTTCCCAGGTTCGTGCCACCTTGCGGTGTAAAACCAAACTCCTACATGTTTGGATTGCGCGAGGTGGAAGATGGGTACAAAGGCTGGTTCTTTCCCTAGAGGAGATGGGATCAGATCACGAGACCATGCTATATAGGCCGGGAATCTCTTTTAAACTAGCCTTGATCCTCTTCCCCCAAAATTACACTTCGTGGGAAGGGTCACCACAACGTCCATTCTCAAAGGGGACATGACTGCGGCCTGCCCTGACAAAGGTGTTCTTCGCCTGCAAAAGTCATTCGCTATGATGCACTGGAGGTGACCATCCTCCTATAGAGCCCTCAACCTTAGACCTCTTGGACCGATCGGGAAACATTTGGGGGTTGCTTTGGGAACCCGCTAGCTGGCCCTGCTTCCTTAGCACGGAAGCAGAAAGCCTCCTTGCACGTGCCTGCTTGGACCGCTCCTCGACCGCCTACACTTCCCGTGTCACCCATGTGAAGATGCAGGTTTGCAAGACCTTTCCTGGTTTTCCTTGAGGAGCCCGTCCTGCGAGGGCCTAAGGGGCAGGATCGGGACGCACCCTAGTTGTGCGCAGCTCCGCATGACCTGTGACGTCGACTCCCGACACCTGCGTCGCAAGGCGAAGGCCCTTGCGATGGACTTATCGGCCGGCCTGCCGCCAGGACGAATTGGGCCAATGCTGCGCGCAACGCCTAGAGCTGCAGTGTGGGGACCTCTACTTACGAGTCGAGATCACCGAATGAATGTGCTTAGTGATCCCAGAGATCAATGCTCACCGAACATACAGATACTGAATAAAAGAGTCTTACATCCAAGTACTGAATTATTACATTACATGACCGAATGGTCAAGTTAACAAGGTAGGGCCTAAGGCTAAATCATACGGATAGAACTAATAGCGGAAATCATAGGGGCTAAGCGGGTGCCCATGCCATGAAGCCTACACTGACAGGCATTCTGAATCGGAAGCGTCCTAGTTCGCAGGGGCTTCTCCGAAGACGTACTCATCTCCAAACTCCGGTCCTTCCATGTCTAGCCATTAATATAACCAGTGGCAAGCCAATGAGTACTTTTGAATGTTCTCTCAAACAAACCATGATATGAACAAGGAAAGTGAAGGATAACATTAACATGCATCTGGGGTGGAATTCATTGTGGTGGAATGATCATGAATATGCATCAAGTTAAAGAATTACTTTTGAAGAACAGGTTGCCAATATCGATATATCTGTCGAGGGCTGAACCATCCGGGTTCACCCTATATGCCAAGTAACAGAACTTGGTCATATCACTTCATGTAACAGATTCACACACACACACACACTTGGTTTATGCGGAAACAACTGGACGTAGTTTAAGCAGGATTACCCAACTTTCCTTGACCATGGACACGAATCTTCGAATAGTTTTACACTCTGCAAAGGTAGTACGCTCGAGCCATGGGATCCGGGAAACTTCCGTGTCATCCATGACTCGCGGTATATAACATACCCGAGGTAAGTACCTGATCAATGCCTTTCCCTAACGATACTAGACAAAGAGGTCAACTCGATTGGTACCCAGCCCACATGTTGTACGTCTTACGAACACCGACTCTGGATAGTATCAACCATGCGGGCACCAACGGTGTGCCTGGAATTCATAAAAATGGCATAGTCACCCTACCTGGCGCGACCCCATCACGAGAGTGACCCCATATCACTCCCGCCACTAGTAATGTGGCCCTTTGCTAGCACCGACGAGAGTAATTAACACATACCCATCCCATAAAGGGGTAACGTGGTTGTACATCTAAGGTTGGGACAGTCGACACATCATAAATCTATTCGCATTTCTGGAACCATACTCACACAAATACTCGGTGCACCACTTCACCAAAAGTGGCCACCTAACTCATCATCACCCTCGGGCATTAGTGGCAGCCGACGGGTTTTTCATAAGACTTTGATTTATACCAACAACATGCTCATGCTTCTATTACTCTAGGTCTACTTGTCAACATGATACTAGCATGACCCTCATATGTGGTAGGATGAAGCTTTATGCATGTGCTCTAGAGGAGCCATCGGTAACATCACAACAATTATTTACCGGCACTTATGGTCATATGCAACGAAAATATTTGCTATCTTAACATGCAATATAACATATGCTCAGTCATGGTCAAAGGGTTGCTTGCCTTGGTTAGCTAGGTATCCGGGGTCTTCAAGGTCTTCCGCTCTGATTCCCTCATCACACGGATTTTCTATCGTCGTCAAAAGAATAAATAAGAAATAGCTCACTCAAAAATAGATCACAAAGTCATTTTAAAAATGTTCTTTATTACTGATAAATCTAAGTTGTTATTTTGAAAAATATTTGCCTTTGATTCCAATGAAGGAACATTTTTTTAAAAATCAACGAAACAGAAGCAAAATAATTCCAATTTAGTCCTTTTTATTATTGTAAAATAGAATAGTTGTTGAAGAACTCATGCAATGGTCTCATTAAATACTACATATTTTTAGAAGAATATTAGTGGAAAAATTACATTTTTACACTGGTTAAATATTTTTATAAAAATCTTTGAAATCATATTTTAAAAACAAAAGAAAAAATGGGCTAAGTCCCTGGTCTGGCTCGGCCTGGAACTGGGATGGCCCAAGGCCAGCCGACAGCCTTCCCAGGCACGCGCGCTGTTAGGTTTGAACCTAACGTGCGGGGCCCTACGGTCAGCGGCTGCGGGCAGCGAGGGGGACAGAGTTAGGCCGCCGATAGGTGGGGCACACCTGTCGGGGTCACCTCCTACCTCTGGCTAGAGAGGAGGAGGAGCACGCCGGCGAGGCTGCCGACGTTCTCAAGCCCCAACGAGGACAGAAATGGGTTCGGCTCGTCGCCGCCTACCTGCTGGTGCTCGGAAAAACGATGGAGAGGCACGAGTTCGCTGGCGATGAGGAGGCCGCGGCGGAGGAGTTTCAGGAAGTGGTCGAGAGGGTAGCTAGAGGCACGGAAATGCTTGGGAAAGTTGGGGGAAACCTTCCTGAGGTCGAGGGGATTAGTTTGGTGGGTCAAGGGACGTAGGAGTCGTCGTGTAGCTGGAGATCGACCGGAGCTCCCTGGCGGAGGGGCCTTGGTCGATCTCGAGCACCGGGGATCTGCTGGCTTGCTTGGGTGGGTAGGGAGGTGCTAGTGGTCGTGGCGAAGTTGTGTGAGGGGTGAAGGAGCAAGGGGGAGGGCTATAAATAGGCCCGTGATGGTGAGCCGATTTAGGAGCGCCGGTGACTCAACGTGGCGCACATGGGGGTGCAGAGAGGGCCTGGGTCGAAACCACGATCTCAGGACGTGGTTTTGGACTGCCAGAACCATCTGCAACAGAGGGAGAGAGAGGAGTCGAGCATCAGTGGCGGCGCAACCATGGCCGGTTCTGGTGCGTGCGCGCACGCGTCGCACGAGCTCTAGCGCGGGAGAGGAGGGGCCGTGATGGTCGCTCAATTCAGAGGGGTTGTCGGGGAAGAGGTTGGACACCTCGGGGTAGGGTGGAACTGGCCGAGGGTGTCGCCCCCACCTCGGTGGCTTCCTGTAGCGCCCAGAGCGCGGTTTTGACATTTCTAGGGCACTTTGGACGTGTCTAGCATATCCTCGCACTGGCTGGGAGTGTGGCTAGCCATTGGGGTCACGTGGGAGCTTCGGCTGGTCAAGGGAGACAAGGAATACTAGTGCTGTCAGCTTTGAACTAAAGCTTAGGTTGGGGTTTTTGGCATTTCCAATTTGAACTAGTGAGGGGCTAGTTGACTGGGGTTGGGCATTGATACTAGCCACCTAATCTGAGAGTTTGGAGCAAAGGGGTTGGGTTTATCTATGGGTTAAAGGGGCTTTTACCCATCTGTCAGAAGGTGCTCGATAGTGGTTTTGGGTAGTTGCACCCCACCATTGGTGCTGCAACTTAATAGGTTTGGGATTGGTGCTAAAACATGGGGTTTCACCAAGTTTGAGCTCCATTGGACAAGTTTAGCTTTGTAAACTTGAAAACACCACCATTTGACCCGATGTGTCCCTTCCAAAGAGAGTGTGGGCAAACTAAGTCCCACAAATCCCATTTTTGGCGTGGAACCCTCATTTGAGGTATTAGGCACTCCTGCAAAGTTTCAGCATCATTGGAAAAACTTTGCTATGTAGAGTTTCTCTAACTCCATTCTGGACAGAAGGGGTTTTAGGGTTATTTGGGGTCCTTAATCACCTTGGATCAAGGTGAAACTTTATGTGGACACCAAATATGGCTGAGGGATACCACTGGATTTTCTAGGATTTTATTGAGAATATTTCCTTTGTAAATATTTGAAAAGGTCAAACCAGACACAAATTGTTTTCAGGGTCTTACTCAAATAGTTATAATATAAATAGGGGTTTAAAACCTTATGCATGGAAAATATATGTCCTTCTGATTATCTCCAAATTTAATCACATTTTTCTAAGGCACAAAAGTATTTTTCCATGTAGGAATACCATTTCTTGCCTCAAAAATGGACATGCAACTAAATTAGGAAAATAATTCACAAAATAATTACTTTGTGGTTTTGGAGCACTGAAATATATCTAAAATCATATCACCAACTTTGGGTAGGAACACTCCTTGCCATCAAAGGCATGTAGTGCAACTCAAAGTAGGGTTTTTACCTTGATCAGAAACAAGTAAAACGTTTTGGGAATAATACAATCTTGTGAAATGGGATTTTTATCATCACATGATCAAACACACAAGCATACAATGACAATCATGCCACTCACATCATTAGTTTTGAAAAAGTCTTAAAAAGCTCAGATTTTTGCACTGCAGAGAAAGTGGTAATGAAAACAGGGTGTGACAGACCTATCCCCCTTACAAGAACCTCGTCCCCGGCAGTCCTAAGTGCTACTTCTCAAACAACAGCGCCAGAAATTGACACGTTGACGGAGACTGGGCTTGCGTTGGTTTTTCCCTTGAAGAGGAAAGGGTGATGCACCACAGGAGCAGTAAGTATTTCCCTCAGTTTGAGAACCAAGGTATCGATCCAGAAGGAGGGTCTCGTCAAGTCCAGAGTACTTGTGCAAACACAAACAAGATTGCACCCAACGCTTCAAAGTGGTTGTCAATCCCTTCAAGATTGTTTGCAAAGTGAGATCTGAAGGCAGAAAGTGCAACGAAGTAAGAAGTGTAAGGCTGAAAATATGGTGTGGAGTAGACCCTGGGGGCCATAGTGTTCACTAAAGGATTCTCTCAAAATAGCAAGTAATACGGTGGGTGAACGAATTACTGTCGAGCAATTGATAGAACCGCGCAAAGGCATGACGATATCTAAGTCAATGATCATACATATAGGCATCACGTCTGAGACAAGTAGACCGATACTTTCTGCATCTACTACTACTACTCCACACATCGACCGCTATCGAGCATGCATCTAGTGTATTGAGTTCACGACGAACAGAGTAACGCCTTAAGCAAGATGACATGAGGTAGAGGGATAATCTCAAACCAATCATGAAACCCCATCTTTTTACCCTTGATGGCAACAACACGATGCGTGCCTCGCTAACCCTTGTGTCAATGGGTGAGCTCACCGCACGGTATGAACCCAAAACCAAGCACTTCTCCCATTGCAAGAATCATAGATCTAGTTGGCCAGACAAAACCCACAACTCGAAGAGAATTACAAGGATACGAAATCATGCATAAGATAGATCAGAATAAACTCAAATAAGATTCATAGATAATCTGATCATAAATCCACAATTCATCGGATCTCGACAAACAAACCGCAAAAGAAGATTACATCGGATAGATCTCCATGAAGATCATGGAGAACTTTGTATTGAAGATCCAAGAGAGAGAACAAGCCATCTAGTTACTAGCTATGGACCCGTAGGTCTATGGTGAACTACTCACACATCATCGGAGAGGTCATGGTGCTGATGAAGAGGCCCTCTGTATCAGAATCTCCCCTCCGGCAGGGCACCAGAACATGCCCCAGATGGCATCTTGTGAAGGCAGAAGCTTGCGGCGGCGGAAAAGTAATTTCGATAATCTCCTGATTTTTTGGAATTTTTAGGGAATTTATAGGCGCAACCCCTAGGGCAGAGGGCGCCCAGGGGCCCACAAGCCTGTGGGCTGCGGGGTGGGGGCTTGTGGGGCCCCTGAGGCTCCCCTGCCGTGTCTTTCAAGCTTCCTGATCTTCTTCCGTTACGAAAAAAATCTTTTCGGGGATTTTCTTCCGTTTGGTCTCCGTTTCAAAATCTCCTCTGAAAGGGGTCAAAAACATGGAAAAAACAGGAACTGGCACTTGGCACTGAGTTAATAAGTTAGTCCCAAAAAAATATATAAAAAGGCATGCATAACATCCAAAGTTTCACAAGATAATAGCATGAAACCATAAAAAATTATAGATACATTGGAGACGTATCACTAAGCTAGGTGTGAAAAAGGTCCGGAAACATGGATCGGAGATAGTCTTCACGCTCCCATGTTGCTTCCGGTTCGTTGTGGTTGCTCCACTGAACCTTGAAATACTTGATGGTGCGGCTTCTGGTGCAACGCTCGGCTTCATCCAGAATGCGGATCGGCTTCTCGCGGTAGGTGAGGTCTGGGTGATGGTTGATGGCATGATGGTCAATGTCCTTGTAAGGATCAGAACAGTTTGGCGCTTGAAGACACTTCCGGAGTTGTGACATGTGGAAGATGTTGTGCACACCCGAAAGTTCCGGAGGTAGCTCCAACCGATAAGCAACTTCTCCACGCCTTGGCGTGATCTTAAAAGGTCCAATGAACCTTGGAGAGAGTTTCGCTTTAACATGGAAACGCTTGGTTCACTTGAGAGGGGTGACACGGAGGTACACCTGGTCTTCAAGGTTAAACTCCAATTCCTATGGTGAGAATCCGCATAGCTCTTCTGCGTGACTTGGCTGCATTTAGGTTTTCTCGGACAAGTTGCACCTTCTCTTCTGACTTGTGCAAAACTTCTGGCCCGAAAATCAGCCCTTCACCGGTTTCGGACCAGTTGAGCGGGGTGCGGCACTTTCGTTCGTACAACACTTCAAATGGGGCCATATGGAGACTGGACTGGTAGCGGTTGTTGTATGAAAACTCAGCGAAAGGTCTTCCCATTTGGCACCATGTGCCAAGACGCAAGCGTGGAGCATATCTTCGAGTATCTGATTTACTCTTTCCGTTTGTCTGCCCGTTTGCGGGTGGAAAGCGGTGCTGAAAGAGAGCTTGGTTCCGAGGGCTTCTTGGAACTTCTTCCAAAATCTTGAGGTGAACTGCGTGCCTCGGTCAGATACAATCTCTTTGGGAACCCCGTGAAGGCTTACAACACGCTCAATACAGAGACTAGCCAACTTGTTCCCATCATAAGTGGTGTTGACTGGAATGAAATGGGCCACCTTCGTCAGATGGTTGACATTGACCCATACAGAGTCGTGGCCCCTGCTTTACCTTGGTAAGCCGTTAACAAAGTCCATGCCTATCTTGTCCCACTTCCATTCTGGCACCTGGAGAGGTTGTAGCAAGCCAGCGGGTCGCTGATGCTCAGCCTTTACTAGCTGGCATATGTCGCACTTGGCAACATAAAACGCTATTTCCTTCTTCAAGCCATGCCACCAGAATCTTTCTCGGAGATCTTGATACATCTTGGTACCATCGGGGTGAAGAGAGTAGGGTGTATCATGAGCATCCTATAGGATCAAATCCTTGAGTTCACCTTGTTGGGTATGCATAAACATTTCCCAAACCACACTACTCCTTGTTCATCCACCAAAAATTCTGGGCCTTGCCTTCTTGAATCTTCTTCTTGATGCCTTCAATGCTCTTAAGACCCCTCTAGGCCTCCTTGTTATCATCAACCAGCGTTGGTTTGACTTCGAGGTTAGGTAGGAATCCTGATTCTACTAGCTCGAATCCGAAGTTCTCCAATTCTTCATACAAGGCACATTTCCTTTCCTTGAGCATGACGTTCAAGGTGCTAGTCTTCCGGCTTAAGGCATCAGCAACTACATTGGCCTTACCGGGGTGATATTGAATGGTGAGGTCGTAGTCTTTTATTAACTCCAACCATATTCGTTGCCTCATATTCAATTCCCTTTGGGTGAAGATATACTTCAGACTTTTGTGGTCAGTGTATATTTCACATGGTTTCCCCAAAAGGTAGTGTCACCTTGTCTTCAGGGCATCCACGGCTGCTGCCAATTCCATATCATGGGTGGCATAATTCTCCTCAGGCGGGCGCAGTTGTCGTGATAGATACGCCACAACTCTGCCGTCCTGCATTAGAACCCCAACGAGCCCGGTTCTGGAAGCATCACAATATATCACAAACTCCTTGCTGATATCGGGAGTGGCCAATACCGGGTCGGTAGTTAATCTCTTTTTCAATTCTTGGTAGCTTGCTTCACACTCCGGCGTCCATTCGAACTTCTCTCCTTTCTTCAAGAGCTGACTCATGGGTCGAGCAATGCGGGAAACCCATTCTACAAACTTGCGGTAATATCTCGCGAGTCCAAAGAAGCTTCTCACTTCCTTCATATGAATTGGCGACTCCCAGTTGGTTACTGTAGTAATCTTGGAGCGATCAACCGCCAATCCACTTGTTGTCATAGTATGACCCAAGAATCCAACTTCGTTCAGCCAAAATTGGCACTTGCTGAATTTGGCATAAAGTTGGTGCTCTCGAAGCTTTTCCAATACTAACCTCAGGTGTTGCTCATGCTCTTATTCAAACTTAGAAAAGATTAATATGTCATTAATGAATACGACGACAAACTCGTCCAGGTATTCCATGAAGACCTTGTTCATGAGGTACATGAAGTAAGTTGTGGCATTAGTCAACCCGAAAGACATGACAGTGCATTCGTATAGACCGTATCACGTCACGAACGCAGTCTTGGGCATGTCCTCAGGTCGAATCTTCAGTTGGTAATATCCAGACTGGAGATCGTTCTTGGAAAATACATTAGCTCCATTTAGCTGGTCAAACAAGTCTTCAAACTTGGGAAGTGGATACTTGTTCTTGATCGTGACCTCATTGAGAGAACGGTTATCGACACAGAGTCTGATAGTCCCATCCTTCTTTGACACGAACAGAACACGCGATCCCCAAGGTGACGCACTCGGACGAATAAACCCTTTCCTAAGTTGCTCATCCAGCTTCTTCTTCAGCTCTGCTAGCTCTCCGGATCTATCCTGTAAAGCTTCTTACAGATAGGCCTTGATCCGGGCATGAGCCCAATGATGAAATCGATGTCTTGGTCAGGAGGCATTCCTGATAGCTCATCAGGAAAGACGTCCGGGTACTCACAGACTATTGGCACTCGATCGAGTTCAACCTCTGATAGGCTGTTGACCCGTGGTACTCAAGCGGGTACTGGCTCACACACATGCCTGACTTTAACCCCTTGGTCGCCTGTCATGGTAATGGTCCTGTTGGCACAGTCCAAGATGCTTCCATGCTTGGCCAACCAATCCATGCCGATAATTACTTCTAGGACTTGCGACTTAAGAACAATGAGATCTGCTGAGAAACTTGTCCCATTGATAACTATCCCGACCTTCCTAGATCCTAGGTTGGTCCTTAACACTGCTCCCAGGGTTTGGATTGCCATATGCCCGCGAAGCAGAGTAGGTTTGAAACCACATTTCCCACAAATCTTTATGTAACAAAAGAATGCGAAACACCACAATCAAACAATACTGTTGCTAGGGTGGAGTTGACGAGGAACGTACCCAGAATGCAGTCCGGGTCTTCCTGTGCCTCTTCCGCGGAGATATGATTAATCCGCCCCCTGTTGTGATATTGCTGATTGCGGGGAGCTTGGTTCCTGGCTGGTGCTCCTTGGCCTTGATTTGGCGCATTGGGACGCTGTGCTTCGGGCTTTTTGTTGGGACACTGCCTGGGATAGTGCCCTGTCTATCCACATTCAAAATTGGTAACTTGTGCTGGAAGATTGGTCTTGACTCCATTGTTGTTCGGTGGATTGATTGCTGGCTTGCTGTTGACTTGCTACTGAGGCTGGTAGTTCTGGCGGAATGTTGGAGTCTTGTACTGTTGTTGTTGATAGCTGGGTCTTGCTGGAACTGACTGCCACGGGCGTGTCTTTGGGTTACTCGTTCCTCCACTTCCCATTAGCTTGCGTTTACGGGTGTCATAAATAGCACGATGCTTATGCTCCAACATAGGAGCCTTATTAACCATATCGCTAAAGGTCCGGCATTCACAAACAACAAGCTGATACTGGAGTGACTCCTACAGTCCTTCCATAAAGCCTTCTAGTTTGGTGGCCTCAGTGTTGACGTCTTCTGGTGCATATCTAGACAGGAGGTTGAACTTCTGCAAATACTCCTTGACGGATCCACTCCCTAGCCTTCAGGCTCAGAATTCCCGCTTCTTAGTGGTCATCATTCCGGGAGGAGTGTGAGCAGCGTGGAATCCATCTTTGAAAACAGCCCAAGTGATGACTTGCCCTGCTCGCATGATCTGAAATCCATCCCACCAAGCTCTGGTTGTGCCTCCGAGACAGTGAGAAGCATAGAGGACTTTCTCATGATCATCAGTGCATTTGACCAGTGTGAGGAGTTCTTCGAAAGTACGGATCCAGTCATCGGCATCCAATGGTTCAGTCGTCTCCGTGAATATGGGTGGTGTAGTTTGCATAAACTCAGAGAGAGTAGAGCGACCATTGCCATTCCCGTTCTATCGTGGGTTGTTCACCAAGACTTGAGCCAGCTGCTGGATAGCGGTGTTATTGGCTTGGCGTTCCTCTCGAAGAGCTTGAAGGAACTGATCCATAGTTAAGCTTTCGGGAGGAGGAGGTGGCAGTGGAACATCGTCTTGCTGATCGTGGTGATCTCAGCTTGAGCTTCCACTCCGGTTCCCTGCTGCTGACCCGAAGAGGCAGAGCCAGGGTTGCCGAAGGTGCTGTTGCGAGTAGCATTCACCATCGTGTCAGGGGACTAGACAGGTCAATTTGCCGCACCGACCGAAATCATCAGGGATAATGCTCTAGTAAAGAGGGGGTTTGGTGCTGTGCTTGTGTGAAATTTTTAAGCCAAAGGTTTTTTTGAAAGAACTAATGCATTAGATTAAAACAAGCGACGTAGTCTCTCACAAACTGCCTAAGGTAGAATGCGACTTCCATCCAACATGCTTCCACAACACTCATGCTTCACTGAACCGATACATGAACTCCTACGCTCAGGGAGTAACTCCTACTTGCCTACGTTGATAATACTAAGCGCCAGACTATCCGGTCTCATAGGCGCGTTCCGCGGGATCTTCATGTTCATCAGTGCTTCCTGCTGCTGGCTACGCCTATAGGGATTTCCTTGGCAAATAGGCAAAGGAATCCCCCGCAGCCTTGGAGCCTTGCATTGGTGTTCCCTTGAAGAGGAAAGGGTGATGTAGCACAACAGTGGTAAGTATTTCCCTCAGTTTGGGAACCAAGTTATCAATCTAGTAGGAGGATCGCGTCAAGTCACATGTACCTGCACACCACAAAGAGCTTGCACCCAACGCTATGAAGGGATTGTCAATCCCTTATAGATTGTTTGCAAAGTGAGAACTGAAAGCAAAAAGTAAACAAGGCAAAGTAAAAGTAAAAGCGGAGATGATAATTGTGAATAGACCCGGGTGCAGTAGTGTTCACTAGTTGCTTCTCTCATGAAAGCAAGTAGACGGTGGGTGAACGGATTACTGTCGAGCAATTGATAGAACCGCCCAAAGTCATGACGTTATCTATGGCAATGATCATACATATAGGCATCACGTCCAAAACAAGTAGTCTGATACTTTCTGCATCTACTACTATTACTCCACATGTCAACCGCTATCCAGCATGCATCTAGTGTATTGAGTTCATAAGAACAGAGTAACGCCTTAAGCAATATGACATGATGTAGATGGACAATCTCAAATCTATGATGAAAGCCCATCTTGTTACCCTTGATGGCAACAACATGATGCGTGCCTTGCTGCCCCTTCTGTCACTGGGAAAGGTCACCGCACGGTGTGAACCCAAAACCAAGCACTTCTCCCATTGCAAGAATCATAGATCTAGTTGGCCAAACAAAACCCAAGACTCAGAGAGACTTACAAGGAGAACAAAGCATGCATATAAGAAATAAGCAAAGACTCAAATATGATTCATAGATAATCTGATCACAAATCCAAAATTCATCGGGTCTCGACAAACACACCGCCAAAGAGGATTACATCGGATAGATCTCCATGAAGATCATGGAGAACTTTGTATTCAAGATCCAAGAGAGAGAAGAAGCCATCTACCTACTAACTAGAGACCCGTAGGTCTGAAGTAGACTACTCACGAGTCATTGGAGAGGCAATGATGTTGATGTAGAAGCCCTCCAGCTCCAAAGTCCCCTCCGGCACGGCACCGAGAAGGATCTCCAGATGAGATCTCGCGGAAACGGAAGCTTGCGGCGGCGGAAAAGTGGTTTCGTGGACGCCCTTATTTTTTCTGGGATTTTAGGGACTATATAGGCCAAAGAGCTAGGGCAGGGGAGCTCCAGGGAGGCCACAAGCCTGGTAGCCGCGGGGCCCCTACTGGTCGCGGCTACAAGGCTTGTGGGCTCACTGTGGGCCTCCTGCCTTGGCCCTCAAGTCCCCCGATCTTCTTCTGTTCAGGAAAAATTCATTTTGGGGATTTTATTCCATTTGTACTCCGTTCCAAAATCAGATCTGAAAAGAGTGAAAAACACAGAAAAAACAAGAACTGGCACTTGGCACCAAATTAATAAGTTAATCCCAAAAAAGATATAAAACGTATACAAAACATCCAAAGTTGACGAGATAACAACATGAAACATTCAAAAATTATAGATACATTTGAGATGTATCAAGCATCCCCAAGCTTAACTCCTGCTCGTCCTCGAGTAGGGAAGTGATAAAGAATATATTTTTGATGCTTTCATGCTACCTAGCATAGATGTCCTTTGTAACTCCTCTTATGTGACATAAATGTTCAGATCCGTTAGTTCCATAACAATAGTTTGCTATTGATGTGGAGACAATAATACTTCAAGCAAACTAGCAAGGTAATCATGAACTTTCAAAATAACAAGGCAAAAAGAAAGTTATCCCTACAAAATCATATAGTCTGACTATGCTCTATCGTCCTTGCACAACGAATTTGAATCATGCACAACCTCGGTATTGGCCAAGTAATTGTTTTCACACCTTTACTTTCTCAAACTTTTGCAACTCTCATGCAATACATGAGCGTGAGCCATGGTTTTAGCACTATAAGTGGAATGGAGTGTGGTGGAGGTTGCAAGGCAAACAAGGAGAAGATGGTCACATTGACTAGGCATATCAATGAGCTATGAAGATGCTCATCAATAGATATCAATGTGAATGAGTAGGGATTTCCATAAAAATGATGCACTAGAGCTAAGAGTATGTGAAAGCTCTTAAAGAAAACTAGTGGGTGTGCATCCAACTTGCTTGCTCACGAAGACCTAATGCAATTTTGAGGAAGCCCATCATTGGAATATACAAGCCAAGTTATATAATGAAAATTTCCCACTAGCTATATGGTGGTGACAAAACGAGAGACTCTCAATCATGAAGATCATGGTGCTTAATAAGCACAAGTGTGGAAAGGAGATAGTAGCATTGTCCCTTCTCTCTTTTTTCTCATTTTTTTGGTGGGCTCTTTGGCCTCTTTTTTATTATTTTATTTTTATTTTTGTGGGCATCTTTGGCCTCTTTTTCTAAATTGGCTTCACTGGCCTCTTTTATTTCCTCACATGGGACAATGCTCCATCAATGATGATCATCACACACTTACAACTCAAAACTTAGAGCAATGATGACTCTATATGGAATGCCTTCGGTAGTGTACCGTGACAATGATCTAGCATGGCATAGACATCAATGGAAACATCATGCTAGCTATCTTATGATCATGCAATGGCAATGCAGAAGATGTGGCACATGTCATGGTTGTACTTGCATGGCAATTTATCTCGGAATGGCTTTGAAAAAGCCATAGTAGGTAGGTATGGTGGCAGTTTTGAGGGCGGCTAATGGCGGTTTTATGCACCGGCGAAAGTTGCACGACACTAAAGAAGATAGTGATGGTGGAAGGTGAAAGTGCATCTAAACCATGGACTCAACATTAGTCATGAAGAACTCATATACTTGTTGCGAAAGTTTTAGTAGTAATCGAAACAAAGCATTCAACGCATACTCCTAGGGGAAGGGTTGGTAGGTATAAACCATCGCGCGATCCCGACCGCTACACAAAGGATGACAATCAATAAGCTAATCATGCTCAGACTTCATCACATAGTGGTTCACGATACGTGCATACTACGGGAATCACTAACTTCAACACAAGTATTTCTAGATCCACAACACCTTACTAGTATAACTTCAATATTACCACAACCACAACTCAAAACTAATTGAGATGAATCAGACTTCTCTAACTACTCAATGCACATGAAGGTGGACATTTTCATATCCCTTTGGATAACTACCCTTTTTGAGACTATTTTCATAGCATCGATCAAGTAACACGCCACGCACTGTCGTTCTCCAAAAGATAGAAGTGAAGCACATAGAGCAAAATCAACTAGCTCAAAAGATATAAGTGAAACACATGTGAGCTGAATTACCTAACCAAAGGATATAAGTGAAGCTCGACAAAATCACGGTGAGTGCATGTATCTTCTCTAGGTGTGCAGCAAGGAAGATTGTGACACAACAAAAATAAAAGACTCCTACGATACAAGACGCTCCAAGCAAAACACATAACATGTGGTGAATAAAAATATAACCCCAAGTAATGTTACCGATGGATTGTAGACGAAAGAGGGGATGCCTTCCCGGGGCATCCCCAAGCATAGGCTTCTTCAACATCCTTGAATCAACTTGGGGTGCCTTGGACATCCCCAATATTGAGCTCTTGCCACTCTTTATCTCTTTGTCCACAAGAACTTCACCCAAAACATGAAAACTTCACAACACAAAACTTAAACAGAAACTCGTGATATCATTAGTATAAGAAAGCAAATCACCACTTTCTTAGGTATTGTAGCAAACTTAAATTCTACTTATGTTGATCTTGGGTTACTGTATTTTCAATCTTCCATGGCTAATACCCCCCGATACTATCCATAGTTTCATCAAAATAAGCAACCAACTCAACAAAAAAAGAATCTGTTAAAAGCAGACCAATCTGTAGCAATCTGTATACTTAGTATACTTATGGTACTTCAACAATTCAGAAAAATTACGACAGTCTGAAGAATATGCGTAGCAATCAACACCAGAAAGAATCAACTCAAAATCTCTCACAGAAAAAAATGAAAATTATTTTCATGAGCAAAAAGTTTCTGTCTTTTCCAGCATGATCAAACGATCATCCCCAAGGCTAATCATAACGGTTTCACTTGGCACAAATGCAAAAGAAACACGAAAAACACTATCATAACAGAATTATGAATGTGTGGAAAACACAAAACAGAAAGAAAAAGGATAGATTCGTTGGTTTTCCTCCCAACAAGCGCTATTGTTTAACGCCCTTCGCTAGGCATAAGGATTTCAATGATGCTCACATAAAAGCAAGAATTGAAGCACAACGAGAGCATCATAAAGCATGTGAAAATCACATCTAAGTCTAACATACTTCCTATGCATAGGCATTTTATAGGAAAACAGATTGTCAAGACAACTAGTAGTTACCAAATGCAAGGAAGAAGAAAGAGACAATAGCGATCTCAACATAACGAGAGGTAATTTGGTAACATGAAAGTTTCTACCACAATATTTCCCTCTCTCATAGCAATTACATGTGGGATCATATTCAAATTCAACAATATAGCTATCACAAAGGATATTCTTTTCATGATCCATAGGCATGCAAAGTTGACGCTCTTCAAAAATAGTGGGATTATCATAAAATAAAGTCATGACTTCTCCAATCCCACTTTCAATATTATTGCAAACATAATAATCATCATGAGGCTTAAATTTTTTTTCAAGATCATAAGAAAAATCATTACCCCAATCACGATCATTGCAACAAGTAGTGGACATAGCAAAACTAGCATCCCCAAGCTTGGGGTTTTGCATATTTTTAGCATGATTGTCACTAATAGAATTTATAGTGAAATCATTGCAATCATGCTTTTCATTCAAGGAGCCCTCGTGAATCACTTCATGAATTTCTTCATCACGATTTTCATATTCACGTATCTCAAGCAAAACTCCATAAATATAGTCAAGTGCACTCAACTCACTAGCAATTGGATCAACATAATTGGATCTTTTAAAGAGATTAGCAAGTGGATGAGGATCCATATCACTAGATTTTCAGCAAGCGAAGATGCAAGCATATTGAAGGCACATAGCCCACAAGAAAAGGGAAGGCAAATGGAAGAAAAGGGCGGACAAAAAGGCAAACGAAAAAGGAAAATTGTGAAGTGGGAAGAGGAAAACTCGAGGCAACTGGCAAAAAAGGTAAATGCAAGAGATGAGTTTGTGACACTTACTTGGATAGATCATGACTTGATCTCTCCCCGGCAATGGCGCCAGAAATCCTTCTGCTGCTGGCTACGCCTATAGGGATTTCCATGGAAAATATGCAAAGGATTCCCCCGCGGCCTTGGATCCTTGTGTTGGTGTTCCCTTGAAGAGGAAAGGGTGATGTAGCACAGTGGCGGTAAGTATTTCCCTCAGTTTGAGAACCAAGGTATCAATCCAATAGGAGGATCGCGTCAAGTCACAAGTGCCTACACAAACACAAAGAGCTTTCACCCAACGCTATGAAGGGGTTGTTAATCCCATATAGATTGTTTCCAAAGTGAGAACTGAAAGCAAAAAGTAAACAAGGCAAAGTAAAAGTAAAAGCGGAGATGATAATTGTGAATAGACCCGGGGGCCGTAGTGTTCACTAGTGGCTTCTCTCATGAAAGCAAGTAGACGGTGGGTGAATGAATTACTATCGAGCAATTGATAGAACCGCGCAAAGTCATGACGTTATCTATGGCAATGATCATACATATAGGCATCACGTCCAAAACAAGTAGACCGATACTTTCTGCACCTACTACTACTACTCCACACATCGACCGCTATCCAGCATGCATCTAGTGTATTGAGTTCATAAGAACAGAGTAACGCCTTAAGCAAGATGACATGATGTATATGGACAATCTCAAATCTATGATGAAAGCCCATCTTGTTACCCTTGATGGCAACAACATGATGCGTGCCTTGCTGCCCCTTCTGTCACTCGGAAAGATCACGACACGGTATGAACCCAAAACCAAGCTCTTCTTGCATTGCAAGAATCATAGATCTAGTTGGCCAAACAAAACCCAACGCTCGGAGAGACTTACAAGGATATAAAATCATGGATATAAGAAATCAGCAAAGACTCAAATATAATTCATAGATAATATGATCACAAATCCACAATTCATCGGGTCTGGATAAACACACCGCCAAAGAGGATTACATCGGATAGATCTCCATGCAGATCATGGAGAACTTTGTATTGAAGATCCAAGAGAGAGAAGAAGCCATCTAGCTACTAACTACGGACCCGTAGGTCTGAAGTAGACTACTCACGAGTCATTGGAGAGGCCATGATGTTGATGTAGAAGCCCTCCAGCTCCAAAGTCCCCTCCGGCAGGGCACCGGGAAGGGTCTCCAGATGAGATCTTGCGGAAACGGAAGCTTGCGGCGGCAGAAAAGTGGTTTCGTGGACGCCCTTATTTTTTCTGGGATTTTAGGGAATATATAGGCCAAAGAGATAGGGCAGGGGAGCTCCACGGAGGCCACAAGCCTGGCAGCCGCGAGCCCCCCTTGGCCGCCGCTACAGGGCTGGTGGGCTTCCTGTGGGCCTCTTGCCTTGGCCCTCAAGTTCCCCGATCTTCTTCTGTTTTGGAAAAATTCATTTCGGGGATTTTATTCCCTTTGGACTCGGTTCCAAAATCAGATCTGAAAAGAGTCAAAAACACAGAAAAACAGGAACTCGCACTTGGCACTGAATTAATAAGTTAGTCCCAAAAAGGATATAAAAGGTATATAAAACATCCAAAGTTGACAAGATAACAACATGAAACCCTCAAAAATTATAGATACGTTTGAGATGTATCACTTCCTTTCTTTGAAGAAGTAGGGGAAGGAAGCTGTCCATCACGACGTCTCTTGGGTGGCGAGGTGGCGAAAAGTTCGGTGTACTCCTCCACGTCAGGCGAGGACTCTGAAGAGCAGTGTCCTGAAGCAATGATATTCCTCCTCGGAAAGCGATGCCAGGTGGTCCTTCGGGTGCTCCTTCTTTCTTCACCTTGCAGTTCTTCATCTTTTCCATGCGAAGTAGATCCTTGAATTGGTACAGCTCTTGGTGAATCTTTGTTGCCTCCTTGATCAAAAGGTGCATCAAAGTGTTGGAGGAGAGACTGAAGTAGGTATGAAACCTCAGTGGCGTCCCGTCCTCGGAAGATGGGTTGAGTGTCCAACTCCCGTCTATCCCATCCTTAACAAAGGGTAGGTGACGAGTAGATGGCTCGTTAGCCATCTCGGGAAGGATGTCACGGAGTCGCACAAGCGCTTCTCGTGCTGCTGTCTGCACTGCCAACATCAAATCCTCCATCCGTGGTCCTTCAAAGAACAAACTAGTCAGGGAGTCATTAGCCTTCACTATCACGTCCACGTGATATTATTTGGTGTCGGCGTTGACCCAGTGCTCGTGGTAGAGGAAGATGGGCGTGCGGCGTGGTTGGCACTTCTCGAGGCTATCGCTCAAAAGTAGAGGAAAGCCCGTCTCCAGAAGCATCTCAGGTACGGAGGCCATTTACAAGGTGTAGATGAGAGGGTTAGAAAGTTTTTAGTGGGTGCAGAATCTCAGGTTAAGGTCTATGTGCACTAGTCATCTCGACTATTGTCCATACTACCTAAGGATTCCTATAGTCAGGATGGCTCTGATACGAGCTTTGTGGGGACCCCGACTTACGAGTCGAGATCGCCGAATGAACGTGCTCAGTGATTTCGGAGATCAATGTTCACCAAACACACAGATACTGAATAAAAGAGTCTTACATCCCAGTACTGAATTATTACATCACATGACCGAATGGTCAAGTTCACAAGGTAGGGCCTAAGTCCAAATCATACCGATACAACTAATAGCGGAAATCATAGGGGCTAAGCTGGTACCCATGCCAGCGAGCCTACACCTTGCTACCTCTTGATCTTGCATTGGTTTTTCCATTGAAGAGGAAAGGGTGATGCAGCACAGTAGCAGTAAGTATTTCCCTCAGTTTGAGAACCAAGGTATCAATCTAGTAGGAGTATCAAGGCAAGTCTCCAAAGTACCTACGCAAAAACAGCAAACTTGCACCCAACGCTACAAAGGGGTTGTCAATCCCTTCACGATTGATTGCAAGGTGAGATCTGAAGGCGGAAAGTGCAACAAAGTAAAAGTGTAGGGATGAAAATACGATGTGAAGTAGACCCGGGGGCCATAGTGTTCACTAGAGGCTTCTCTCATGATAGCAAATATTACGGTGGGTGAACGAATTACTGTCGAGCAATTGATAGAACCACGCAAAGTCATGACGATATCTAAGGCAATGATCATACATATAGGCATCACGTCCGAGACAAGTAAACCGATACTTTCTGCATCTACTACTATTACTCCACACATCGACCGCTATCCAGCATGCATCAAGTGTATTGAGTTCATAACAAACAGAGTAACGTCTTATGCAAGATGACATGATGTAGAGGGATAAATTCATGCAATAAATATAAACCCCGTCTTTTTACCCTTGATGGGAACAACACGATGCATGCCTCGCTACCCCTTCTGTCACTGGGTGAGGAGACCGCATGGTATGAAACCAAAACCAAGCACTTCTCCCATTGCAAGAATTATAGATCAAGTTGGCCAAATGAAACCCACAACTCAAATAGAATTACAAGGATATGAAATCATGCATATAAGAGATTAGAAGAAACTAAAATAAGATTCATAGATAATCTGATCATATATCCACAATTCATCAGATCTCGACAAACACACCGGAAATGAGGATTACATTGGATAGATCTCCATGAAGATCATGTAGAACTTTGTATTGAAGACCCAAGAGAGAGAAGTAGCCATCTAGCTACTAGCTACGGACCCGAAGGTCTATGGTAAACTACTCACGCATCATCAGAGAGGCAATGGTGTTGATGAAGAAGCCCTCCGTGTCCAAATCCCCCTCCGGCAGGGCACCGAAATGTGCCACAAATGGGATCTTGCGGAGACAGAAGCTTGCGGCGGCGGAAAAGTATTTTCGTGGCTCTCTCCCATGGTTTCAGATTTTTTGGGGATTTATAGGCGGAAGAAGTAGGGAAAAGGAGCCACGTGGGCCCACAAGCCTGCTAGGCCCGCCCGCCCTAGGCCGCGGCTAGGGGGCTTGTGGCCTCCCTCGGGACCCTTTGCCTTGGTTCTCAAGCTTCCTGTGTATTTCCTGTTCCGAAAAAAAATCTTTTCGGAGGTTTTATTCCGTTTGGACTCTGTTTGATATTCTCCTCTGAAAAAGGTCAAAAACACAAAAAAAAATAGGAACTGGCTCTTGGCACTGAGTTAATAAGTTAGTCCCAAAAAATATATAAAATGCATACAAAACATCCAAAGTTTGACAAGATAATTGCATGGAACCATCAAAAATTATAGATACATTGGAGACGTATCAAGAATCCCAAGCTTAACTCCTCCTCGTCCTCGAGTAGGGAAGTGACAAAGACTGAATTTTTGATGTGGAATGCTACCTAACATATGTGTCCTTTGTAACTTCTTTCATGTGGCATGAATGTTAAGATCCGTAAGATTCAAAACAATAGTTTGCTATTGACATGAAAACAATAATACTTCCAGAAAACTAGCAAGGTAATCATGAACTTTCGAAATAACAAGGCCAAAGAAAGTTATACCTACAAAATCATAGTCTGGCTATGCTCCATCATCCCCACACAACGAATTTAAATGATGCACAACCCCGGTATTGGCCAAGTAATTGTTTTTGCACTCTTACTTTCTCAAACCTTTTCAACTCTCACGCAATAAATGAGTGTGAGCCATGGATATAGGACTATAGGTGGAATAGAGTGTGGTGGAGGTAGTGAGGCAAAAAGGAGGAGATGGTCACATTGACTCGGCGTATCAAAGGGCTATGGAGATGCCCATCAATAGATGTCAATGTGAATGAGTAGGGATTACCATGCAACGGATGCACTGAGAGCTATAAGTGTGTGAAAGCTCAAAAGGAGAACTAGTGGGTGTGCATCCAACTTGCTTGCTCACGAAGACCTAGGGTAATTTTGAGGAAGCCCATCATTGGAATGTACAAGCCAAGTTATATAATGAAGATTCCCACTAGTATATGGTGGTTACAAAACAAGAGACTCTCAATCATGAAGAACATGGTGCTATTATGAAGCACAGGTGTGGAAAAAGATAGTAGCATTGTCTCTTCTCTCTTTTTCTCTCTTTTTTTGTTTGGGCTCTTTGGGCTATTTCATTTTTTTGGTGGGCATCTTTGGCCTCTTTTCATTTTTCCTCACATGGGACAATGCTCTAATAATGATGATCATCACACTTTATTTACTCACAACTCAACACTTAGAGCAATGATGACTCTATCCCTACAGGAATCTGAGACTTTGCCGTCTGCCATGGCGGACACCAAAGGGGGCTACCCCGAACGGCAAAGGCCTTTGTCGTCTGTCTACAGATGGCAAACTGGACGAGAAACAAAAATCCGGTGAAGGGCCTCTTTGCCATATGCATTGGGACAGCTGACGGCAAAGGATCTTTGCCGTGAGGGGGCTGATGGCAAAGAATATGGGACGACACATCTGCGGGCACCTCCGTCAAGTGCTAACGGCGGCCGGGTGGGCCCACAGATAGTTTGCCATCCGCCCTTTGCCCCTTTGTCGTCTGCTCTGCTGGTGGACTGACGGCAAAGGCACCACCAAAGCCCCTCTGATTTGCCCCTTTGCCATTTGCCGTTTGACCCTTTGTTGTCTGCCCTTTGCCCCTTTACCGTCCGCCATGCTGGTGGGCTGATGGCAAAGGTACCAGCAAAGCCCCTCTCACTTGCCACTTTGCCGTCTGCCCTTTTAACCTGTGCCGTCCGCCCTCCAACATGGCAGACGGCAAAGGGAGCACCCAATTTGATTCTACATGCCAGTTTGGGCCCTTTGCCATCTGCTATAGCTCATTTTCCGTCGGTGGGCACACGGCAAAGGCTCCAAACTGCCACTGTTTATTTTATTTTTAATAATATCCAGCAATTTTCACACAAATCAGGGATATATTTCACACAAACTGCCCCAAATGACATAATATATTTCACACAAACTACCCATACTCATAACCATATTAAAATAAGTTTCATCCATAATCCATACATATTATGCAAATTTCATCCGTACCAAACCATATATTACACTAGTTTCATCCATACATACAAAGTTCCATATCCATTTACTACAATAGTTTCAATCCAAGCTTCTGTGAAGCCATTTTAGAAGAAACCATATTGTACAACTCCATCAATATAATCCAAGCTTCCGTGAATTGAATCTAATCTACAAAATGGGAAATAAGTAAGTTAGAAGAAGAAGACTAGATGAAGAGGAGAAGAAATAAGTAACTTGCATATCCATTTAGCTCCAAAAAGACATACTTAGCTAATTTAGCTCCAAGAAGAGGAGAAGAGGAGAAATGAAAATAAGAAGAGACGAAGAAGAGAAGAACAAGAAGAAGAAGGAGAAGTAGAAGGAAGAGAAGAAGGAGAAGAAGGTTCCTCCTTCTCCTTCTCCTTCTCATTCTCCTTCTCTTCTTCTTCTTCTTCCTTCTTTTCATTTCTCCTCTTCTCCTCTTCTTGGAGCTAAATTATCTAAGTATGTCTTTTTGGAGCTAAATGGGATAATTATGTCATTTTAGAGGAAAACAAGCTAAGTATATAATATTCATGAGCTAACCAAGGTTCTTATGCCATGATGAGCTTATTATGTCATTTTGGAGCTAAATTGGTCATTTTAATGAGCTAACCAAGGTTCTTATGATGTTTTTACGTAACTAATCTAATTATGTCATTTTGGAGGATAATTAGCTAAGTATGTCTATGTTGGGGAAATAAGCTACGTAGAAGAAGAAAGAGAAGAAGAGGAGAAGAAAAAGAAGAAGAAGAAGAAGAAGGAGGAGGAGGAGAGGGAGAAGGAGAAGGAAGAGGAGAAGAAGAAGAAAAGAAGAAGGAAAAGAAGGAGGAGAGAAGAAGAAGGAGGGCTCCTTCTCCTTCTTCTCCTTCTCCTTCTTCTTCTCTTCTTCTTCTTCTTCCTTCTTTTCATTTTTCCTCTTTCTTCTCCTCTTGTCCCCTTCTTCGGGCTAAATTAACTAATTATGCCTTTTTGGAGCTAATTATGTCATTTTGAGGATAATTAGCTAAGTATATGTCATGTTTTATTAAATAGACCATTTTGGACCTAACTAAGCTAATTATGTCATTTAGGTGGAAGCCTAGATAACTATAGGTCATTTCGGAGCTAACTTGTGTAAAATATGTCATTCCGGAGCAAACTATGCCTATTAAGCCATTTTGGATCTAGCTAAGCTAATTATAGGCCATTTAATACCTAAGTTAGGGGGAATAGGTCATCTTGGAACTAAGTTAGCCTTATTATGTCATTTAATAGAGAACTTAGCTAAGTATAGGTTATTTTTTATTAAATATGTCATTTTGGAGCTAACTAAGCTAATTATGTCATTTAGGTGGAAGGCAAGCTAACTATAAGTCGTTTTGGAGCTAACTTGGGTTAAATATGTTATTTTGGAGGATAATTAGCTAAGTATATGTCATTTTTATTAAATAGACCATTTTGGAGCTAACTAAGCTAATTATGTCATTTAGGTGGAATCGAAGCTAACTATATGTCGTTTTGAAGCTAAGTTGGGTTAAATATGTCATTTTGGAGCTAACTATGCTTATTAAGCTATATTGGAGCTAAATTGGGTAATTATATCATTTAGGTGGAAGCCAAGCTAAGTATATAATATTCATGAGCTAACCAAGGATCTTATGCCATTTTGAGATTATTATTTCATTTTTGAGCTAAATTGGTCATTTTAATGAGCTAACCAAGGTTCTTATGATATTTTCACCTAACTAAGCTAATTATGTCATTTTGTAGGATAATTAGCCAATTTAATCTTTGTTGGATGAGTCCAAGCTACGTAGGAGAAGAGAAAGAGAAGAAGCAAGAAGAGAAGAAGGAGAAGTAAAAGAAGAAGGAGGACGAGGAGGAGAAGGAGGAGGAAAAGGAGAAGGAAGAGGAGTATAAGAAGAAAAGAAGAAGGACAAGAAGAAGGACAAGAAGGAGGAGAAGAAGGCGAAGGAGCTTCTTTCCTCCTTCTCCTTCTTCTTCTTCTTCCTCCTTCTCCTTCTCCTTCTTCTTCTCTTCTCCTTCTCTTCTTCTTCTTCTTCCTTCATTTCATTTTTCCTCTTTCTTCTCCTCTTGTCCCCTTCTTCGGGCTAAATTAGCTAATTATGCCTTTTGGGAGCTAATTATGTCATTTTGGAGGATAATTAGCTAAGTATATGTCATTTTTATTAAATAGACCATTTTGGAGCTAACTAAGCTAATTATGTGATTTAGGTGGAAGCCTAGCTATCTATAGGTTATTTCGGAGCTATCTATAGGTCATTCCGGAGCAAACTACGCTTATTAAGCCATTTTGGATCTAGCTAAGCTAATTATAGGCCATTTAATACCTAAGTTAGGGGGAATAGGTCATCTTGTAGCTAAGTTAGCCTTATTATGTCATTTAGGAGAGAACTTAGCTAAGTATAGGTCATTTTTTATTAAATAGGTCATTTTGGAGCTAACTAAGCTAATTATGTCATTTAGGTGGAAGACAAGCTAAGTATATGTCGTTTTGGAGCTAACTTGGGTTAAATATGTCATTTTGGAGGATAATTACCTAAATAAATGTCATTTTTATTAAATAGACCATTTTGGAGCTAACTAAACTAATTATGTCATTTAGGTGGAAGCCAAGCTAACTATATGTCGTTTTGGAGCTAAGTTGGGTTAAATATGTCATTTTGGAGCTAACTATGCTTATTAAGCCATATTGGAGCTAAATTGGCTAATTATATCATTTAGGTGGAAGCCAAGCTAAGTATATAATATTCATGAGCTAACCAAGGTTCTTATGCCATTTTACGCTTATTATTTCATTTTTGAGCTAAATTGGTCATTTTAATGAGCTAACCAAGGTTCTTATGATGTTTTCACCTAACTAAGCTAATTATGTCATTTTGTAGGATAATTAGCCAATTTAGTCTTTGTTGGATGAGTCTAAGCTACGTAGAAGAAGAGAAAGAGAAGAAGGAAGAAGAGAAGAAGAAGGAGAAGTAAAAGAAGAAGGAGGAGGAGGAGGAGAAGGAGGAGGAGAAGGAGAAGGAAGAGGAGAAGAAGAAGAAAAGAAGAAGGACAAGAAGAAGGAAAAGAAGGAGGAGAAGAAGGAGAAGGAGCTTCTCTCCTCCTTCTCCTTCTTCTCCTTCTTCTTCGTCCTTCTCCTTCTCCTTCTTCTTCTCTTCTCCTTCTCTTCTTCTTCTTCTTCCTTCTTTTCATTTTTCCTCTTTCTTCTCCTCTTGTCCCCTTCTTCGGGCTAAATTAGGTAATTATGCCTTTTTGGAGCTAATTATGTCATTTTGGAGGTTAATTAGCTAAGTATATGTCATTTTTATTAAATAGACCAATTTGGAGCTAACTAAGCTAATTATGTCATTTAGGTGGAAGTCTAGCTAACTATAGGTCATTTCGGAGCTAATTGGGTAAAATAGTTCATTTCGGAGCAAACTATGCTTATTAAGCCATTTTGGATCTAGCTAAGCTAATTATAGGCCATTTAATACCTAAGTTAGGGGGAATAGGTCATCTTGGAGCTACGTAAGCCTTATTATGTCATTTAGAAGAGAACTTAGCTAACTATAGGTCATTTTTTTAGTAAATAGGTCATTTTGGAGCTAACTAAGGTAAGTATGTCATTTTGGTGGAAGCCAAGCTATCTATATGTCGTTTTGGAGCTAACTTGTGTTAAATATGTCCTTTTGGAGCTAGTTGTGCTTATTAAGCCATACTGGACCATTATGCAGTTGTTCAGCAAAACACTAGAAATAACATACCATTATCGTCATCACGGCGGTGAAGCACGGTGGCTCTGGCTTGTTTCACCTAGAGAAGGCTCCACTGTAGAAGGGGCGTGCGATGCGTTTCGGGAGATATTCTGCACCAAACATCGTTTGCAATGTGTCGTTAGCATGAGGACACTCTTAAGACCACTGCACTGAAATGAAACTCACCGTCCCCGCCATGTTAATGACTGGCATCGCTGGAGGGACTTGGTCTGTCTTCTCGCACATAGACTGTACATTTGGTTTCCACAAGTCAAACTTTTTAGTTATTAATGAAACGGACATTAAAATGCAAGATTTGAAATAATATGAAGAAAAACTTACCACGAAGAGCTCGTATATGGCCCTGTTAGACACATCATTCCGTGCCCTCTCCACCTCCACCAATGCAGTCGTCCTCTCCTCCAGCTCCCTCATCTCCTTACCCTTCTCCGCCATAACCGCCTACATTGCCTCTCTCTCTTTCAGAATAGCAGCCTGCAACACAACTCATTGTTAGCATTGTAATCATATTGGTTCCAACGCACAACATAATGTGGAAAGATAGTTGAGTCCATTAAACTAACCTCGATGGCGAGCTCGACTGGCCGTGGACGACGTGTTATCTCAGGACATGAGCTCGTTTGGCATGCCTTTATCTGTCGGAGAGTGCTAGGACAACGTATAAGGCCGTCTCCAATTGCGATCGAGCCATGGGCCCTCCCGTTGCCAGCTATCATCACCAGCTCTAGATCAATAGGCCCCTCGCTCGGGTTAAAGTCGTCCCCTTTCCTCGCCCTCCCGTTATCTCTGTACTTCACGAGCTTGTGGTGGGAGGAGATGTTGGTGAAGTTTTTTGGATGCTCGCGGTGAGACTCAGAGAATGCCTTGACCTTCTTGTACGAGGCAGTATGGGCCATCGCATACAGGTCGTACATCTGTGGCACCTCCGTCTTATTGTGACGCGCCTGAAAGAGAGACAGAGAGTAAAATTGTATTAGTAAAGGGCTCAAGATAGCATTAAGAATTAATTGCATGAGGCATGATGCAAACCACATACCCAGTTCTTGCCAAGTTGGATTAAGTTGACGCTCCCTTGATAGTGTGGCACACCAACCATTTTGCCACGCCTCTCCTTGGCATTGTTGTGGCTGGCCTCCCACATTTCGGAGCACCACTAATCCACCAAGGCCTCCCAACAATCCATCTTATCCACACACCATCTCGGGGGCACCTAAGTTAATAAAGAGAAATTTGAGCGCGTAAGAACCAAATCAAGGAAACTAACTACAAAGCCTTAATAATATGTAATTATCTTCATGTAATGCTCCTTCTCCATCTTAGAATCATGGCACTTCGCCTTGTCCTTCCTAATACGCCGTGTGGCATAGTAGTCTCGGACAGCCTGCACCCGAGCCTCGTGCCCAAAGTTTTGAAGTAGGCAACGACATTCGGTTTCGATAACCTTTGTCGCGTCCTCCTCGTATCCCTCCTCACACCTGTAGTAGGTCTCCAAACGAGACAACAACGATTAGTACAATAACTAGCTATGGTTGATTTATAATTGTGTGAAGGATAAATTACCCAGAACATTCGGATCACCATGTCGGCCCTCGTGTGGCACAAAACACCGTCGATCTCCACCTCCGGCGGGGCCGGGGCACCCAAGTAGTGCTCCCAGGTGATTCCTACCTCTCTCTCCCGACCGGGCAACGTAACAAACCCTGGGAAGTTTTGACGGCAAAGCATAGCAAGGACGCTGTTGGGCTTGCGAACACCCTTGGCAAAAATCCAACCCTTGTGGTATGACAAATTAAAGCCAAAACATTAGATATTTGAGAAAACGTGAAGGCAAAAGGTCAAATAAGAGTAAATTAACTTACTTCTCCCCATTTGGCTTAATCGACCACCTCTGCTCGCGGGTCGCCGGCAAGAGCGGGAGCCCCGAACTACCACGCTGGTAGACGATAGCCCCCTCACCCAGCTCCTCGTTGCTATCAGCATGGCCACTTGGCTTAGCCCAGGTATCCCACCAGGTCTCTCGGGACGTACCCTCATCCCTACTTTGCTCCGGAGTCGCTTGGAACAAACCCTCTGGGACACGATTCTCGTGGGTCGAAGGCTCGTCGACCTGAGGCTCATCGACCCGAGGCTCGTGAACCGGAGACCGTGTCGCCTCCACCTCATATGAAAACCACCCTAGAAGTCCCGTGCTCAGGTGAATCAGCTTGGGTGGTGGCGGAGACCATGTAGCCTCCACCTCAGAAGGCGTGGCAGCCACCGCCCTACCTCTCCCGCGGCCATGTGTACCTTTAGTACAACATAAATTCCAACATGAGTAATAAAATGTATATAAATACCAACATGCATACAACAGGAGTACAGCATAAATACCAACATGAATACAATGTGTACCTTTAGTACCTCCCGGCTTCATGGGGGTCGACCTCCTATCATGGGGGGCGCTCCTTGCAGAGTAGAGAGAAACGCTCTCTGAAGAGGCGAGGCAGGAATGGAAGTACCCATCCCACCACCCGCCGACGAAGAAGGAGCCGCAGAGTGCTTTCGACTCTTTCCCACCATCTTTCAACACCTATCATGACAAAGAGTAAATAAAATTAGTACAACATAAATACCAACATGAGTAATAAAATGTATATAATTGAAGTGTATCATCGTCATAAATACCAACATGACTAATAAAAATTGAATACCTAACATGAACTCAAAATTTATATATAGTAATAGTTGAATACCTTACATGAACTAATAACAATCGTGCTCGTCTATATATGCTTCGGGGTCAATAAATGCATCATGATCATCACTATCATCAATAAATGCATCATCATCATCACTATCAGGAAGAACATGTGGAAGGCCACCATTATGTAATCGGTCTAGAAGTGGCAGGTCATCCGCAGCAGTAACCTCTTCTTCTACCACCTCTTCCTGTTCGGGCTCAGGGGTTAACATGGATTCACTGTCGCTGTCTACTTCGATGTTCTGGGGTGAAGTAGAGCGGTTCTTGAAACGTTTCTTGGACATACGTGTTTCTTGGAACAATTCTCCTTCATATGTGTCTGGGTTAATGTGAGGTTTGTAATCCTCTTCATTGAGGGTAGGTGGTCTAAAATGTGGTAGCACTTCATAAACGACATCTCAACCTTTGAGATCTGGATCAGTTTCGCAGGCCCACGGTAGATAGAAAACTTGTGTCGCCTGTTGAGCCATAATATAGACATCAGGAACATCCAAGTGGGTGTTTTGGTTGATTTCGACTAGTCCTATATGTTCATGAGTCCTTCTAGTCTCCATCGGCTCAAACCAATAACATTTGAAGATGATGACGGTCGGTGGGTTTTCACCATAGAATAGAAGTTCATAAATTGCTTCAACTCTTCCATAATACTCAGTGCCTCCTTCGCCGATAGCAGAGACAGAACAATTTGTAGTCTTTAGGTCGGGCATACTTAGCTCTTTGCCAAAGATACGAAAGTTATACCCGTTGATGTTGTATTTGTCAAATGAACGGACCTTATAGTCAAAACCATTAGCGACTTGTCTCAACTCGGCGTCCATAGACTCTGCATGAGCCTACAAGTTTAATACGAAAGAATGGATGCATTAGCCGCAAATTAGACCAAGAAATCAAATGGGCCCTTAATGGTAATTAATTACCCTTTGTTTGAACCAAGAGATGAAACCGGGATAGTCGCCTCCATGCTTTGCGAGAAGCTCATACTCTTCGACGGAATCCTTTTCGATGACCGCTCCATCCGAGAATTCGGCAACGTATCGACTATATCAAATATCCGGGAATAAGAGAGTAGTTCAAAGGAATTAGAAGTTGCGGAACAATAATTTACCGAGAACTTACTCGATGTACGGCCGCACTTCTTCGACATCCAACGATTTCCCTTTCAAAGCACCGGATGGTGCGAGCTTACTTTTGAATAGGCTGAGGTTGGATCGAACTTTTTTTGGATTGCCGTCACTGTACCGAGGCTTCGGGTTATGCAAATGATGATTTTTGGCTTCGTAGTGTGCTGTCACGAAATTTGCCGCCTCCTCAGTAATGAATGCCTCGGCCATCGATGCTTCAATTCTACGTTATTTTTTACACTAAGCTCGAAGCGTCTTCTGCATCCTCTCAGTTGAGTAGCACCATCGATTTTGACCGAGCCCCCCCATTCTTGCCTCGGTCGGGAGATGCAAAATCAAATGCTGCATTGGATTAAAGAAGCCCGGTGGAAAGATCTTTTCTAATTTGCAGATCAACTCCGCCGCCAACTCTTCCATTTCATCTAGCACGCCAGGCGATAGTTCTTTCGCACGAAGAGAACAGAAGAAATAACTTAGCTCTGCTAGTACTAGCCATTCATCCTCAGGGATAAAGCCACGCAATATCACCGACATTACCCGCTCAATCAATATGTGCCAATCATGACTCCTGAGACCAAATATTTTCAATTTCTGAAGACTCGCTCCCCTCTTTAGATTCGCAACATACCCATCGGGAAACATCAACCGCATTTTCACCCACAATAGAATTTCTCTCATAGCTGGCCTTTCAAGATGTAACCATGCCTTCGGCTTCGCTATGCTTTGCTTTCCTTTATATTGTCGCAAGTTTTGCAACGGTCTATCACATAGAGCCTCCAGCTCGATTCTAGCCTTAGGATTATCTTTTCACTTCCCCTCTATGCCGAACAATGTACCAAAAATGGCCTCTGCAATATTCTTTTCAGTGTGCATCACGTAGATGTTGTGTGGGCAAAGGAGGTCTTTGAAGTAAGGCAGATCCCATAAGCATGACTTATGATTCCACGCGTGTTCCGCAATATACCCTTTGAAGTATTCTGGACGCAAAGGATCAGGCTCGAGAGCGTTTAACTTATCAAGGGTTTGTTGGCCTGTCAACGCAGCTGGTGCAGTGTTTTTGACAACTCTACCTTTGATGAAATTCGTCTTGTCTTTTCTGAACTTACGGACAGGATCCAGGAATTGTCTATGCATGTCGAAGCAAGAAAACTTGCGACCAGCCTGCAGCCAACGGAACTGAAGAGATGCCTTGCATGTGGTGCACGGGAACCTTCCATCCACACACCAGCTAGAGAATAGCGCAAACACCAGATAATCGTGCGTTGAGTACATGTACCACACATGCATTTTGAAATTTGTTTTGGTAGCCGCGTCGGAGGTCTTGATCCCATTATCCCAGGCTTCTTGCAACTCATCCTTAAGCGGCTGCATGTACACATTCAAATTCTTCCCCGGATAGTTCGACCCTAGAATTATCAACGTCAGGAAAATGTTCTTTCTTTTCATGATCTCTCCGGGTGGCAAATTGAGTGGAATGACAAATACAGGCCAACAATTGTATTGTGCTGCCGTCATACGATACACATTGTACCCATCCATCCTGATGGCAACTCTAGGATGCCATGGATCTTCCGATTTATCCTTATGTAATGCAACAAAGTGCCTCCACGCAAAACCATCTGATGTGTGTACCAGCATCTTGTTCCCATCCGCATCTAGTTCGGTTCTTTTTCCCAATTTGTGCCATGTCATCTGTCTCGCCATCTCTTCGACCATGAAAAGACGTTGAAGTCTTGGTACGATTGGCAGATACCGAAGAACACTAATGGGGATTTTTGTCTGATTCTTCTCACCCATACCGTTGGCTACCACAATGTACCTGGAAGAATTGCAAATGGGGCAATAGTTCAAGGCCGCATACTCAAGCCTAAATAAGGCACATCCATTCTCACAAGCATGTATCTTCTCATAGGGCATCTTAAGTACACGGAGGATTTTCTCTGATTGGTACATGTTTGCAGGAAGTACATGGCCTTTGGATAGAAAGCGTCCAAATATCGTCATCATCGCGTCGTAGCATTCTCTGCCTAGGTTGAATTGAGCCTTTAGAGCCATTACTTGCATGATGGCATCTAGCTGACAAAGCTCGGTCTACTCGTGGAGAGGATATTTTGAAGACTCCAACATTTCATAGAAGGCCTTTGCAGATTCCTCCATCTCATCGTACGAATCCCGAGCATCATCAAAGTATTGCACCATGTCTTCGATCCCGGTACCATGCTCGTCGGTAACACGACAAATCACCTCAGCTCTGGCACGTTGGTCAGACTCACCATGAAAAGTCCACACCGTATAATTAGGCATAAAACCCCACTTCTGCAGGTGTTTACCCATTTCAAACTATGTCTGCTTTTTCCAGTTGTCGCAGTTGGGACAGGGGCACCATGTTTTTTGCTGGCCATTTACAAATGCGGCTCTCACAAACCCCCTAGTTTTTGTTAACCATTCATTGGTCATTTCTTTCTCACTAGGGTGACCACTGTACATACAAGCACGATCACTCATGTTGCCTAGCTACCTATGGGCACACAAGAAATAAATATATAATTCATCATCTATATTCATCCGCTAATCAAGTTTGTCAGTTTTATTACGTCCATGCAACCTACACGCTAATAGGTAAAGATAGGTCCTAATCCCACCCGAGTATGTGTAGATTGGGTTTGTTTTCCCATGCTCTGCTCCAGATGCCACGCGGAACTTCGGGAGCACCTCCCCGCTGTTCTCCTGATACACGTCTCGGCAATAAGCAGAGAGGATGTGTACCCGGAGAACAACCGGGAGGCACTAACGAAATTCCGCATCGGATCCGGAGCATAGCATATGGGAAAACGAACCCAATCTACACACACTTAGGCTGTCCATGGATAACGTTGGACAATTTGAAAGGATGGCGGTTATAAATATGCAAAGACATGCATATTTATAGATGTCGCCGTTTCGAACGGGAGACGCATAATGGTCACGCATACTCATGATTGAAGAAACCTATATCTAGCAAGTTTCATCGCCATGAAGACCGGAACAGAGACAATTAAGGGGGTAGGAGGAGAAGTCATTTGTGCTCACCAACAAACGCAGGGACGTAACTCGTCCAACGCACGTGGAGGTCGTCGAACAACTGCACATTGAAATTCACAAGATCAACACAAATATGATGTTTTTAAAACATAATCAGAAAATATGTGACCTAACTCATAATTTACAAAACTATGACCCCGTCGGTTTGTGGAAGGCCGAAAAGCACCTTCTCGTTCAACTGGAGGCAGAAGAGTTGCCGGGGGTCGGGGGTTAGTGGCGTCGGGAGTCAGTGCCGTCGAGGGTCGGTGGTGTCGGGTGTCAGTGGCGTCGGGGTTCGGGGGTTAGTGCCGTCCGTGGTCGGGGGTCAGTGTCATCGGGGGTCCAGGGTAAGTGGCGTCCGGGGTCGGTGGTCGGGGGACTTTTCGGTCAACAAGAGGCCCAAGAGGTGTCGTAGGTCGGGGATTCGGGGTCAGTGGCGTCGGGGGGGCGTATTAACAGCTACGTGGAGTTTTCTGCCAAGGTGTCATCAGGATGCCAAGGTGTCCGAGTGTCATTTTCTTCTTCTTCATCTTGTTTTTTTCCTCCTCTTCCTTTTCTTCTTCTTCTTCTTCCTCCCTTCCTTTTATTCTTCTTCTTCTTCTTCTTGTTCTTCTTCTTCTTCTTCTTCTTCCTTCTTTTCCATTTCCCTATTCTTCTTCTTCTTCTTCTTCTTCTTCTTCTTCTTCTTCTTCTTCTTCCTTCTTTTCCTTTTTCGTCTTCTTTATTCTTCTCCTCTCTCCTCTTTTTCTTCTTCTTCTTCTTCTTATTTTTATCCTCCTCCTCCTCATCCTCCTCCTCTTCTTCTTATTCTTCTTCGCTTATCTACTTATTCTTCTTTTATTCTTCATCTTCTTTCTACTTATTTCAATTATGACTATGTAGAATCTAAACCTATCACTAAACCTCTCGCTAAACCTATATAGCACTAAACAGCAAAAAAATAACAAAAATAGAATCTACCAATCATTAACTAAAAAAGAATCTACCACTAATTAAAAAAATAGAATCTACCTCTAAATTAACAAATAACAAATAACCTAGCACTAATTAACTAAACATAGGACTAGATCTACTATTTAACTAAAACAACTAACTAAACTACCACTAAATCAAATAACTAAATCAACTAACTAAATCTAATCAAATAAAAAAATTGACCTATTAGGAGGAGGGTAGTGGGCAGCTGGGGCAGTGGGCAGCCGGGGAGGAGGGGCCGTCGAGGCGGTGGGCAGCCGGGGAGGAGGGGCAGCCGGGGCAATGGGCAGCCGGGGCGGTGGGGAGTTGGGGCGGTGGGCAGCCGGGGAGGAGGGGAGCGGGGTGGAGGGGGCGAGGAGGAGGGGGCGGGAGGGGAGGCGGCCGGCGGGCGGGAGGGAGGTGGCCGACGGGCGGGGAGGAGGGCTGTGGGAAGGATGGCGCGTGAGGAGGGCGCGGGAAGGAGGGGCGGGTGGGGAGGCGGCCGGCGGGCTGGAGGGGATGCGGCTGGCGGGCGGGGAGAGGAGGCGTCCGGTGGGCGGGAGGGGAGGCGGCCGGCAGGCGGGGAGTAGGGCGCGGGAGGGGAGGCGGCCAACGGGCGGGAGGGGAGCCGGCGGGCGGGCGGGGAGGAGTGGTGCCGCGACGCGCACACGAGCCGAGGGGAGGCGGCCGGCTGGCGGGGGACGAGCAGAGAGAGACATAGAGATGTCGGAGATAGGGGGACGTGGGGTGGGGAGACGACCGTTGGGGGGGCCTCTGTTTGTCGTCCGCCCCCCGACGGCAAAGAGCAAGAGATATATAGGGGGACGTGGGGTGGGGAGACGGCCGTTAGGGGGCCTCTCTTTGCCGTCTGCCCCCCGACGTCAAAGAGCAGGAGGGCAGACGACAAAGAGAGCACCCGTTATGGGGTGGAAGGGGGTGTGTGGTGGGCCGCCCCGTGCTCTTTGTCGTCTGCCCTCCTGCTCTTTGTCGTGCGCTAGCAGACGGCAAAGACAAGACTGATGGCAAAGAGTTTGTTTGCCATCAGTCTGCTCTTTGCCGTCAGTTTTCTGGTGACTGACGGCAAATAGGGTCTTTGCCATCAGCCAACAGACGGCAAAGAAGAGGCTGACGACAAATAACTGAATTCCAGTAGTGTATAGGAAATGCCTCCGGCAAGGTAACGGGATGTGCAACGATCTAGCTTAGCGTATGACGTTGAAACAACTCGCTAGCTATCTTCCGATCATCCAATGGCAATATGAAAGTGACGACGCAAGTCATGAGACAGAACGGTGGGGGTTGCATGGCAATATATCTCGGAATGGCTATGAAAAGGCCATGATAGGTAGGTATGTTGGCTGTTTTGAGGAACGTACATGGTAGTTTTGTGCACCGACAAAAGTTGCGCGGTACTAGAGAGACTAGCAACGGTGGAAGGTGAAAGTGCATCTATACCATGGACTCACATTAGTCAAGAAGAACTCATATACTTATTGCAAAAGTTTTATTAGCAATCGAAACAAAGCGCTAAATGCATACTCCTAGGGGAAGGGTTGGTAGGTGTTAACCATCGCGCGATCCCGACTGCAACACAAAGGATGACAATCAATAAATCAATTATGCTCCGACTTCCTAACATAGCGGTTCACCATACGTGCATGTTACGGGAATCTTCCCATCTCCATCGGCGACTGCTTTGTGCTTGCCGCTACGAATGCGGTCCTCTTCTTCGCCATTTGGATAGCGTGCCGCTATCTCCATCATCTTGCTCATGGAGATGTCGCCTGTTCGACCGAACTGCAGGTATAGATCTCTGTATCGCACGCTTGCCTTGAAGGCGCAGACTGCTTGGTGCTCTGTGACGTTCTCCACCGTGTGGTAGAGGGTTGTCCAACGCTGGATGAAATCACACAGGGGCTCATTCTGCTTCTGGACACAGTGCTGGAGCTCCACGAGACCAGCAGGGCATTTGCACGTCCCCTCGAAGGTCCTGATGAAGACTCGGGCCAGATCTTCCCAACTGTAGATGCTTGAAGGAGCCAACTGGTTCAGCCACGCTCGAGCCGAGCCGTTGAGCATCAGGGGCAGATGTTTCATGGCGACCTGGTCGTCCCCACCGCCGATCCGGACTGCCACTCGGTAGTCGTCCAGCCACGTTTCTGGCTTGGATTCTCGTGTAAACTTGCTGATCCCCGTCGCCAATCGGAAGTTGGGAGGGATGTCAGCCGAACGGATGGCTCGACTGAAACACTCGGGCCCAGAGACGATGATCCTGCTTCCACTCGGGCGGTCTATATCATGACCATCGTGGTGGGCCCGGCCCCTGTCGACCCTCCTCTGGGTGATATATCCTCTTGCGTCGGGCCTTGGATCATAAGTGTCACCGACCGAACGCCGATCATCATGATGTCGGGGCCCGTAGGGCCCACCCCGCGGAGGGGTGCGTGAACGGCGACGATCTTCGGGATTCATGGAACGGTGCCTCCCCTGTGTCGCTGATGAGAACCGGGGCTGTAAAGATGCGTGTTCGCGCGAACAGAACTATTGTGGATCATGTTGTGCGACTGGGAGACCGCCGAATTTTGCTGTTGCGCCGTGTGCAGCAGGGCACGGATCTGCTCGATCCCTCTGCCAGCCTCTGAATCAGTCGGCTGGAGGGAATCGGCTATCTTGGCGGCGGCAGCCAGGTTGAGGAAGGGTGTGCGGAACACCTCCACGTTGCTCTGACGAGTGCGCCGACTCGGTGACCAAGCATACCACATCAACTATGCAAGAAAACAAATGCAAAACAGAAAAGAAATGGCAAAAATTTAAAAGGATCTGGGGGGATTCGAACCCAGGTGTCCCTGGATCACCCCGAACACTAGCACCACTGGGCTAGTGTGCACTGGCTCGACAGGAACAAGGAAGGGAGCAGGGTATGCTCTCCCCTGAAGCTACCGTGCCCGAAACAAAAATGCAAAAGGGGTGCGCGCTGCGGGACTCGAACCCACAACCATCCACTGCACCAAAACCCACCTACCACTCTGCTACGCGCTCAGATCTTAACAGAGTAGGGGAGGTAACTCTATTGAGCAACCCATCTGGCCTCTCCTCTGCCCGACGGCGGCCGGAACACGGGAAGCACCACGCCGGCAATATACATCAAATTGCACTGCGGCTCGTCGATGGATGGGAGAAGGGGCTCCCAGGGTTCCATTTCTATACTAAGATCGCCACGGGAAGGTCTACTGCTACGGCTCCACTACGCGCGGCGGCGCCGGCTACAGAAAGAGGAATGGCGACACGGTTGGTTCCTAGGCGCAAGATCTAGCTACGGGGGAAGGAAAGTTTCTCGTGCTCACCCACTGGACGAGGACGTCGTGCCTGCCGGAGAGGAGGTAGAGGAAGGAGTGGAAGAAGCCGCGGCGGGGAAGATCGTCGGAGAGGAAGCCACCGTCGTCGAAGTAGGGGTAGCACTCCAGATCCGCTCCTCCTAGTTGCGGGAACGGGTCCCTTGGAGGTCCCGCATGCTCGCCGAAGGGTTGGAGAGGACGCAGGGGCACGACAACGACGACGAGGACCTCCTCAAGTCACGGCCATGGCGGAGGAGCTCGCTTTCTTACCTGCTGCCGACGAGGAAGAGGTAGGAGGAGATGGGGAAAGAGTGGTGGCGGCTAGGGAGGAACCCTAGGCCTTGTACGGATGCCAAGGGTTATTTATGGAGGAGGAGGAGGCGAGGGACGCGCGGCCTCGACATCCGTGACGGCGTCGCTCTCTGTCTCGGCTCCCCTCTGACGAAACTCACGAAAGAAGGATGAGGACGGAGACGCCGTCTACAGGGATAGGCTGGCGCGCGAGAAGGAGATGAGCCAGCCACGGAGAGAAGGCCCGCTCGATGCGCCAGATCATAAAAAGGGAAACCCACTGGGGTTTTCCTATTTAAAACAAACAGAGACAAAACTAAATGCACAGGCAAAACTGTTGAGGCTAAAAATAAAACAAAAATGCCCCTGGTCATAAGGAATTATGACCTATTTAAATAAAACGGAAAAGGAATATTTGGAGCATATAAATATTTACAAAACAGAATTTAATTGATCTGTTTTGTGAATATTTGCACCACTAAAACATAGTTTCAAAACAACAAATACATAGCATCACATCCACCACAATTCATACTAAAGCATGGGCATTTTTGAAACATGGAGGGAGCAAGTGAATCTTGGGCTTGAGATAAATAGAGAGGGGGGAGTTTTGAAACCTAGCATAGTTGCATCATACTAATAATTGCACCACTCCACACACTTCACATAGAACCACATATCATCACATGTCATCACACCCCATACACATGATCACAAGGCAACAAACACAAATAGGCATGGATGAATGGATGCATGAATGCAAAGGGAAACAATACAAGGTGACATCACATTAAATAACACGTGCATTCACCTCTCATGGCACTCACATGATGGACCCACATACATAAGGTTCCAAATAAGGCAAGTTACACTCTTGGGGCATTACAAACTCTCCCACACCACAAAAAGATCTCGCCCCGAGATCTAGGGTTGAAAGAACTCTGGGAATTCAGAACGGAGGTGATCTCGCGTTCCCAAGTGGCCTGTTTATCGGAATGGTGTGACCATTGCACCTTGAGAAATTTGACAGTCTTGTTGCATGTCTTGCGCTCAGTCGCCTTGAGAACCGCAACTGGATGCTCACGATAGGATAGGTCGTGTTGAAGGTCGATGTCTTGAAGATCAACTATGCGCTCGGGAGTCTTGAAGCATCTCCGGAGCTGAGAAACATGGAACATGTCATGCACATTTGCAAAGTTGGACGGGAGCTCAAGCTGGTACAAAAGGTGGCCTCTCTTGCCAACAACTCTGAAAGGACCAACGAAACGTGGCGCAAGCTTGCCTTTGATGCCAAAACGATGTGTACCCTTCATAGGCGACACCTTGAGATAGACGAAGTCATCGAGCTCATAAGACATGTCACGACGCTTGCTATCATAATAGCTCTTCTGACGGGACTGCGCTGCTCTGAGATTATCCCGAATGACCTGACGCATCTTTTCAGCTTCTTCTATCAAGTCATTCCCAAGAATCTGACGCTCGCCGGTCTCGGACCTGTTGAGCGGGGTACGGTACTTTCTGCCATAGAGAATCTCAAACGGAGCTTTGCCTGAACTAGCTTGATAACTATTGTTATACGAGAACTCAACGAAAGGCAGACAGTCTTCCCACTTCATGCCAAAAGAGATAACACAGGCTCTCAGCATATCCTCAAGGACCTGATTGACTCTCTCCACTTGACCACTAGTCTGAGGATGAAAAGTTGTGCTGAAGCATATGTTCGTGCCCATCGCAGACTGAAAAGAGTCCCAGAACTTGGAAGTGAAGATACTTCTGCGATCCGAAGAAATCATCATAGGCATGCCGTGCAAAGACACTATCCTGGAAGTGTACAGCTCTGCAAGCTGAGCTGCGGAGATGGACTCCTTGACTGGAAGAAAATGAGCCACTTTACTCAACTTGTCGATGACGACGAAGATGGCATTGTTACCCTTCTTAGACTTCGGAAACCAGGTGACGAAATCCATCTCAATATGGTCGAACTTCCACTCGGGAATGGGCAATTGATGCAAAAGACCTGCTGGACGTTGATGCTCTGCTTTCACCCTTCGACATACATCACATTCATTTACGAACTGAGCAATCTCACGCTTCATGCGAGTCCACGAGAAGGTCTGTTTCAAGTCATGATACATCTTGGAGCTTCCAGGATGTATAGAGAGCAGAGAGTTATGAGCTTCTTCCATGATTACCTTTCTGAGATCACCTTTCGGAACGACAAGACGATCCTCAAAGAACAACGTGTCTCTGGCATCAACACTGAAGCACTTATATTTGGGAAGTCCCTTTGCCAAGACAATCTTGACTTTCTTCACCATTGCATCAAGAAGCTGTGCTGCTCGGACCTGATCTTCCAAGGTAGGAGAGATCTGAAGATTTGCAAGAAATCCCTGAGGTACTAACTGAAGGTTGAGCTTTCTGAAAGACTCGCAAAGGTCGGGCTGGAGAGGCTTCAGAATGAGACTGTTGCAGCAAGCATTCCTGCTCAAAGCATCTCCCATGACATTAGCTTTGCCTGGCGTGTACTCAATGCTCGGATTAAAATCTTGGAGCATTTCCACCCAATGAGTTTGCCGGAGGTTCATGTTAGGCTGGGTGAAGATATACTTGAGACTCTTGTGATCGGTGAACACTTCAACCTTTCGTTCCAACAAGAGGTGTCTCCAAGTCATCAGAGCATGTACCACTGCTGCCAGCTCAAGATCATGCACAGGATAATTCTTCTCCGCTGGCTTCAACTGCCTGGAGGTATAAGCAACCACTTCCTTCTCTTGCATCAGAACTGCACCAAGACCTTGAAGAGAGGCGTCGCAGAACACTTGGTAAGGTTTGAAATCATCAGGAGGAACCAAGACTGGAGTAGAGGTGAGCTTCTCTTTGAGTGTGTCGAAGGCTAACTGACACTCTGGAGACCAGGCATACTTCACACCCTTCTGAAGAAGACTTGAGAGAGGCTTACCAATCTTGGAGAAGTTCTCAACGAACCTTCTACAATAGCTTGCAAGCCCGAGAAAGCTTTGAAGCTGCTTCACATTCTGCGGAGGCTCCCACTCAACAATGGCCTGCACCTTCGACGGATCAACTTTGATGCCCTCGGCAGAGATGATATGCCCAAGATAGACGACTTCTTTCAACCAGAACTCACATTTGGACAACTTGGCATAGAATTTGTGCTCTCTCAGCTTATCAAGCACCAGCCTGGGATGTTCTTCATGTTCTTCCTCAGTTTCTGAAAGACCAGAATGTCGTCGAGATACAGCAAGACGAACTCATTTTTGAACGGAGAGAATATGTAGTTCATCATTCGACAAAATGTCGGTGGAGCATTTGCGAGACCAAAAGAGATGACCGTATACTCATACGAGCCAAAACTAGTCCTGTAAGCAGTCTTCGGAATATCCTCTTCGCGAATGCGAATTTGATGATAGCCCATCCGAAGATCGAGCTTGGAGAAGATCTTAGCCCCTTTCAACTGTTCGAACAACTCATTTATGTTCGGAAGTGGATACTTGTTTCTGTTTGTCTTCTTGTTCAATGGACAGTAATCAACACACAATCGGTCTGTGCCATCCTTCCTCTTGACAAACAGAACACCACAGCCCCAAGGAGACGAGCTCGGTCTGATCAAACCCAAACGCTCCTGCTCATGGAGTTGCCTCTTAAGTTCCTTCAGCTCTTCTACACCCCATTTGTACGGCCGTTTGCACACAGGCTCAGTACCTGGTTCAAGCTCAATAACAAATTCAACTTCTCGGTGCGGAGGCATTCCTTGCAGCTCTTCTGGAAACACATCTTCATATTCATAGACCAGTGGGACTTGCGAAATAGGATTAATCTCACCCTTTTCATTCAAGGAGAACAGACGAATTGTGTCATCGCGCGCCGCGAATATAATCACGTCCTCCGAAGAGTGAGTAAGCTTCACTTCTTTAGCTTCACAATCAATCGATGCCTTGTTCATAGCCAGTCAGTCCATACCAAGGATCAAATCAATGTCGGAATTACCCAAGACAATAGGAGATGCCAGAATAGAATAACTACCCATCTTGACAGAAACATCGGGAACGAGCAAACTAGAACTCAAATGCTTCGCAGGGGAAACGACTGCCAACGACTTAGACAACTGCTCCTGACGCAGATTATGTTTGGATGTAAAAGGATATGACATGAAGCAATGTGAAGCACCAGAATCAAACAACACTTTAGCAGGAATATCATTAACGAGGAGGTTACCCATAATCACATCTGAGGAGTTTTCTGCCTCAGCCGCATTCACCATGTTGACTCGAGCAGACCTAGGGTTGAACTTCACGAGAGCATTGCTTGGAGGTTTGCCTGGAGGAGGAGGTGGAAGACGGAGCTGAGAAGTGCACTTGATGGCATAGTGACCCTTGTGCCCACACTTGTGACAAGTAACATCTGTTGGCTGACGGTACTGTGTCTGAGGTGGGCCTTGCTTTTGCTGCATGAATCTCTGCTAAAAAGTTGGGTTGGGTGGGTGGGAAGAACCACGGCCACCAGAATGCTTGAACTGTTGCGTGTGCCTAGGAGGAGGAGGAGACACCCAATACTTCTGTTGCTTCTGAACCACCTGAGTTGAGGAAGACGAGCTAGAATCTCTGAAGCGCTTCTTAGAATTCTCCACCCTGAGCAAAGCTGCCTCAGCCCTGAGAGCTAAGTTGTAGAACTTATCAAAATCCTCAGGATCGTGCAAAGCGAGAGCTAACTGCAAATCTTCTTTCAAGCCACCTCTGAACTGATAAATCTTGCTCTTCTGATCAGGGATATCCTGCAAGGCGTATCGGGCTAGCTCGTGGAACTCAACGTTGTACTTGTACACGGAGTTACCACCTTGCTTCAAGCGCCTGAACTTCTCACGCATCTCCTCCACGAAGCTGGACGGAATGTAGTGGGATCTGAAGTCACGACAGAACTCATCCCAAGTGATCACTCTAGCACCCCTTCAGGTGGAATGTTGCAAACTTGACGAAATCCTCTGGACGAACATTGCTGCATTCAAAGTGCTTGTTCATGTCGCGGATCCAATCCTCAGCATCAAACGGCTGGTCATAGGAAGTGAAAGTCTTTGGCTGATTTGACAGGAACTGACTCAGATTAGCAAACTGATTGCCCCCATGATTGAAGTTGCCTTGCTGCTGATTAGTCCTCTCTTGCAACAAATGTATCAGCATCTGAGTGTTTGCATTTGTAGCAGCCATCACGGCTTGCCAAGCCTGCGCAGGAGGAGGCGGCGGCGGAGGAGGATTCTCTGGAGGAGGAGGTGGTGGTGGCACATCCTCACGACCTTGATTCTGACGAGTTGGTGGAGCCATCCTGAAGACGGTCAACACATTAGCCCACATAATAAATTGAAGGTATAGCTGAATCAAAACGGCAGGAATATCTGAACAGGAATATTAGTAATTGCTCTCGAACAAAATAGTAAGAATGCTTCCTCAAAGTGACTATCGACAACATTCTGATTAAGACCACTTGCAAACAGGTACGAGCTAGAACTGCTCGGAACAAACGTATGATCGAGAATTCATCCGATATCTTCATGGATAAGATCGCACGGGCTCGAATTATAGTAGCCATCCTGTGCAAGGTAGTGCACACGACTTACGAAGCATCCCCGAGTCGTATCAAGCTACAAGGACTCTTTAAGACACAACGAGAACCGTTGTAAGACGACCGTGAACAAACATACCCACTGAATGTCGAATCCCAACCCCACATCATGCATCTGTAGGAAGATTGTCCTATAAGTCACTACTTGATATCCCACCTAAGAATTCCCGAAATATCTGGTCATGCAATCTGGTACAAGGATACAAGGAGTAATATTCACACAACTCCTATACTAACCTGTCCACTGTATCACATTCGTCAACACATAACCATAATCTCGTACATTCATCTATTACCGACCCTCATGATCACAACGATACAAAGTAGGGCAGTACTCCCGAACAATCTGCACCAGTACTGGGGACATCGGGGTTATCTCGCCACTACTAGTATTGAAGCAATTACGGACATCCTTTGTTCTGAGATATTCAGAAATCTGAATGACGGCGATGTGCGCAGGAATCCCGTGGAGCTCAACTCCCCGGAAGAAATCAAGGTAGACAGGAGGCACCAAGACAGAACTCCGTCACATCGATATCATATAGATTTCAAAAATACCCCCGTGATCCTAAAAAAAATTGAGCGAGAAGAGGAGTAGAATTAAGATTTCCTAAGTCGGGAACCTCACCAGAGCATGGAAGAGGATAAAAAAGAATTCTACTCTCCGATATAACTAAGACTCAAAACATTTTACTAGACTCGGCTCGGCCAAGTACGATCACAGAAAGGCTCCTATGGTTGTAAGGCTGTGATTACCAACTAGTAACGACTAAGATGCGGTCCTTTCCGATTTAGGGAACGAGGCCCCAAAATGGAAAGAAGCGCATCTAAGCATTTCGCAAGCACGCTAACATAGCGCATACATAATAATAGAATGACAAATAGGGAATCATCTGCCATCCCATAGGTAATATCAGAGTTTACATCACACATTTATTCACACAAGGTAGTTCCGCTACGGACTACATAACATGAGAAAAGGCTATGCTACCCTGCATGCTTGCCCATGATCACGACCAGGCCTCAGTCTTCTGGATAGTTCACGTACAGGCGGTCGTTCTCCTCATCGTACTGCCACGCCAGCTGCGTGCCATCGGGATCACTTGTGTCGGGCGTACCTGTACCTGTTGGTGTGTTGAAGTAATCTGTGAGCCACGGGGACTCAGCAATCTATGACCTTGGTGCCAGAACTAGTCAAGTTATTAGGTAAGAAAGGTTCAGTGTATAGGTTGCACCATCCTAAGCTTTATGGTGGCTAACTTACGTAGCACAAGTTATTCATGGTGGTCTATACTAGCGGACGGAGACTAGCTCATCAAGAAGTGATGCTGAACACCTACTTACGTCAATCATAACCCCACCGTGTTCCCGTTCGAAGAGAGGTCTTCGAAGGGGACAGTCACGGTTACGCACATAGTTGGCAATTTTATTAGATTAGGTTCAAGTTATCTATAACCGGATGTTAACAAATATTCCAAGTTGCCACATAACCGCGGGCACGGCTTTCCGAAAGATTAAACCCTACAAGGGTGCTCCAACTAGTCCATCACAAACGATCTCGGGCCGCAAAGTAATCCTCTGTCACGAATCTCGTGATCTCGTCGGATTCCTTAGAGGAAAACCTCAACTCTGGGGAGAACCAAAGCTTCACCGGGATTCCTATACGCAAGATATATCTCTAAGGTAAGACAAATCTAGCAGGACCTCCCGTCGTGTCGACGACCCCGATAAGAGCCGTGTATCTCAGTCTCAGGACACGACGGATGGAAAAGCCTACAGGAGCCAAAACTCAAGTTTCCCTATGGTGGCCCCGCAGTCTGTCCATTTTGGACCAACACTCATGAGGAGCACTCGCCCGGGTTGTTGATTAATTCCTCGGGGTAGCTATTCCCTATGCAGATTATTATTAAGTGATTAGCAGATTAAAACGAATGTTGGGTCCCGCCGGACAAGTCTTAACACTACACGATTTATCAAGGGGGTCCCCTTAACAACCTCGAACGTGTTAGGAGCGATGAGTTATGGAATCAAACACCGGTAGCCGAAAACTATGGCGGCAATAACGGAACAAAACACCCGGCATGAGGCTAGGCCTTCCGTTATTTACCAAGTATATAGGTGCATTAATTAAATCACATATATAACATAATGATATCAAACTCATGTTATCACATGAGACAATAGCACCTGCAACTAGCAACGCTAACATTAGAAGCTGAGCAAGCCTACTTAGCCATTCAATATTTGCTAGGAGGGGAAAGTGTTTCGGTTTCATGGAAATATCAGGAGGCAATTATTTCAGTGGTAGGCAACGAGCATATGACGAAGGAAACGTGAATCTAGCATAACAAGTCTAGAGATGGTACCAAGGTCATATCATCTTGCATGTGATGTCTTGAGCTTGGAACTGCTCTTGTTCGTACTGAACGCACTCTCCCGGATCCACGTACTCGCTCTCCGATTCCGGTGCTACCCAACATAAAAATAGCATCCAATGAACAACATCACCACAAGATGCAACAAACACATGATGCATGAGATGAGAATGAACATGCATCTCTATTCTAGCTACTTGCACATGCATGAGAAGAAACTACAAACTTCTGGACAGAACTTCACTCTAAGATATCTTGACATGCATGAAGATGACATGAATAGATGCATCACGCGAAAACGATGCAAAAACATATAAAGAACGTTACGAACGGAGCTACGGATCAACCGGAAACAACGAAACAAGAAATGGAGTCCTACGGGTCAAATCCATCACAACACACTCCAATGGCATACTTCTGGTATTCCAGGTTGCCAAATCACAAAACAAACAAGTATGGATGGGCTGGTGCAAAGAATCTCACCACACCATCAACTATGCACTCACAAGCATCAAAACATCAAAACTATACATTCTGCCCTAAACAACATCATAGCAGTTTGAGAGCTACATGCAAAGCACCTACAGCCACCCAAATGTGCCAAATAGGATATGTGGCAGAAGCTATTCAAAAGTTGTACAAGCATGAGCAAAAATATAATACAAAGGGGTTTTACACAGAAAGTTCTACAGCTCCTAACTTGGACAGAGATATCAGTTTTCACGGACTTGGTGAAAATCTCAGATTCTCACTGGGTGTTTATGCTCTGAAGCATTTTGACAACACCCAAAACAATATCTATAGGAAGCCAAATGGAATGAAAATTGACAAAGGGCTAGACAAACACAAAAGCTACAACTTCTCAGTTGATTGCAGGGGCTGATTCCCAACACATGAACGTTTGCAAGCACAACTACAAGGGAAGAAAATAACAGCACTTTCTCACACTTAGTGAAAATCACACATTCTCACTAAGCTGAAATTTTCAGCCACATGCCTACTTTGACTAAACACAACTTGCACATATAAAATCCTAAGCATAAAACAAAACCAACATGCTATAGAGAGGTTCACCCTCTACTGCCACAACAAGGAATCAACCTCTTGGGTTCGTCACATCACATGGAACCAAGCTCTAAACATTGAACAAAACAGAAATATGACATTCCTAGAAAGTGTTCCAATGTGGAATCTGATCCCACCATTGGATTCCTGGGATGATTCTACCCCAAAAACATATATAATACATAGGCACTTGCATAGAACAAATAGGCACAAACTTGAAAGGAAAATCTACATGGAATCACATAGAGGTAAATAGTGCTTTATCACATGTGACCCGACTAGCTCATCACCTCACATGCACTTGCACACACTCACATATACAATGGTGCACATGAGGGGTAGACCTCATGTTCATGTGCCTTAGCACACCACCACACACACACATCAAGCACCTACACATGCTAGTTAAAACACACACACTAACTTACACTCATATCATGCATTCCTACACCTACACATACAAGGTTGCACATAAGTGATCATCAAGGCAAACCATGCCTTGGGCATGTGTGACACACACACACATGCACTCACACACACACCACAAGATCACATACACTACACACAAAGTATATGGGGGGGACCCCCCCCCCCACACACACACACCACTCCCTTGCACACACTAGTGCTTAAGTTCATCACTCATGCACAAGAGTAACACACACACATATGCATCACTACCCTAGTGAAAACACACATACTAATACACAAACACATATATGGGCTAGCTTACACATACACCACACACAAATACCTCACATGCATTTCTACACATGCTAGCTTAATACTAGAGACAACCTACTCGTGGTGAGGTAAAAAAATACCACATGGGTGACCAAGAATACCACATCAACTATGCAAGAAAACAAATGCGAAACAGAAAAGAAATGGCAAAAAAATAAAAGGATCTGGGGGGATTCGAACCCAAGTGTCCCTGGATCACCCCCAACACTAGCACCACTGGCTAGTGTGCACTGGCTCGACAGGAACAAGGAAGGGAGCAGGGTATGCTCTCCCCTGAAGCTACTGTGCCCGAAACAAAAATGCAAAAGGGGTGCGCGCTGCGGGACTCGAACACACAACCATCCACTGCACCAAAACCCACCTACCACTCTGCTACGGGCTCGGATCTTAACAGAGTAGGGGAGGTAACTCTATTGAGCAACCCCTCTGGCCTCTCCTCTGCCCGGCGGTGGCCGGAACAGGGGAAGCACCACCCCGATGATACACATCAAATTGCAATGCGGCTCGTCGATGGAAGGGAGAAGGGACTCCCAGGGTTCCATTTCTGTACTAAGATCGCCACGGGAAGGTCTACTGCTACGGCTCCACTACGGGCGGCAGCGCTGGCGACAGAAAGAGGAACGGCGATGCGGCTTGGTTCCTAGGTGCAAGATCTAGCTACGGCGGAAGGGAAAGTTCCTCGTGCTCACCCAATGGACGAGGACGTCGTGCCTGCCGGAGAGGAGGTAGAGGAAGGAGTCGAAGAAGCCGCGGCGGGGAAGATCGTCGGAGAGGAAGTCGCCGTCATCAAAGTAGGGGTAGCAGTGCAGATCCGCTCCTCCTAGCTGTGGGAACGGGTCCCGTGGAGGTCCCGCGTGCTCGCCGAAGGGTTGGAGAGGACGCAGCGGCACGGCAGCGACAGCGAGGACCTCCTCAAGTCACGGCCATGGCGGGGGAGCTCGCTTTCTTATCTGCTGCCGATGAGGAAGAGGGAGGAGGAGATGGGGAAAGAGTGGTGGTGGCTAGGGAGGAACCCTAGGCCTTGCACGGATGCCAAGGGTTATTTATGGAGGAGGAGGAGGCGAGAGACGCGCGGCCTCGACATCCGTGACGGCCAAGGTAGGGGAGCTCGCTTGCTTACCTGCTGCCGACGAGGAAGAGGGCGGAGGAGATGGGGAAAGAGTGGCGGCGGATAGGGAGGAACCCTAGGCCTTGCACGGACGCTGATACGTCTCCGTCGTATCTACTTTTCCAAACTCTTTTGCCCTTGTTTTGGACTCTAATTTGCATGATTTGATTGGAACTAACCTGGACTGACGCTGTTTTCAGCAGAATTGCCTTGGTGTTATTTTTGTGGAGAAATCAAAGTTCTCCAAACGTCCTGGAAATTTACGGAGAGCAAATTTGGAAAATATCAAAAATATCTGCGCCAAGTTCCACCTTAGGGGGTGGGCCAGTGGGCCACAAGCCCGTGCTCCGCCACCACCCCCCTGGTGACGGTGGGCAGGCTTGTGGGGCCCACACGGCTCTGCCGCCCCCAATCTCAGGTCTATAAGTTGCCTTTCGTCCCAGCAAAAATAAAAAGAGAAGTTTTCGTTGTGTTCTCGATACGTAGGCGCCGCCACCACCTGTTCTTCATCTGGAGGGCAGATCTGGAGTCCGTATTGGGCTCCTCAGAGGGGAAATCGTCGCCATTGTCATCATCAACCTCCTTCCCTCTCCAATTCCATGAAGCTCTTCGTCGTTCATGAGTAATATATTCGTAGGCTCGCTGGGCGGTGATGAGTAGGATGGGATCTATCATGTAATCGAGTTAGTTTTGATGGGGATTGATCCCTAGTATCCACTATGTTCTGAGATTGATGTTGCTACTACTTTGCCATGCTTAATGCTTGTCACTAGGGCCCGAGTGCCATGATTTCAGATCTGAAATTATTATGTTGTCACCAATATATGTGTGTTTTAGATCCGATCTTGCAAATTGTAGTTACCTACTATGTGTTATGATCCGGCAACCCCGGAGTGACAATAACCGGAACCACTCCTGATGATAACCATAGTTTTAGGAGTTCATGTGTTCACCAAGTGATAATGCGTTGGTCCGGTTCAAAAGGAGAACCTTAATATCCCGTAGTTTCCTTTTGGACCCCGCTACCACGGGAGGGATGGACAATAGATGTCTTGCAAGTTCTTTTCCCTAAGCACGTATGACGACACACGGAATGCATGCCTACATCACATTGACGAACGGGAACTAGCCACATATCTCTCCGTGTTATAGCTGTTGCATGATGAATATTATCAAACAAATCACCGACCCATTGCCTACGAGTTTGTCCTGCTGCTACTGTTGCTACTACTGTTACTTGTCTTGCTCTGCTGCTGCTGCTACTGTTGCTACTGCTGTTACTTGTCTTGCTCTGCTGCTACTGTTGCTACTACTGTCGCTTGCTACTGTTGCTACTTGCTACTGCTGTCACTACTGTTGTTCCTTGCCACTGCTGTTACTGTTACACTGCTGCTACCTGCTACTATACTTTTTCGCTGACTGTTGACGGGAATTGACAACTTCCGTCAACGCGACAATAGAGGCTCCATCGATACAATCGTTAGGAATAGTCTGCCGTCAACAGATCGTTTCTGACACCGTTGTTATCATATTACTTTGTTGTTACTATTGTGCTTGCAGATACTAATCTTTCAGGTGTGGTTGAATCTGACAAATTCAGATGCTAATACTTGAGAGTATTCTCTCACCTCCCGTTGTGCAAACCAACAAACTGGGTCGAATACTCTACCCTCGAAAACTGCTGCGAACCCACGCGCTAGTGGGCCATCAACAACATTCTTCTAGTTTCATTGTCGGGGAGTGATAGCAGAATTCTTCCGGTGCCGTTGCAGGAGAAGGTTTGTTGTCATCAACATTCATCTAGCTATCGCCAGAGATTGCAATCGGCATTTTTCTGGCGCCGTTGCCGGGGAGGTATTGTTATATTCTCTGAGTTACTTGGGATTTATATGTGCTGATCACTAGCTCTGCACTTGATTCACCTTCAGTTATGAGTAAGTTTGCGACATCACCTCCTGCTAGAAATCTTGATATGTCGCATGTGCTTGATAAATATTTTCCTGCCCATAAGAAGCAAGTTGCCTTGCAGGAAATATACAACTTTGCTCAACTCCAAGAAGAGAGTCTTCCACAAGCTTGGGGGAGGCTCGTCCAGCTACAGAATGCTTTGCCTGATCACCCCCTTAAGAAGAACGAGATACTTGATATCTTCTATAACGGACTTACCGATGCTTCTAGAGACCACCTAGATAGTTGTGCCGGTTGTATTTTTAGGGAACAAACTGTAGAACAAGCTGAGACCCTAGTGAATAACCTCTTGATCAACGATAATCCTTGGACTATTCCCGAACCACCTCCTAAGCCAACTCCTAAGAAAAGAGGTATTCTATTCCTCAGTCCCGAAGATATGCTAGAAGCCAAGAAATCTATGCAAGAGAAAGGCATTAGATCTGAAGATGTCAAAAATCTACCACCTATCGAAGAGATCCATGGTCTCGATAACCCGATACAGGTAGTAGAAGTGAATTCTCTGCGTAGGTTTGATGAGAGTGATATTCCTTTTGATAAACCTGCTAGCCTATGCTTTGATGAATTTGACAACTTTGTTGCCAAACAACAGAGTTTCAATGATTATGTTAATAGACATTTGGAACAAAGTGCTCATACACTTAGCCATCTAAGTGCTTGTGTAGACATAAATGTGAATGCTCTGATACTTCTGAGTAAACATGCCTCTATGATTACTACTCAGGTAGAACAAGTACTTCAAGCTCAGAATGACTTGCTCAATGAACTAAATGACAACTCTGTCAGAGTCATTACTAGAGGAGGCAAAATGACTCAGGAACCTTTGTATCCTGAAGATCATCCTAAGAGAATTGATCAAGATTCTCAAGGAATCAATGTTGATACACCTAGTCATCCTAAGGAGAAGAAGAAGGATGATAGAAACCTGCACGCCAGTTCACCAAATACTGTCACACCCGAAGAACCTAATGATATCTCTGCGTCTGATGCAGAAACACAATTAGGTGATGAACATGAACCTAGTGACAATATGGACAGTGATGTTCATAATAATGCTCAACCTAGCAATGATGAGGATGTGGAGATTGAACCTACGGTTAATCCTGATAGTCAACAACCTAAGAGATACGACAAGAATGACTTCACTGCTAGGAAGCATGGTAAAGAAAGGGAGCCATGGGTTCAGAGACCTATGCCCTTCGCTCCTAAGCCATCCAGGAAAAAGGATGATGAGGATTTTGAGCGCTTCGTTGAGATGATAAGACCCGTCTTTCTGCAGATGCGGTTAACTGATATGCTCAAGATGTCTTCGTATGCCAAGTACATGAAAGATATCGTGACTAATAAACGGAAGATACCAGATCTTCAGATCTCCACCATGCTTGCCAATTACACTTTCAAAGGTGGAACTCCTAAGAAACTTGGTGATCCCGGAGTGCCCACTATACCTTGCTCCATTAAAGGAAACTACGTAAGAACTGCCTTATGTGACCTTGGAGCCGGTGTTAGTGTTATGCCACTCTCTCTTTATCGTAGACTTGAGTTGGATAAGTTGACACCCACTGAAATTTCTCTACAAATGGCCGACAAATCAACTGCTTTCCCTATCGGCATTTGCGAGGATGTGCCTGTTGTGGTTGCTAATACCACTATCTTAACATACTTTGTTATCTTGGATATTCCCGAGGACGATGCCATGGCTTTCATCCTCGGAAGACCCTTTTTAAACACGGCAGAGGCTGTTATAGATTGCAACGAAGGCAATGTCACTTTCCATGTCAACGGTAACGAGCACACAGTACACTTTCCGAGGAAACGATATCCAGTACATTGCATCAATGCTATCGAAAAGACTTCATCGATTCTCATTGGGAGCTTTGAATGCCCTATTCCTCGTGTCAAGATGAAGTATGATTTGCTTGTTGGGGAGATACATATCCCCATTGAGGTGACTTAGTGGCTATTCGAAAATTATCCGTTCACTCTTGCGATTCGAGAAGGTTTTGTCATAAGGACTTGATCAATCCCATTGACGGATTTCTTTCGATGACCATGAAACGGATGAATCAGGGAGTCACATACCTCTGTTTTGAGTTTTTCTTTTCTGTTGCTTAGAAGAAAAATGATAGAATTTGTTTAGTTTTTCCTGTTTTCAGTTTTAGCGTCCCGGAGAAAAATACCTCGAAAATTAAAGTTCTCCGATGGTCTTGAAAATTTAGTATGATTTTTTCTGGATTTTTTGAAAATTTCTGGGCCTGTGAGCTGGCCTGAGGGCCAGACCAGTGGGCCACAAGCCCTGCCACTGCCACCTACCCCCCTGGTGGCGGGGTGCAATCTTGTGGGGCCCACAAGCAGCCCCTCCACTCATTCCAGCTCCCAGCCTCTTCTTCCACCTCCAGAAAAAATTGTTTCGCAGCTCAAACCCGTGTTCTTGCTCATTTGGCTGTGATTTTCGATCTCCTTGCTCAAAGCACCATTCTCCGAACCATTTTGGGGAAATTACTCCTTGGTAAGCGACTCCTCCATTGGTCCAATTAGTTTTTGCTCTAGTGCTTTATCCTTCGCGTATTCTTGCTACCTTGGTGACCCTGTTCTTGAGCTATAAATGTTGATTTTAGTTGGTCCCAAGTAGTTTTAGCGCGTGATACGGTCTCTAGGCACTAGTAGGAGTAGTTGCTACAAGGTGTGGTGGGTCTTTATTCACTTTTCTCTTGAGCTTCAAAAAAAATTAGCATAAGGAAATTATGTTCAGGAGGAAGTTTCATGGTGGTTCCTCAAGTAAGAAGGGTCCTCGTCTCTCTTTTCGGGAGCCCGAACCTTTTCAACTAAGAGACGCACCGGTACAACCATGTGAATGGCCTTCCGATGAGTTCATGATCGAAGCAGGTTTCAAGGATGAGTTTGATGCACTTGTCCGCAATGCCGGGTTAGAAGAATTCCTCTCAGATAAATGTGAACAATATGCTATGCTCACTGCCTCTTTCATGCGTAGATTTAAATTTTTAGCTGGCCGTGAATCATCCATACTGTTTGACCTGTACGATAAATCCTATATCGTGGATCTGGAGGATTTCAATAGGATTTGCAAGATACCCGATTGGGCTAGTGTTAATGATCCTCCTAAGTCTTCGGTCAGAGACTTTGTCTCCAGTATAACTGTTGGAGAAACCAGAAATATCACGCAAGCCACCATAGGAAGCATCCATTTCCCTGCCTTGCACTACCTTGCCCTCTTCATAGGTAGGTGCATTAACGGCAAGGGTGCACATTGTCACCTATGCGCTTCCAACCTTAGTATCCTTAAGAGCACAGTAACAGGTAACAGGAGCTTCAATATGGGAGCTATTATAGCAAGGAGGCTGAATAAAAATGTCTATGAGGGGGATTTCTTTGGTGGATTTTATGCTACACGCTTAGCAAATTTTCTTGGGGTATCCATTCGTCCAGAAGACCCTCCTCTCTGTACAGCCTACCTTGATCGTGTCGCTCTAACACGCTACCAGTTCCTTGAGAGAGATCATGGATCCCTCCTATACCGCTTGATATTTAACCGGCAGCGTGTTTTCCATATTACCCTTCCTGCTCCTGCTTTCTTTGACTTTCAAGTAAAACGAAGATACTACATAACCATAGGAGAGGCAGAGGAGTATGAGAGGGAGGCGACTGCTGCTCGACTTCGTGAGGCAGCTATTCAAGCAGTGGCTGCAGCACTCCCGTATAACACCGATTATGACTTTGGGTTTCGCCAGGATCATCCATGGGAGTAGACCAAGCTAGGCCAAAAGCCTAAGCTTGGGGGAGTACGTGTTTTCATCGACTTTACATTCATGCTTATGCTTTCACTTTGTTAGCCGGTGTTTACACTTTGCCACTATATTATCCATGCTAGTTTCTTTTTGTTTTCTTGTTTTCTTGTTTTCTTGTTTTGTGTCCTTTTGAGAAAACCCAAAAAGATTTTTCTTCCTTCTTTTGCTGCTTGGGAGCTTTCCCGTGTAAATAGTTTTCTTTTTCTTTGGGTCAAGGTAGAAGATATTGGTTACAATGTTTATTGGTTCTTGCATGCTTACCTGTTTAGATTTCAAAGAGCCATATTATTTTGTCTTCTCCTTTGTGTTTGCCTGCAGATTCAGCTTAGTCCAATGTGCTTATTATTGTTCACATCGTTCGATCGTGCAAATGAAAGGCAACAATGATGATATATGATGAAGTGACTGAGACAGGAAAAGCTGGTATGAACTCTATCTATTTTGTTTTTGTAAATATGACTAGCTTATCGACCTAGATTCAGCTTTGTTGTGGGAGAACCATGTTTGCAATGACAACTTAGAGATCATAGTTTCTGATGCCATCCTTATTTAGGTGAGAGCTTATAATGGTTTGTCTTGAATGCCAACATAGATTTTGAGATGACTATGATGTAGTATGATAGGATGGTATTCTCCTTTGAATGTTTCAAGTGGCTTGACTTGGCGCATGTTCATGCATGTAGTTGAAACAAAATCAACATAGCCTCTATGATGTTCGTGTTCATGGTGATCTATATCCTGTTCAATGTTAGTCAAACACATTGCATCTTGATGACTGTTGTCGCTCTCTAATTGGTCGCTTCCCAGTCTTTTGCTAGCCTTCACTTGTACTAAGTGGGAATACTGCTTGTGCATCCACTTCCATAAACCCAAAAGTTTTTCCATGAGAGTCCACCATACCTACCTATTTGCGGTATCTACCTGCTGTTCAAAGTAAATTTGCATGTGCCATTCTCTAAACCTTCAAGAAATAATCTCTTTTGCATGCCCGAACCGCTCATGTGGTGACAGAGGGCTATTGGTATCTTCCATGCTAGGAGTGTTATCCTCGACATGTGTTTATTCACAATCATTCACGAGAAAGGGCCGGTATTTGGAATGCCCAGGTCCACGCTTAAATCGAAAACATAACTGTAAAACAAGACTCCCCCCGGATTGATGTTAGTATGGACGGTACCTGAGGATTTGGCTAGCCGTGGAGTGTGATTGATTGGTGGTGGCGGAGTTAAAACTTTACTTTTCTGTTTGGGAACCGTCTATAGCATGAGTAGCATGGAAGATATTGAGAACTCTTTGTCATTGCGTTGACAATGAAAGCATGCCACCCAAAATTATTATCTCTGTTTTCAAAGCTTGAGCTCTGGCACCTCTGCAAATCAATGCTTCCCTCTGCGACGGGCCTGTCTATTTATTTTCGTGTCGAGTCATCCTCCTCTTATATAAGCACCAATTAGAGAGCACCTGTGTCATTTTTATGCTTTGCTTTTGATTGATATTGAGTATGACTATGACTGGATCTTCGTTGCTATGAATTACAATGTTTAGTCAGCCCTTGATCTTTGAAAGTGTTGTGCATTTATGGTTTGCAGTCTCAGAAAGAGCTAGCAAGATACCACCTATTCATATTGCTTCATGCTTGTTTTGATTGAAGTGTTGGTATTTGAAACTCATTATTATTTGCTCGTTAGCTGATTATGCCATTGATATTAGTTTACCGTGAGACCTTTGTGTCATTTGCTTATGTGGTTAACTTGTGATCTTGCTGAAATTCTGGTTATGAGTTAGATATAGTTGCAACAACAAGATCAAACAGAGTTTGTCAAAGTTTTCTTTCTCTCTCAGTTTGTCAACTGAGTTGCTTGAGGACAAGCAAGGTTTTAAGCTTGGGGGAGTTGATACGTCTCCATCGTATCTACTTTTCCAAACTCTTTTGCCCTTGTTTTGGACTATAATTTGCATGATTTGAATGGAACTAACCTGGACTGACGCTGTTTTCAGCAAAATTGCCTTGGTGCTATTTTTGTGTAGAAATCAAAGTTCTCCAAACGTCCTCAAAATTTACGGGGAGCAGTTTTGGAAAATATCAAAAATATCTGCGCCAAGTTCCACCTCAGGGGGTGGGCGAGTGGGCCACAAGCCCTTGCTCCGCCACCACCCCCCTGGTGGCGGTGGGCAGGCTTGTGGGGCCCACACGGCTCTGCCGCCCCCAATCTCAGGTCTATAAGTTGCCTTTTGTCCCAGAAAAAATAAAAAGAGAAGTTTTCGTCGCGTTTTCGATACGAAGGCGCCGCCACCACCTGTTCTTCATCTGGAGGGCACATCTCGAGTCCGTCTTGGGCTCCGGAGAGGGGAAATCGTCGCCATCGTCATCATCAACCTTCTTCCCTCTCCTATTCCGTGAAGCTCTTCGTCGTTCGTGAGTAATCTATTCGTAGGCTCGCTGGGCGGTGATGAGTAGGATGAGATCTATCATGTAATCGAGTTAGTTTTGATGGAGATTGATCCCTAGTATCCACTATGTTCTGAGATTGATGTTGCTACTACTTTGCCATGCTTAATGCTTGTCACTAGGGCCCGAGTGCCATGATTTCAGATCTGAAATTATTAAGTTGTCACCAATATATGTGTGTTTTAGATCCGATCTTGCAAATTGTAGTTCCCTACAATGTGTTATGATTCGGCAACCCCGGAGTGACAATAGCCGGAACCACTCCCAGTGATGACCATAGTTTGAGGAGTTCATGTGTTCACCAAGTGCTAATGCGTTGGTCCGGTTCTTTATTAAAAGGAGAACCTTAGTATCCCGTAGTTTCCTTTTGGACCCCGCTGCCACGGGAGGGATGGACAATAGATTTCATGCAAGTTCTTTTCCCTAAGCACGTATGACGACACACGGAATGCATGCCTACATCACATTGACGAACGGGAGCTAGCCACATATCTCTCCGTGTTATAGCTGTTGTATGATGAATATCATCCAAACAAATCACCGACCCATTGCCTACGAGTTTGTCCTGCTGCTATTGTTGCTACTGTTGTTACTTGTCTTGCTCTGCTACTGTTGTTACTTGTCTTGCTCTGCTGCTACTGTTGCTACTACTGTCGCTTGCTACTGTTGCTACTTGCTACTGCTGTTACTACTGTTGTTCCTTGCCACTACTGTTACTCGTTACACTGCTGCTACCTGCTACTATACTTTTTCGCTGACTGTTGACAGGAATTGACAACTTCCGTCAACGTGGCAACAGAGGCGCCATTGATACAATCGTTAGGAATAGTCTGCCGTCAACAGATCGTTTCTGACACCGTTGTTATCATATTACTTTGATGTTACTATTGTGCTTGCAGATACTAATCTTTTAGGTGTGGTTGAATCTGACAAATTTAGCTGCTAATACTTGAGAGTATTCTCTCAGCTCCCGTTGTGCAAACCAACAAATTGGGTCGAATACTCTACCCTCGAAAATTGCTGCGAACCCACGCGATGGTGGGCCATCAACAACATTCTTCTAGTTTCATTGTCGGGGAGTACTAGCAGCATTCTTCTGGTGCCGTTGCAGGAGAAGGTTTGTTGTCATCACTATTCGTCTAGCTATCGCCAGAGATTGCAATCAGACGCCAAGGGTTATTTATGGAGGAGGAGGAGGCGAGGGACGCGCGGCCTCGAAGTCCGTGACGGCGTCGCTCTCTGTCTCGGCTCCCCTCTGACAAAACTGACGGAAGAAGGAGGAGGAAGGAGACGCCATCTACACGGATAGGCTGGCGCGCGAGAAGGAGATGGGCCAGCCAGGGAGAGAAGGCCCGCTCGATGCGCCAGATAAGAAAAAGGAAAACCCACTGGGGTTTTCCTATTTAAAACAAACAAAGACAAAACTAAATGCACAGGCAAAACTGTTGAGGCTAAAAATAAAACAAAAATGCCCCAGGTCATAAGGAATTATTTCCTATTCAAATAAAATGGAAAAGGAATATTTGGAGCATGTAAATATTTACAAAACAGAATTTAATTGATCTGTTTTGTGAATATTTGCACCACTAAAACATAGTTTCAAAACAACAAATACATAGCATCACATCCACCACAATTCATACTAAAGCATAGGCAATTTTGAAACTGGGAGGGAGCAAGTGAATCTTGGGCTTGAGATAAATAGAGAGGGGGGAAGTTTTGAAACCTAGCATAGTTGCATCCTACTAACAATTGCACCACTCCACACACTTTACATAGAACCACATATCATTACATGTCATCACACCCCATACACAGGATCACAAGGCAACAAACACAAATAGGCATGGATGAATGGATGCATGAATGCAAAGGGAAACAATACAAGGTGACATCACATGAAATAACACATGCATTGATCTCTCATGGCACTGACATGATGGAACCACGTACAGAAGGTTCCAAATAAGGCAAGTTACACTCTTGGGGCATTACATCTCCCCCCCATCCAAATGACACGTAGGGCACACCCCCATGAAACAAAAAAAGTGTATATGAATAATAATAATAAAATAAGTTAAATTAATTAATTGATTAGGCATTTAATTAATTAATTTAATCAGGCTTAATTAGATTAATTGATTTAATTAGATTCATTAACCGCTTGTTAATTTTAAGAGTATGACGAGTGGGCCTGCCCAATTAGACTAATTAAAATGGATTAAGTAATTTTGTTAGTTAATTTAATTTAAATAGAATGGCATGTGGGTCCCACACCCCTAAATTAATCTTATTAATTATTAATTAAACTAATTAAAAATATGAGTATGACGTATGGGACCCACTTATCAGAGTTGACGAGTCAACACGACTTTTTGAGTGCTGATGTCACAACAAAATCATGCGGATGTCATAACTAAATATTGAATTTAACAAAATCTATTTAATTCCTAAATAATTAGTAAAAATTTAAAAATTAATATAAAATAATCCGTAATCGGGATGGAAATAATTTGTACATGAAAGTTCATCACAAAAACATGAAAGTTGATTGACGAGCCATGACCCATCACAACACTCACACCTCCCTTAGTTGTACGACATTGTAGAGCTACTATCGAGTACCGAGGGTGACACCTCGTTACGTACTCAGATGTTAGCGTTGTAGTGTAGTTGACCGACGGTGGTTCTCGGAGGGTGATTCCTCCTTCGCCACTTCTGGTAACGACTCTGTCGTAGCATCCATCAAGCGTGGTCCACCGAGGGTGATTCCTCCCTGGCCACCTTGACGGTTACATCTTCGGAATCCATCGAGGGTGATACCTCAGATTCCTATGATGTTATAGCCACACGGTTATTTGACCTTGTTACTGGGACATTGACGGATGGTGTGTTGCGGGTGGATTCCCACATGAATGTGTCGATGAGTTAATTAAAATGCTAATGGAAATGGGTATTTGATCTGAGTCGGTCGGGAGACCTTTTCGCACTAACCTTCACGTGAGAGAAGTTATGGGTACTCGACGTCGGGGTATCAACCGTAGCTCTTTAGACATCAGCAATTGAGTGACGCGCGCCCGAGTGGTCTGGATAAGCATCGTTCTTGTATAAGAGGTGCCAGGACTGACATCGGCCGCCCACGCATCATGCAAGAGTGCAAAGGGTGATGGTCACATGACCACTGCGCTTAGGATTTAGACCGGTGAGCTGGTCTCTCTGTTGAGTCTAGGTGGGGCTGCGACGTGTTGATGTTCCGAGGCCGGGCATGACCCAGGAAAGTGTTACCGGCCGGAGTTTATCAAGCATGTTGGGTAGTGTGGTGCACCCCTGCAGGGATGAAATTAACTATTTGAATAGCCGTGTCCACAGTTACAGGACGATTTGGAGTTGTGTCTGAATCTTATACAACTACAACTGTTACTTAACTGAAATGTTTGCTCCGGGATTGCTTCCTTGCAGGGAGTCGAGGAAGAATCTCTCGGCGTGACTTTAATTAATATTGCTGCAACAATATGATTATACATTTGTGTTACTTTCTCTACTCTCGTCTATTGCTGCAAGACCGCTGAAGATGCTAGTCTTCGATAGGACTAGTCCCCTCTCTCTATTCTCGCATTGCTGCAGTCATTCCACATACCTTTTCCTTTGATAGTGATGCATACTTAGCATAGTCCTGATGTCAGTCTTGCGAGTACTTTGGATGAGTACTCATCATTGCTTTGCTCCCCCTTTTCCCCTTGATCCGATTGCTGCGACCAGATGATGGAACCCAGGAGATGGCATATCCCGCCGTCGACGACTGCTACCCCGACGGTGCCTACTACTACATGGAGGCCGCTAATGACCGGGAGTAGTTTAGGAGGTTCCCAGGCAGGAGGCCTCGCCTCATTCAATCGTTTTATCTCTTATGCTAGCCTTCTCTAAGGCATTATCATGTTTCATGTCTGTACTCATATATTTGTTGCTTCCGCTGACTCGTGTGTTTATCAAGCTTCTGTATTCTAGCCCTCGAGGCCCCTGGCTTGTAATATGAAGCTTGTATGTTTTTACTTGTGTCTAGAGTTGTGTTGTGATATCTTCCTGTGAGTCCTTGAGCTTGGTCGTACGCGTTTGCGTCTATGATTAGCGTACGATCAAATTGAGAGCGTCACAAGTTGGTATCACAGCGGACTACCCTTTCCAACTCTTTGGCCGAAGTTGAGTCTAGTACTTAAAAAGGTTTTACTAACATTGTTGTGTGGCTTACGGGCCCACATCTTAATCGGGTGGTATTAGTATCTTTTACTCCTCTTCTATACTCTGGGTTCTACTCTCTCTTCTCTTTCGGGTAAAAGATTTTGCTAACTCTAACATTAGGTTCTCGTAATCACATCAACCCAGAGAATTGGGTTATCTAATGTTGTTCTTCAGATAATATGTTATACACACTATCATTTGACATCTTTGAATCTTCATTTTCAGATGCAACCCGCAAGGCACATCGTACGCCTGACTATGGTTGTCGATGCGACTGGGTTCCCGGCCATTCTAGTCGACCTCTTGACCAGGCTGGGATATCACTGGTACCCCGAGTACACTGTCTACGAGGACTTACTCGAGTTCAACCAGTACCAGTACCGGGCTGAGGTTCGCATCTTTGATCGGACGGACATCCCCACGCACGAGCTCAACACCTTTTGTTGTGTTAGGTTGACGACCGATATGGCCGTCCATGATGCGGCCTATATTGCTATCACCCCCCTCTGTGGAGCATACCCTTGCCTGGAGGAGACTGCATTCAGATACATCCCGTATGTTCCCGCTGGGGATGAGACTGGATCTGATCTCACTACCTATGTTGCTCGTGTTTGGGAGCGCAATGATCGGTCCTACGTCGTTGTCTGTACCTCCTACATGAGGCGTCGCCACGACCCACAGGTTTTGGTGCAGTACATGGAGGCGCTGGATCGTGCCTTCCGAGCTCATATTGTGGAGTTGTACGCCACGCGTACCCGTCTTTACGACGCGTTGACACAACTGCAGCCAGCAATCGACGTGAGGATCCACCCTCCGTTCACCCTTCACCCGTGCAGGACAGAGCTACCACCAGGCCTTGAGTGGCCTGCTGTTGGAGGTCGTACCCTTGTAGTTGGACCTCTTCTCATCGATTCTATGTGGTACGAGCACATGAGTCGCCATGGGATGCAGAATCCCGCCCCTAGGTCCTCCTATCATGGTCATCGTCAGCTAAGGATTTTGCCGTTTTCTCCGACGTTGATGTAGCATTATCGCTATGTCTCATTGTTGTATCTCTCCACCACGTGTGTGTGCCGCCTAGTGAGTCCAGGTTATCGTCTAGTGGGTTCAGATTATTGCCAAATATCGAATTTTTAATCGAACTTACGTATGGGTGTGTATGTCGAACTTGAATACTATGAAGTATCTATCGCATTTCTTTTCGTCATGCTTGATTTCTTCACGAATGAGTACAATGCCTTTGCAATTACTTTATGCTAAACTACCCTTGTTAAATTTTAGCAGGATGGTTAGACGAGCTGGCCACTCGTGTGGCCCCGCAAACGATCCACCACCCCCACCTCCTGAATATATGGCTGGGATGATCCAATAGTTTGAAATGAAGCGCCAGTTTATGCAAGGGCTCATGGACCAGTTCCAAAGGCCGGACATGAATCAGCAGCAAGGCGTGACCCTATAAGACCTCTACGGCCTCAACCCTGCGACCTACCGCAGATCAACTTAGCCTTTTGATGCTGATGACTCGCACCGTCACTTTGCTTATGAGTTGCAGTCTGCCAATGTGCCCCTAGCGAGCTATGTCAACTTTGCAACTTACTTTTTGAAGGGTCCCGCTGCTCAATGGTGGGACAGTCACAGGCGCTCTCAGCCCGCTGGAACTGTCACCACTTGGACAGAGTTCAAGGCTGCCTTTCGTGCTCCCTACATTCCTCATGGAATCATGGACCGGAAGAAGCTTGAGTTCCGCAACCTTGTCCAGGGCAACAAAATTGTGGATGCTTATCAGTGGGAATTTCTGGACTTATCTCGCTATGCTGAAGAAGATATTGCAACTGATGCACGCAAACAGGAGAAGTTCCGTGATGGCCTCCACCCTGACATCAAGTTGGCGCTCCTTGTTCAGGACTATGCTGATTTCGCCACCTTGGTGAACAAGGCCATTCAAGTTGAGACTAGTCTGTAGGAATACAAGGATAGCAGCAAGTGCAACCGTGACATGGGTTCATCTTCGGGCTCATCTGCACAAAAGCGGAAGATCTGGATTCCCCACAACGTGTACCATGAACCTGCTCCTGCTCCAAAGTCGTCCTATGATGCACCTCGTCTGCCTCCTCCACCACCTAGGTAGTTGAGGCTTCGAGCTCCACCACCCCGAGTTCCTCCTTCCCGTCCTGAGGACCGGCTATGCTTCAAGTGTGGCCGTCCTGGTCACCATGCTAGAGACTGCAGGCAGAATCTGAACCAGTTGGCACTTCCCTCAGCTGGCAGTGGCAACAATCAGAACCGCAACAGCAATGTCAAGCCTGCATATGTTCATGGTCAGGCCAACAACATTGAAATGGGCCAAGCTCAGGACCACCTTGCTGTCGTGATGGGTACACTTCTCATTAGCTCAGGACCAGCGCATTCCTTTATGTCAGAAAATTTTGCATACATGCATGACATTAGAAGTGAAGAGATGAACATCCCGGCAGTGGTAAACACCCCGGGGGGCCAATGTCGAACCTGTGTGGTTTGCCCCAATGTTCCTCTAGAAATCGAAGGATTGGAATTCCTTGCCGCTCCCATTTTACTGAAGTCTTCCAACATTGACCTTATACTGGGAATGGACTGGTTGAATAACTGGTCATGCAATCAGGCACCTGGATACAAGGAGTATTTCACACAACTCCTAAACTAACCCGTCACCTGTATCACACCCTTCAACACACGACCAGCATCTCGGACCTTCGTCTACCACAGATCCTCGTGATCACTACGATACAAAGTGTGGTAGTACCCCCGAACAATCTACACCAGAACTGGGGACGTCGGGGTTATCTCACCACTACCCGTATTGAAACAATAATGAACACCCTCCGTACTTAGGTACTCAGAAATCTGAATGATGGCGATGTGCGTGACAATCCCTGGAGCTCAACTCCCCTGATACTTAGAGCAAATAGGAGGCACCAGGACACGATTCCGTCACATCGAAATCATATAGATTTCGCAAAAACCCGCGTGATCCTAAAAAAATTTGAGCGAGAAAAGGAGTAGAGTTAAAGATTTCCTAAGACGGAAGCCTCACCAGAGCAAAGAAGAGGAGAAAAATGAAACCTACTCTCCGATATAACTAAGACTCAAAACGTATACTAGACTGACTCGCCAAATACGATCACACAAGGGCTCCTATGGTCGTAAGGCTCTGATTACCAACTTGTAACGACCAAGATGCGGTCCTTTCCGATCTGAGGGTCGAGGCCCCGAATAGGAAAGAAGCGCATCTAAGTGTTTTGCAAGCAAGTAAACATAGCACATAATAATAAATAAAGTAGACAATCTGGGATGCAACTGTCTTCTTATTAATAATACAGAGTACGACGCAGATACAAACAAGGTAGTTTTGGTACGGACTACAAAACAAGGGAAATGCTATGCTACCCGCTGCAGGCCCACGATCACGACCACGACTCAGTCCTCTGGATAGTTCACGTAAAGGCGATCTGTCTCCTCGTCGTACTGCCACGCCAACTGGGTGCCGTCGGGATCATCTGCCTCTGGGGTACGTGTACCTGCTCGAAGTTTCGGAGGAATCCGTGAGCCACGGGGACTCAGCAATCTAAGACCTTGGTGCCAGAACTAGTCATGTTATTGGGTAAGGAAGGGGTGAAGTGTTTCAGGCTGCGGCACCCTATGATTGAATAAGTGGCTAACTTACGCGAGAAGGAAGTGAAAGTGGTCTACGCTAACGATCGGGAATACTTGATCAGAAAGTGATCCTGAACACCTACCTACGGCAATCATAACCCCACCGTGTTCCCGGTCGAAGATAGATCTTCGAAGGGGACAGTCACGGTTACGCACACAGTTGGCATTTTTATTTGTTTAGGTTTAAGTTCTCTAAAACCGGATGTTAACAAAATGTTCCAAGTTGCCACATAACCGCGGGCACGGCTTTCCGAAAGATTAAACCCTGCAGGGGTGCTCCAACTAGTCCATCACAAACGAACACAGGCCGCAAAGGCATCCTCTATCACGAATCTCGTGATCTCGTCGGATTCCTTAGAGGAAAACCTCAACTCTGGGGAAAACCAAAGTTTCACCGGGATTCCTATACGCAAGATATACCGCTAAGGCAAGACAAGGCTAGCAGGACCTCCCGTCGTGTCGACGACCCTGATAAGAGCCGCGTATCTCAGTCTCAGGACACGACAGATGAGCTAGACGTCGGGATGGCTAAACCTCTGGGTGACCAGTGGGGCCCCGGACATCGCTCAGGTGGGACCAACACTCATGGGGAGCACTGGCCCGGGTTGTTGATTAAATTCCTCGGGGTAGCTATTCCCTATGCAGATTATTATGTGATTAGCAGTTTAAAACCAAAGTTGGGTCCTGCCGGACAAGCCTTAACGCTACGCGATTTATCAAGGGGGTCCCCATAACAACCCCGAACGTGTTAGGAGCGATCATTATGGAACCAAACACCGGTAACCGGTAACTAAGGCGGCAATAACGGAACAAGACACCCGGCAAAAGGCTAGGCCTCCCATCATTTACCAAGTATATAGATACATTAATTAAATAACATAAATTAATATAATGATATCAATCTCATGTCATCACATGAGTTTAAATCACCTGCAACTAACAACGCTATCATTAGTAGCTGAGCAAGCCAACCTAGCCATGCAAGTTTGCTAGGAAAGAGTAAGGTGTTTAGGCTCATGGCATATGAAGAGGCAATATATTTTCAGTGGTAGGCAGCGAGCAATTTGACATGGAATCGAAACTAACATAACAAGTCTAGAGATGGGATCAAGGTCATATCATCTTGCCTGTGATATCCTCAGCTTGGAATGGTTCTGGATCGTCCTGCACGTACTCTCCTGACTCCACGTAATCGGTCTCCACTCCTGGTGCTACCCAACACAAGAATAACAGCCAATGAACAGCAGCACCACAAAATGCAACAATCACAGGATGCATGAGATGAAAGTTGAGCATGCACCACTATTTCTAACACTAGCACAAGCAAGATAAACTACAACAAGTTCCTGGACAGAACTTTGCACTAAACTATTTGGACATGCATGGGAATGATATGAACAGGTGCATCTCGTAAAAACGGTGCAAAACCATGTAAAGAACTTTGCAAACGGAGCTACGGATCAACGGGAATCAACGAAACACGATATGAAGCCCTACGTGAAAGATTCATCACCACACACACAATTGGCACAAATCTGGTGTTCCCAGGTTGCCAAGACATACACTAACCCAACATGAATGAAATGGAGCAAGGTAGAACACCCCAACAACAATTAAACACAAACTTTGAACAAAATGGCAAAACTACGCAATCTGCCAGTTTCTGCATCTTAGCTGTTTGTGAGCCACATGCAACATAGCTACAGGTCTTCAAATATGACAAATAATATATGTGGCTGTTGCCAACCAAGAACACTACAAGCTCCAGCATGAATCACAGCAAAAGGAAATAAACTCTAGAAGATACAAGGCCACAAACTTTCCCAAAACCATCAGTTCTCAGGGACTTAGTGAAAATTCCTGCACCTGAGTTTCTGTTTCTGTTCTGAAGCTTTTTGACAGCAATCAAAACACAAGCTACTGGACTGCAAATGACTTGAAGATTGCCAGGAAGCTTCACAAACATCCCAGGTTCAAAACACTAGCACTGAACTAAGTCCAGTTCTCAACAGAATGACCATCACAACCTTATCTACAGGGGAAGAAAATGTTTTCAGCATTCCAGACTTAGTGAAATTTTCAGAGTTCAAAAATCTGGAATTTTCCAGCCACATGCCCACTTTGTCTAGGCATAGTTTGCACACACATGTTCCCAAGAGGTGTTTGACACCACTATGGTGTTGAGCACAAACCCCTACCACTAATACACCAAGATCCATGCCTTTGGGCTCCATCTATACCATGGAAACAAAGTCCAAACTTTCAACAAAATGAAAATGCAACCCCATAAGGTATGCTTACAAGATGACAACTACATAGGAGGGTTTCATGTGCACAATGACAAAGTGACATGGGGGTTTGAACCCCATGTTTGTGTCATGCATATCAACAACTCCAACACACACAATACCTCACTAGCACTAGCATCAAGCTCAACACAAAAAAAATAACTCTAAGCTAACAAGAGAGTATGCACTACCCCACATATGGGCATGTGATGGTGCACACACTCACATGCACCACAAGGAACACCCTTGGAGTCATGTCCCCCTCAAGGTGCACCCCCCATAAGAATATACCCATGCTTAACTAGCAACTCTATGCTTACTTGCATCAACAACAAAATTGCACTTCTAAGCATGATAAGGCTACATGATCTCCTACACCTGATTTTTGCTACATGAGCACCCCTAGTGAAATAACACACACATGCTGCAAGCACCCTACACCCACATCTTTGCAAGGTGTGTGGGGCAAAATCATACACACACACACACACTCTTATGCACAAAACACCCCTTGTGTGTGTGCCACCATGCACACACTCCATCACCAACCTTCACCAAGCCTATGACAAACACACACTATGCAGAAAAAGAAAAAAAAAGAAAAACCAAGGAAGAAAAGAAATACCAAATACAAAATAACAGGGTTGTTTAGCTACCAAATAGCAAGGAAGAAAGAATAGAAAGAAAAACAAGGTTCAGTCAAAAGGTGAGGTGCTGGGGTCAAACCCCAGACCTGCTGGAGTGCAAACTGCATTCCTACCACTCTGCTGGACTCCAAGTACTCGGCAAAGGAGGACCAAAGCAGAGGAACTACTACTGCGCCGCCCTGCTGATGAAACGGGAAAAGGAAAAACAAAAAGGGGGGTGTTTCTACTGGGAATCGATCCCTACACCTGACGAAGAAACAACGCACGACCAACCACTGCGCTATGATGCATCGGCTGACAGAGGAAGGATCTAACGCAACCTAACATAGCCTCGCTTCTGCTCGCTGGCCTGCACCTGCGATCCGGTGACAAGGAGGTCACCGGAGATGGCCATCTCTACCACGGCCTCTACCACACCTGCGGGAGAGGGAAAGTCGCACCTTCCTCTACACTGAACCTCCCCACGTCGAGCGTACTCACCCTGCTAACACACACACGTCTCCTGTCGCCTTCTCCTGGGAACAGAGAAGCATCACCTCTACCGCGCCATCTATGCCATGGAGAAGGGAGGAGGGGCGGTCGTCACCTAGAACCGGACGAGGGGGCGCCGATCTGTGACGGGAGAAGCGCCGGAGAGGAAGAAGGCCGTCGGCGTAGCTGTTCCTGAACTGAAGAACCGATGCAGGGGAAGGAGCACCGGGAACTCGCCGTAGACGTGGTCGGATCCGGCGGAGTAATCGGTCCCCGGGGCTCCTAGCGTCGGGAATGGATCGCGGGGATCCACCCCGAGCTCTCGGACATGGCGACGGCGGCGATCGGAGGCGGGAGCGTGGCGTCCGCCGGCGAGGAGCTGCACCTCTCGGTCTACCCCTACAAAAACTCTCCTATCGACGGGAGGTGAGAGAAGGGAAGGAGGAGAGGTGGCGGCGGCGGACTGGGGAGAGGAGGAACCCTAGGAGGGGGGAGGCACGGACGCCCAGGTTATAAGGGTCCCCCTCGACGTTGCCGCCCTCACGGCGTCAACAGGCGCACTCACAACCTGATGGGAATAATGCAGGGGAAAGGCACGGCGTGAGAGCAGGATGGAAGCGTCGGGTCTGGGCCTCTACGCGCGAGGGAGGGAGTAGATGGGCCACGCGTTGCGCGGGAACCGGCCCATCTTGGCGATAGATAAGGAATAAACCCCCCCTAAGCAGTTTCCTTTTAACAGGAATACATAGAGAAGAAAGAAATGCCCATGGTTGTATACACATGACAAAAAAAATCACAAGAACATCCCTGGACTTGGAAAACCAAATCCTACTTTATAAAAATCAGAACAAGAATTTAGGAGCAAGTAGATATTTTACAAAACAGCAATATTTTGATCTGTTTTGTGATTATATATGCCCCTATAAACACCCATACAAAACCAGCAACTTACATTCTCATGCACCACAATTCTAGCTAAAACATGGGCATTATTTTAAAAGGAAAGAAAGAGGTGAAATTTTTCATAGGGGAAAATAGAGGGGGGAAAGGTGGTTGGTTTTGAAAGGAAAATATAAATAAGCACTTGCTAACACATGCTACACTCCACACAAGGCACACACCACATGATCACATGAAATATAACACCCCAATACTCACCCCTAGTAAGAGCATAAGCAAACATGATCATGACATGCAAACATAAGGCATGGCAAGGAATCATATGTAATGCATGCATGCAAGGAAAGTATGCACTAGGGAACACACATGAAATCATGGCACAAAATGATATCATCACAATCTCTGACAAGGTGGCCCCCCCATGGAAGGTTACAAGAAGGGAAAGTCCTACACTTGGGGCATTACAATGTGTCGCCTCTTGAAGGGATCGAAAACATTCCAATTTTCCGGGAATTCCAAGATGTCTTTCTGGAAGAACTTCCGGGGATTCCCCCTACTCAAGTTGTTGAGTTTGTCATCGACTTGGTACCCGGTACCACTCCTATCGCCAAGCATTCTTATAAAATGCCACCGCATGAACTTCTTGAACTTAAGCAAGAAATTGACAATTCTCTTCGTTTGGGTTTCATTCATCCAAGTTCCTCTGCTTGGGAAACACCTTCTCTCTTTGTTAAGAAGAAGGATGGAACAAATAGTTTGGTTCAAGACTACCGTCCTATCAATCAGGTCACTATTCAAAATAAGTATCCTCTTCCTCGGATAAATGGTCTGTATGATCAACTTATTGGTTCCTCGGTCTTCTCTAAGATCGACTTGAGGTTGGGATACCACCAAATCCATGTTCGCAAAGAGGATATCCCAAAGACAGCCTTTGTTACTCGATATGGATCATATGAGTACACCGTCATGTCCTTCGGCTTAACAAATGCACCGGCAACCTTCTCTTGGTTGATGAATTATATATTCATGGACTACCTCAACAAATTCATCGTGGTATATCTGGATGATATTCTAGTATATTCAAAGAATAAAGAAGAACATGCCGAACATCTTTGTCTTGTACTGGATAAGCTTCTGGAGCATAAACTCTATGCAAAGTATTCCAAATGTGAATTATGACTGGACGAAGTGACGTACCTTGGTCATGTGATCTCCAAGGACGGCATTGCGGTCAACCCCGAACGAGTTCAAGCTATTCTTGACTGGACTCCCTCGAAGCATGTCAAGCAAGTCAGAAGTTTTCTCGGACTCCCAGCTATTGTTGTCAATTTGTCGAGAACTTCTCCAAGATTGCAAAGCCCTTAACCAATCTGATTCACAAAGATGTTAAGTATGAGTGGACTAATAAATGTCAGGAAAGTTTCCAAGGACTTGAGGACAAAATGACATCTGCTCCAGTACTTGCTCCTCCGGATACTAAGAAGGATTTCGTCATTTATTGTGATAATTCTCCCCAACGGATAGGTTGTATCCTAATGCAAGATCGCAAGGTGATTGTGTATGCTTCTCGTCAGCTACGTGCTCATGAAGTGAACTACCGAGTTCATGACCTCAAACTTGCTGTCGTAGTACATTCGCTTAAAGAGTGGCGACATTACCTTCTTGGTAATCGTTATGAGATCAACATTAATCATCAAAGCCTAAAGTACGTGTTCACTCAGCTGAATTTGAATCTACGTCAACAGAGATGGATGGAGCGTATAACAGATTTTGATTGTGGTATCTCGTATACCCCCGGTAAGGCTAACGTAATGGATCATGCCTTGAGTCGCAAGTCATACTGCAACCACCTCCAGGTTCATAAGGTTCATGACTTTCTTCAAGAAGAGTTTCGTAAGATGAACCTACATATTGTTCCTCAGGGTTACCTTGCTCCCCCTCCTGAAGAGTTTCGCAAGATGAACCTCCGTGTTGTTAATCAGGGATCCCTCAGTAACTTAATTGTTGAACCAGATCTCGTGAGCGTCATCTAGACTATTCAACTCTGTGACGATGATGTCGAAAGAATTAAGCGCTATCTTGTAGAGGGTAAACCATCTTGCTTCACTATTGCTGATGATGGAGCCTTGTACTTCAAAGGTTACCTATTCGTCCCAAATAAAAAGGAAAATCTTAGAATGACTGGACGGGTGATGAAAGAAGCTCATGATACCCCGTTGTCTATACATCCGGGTAGTACCAAGATGTACCAAGACATCCGTCAAATGTTCTAGTGGACAAATATGAAACAAGGCATTGCACGCTATGTTGCAGAATGTGATATTTGTGGGTGAATCAAAGTAGAACATCAAAAGCCTGGTGGAACTCTACAACCTATCTCTATTCCTGAATGGAAATGGGACCATGTTGAAATGGACTTTGTCACTTGTTTTTCCAGATCTCACAAAGGTAATGATGCTATTCTTGTCGTCATTGACCGCCTATCCAAACTTGCACATTTTCTGGCCGTCGAAGAAACAATTACTGCTAGTCAGCTAGGAGATCTTTATATGTCCAGAATTGTTTCACTCCATGGTATTCCGTTGGTGATCAGCTCGGACCGTGGCAACCTCTTCACTTCAAAATTCTAGGAAAGTTTTCATAAGGCTATGGTGCCCGGTCCATTTGCCTCTGGTGCCTGGTACTTCCGTAAAAGCACAAGTACCGCACTCCTAGGCGGTACTATCGCTTATGTGCAACTTGGGGACAGAAAAATGGTTAGATTCTTACCTCTCTATATATAGGTCTTCTTCCCGCAAGAGGCCTTACCTTTTGTTCCTCCAAAAGCTCCATTGTTGCTCCTAAGCTCAATCTTGCCCGATCTCTCTCCCGTGCCATCAATTCTTGTTGATGGTCTAGGGTTTGAAGGAGAAGGCCTCGATCTACGCTTCCACCAAGAGAAAAGTTGTCCCCCCCCCCATTAATCCCTTGCGGATCTTGTTACTCTTGGGTGTTTGAGCACCCAATACGGAAGAGGTTGCCTCGAAGCCATAGTCCAATGTGGTGAAGGTTCGTGGTTTCGTTGGGAGCCTCCAATTCAGTTGTCGAGATTGCCCCAACCTTGTTCGTAAAGGTTCGGTCATCGCCTTCAAGGACTCTAGTAGTAGAATCACGACATCTCGCCTTGTGTGAGGGCGTGAGGAGAATACCAAGGCTTAGTGGCATCTTGGTGAGCATTGTGCCTCCACACCGCTCTAATAGAGACATACTTCCCTCAAGGGGAAGGAACTTCGGAAACAGATCCTCGTCTTCATCGGTCCGAGTTGTGGTTACTTCTTACCTTTACTTGTATTTGTTACTTGTTTGTTGTTGTAGTTGTTAGCATCATATAGGTCGCTCACTTAGTTGCATTTCTAGGCAATCTATTTGTTTCTAAACGTAATTTGTTAAAGAAAAGCTTTAAATTGGTAGTTGCCTATTCATCCCCCTCCAGTAAACCATATCGATCCTTTTAGTCGGGCCAGCCAAGGGGATTGTTGCCTCCCAAGTGGGGGTCGCGTCCTGCGTCGGATGCACTGTCGGTTAGACTGCTTCGCCACGAGCATGCCGCCTTTTCTCCTCCTCTCGGAGCTCCTCCTCCTCTTGTCGGCGCTTCCTCATCCTCCCGTGCCCAACGGGCACAACGCTCATCTGCCTCCCGCTCGGCCTGCATCAGGCGCTCTGCCTCTGCCCGCTCCTCGGCCAGCGCACGGGGCCTCCAATGCTCGAGGTACGCCACCTCCTGCACCGGCATCGTGTCGAGCCACACAGGTGGCGCGTTTACCCACTCGCATATCCCCCCACACATGTACTGCTTCACCGGCAACTGGGGCTCTGTCGAGTGCAGCTCGACCTTGGGTGCATGGAGCCTCTCCCGAGCCGTAGACAGGGCGAAGGCATCCGCCAGCCACACGTAGAGTGCAACCTCCTCCTCCTCTTCCTTGCGTCAGGTCTCCTAGATGGAGACTTATATGGCCGCCGCCAATGTGGCCCGATAGACGCCCTCCTCCTCCTCCTCCTCCGGCTTGACCTCTTCGGCTACAGGGGGTCGACGTGGTTGTGTTGGACACCATGGCGGCGCTCCTCCTCGTGCTCAAGGGAAAACCAAACCTCCTAGTGGGGAGAGTCCGAGGCATAGGCAGTGGAACGACGTTGCGTCGGCGTCGGGAGATCACGGCGTCGTCGTACCTCCTTGACGTGAGCCTGCTACAATCGCGGCACCGTTGGCACTAGAATGCCTTACGGATCCAGATGCCAATCGTGGGGCAGGTTGACATCGGGATACGACAGCGGCTGCCGGTACTACCAATGTCACGGTGCCTATTGCACCTTTATGTTGAGCTGCTTCCTCACGGCGCGTCCAGAAGGAGGCATGCGGGGCGAGCCGACGGTAGGGGTCACCTTGCCCTTGCCCTTACCGCAACCCCCTTGGCTAGAGTTTCCTTGTCGCGAGTGAGGGAGCACACGAGGCCATATGTGGACGAGGGAGGAAGTGAAAGTGGATGAAGCCGCCCCCAGCAACCATGGAATTAAAAAGGACGGCCTTCCCGAAGCTTCCAATTACTAACACACGGACTCAAAGTGGATGGCCGCGCTTAATACGATCGTAGGTGGTGGTTGACCGGCCGATAGGTGAGGCCACGACAAACATCAAAGGAACATGCGTCGTGTCCTTTTCGTGTCCGTATACACATAAATTTGAGTCTAAAATATGTTGGCACATTAAATTAAAGCGTTTTGAGTTTGTGTCCGCATGTTGGATCAAACAAAAGTGGAAGGAAAGTTTGAGTTGACCGGTTAAAGTTGCTCTTACACCTTAATGCAAGCGCGTCTGAGGCCGCGAGCGGCGAGCTGGAGAGGAACAGCAACAACCTAAGAAAGTCGAAGCCACACCATAACGCCACAAGTCAAAGCCATGCCGAGATGCACCAAGCCTTTATATGTGGTAAGCAAGTCACTCTGCCAAGCACTACACTGTATGCCGCTGCTAGGCAAGGCAGGAGGGGAGCAAAACGTGCCGCCATGCAACTTGAGAGTTGTCCCACCTGGGAAGCCACGAGGTGCGCCTTAATCGCCATGGAATGAGGCGGAGAGAACCCACACCTTAAAGCATCTCTAACCCACCCCTTAGAGCATGTCTAGTAGAACCCTCAAACCCTTAAATCAGTTTTAAGGGTTGAGAAGTGCCAGTTTTTGGCACTTTTAAGGGTTAAAAAACAGGGGCAAAGACTAGAACCCTCAAACCCAACCCTTAAACTCCTTTAAGGGTTGGGTTTGAGGGTTCTAGTCTTTGCCTCAACCCCAACCTTTAAATCTATCATTTGGCATCTCACAATTTATGACTACAAGAACACAATCAACCTCTAAACAAACTACCAAATGACAATCATTGATGCATGATTTAATAGTTTACATCACAAAATCATCATCTTCCCCCTCTCATCGGCACCATCACCAAAAAGTTGCACCTCGGTGCCATCTCCTAGACAACATGCGGGCTCCATCAAGCATCTCCATAGGTGCCGGTGGAGTCGTCCACACCGCCATCGCCACAACTACTCATCGGTGTGTCACCTCGAAAAGTAGAGGACGCGCCACGGAACATCCTCTTCCTTTCCGCGATGTCCTCCTTGTAGTCCTTCCACCATTGCAATTGGTCTTGATCCATGTCCTTCTTGGACATCATCATGTGCTCCTTCTCTTCCACCATGAGTTATTTCCATACCTTTGCCTCTTTGAGCTTGATCATCCTCTCCTCCAAGTCGGCCTTGCGCTTTGCTTCTTCATGTTTTGCTTTAACTTGTGCAAGCTTGACCTCTTTCTTCTTCTCGGTGATAAGAAGCTTCGTCTCCAATGTCTTTGTTGTCAATTCCTCTCTTGCCTTCATCATGTGCTCCATCTTATCCCTTAGGCTTGATGCCTCTCCTTCCATCTTCACCCTTAGCTTGCCCTTCTTCGTTCCCTCGGGCTTGCCCAAGTTCCTCTCCTCCTCATCTTCACTATCATCCATCCTAAGCATTGCCGACTTCTTGGGTGCGTCCTCTTGATCCCTCAACTTCCACTTGTCAAAGGTTTGAAGAATTGCCCAAGCATGCTTAAATGGGAATGGCTTGCCCTTGGAAGCGGCCATCTCCTTGTACCTCATGCCGGCAATTGTCTCCTACCAACCACACATAATCACATAAGAACCCACCAATAGCATAGTACACACACATAATCAAAATAGTGAAGAGATATGTACTCACATAGTCACTCTCCACGGTTCCACTAGGTGGTGCATCCCTCACTTGGTCCATGGCCGAACTCCAACGAGCACAAGCGGGCTTCATCAACTCCCACCGGCCTTGAAGCGACCGGTAAGTGCGAGAGATGAACCCACTATTCTTCGGCTTGATCCTACAATAGTTGTCCCCGATCCTTTGCCAATACCGTTTATCGGTTTGATCGGTGTCGGTGCTTGCATCCATCCCCATAGCTGCCCAAGCACGAACCAAGAGGATATCTTCTGCCTCGGTGTAGTTTGTCGACCGCGCGTGTGGGCGGGAAGCGGTGGTGAATGCCTCCTCCCCTATCTCGGCCACCTCCTCCTCGTCATCCCCTTCATCCTCCTCATCTTCCTCCAAGTCGTCACCAACCCTAAAGGGTTCTAGAGGCGGAGCCCCGAGGTCCACCTCCGCGTCTTGCAGGAGGTCCATGAACAAGGATGGGGTTGCCATTTCCTTGAACACCTCGTGCATGGCGGGAGGAGGTTCGGCGAGGGCAGCGGGCAGGGCCGCGGGCTTCTTCCACGCCGCAGGCTTCTTCCACGGCTTCTTCACGGCCGGGGACGAGTCGGCGACCTTGGAGGAAGCCCCTCGCGGCCCACGGGAGGAGGAGGCGCCGGGGCGACGCCGGGGGCGGGCGCCGGGGCAGGGACGGGGGCCGAGGCGGGAGCCGGGGAGGCGGGAGGAGGCGGTGCGAGGCCTGCCTGCCGCCGCTTGGCCCCGACGTGGGTCGCCGCCACCACGTCGGCCAAGATCGGGTGTCGGGCGGGTGCGGGTGCGGGGGCGGGGCCCGAGTCGGGCGGGGCGGGCGCGGCGGCGGGCGGGGCAGGCGCGGCGGCGAGCAGGGGTGCGGCGGCGGCGGAGGCCTCCATGGCCGGCACGGGGCGAGGAGGCGGGAGGAGCCGGGGAGGCAGGGATGAAATTTCCCTCCCGCGCGAGAGGAAAGAGTAGTGCGGGTTGGGGGGAGTTTTTCCTCCCAACCCTCACTTCTACAGGTTGGGAAACAGTTTGAGGGTTGGACCTCTAATTTTTTTTACGGGTTTGAGGGTTTAGAGGTTCTAGTCTACGGCTTTTTTTCAACGAAAACTGTAAAAAAGCAGTTGGTTTTAGGGGTTTGAGGGTTTGAGGGCTCTACTAGACTTGCTCTTAGAACATCATACTTTATATCGCGGACCCTTATAACGTGTTTACTGCTTGCCTTCGCATACGGGTCGAAAACAACCGTGACAGATAAAAACCGAATATAAACCCGCAAATTTGAAAACACACATTCGCGTGTAAAATTGAACTAGTCATAGTAGTTGGTCATCCTCAAAAGTCATACAAACTAGAAATTGTATAAATAATATTTGGAGGCCACGCGCCACCATAACCCTAATGTATAAAATTTGGCTCACTGAAGTCGGCGGGATTGCGATGGCGATGCTGCGGTGGAGGAGGAACTCATTCCTCGTTGTCAAAGACGAGGTCGGTGTAGACCTTGTCCTATAGCTTGCCTATGAGGCGCCACTCTTCTTGGTTGGCGGCAAACTCTTACGCCACCACGAGCTCCGCGAGTTCGAGGCATCGACAGAGGAGCTGCCCGCTGCGAAGGAGCCAGAGGACAACCCACGGCGAAGAAGTGCATGCATGCGGTCGTACTCCTCCGTCTCAGGGAGCGAAGGTGGCGGCTCTAGGCCATGGTTCGTGTATCTCTCCGAGCCGCACTTCCTCGCGGCGTCATAGGTGACACACCGTTGTCGCTCGGGGTCATCGCCATCGTCGACGCGGCGGGCCGAGCTCCACATCTAGTGCCACATGGTGGAGTGCAGTGGTGGAATGGAGTTACTCGCGGCAACAAATCAAGAGGGGACAGGGGGAGTGCGGTGACGCTGGGATAGGGTTTTGCCCGTAAATCGGTCACGAGCCCGTAGTTATACCGCGTGAGGGGGAGACAGAGGGCCACTTTAAACTTTTATGGGACAAGGCGACTATACGGGATGTGGTATGGCCCAAAAAAGGGGCCAAAGCCGTATAGTCGTCGACTTTTTATGGGGCCACCATTTGTACGGGGTCTGCTAGAGTTGATCTTATATCGCGCCAACCCGTAAAAGAACCGTCAGTTTATGATTTTGCACGAAAAAAGTGACCGAACATACACCATATCGTCCCGCGGCCTGTAAAACAAATTACGGAGAGCGGTAAATCTTCGCCCTCAACCTTTAGATATACGGGTTGGGAGGCCGACCCGGGCTTGACCCCTATCGGCATCGATATTTGGTGGGAGGGACATTTCGGAGTGACAGTTCCTGATTCCCCTTCCCTCCATCGCCATTGATCACCCTCTGCCTCCATCCCTGGCTTTCTATAGCCGCCATGGAATCCTCCAAGTCGTCGCCCGTCACCATCGAAGTCATCCACGTGCCAACCCCTCTAACAAATCTCGTCGATGGCCATGTCGCGCCCGTCGTCGTTCAAGGCTCCACCGCGTATCCCCGCAAGCAACAATGCAACGTCATCGTCCAAGGCGACGCTACTGCGGCCTCCGCCGGGAAGGCACGCACGCCCGCCGATGTTGCCACTGCAAATTCAGTTCGGCCCGCGTCGGCAAAGAAAGGCAAGGTTTCACGTGTTATAGGCGAGAAGGCAACCGCAAGAGCTATCACGCCAACAACTCCTCCTATTGCCCCGGCAATAGCTACCCCGAGGATGCCCACCGACGATGATGTCGCCGCCGCCAACATGTTCGACGGAATGGGCACAAAGTATGATACTTTGATTTCCTCTACTTGTTTCACTTTCACCATTGCGCTTGTTCGTGACTTGTTGAGCGAAATTATAGCGACAACTTGCATGATGTGACTGCCGAGTTTGTGCACTTTTTGGACGACAACATTGTCGACATCGATCAAGCACTGGTCGGTGATTACGATTACAGTGAGATGGATGGCGGCGTGCACGGTCACGGTGAGGAAGAAGATGAGGTTAAGGAGGTTGAGAAGGGGGTGTTCGACCAAGAGCAAGCAAAAGTGAGCACAAGTCTTAGAACTACACGCATTCGGAAGATCAAATCTTGATTAAGGCTTAGGAATTAGTGTCTCTTAATGAGTGCACCTACACTCAACAAAACATTAAGAGATATTGGCAAAGGATATAGGATCAATTCTTCCGCATGATGGAAAAGTATCCTCAAAGAACACCACGCACCTTTAAGTCACTCCAAGGTCATTAGGACATGATCAAGCCGATTGTAGTCATTGGGATGCTTGCTAGGAGCAAGTCTGCAATGCACCTCCAAGTGCTATCGTTGAATGTGATTATCTCAGTTTGTTTCGCGTCCCAAGTGGTGCAAATGATTTGTAGCCATTGGAGTGGTAGCATGAGACATATTTTGACATTATTTTCATTTTGTAGAACAAAATTGCGCATGAAAGGTACAAGAACAAGGAAGGTTCCAATGGCGGGTCATTGACACTAGAGCATCGTTAGAAATTGCTTCAAAAGAGCCAAAAGTGGAAGTTGATTGATAAAGAATCCCCACCTAAGAGAGGTTCACTCATCAAGATGGATGATGATGATGGCTGATACGTCTCCATCGTATCTACTTTTCCAAACTCTTTTGCCCTTGTTTTGGACTCTAATTTCCATGATTTGAATGGAACTAACCCGGACTAACGTTGTTTTCAGCAGAATTGCCATGGTGTTGTTTTTGCGTAGAAATAAAAGTTCTCGGAGTGACCTGAAAATTTACGGAGAATTTTTGTGGAATATATAAAAAATACTGGCGCAAGAATCAACGGAGGAAGTGGAGCGTAGAGCCCACAAGCCCACCAGGCGCCCCCCCCCCCTGGCCGCGCCTGGTAGGATTGTGGGGCCCACAAAGCTCCACCGCCTCCAAATCCAGCTCTATTTAGTCCCTTTCATCCGAAAAAAATCAAGGAGAAGAGTTCATCGCGTTTTACGATCTGGAGTCCGTTCTTGGCTCCGGAGAGGGGAGATCGTCGCCATCGTCATCATCAACCTTCCTTCATCGCCAATTCCATGATGCTCTTCACCGTTCGTGAGTAATCTCATCGTAGGCTTGCTGGACGGTGATGGGTTGGATGATATCTATCATGTAATCGAGTTAGTTTTGACGGGGATTGATCCCTAGTATCCACTATGTTCTGAGAATGATCTTGCTACTACTTTGCCATGCTTAATGCTTGTCACTAGGGCCCGAGTGCCATGATTTCAGATCTGAACCTATTATGTTGTCGCCAATATATGTGTGTTCTTGATCCTATCTTCCAAGTTGTAGTCACCTACTATGTGTTATGACCCGGCAACCCCGGAGTGACAATAGCCGAAACCACTCCCGAAGATGACCATAGTATGAGGAGTTCATGTATTCACCAAGTGTTAATGCGTTGGTCCGGTTCTTTCTTAAAAGGAGAACCTTAATATCCCGTAGTTTCCATTAGGACCCCGCTGCCACGGGAGGGATGGACAATAGATGTCATGCAAGTTCTTTTCCCTAAGCACGTATGACTACATACGGAATACATGCCTACATTACATTGACGAACTGGAGCTAGTTACTTATCTCTCCGTGTTATAACTGTTGCATGATGAATAGCATCCGGCATAATCATCCATCACTGATCCAATGCCTACGAGTTTTTCCTACTGGTCCTTGCTACGTTACTCTGATGCTACTGCTGTCACTGCTCCTACTGTTACTCTGTTGCTACTACTGTTACTCTGCTGCTACTGTTGTAACTTTGCTGCTATTGGTTACTGTTGCTACTGCTGCTATCATATAACCTTGCTACTGATACTTTGCTGCAGATACTAAATATTTCAGGTGTGGTTGAATTGACAACTCAACTGCTAATACTTGAGAATATTCTTTGTCTTCACCTTGAGTCGAATCAATAAATTTAGGTTGAATACTCTATCCTCGAAAACTGTTGCGATCCCCTATACTTGTGGGTTATCAAGACTATTTTCTGGCGCCGTTGCTGGGGAGGCACAACTATATTCTTTGAGTCACTTGGGATTTACATCTGCTGGTCACTATGAGGAATCTGAAAGATCCAAGAACTAAAGTCTTGCCCTCAACTACGAGGACACGTAAGGAACTGCCATCTAGCTCTGCACTTGATTCACCTTCAGTTATGAGTAAGTTTGCGACACCACCTCCTGCTAGAAATATTGATATGTCGCTTGTGCTTGATGATGCTACTTCTGCTGCCCATGATGCTTATGATGATGCTATGCTTGATACTGCTTTGCCACTAGGTGCATTCCTTTATGCACAAATTGCTAGAGTTATTGCTAGTTGTGATGATACTTCTGAAACTGCTGATACTATTGAAGTAGAACCTGCTATTTTGCCTGCTAGAACTAGCTCTCCTAGATATGAATTGCCTGATATGCCTGAGTGTTATGTTATGGAGGGAGAGATAGCTGAGGACCTTCTTGCTTGTAAGGATAGCTATGATGTTGAGAATTTACTGCACAAGTGGAAAGAAAAATCTTTGAACGCTAGGATGAAATACGACCCGAAGTTTGCTACTTCGCCTATCTTTGTGACCGATAAGGATTATGAATTCTCTGTCGACCCTCAGTTAATCACTCTGGTCGAATCTGATCCTTTTCACGGTTATGAGTCTGAAACGGTTGTAGCCCATCTTACCAAACTGCATGATATAGCCACTCTATTCACGAGTGAGGAAAAGATTCGCTACTACTATATCCTTAAGCTGTTTCCTTTCTCGCTAAAGGATGATGCTAAGACTTGGTTCACTTCTCTTGCTCCTGGTTGTGTGCGTAGCCCCCACGATATGATCTACTACTTCTCTGGGAAATATTTCCCTGCCCATAAGAAGCAAGCTGCCTTGCAGGAAATATACAACTTTGTGCAAGTTGAAGAAGAGAGTCTCCCACAAGCTTGTGGGAGGCTCGTCCAGCTACTGAATGCTTTGCCTGATCACCCTCTTGAGAAGAATGAAATACTTGATATCTTCTATAATGGACTTACCGATGCTTCTAGAGACCACCTAGATAGTTGTGTTGGTTGTATTTTTAGGGAACGAACCGTAGCACAAGCTGAGATCCTATTGAATAATATCTTGTGCAATGAGAATGCTCGGACTATTCCCGAACCACCTCCTAAGCCAACTCCGAAGAAAAGAGGTATTCTATTCCTCAGTCCTGAAGATATGCAAGAAGCTAAGAAATCTATGAAAGAGAAAGGCATTAAATCTGAAGATATCAAAAATCTACCACCTATCGAAGAGATCCATGGTCTTGATAACCCGATACAGGTAGTAGAAGTAAATTCTCTGTGTAGATTTGATGAGAGTGATATTCCTTTTGATAAACCTGCTAGCTTAAGCCTGGATGAATTTGATAACTTTCTTGCCAAACAACAAAGTTTCAATGATTATGTTAGTAGACAATTGGAACAGAATGCTCGTATGCTTAGTCATTTAAGTGCTTTTGTGGACAGAAATGTCAATGATCTTAAGCTTTTGAGTAAACATGCCTCTATGGTTACTACTCAAGTAGAACAATTACTTAAGGCTCGGAATGACTTGCTCAATGAGTTGAATGACAATTCTATTAGAGTCGTCACTAGAGGCGGTAGAATGACCCAGGAACCTTTGTATCCTGAGGGTCATCCTGAGAGAACTGAACAAGATTCTCAAGGAGTTAGCACTGATGCACCTAGTCATCCTAGAAAGAAGAAGAAACATGATAGGAACCTGCACGCTAGCAACCCAGTTGCTGTTACACCTGAGAGTCCAAACGATGTCTCTGTCTCTGATGTTGAAACGCAATCTGGTGATGAACATGAGCCTAATGATAATATCAATAGTGATGTTCATGATGATGCTCAACCTAGAAATGATAAGGATGTGGAGATTGAACCTGTTGATCTTGATAACCCACAGCCTAAGAATAAAAGATACAATAAGAGTGACTTCGCTGCTAGGAAGCATGGTAAAGAAAGGGAACCATGGGTTCAGAAACCCATGCCCTTTCCTCCCAAACCATCCAATAAAAAGGATGATGAGGATTTTGAGCGCTTTGTTGAAATGATTAGACCTGTCTTTCTGCAAATGTGTTTGACAAATATGCTCAAAATGTCTCTATATGCTAAGTACATGAAGGATATTGTTACTAATAAGAGGAGTATACCTGAGGTTGAGATTTCCATCATGCTCGCTAATTATACCTTCAAGGGTGGAACTTATAAGAAACTAGGTGATCCCGGAGTGCCCACTATACCTTGCTCCATTAAAGGCAACTACGTTAGAACTGCTTGATGCAACCTTGGAGCCGGTGTTAGTGTTATGCCTCTCTCTCTTTATCGTAGACTTGAACTGGATAAGTTGACACCCACTGAAATCTCTCTGCAAATGGCCGACAAATCAACTGCTTTTCCTATCGGCATTTGCGAAGATGTGCATGTTGTGGTTGCTAACGTTACTATCTTAACGGACTTTGTTATTCTGGATATTCCCGAGGATGATGCCATGGCGGTCATCCTAGGAAGACCCTTTTTAAACACTGCATGGGCTGTTATTGATTGCAACAAAGGCAATATCACTTTCCATGTCAACGATAATGAGCATACGGTGCACTTACCGAAGAAACAATATCGAGTACATTGCATCAATGCTCTCGAAAAAACTTCATCGATTCTTATTGGGAGCTTTGAATGCCATATACCTCCTGTTAAGATGAAGTATGATTTGATTGTCGGGGATATGCACATCCCCATTGAGGTGACCTAGTGACTATTCAAAAATTCTCCGTTCTCTTTTGTGATTCGAAAAAGTTTGACAACGAGACTTGATCAACCTCATTGACGGATTTCTTTCGATGACCATGAGATGGATGAATCGAGGAGTCACAAACCTCTATTCCAAGCTTTCACCTTCGGTTGCTTAGAAGAAAAATGATAGATTTAGTTTAGTTTTCCCTGTTTTCTGTTTTTGCGTCCCGTAGAAAAGTACCCCAAAAATAAAAGTTATCCGAATGCCGTGAAAATCAAGTATGATTTTTCCTGGAATTTTTGAAAAATACTGAGACGAAGAGCTAGTTTGGGGGCTGCACCAGTGGGCCACAAGCCCTGGAGGCGCGGGCACCCCCTGGCTTGTGGGGCCCACGTGCACCCCCTCCACTCATTCAAGCTCCCATCTGCGTCTCCTACCTCCAGAAAAAATCGTTTCGCAGCTCAAACCCGTGTTCTTGCTCTTCTTGCTGGGATTTTCGATCTCCTTGTGCAAAGCACCATTCACCAAACTGTTTTGGGAAATTGCTCCTTGGTAAGTGACTCCTCCATTGGTCCAATTAGTTTTTGCTCTGGTGCCTTATACTTCGCGTATTTTTGCTACCTTGGTGACCCTGTTCTTGAGCTTTGCATGCAAATTTTAGCTGGTCCCAAGTAGTTTTGATGTGTGATATGGCCTCTAGGCACTTGCAGGAGTAGTTGCCATGAGTTTCACTAATCCTTGTTCACTTTTCCTTTGAGTCACTGAAAATTTCAAAAAAGGAAGATGTTCAAGAGAAACTATCATGGCGGTTCCTCAAGCAAGAGAGGACCCCGTCTCGCGATTCGGGAGCCTGATCCTTACCAACCAAGGAACACACAGGTACAACCATGTGAATGGCCTTGTGATGAATTCATGATTGAGGCAGGTTTCAAAGACGAGTTTGATACACTTGTTCACAATGTCAGACTCGAAGAATTCATCTCCGGTAAATGTGAACAGTATGTTACTCTCACTGCCTCTTTCGTTCATAGATTCAAATTTTCAGCTGGGCGTGACACATCCCTACTGTTTGATCTCTATGACAAATCGTATACCATGGATTTAGAGGATTTCAATAGAATTTGCAAGATACCTGTTTGGGGTAGTCCCAACGATCCTCCTAAATCTTCGGTTAGAGATTTTTTCTCTGGTATAACTGTCGGAGAAGCTAGAGATATTACGCAGGCTACCATGGGGAGCATTCATTTTCATGCCTTGCATTACTTTGCCCTCTTCATAGGCAGATGCATTAATGGCAAGATTGAGCATTGTCACCTCTGCGCACCCGACCTTAGTATTCTTAAGAGCGCAGTAACGGGTGATAGAAGTTTCAACATGGGAGCTATAATAGCAAGGAGGCTGAATAATAATGCTAATGAAGGGGATTTCTTTGGTAGGATCTATGCCACTCGCATAGCAAATTTTATTGGAATACCCATCCACGAAGGAGATCCCCCGCTCCATACAGCTTTCCTTGACCGCGTCGCTTTGACACGCTACCAGTTCCTTGAGAGGAATGATGAATCCCTCCTATACCGTTTAATATTTAACCGGCAGCATGTTTTCCATATTACCCTTCCTGCTCCTGCCTTCTTTGACCTTCAGTTAAAACGGAGATATTACATAACCAGAGGAGTATGAGAGGGAGGCAAAGGCTGCTCGTCTCCGTGAGGCAGCTATTCAGGCAGTGGCTGCAGCGCTCCCGTACAACCCCCATTATGATTTTGGGTATCGCGTGGACCATCCATGGAAGTAGACCAACTTAGGCCAAAAGCCTAAGCTTGGGGGAGTACGTGTTTCTCACCGATTTTATATTCTTGCTTATGCTTTCACTTTGTCAGTCGGTGTTCACACTTTGCCACTGTATCATCCATGCTAATTTATTTATTTTTCTCATTTTATTTTCGTGTGTTTGTCTAGTTTGAGAAAAACCCAAAAAGAATTTCTTGTTCTTCTTTTGCTCTTTGGGAGCTTTCCCGTGTAAATAGTTTTCTTTTTCTTTGGGTCAAGGTAGAAGACCATGGTTACAATGTTTAGTGGCTCTCGCATGCATATCTGTTTATCTGTTAAAGAGCCATATTACTTTGTCTTCTCCTTTGTGTTTGCTTGCAGATTCCAGCTTAGTCCAATGCACGAGCACTCTTATTATTGTTCACATCATTCGGCCGTGCAAGTGAAAGGCAATAATGACGATATATGATGAGGTGATTGAGCCTGGAAAAGCTGGTATGAACTCGATCTATTTTGTTTTTGTAAATATGACTAGCTCATCGTTCCTAGTTCAGCTTTGTTGTGAGAGAAACATGTTTGCAATGACAACTTAGAGATCATAGTTTCTGATGCCATGCTTAATTAGCTAGGAGCTAATAATGGTTTGCCTTGGATGCCAACATGAATCTTGAGATGACTATGATGTAGTATGATAGGATGGTATCCTCCTTTGAATGATTCAAGTGGCTTGACTTGGTGCATGTTCACGCATGTAGTTGAAACAAAATCAACATAGCCTCTATGATATTCATGTTCATGGTGATTTATGTCCTACTCATGCTTGCACTCAATGTTGGTTAATCTCAATGCATTTTGATGACTATTATCGCTCTCTAGTTGGTCGCTTCCAAGTCTTTTGCTAGCCTTCACTCGTACTAAGCGGGAATAATGCTTGTGCATCCACTTCCATAAACCCAAAGTTGTTCCATATGAGTCCATCATACCTACCTATATGCGGTATCTACCTGCCGTTCCAAGTAAATTTGCATGTGCCACTCTCTAAACCTTCAAGAAATAATCTGTTTTGCATGCCCGAACCGCTCATGTGGTGACAGGGGGCTATCAGTATCTTCCATGCTAGGCGTGTTATCCTTGATATGTGTTTATTCACTATCATTCACGAGAAAGGGCCGGTAATTGGAATGCCCAGTTCCATGCTCAAATCGAAAAGATAATTGCAAACAAAACTCCCGCTGGATTGATGTGGGTATGGACGGCACCCAATTATTGGGCTAGTCGTGAAGTGTGATTGATCGGTGGTGGGGGAGTCAAAACTTTACTTTTCTGTTTGGGAACCGCCTATAGCATGTGTAGCGTGGAAGATGATGAGAACTCTTGGTCATTACGTTGACAATGAAAGCATGCCACCCAAAATTATTATCTTTGTTTCAAAAGCTTGAGCTCTGGCACCTCTGCAAATCAAGGCTTCCCTCTGCGAAGGGCCTGTCTATTTATGTTCCTGTTGAGTCATCCTCTTCCTATAAAAGCACCAATTATAGAGCACCTCTGTCAATTTTATGCTTTGTTTTTAATTTCTGTTGAGTATGACTGTGACTGGATCTTCTTTGCCATGAATTACAATGTTTAGTCAACCCTTGGTCTTTGGAGATGCTCTGCATTTATGTTTTGCGGTCTCAGAAAGAGCTAGCGAGATACCATCTGTTCGTACTGCTTCATATTTGTTTTGATTGAAGTGTTGACGTTTGAGACTTATTATTATTTGTTCGCTAGTTGATTATGCCATTGATATGAGTTTACCGTGAGACCTAGATGTCATTTGCTTATGTGGTTAGCTTGTGATCTTGCTGAAATTCTGGATATGAGTTAGACATAGTTGCAACAACAAGATCAAACAGAGTTCGTAAAAGTTTTTCTTTTGTCTCTTTCAGTTTGCCAACTGAATTGCTTGAGGACAAGCAAGGTTTTAAGCTTGGGGGAGTTGATATGTCTCCATTGTATCTATTTTTCCAAACTCTTTTGCCCTTGTTTTGGACTCTAATTTCCATGATTTGAATGGAACTAACCCGGACTAACGCTGTTTTCAGCAGAATTGCCATGGTGTTGTTTTTGTGCAGAAATAAAAGTTCTCGGAATGACGTGAAAATTTACGGAGAATTTTTGTGGAATATATAAAAAATATTGGCGCAAGAATCAACGGAGGAAGTGGAGCGTAGAGCCCACAAGCCCACCAGGCGCCCCCCCCTCCCTTGCCGCGCCTGGCAGGCTTGTGGGGCCCACAAAGCTCCACCGCCTCCAAATCCAGCTCTATTTAGTCCCTTTCGTCCGGAAAAAATCAAAGAGAAGAGTTTATAGCGTTTTACGATGCGGAGGCGCCGCCACCTCCTGTTCTTCCTCTGGAGGGCAGATCTAGAGTGCGTTCTAGGCTCCAGAGAGGGGAGATCGTCGCCATCGTCATCACCAACCTTCCTTCATCGCCCATTCCATGATGCTCTTCACCGTTCGTGAGTAATCTCATCGTAGGCTTGCTGGACAGTGATGGGTTGGATGAGATCTATCATGTAATCGAGTTAGTTTTGACCGGGATTGATCCCTAGTATCCACTATGTTCTGAGATTGATGTTGCTACTACTTTGCCATCCTTAATGCTTGTCACTAGGGCCCGAATGCCATGATTTCAGATCTGAACCTATTATGTTGTCGCCAATATATGTGTGTTCTTGATCATATCTTGCAAGTTGTAGTCACCTACTATGTGTTATGACCCGGCAACCCCGGAGTGACAATAGTCGGAACCACTCCCGGAGATGACCATAGTATGAGGAGTTCATGTATTCACCAAGTGTTAATGCATTGGTCCGGTTCTTTATTAAAAGGAGAACCTTAATAGCCCGTAGTTTCCATTAGGACCCCGCTGCCACGGGAGGGATGGACAATAGATGTCATGCAAGTTCTTTTCCCTAAGCATGTATGACTACATACGGAATACATGCCTACATTACATTGACAAACTGGAGCTAGTTACTTATCTCTCCGTGTTATAACTGTTGCATGATGAATAGCATCCGGCATAATCATCCATCACCGATCCAATGCCTACGAGTTTTTCCTACTGGTCCTTGCTACGATACTCTGCTGCTACTGCTGTCACTACTGCTACTGTTACTCTGTTGCTACTACTGTTACTCTGCTGCTACTGTTGTCACTTTGCTGCTACTGGTTACTGTTGCTACTGCTGCTATCATATAACCTTGCTACTGATACTTTGCTGCAGATACTAAATCTTTCAGGTGTGGTTGAATTGACAACTCAACTGCTAATACTTGAGAATATTTTTTGGCTTCCCCTTGAGTCGAATCAATAAATTTGGGTTGAATACTCTACCCTCGAAAACTATTGTGATCCCCTATACTTGTGGGTTATCAATGGCCGAGGAAACAAGAACATGACGGATGGAAACAAGAAGGCCAAGGACAAGATCAAGAGAGAATCGAATGCATCAAACTTACATAACAAGATAGATGCCATGATGCAATCAAATGAATTAATTATGGCCAAGACATTGAAGGCAAAGAAGGAACTGGCAAGGAAGAAGGCGCAAGAAAAGCAAAGAAAGTGGCAGTTACTCATGGAAGGGGATGCACAAGACCGCCATTGAGGAGAGAAAAACCCTTATCGAGGAAAACAAGGCCTTACCAAGCTTCTTACCCAGGAGAACAAGATCATGACTATGAACCGCAATGATATGCACGACATCACCAAAGAATGACATGATATGGCAAGGAGAAAGATCTTGAAGAGAAGGATACTAGCCGCAAGGTCTGATGGCTTCGATGCCGGTGGGGGAATTCGTGGTGATAGTGAAGAATGATGATGTTGATGATGATGGTCATGGAGGTGGTGGTGGCTTCAGTGACAATGATGGAGAGCGATTACGATGATGAAGATGGTGATGAAGGTGGTGTTTGCTTTTACATGATGTTCTTTGGCAAACGACGAGGCGGATCATGAAGCCGGCGACGACGACGCCCAACTGCCGGCGGTGGCTTCTCCCTCACCTTCGGACCTCGTCTGCGAATCCATTCAGGTTGGTTACTCCGAGGAATAGGTTGCAAAATGCATTGACGGATTGGTTCCAGACACCGACTACGCTTGGAACGGGCTAGGAGTTAACGATGAAGACATGGTGGAGGTCCTTCGACAAGTCGTTCACCGGCGAACATCGGCAAACGCGGTACGGCCATGGAAAGGACCACTACCAAAGGGACGTTTACCGGCGCTTACTCTAGCGGATTTCATTGATACTTGGAAAAAAGTGTCGATCAGGAAAAAGAACAATCGACCGGCGGTCATGGCACAGCCGCCGGCGGCAGCTCGGGCCAAACCGGATCACGGGATCCAACACGCAAGGGAGGCTCGTTTGAAATTGCTTCTAGGCCACGATGGGCCAGTTAGTCAAGCGGTTGGGCTAGTGACAGCTAGGTATAAGGCCCAGCTCGTCACGTCAGGAGTCCAAGTCGGTTTCCATGCACACGAGGCTCAATCCAGGTCGTACTCATGTGATGATACGACGTATTCAGATAACGTACAGGAAGGTACGGTTCTTGACTTTCAATCGTGCAGCTCTAGGGCTGGCGACAGAGCTCGACCGGTTCTAGGGTTCCCATCGCAACTTGGGAGAGCACCGCGTATCCCAGCGCTGGAAACCATGGCAGTGGCGCAACAATCTGAGAACAACACCCCTTCCGCACCTGCGGAACCGGACTGCGGCCACTACAACGCTAGGAGCCGGCGGGGATGTACAATCTCCCGCCCAGAGAACTGGAGATGGTCCTGCCGCTGTTTCTGGCGGCTCGCGGGAGGGTCCGCAGCGAGATACTGCTCCTGGCGGTCCACGGGAAAGTCAGGGGTATGGTAACGCTTTCGCCGGAAGAGGAGGATCGGGAGGATCAGGGCACAATCATGGTGGCGGTGGATACCAATGTTACAGAAACTTTGCTAATCAATGGAACAAGTACGCTGGCGGTCCAGGCAGTGGACGCGCGAACTAGAACGCCGGAGGGGGTCCAAGGGGAGGTGCTAACCAGTAGCATCGGCCCTTCCAACCTTCGAAAGGTAATTTTGTCGAACGTGTTAGAGGTACAAACCTTCCGCAACGAAGCGGGGGCGGAGTACGTAACTTTGGCCGGAACAACTCGGGGCCAAATTGAAAGGAAGTAACACAAACAACCGGTGGGGAAGCAAATAATACCAGTTCCACCGTGCTTACGCATGTCATAGCACCTAAAACGTCTGAGGACAGGCAATTGGCGCGTGCCAACAAGGCAGCTCGCAAGAAGTAAAAGTTGACATGCTATAGGTGTGGGGGTTCTGGTCACTTTATTATGGATTGCACCACAGCGCTATGTGATATTTGTCAAAAACTAGGCCATGCTGAGACAACATGTCCACTTCTTTTAGCTCCCCAAGACGATCATAAGCATATATAGTGTCTGTCACAGTAGACTTATGTTCTTCGAGAAACCAGGGTCTGGTAGAAGTCACAAATGGTGAAGTCCTGAGAGCTCATGGACGGGACTGGTAGAAGTCACAAATGGTGAATTGACAGCAGAGCGAGAGCTCATGGACGGGACTGGTAGAAGTCACAAATGGTGAATTGACAGCAGAGCAAGTATCTCAACAGCTGAGAAGGCTTGTTTCTGAGACGTACAAATGGGAACCAATAAGAGTAGATGAAAATACCTTTTAGGTGGAGTTTCCTAGAAGAGAGGGCCTTCACCGATTACTCACTTTTGGGGTCAGTAAAGTGAGCGGAAGCAAATGTCTACTTGAGTTTGAGGAATGCAAAAAACCGGCACCACAGGGTACACGGTTACAGAAGGTTTGGATCAGATTCTTAGGCATCCTAGAGATACTGCTTAATGACTTCCTCATCGTATGGAGCCTTGGGTCACTGATTGGAAAGACTGAGAAAGTTGATATGCCATTTACTCGCAAAAAGGGGATCGCCAGATTGCTTGTGATGGTGCTAGATGTTGAGCAGATATCGGATTTTGCGTCGTGGTCCTATGATGGCGTTCACTACGATCTCGATGTGGAGGTGGAGGAGGTGACCCAAAAGGATCCACATGGTGGTGATGTTCACATGGCTGATGGTGAGGATAGGGATAAGGACCATGGAGATGCGAATCAGGGTGAGCATTCCGACAGGTCAAAGGATAACATCAACCCTCCCTCGTCTAATAATGATAAACCACTTGGTACTGGGGTTGCACCTTCTACATCTGTGTCACCCATGGCTACACTTCGCTTTGGATCATTTGAGGTGATGCATACACCGACTCGCCTTGGGGGGAGATGTTCCTGTAGAGGAGGATCCGTCTGTGGAGGCTGTCCCACACGATGATCGTTCTGCATCTCCAACTCTGATTCATCGGGTGGATGCACCATCGCCTATCAGAACTATCCAGGAGAAGAGACAGTCTACTTCTAAAGTGGCGTCGGCTAGAAGGGCTATTCCACTGACGGTAGTGGGCAGCAGGCTGGAGGCTTGCCGTTCTCCTTCACCTGTAACAAATAGGCCGAACTGGCTGTCAGAAACTGTCTCCGCATGCAACCGACAGGAAGATTCAGCCAGCGTCCATAGTCAATGACAAAATCACTTCCAATGATAAGCAACACATGCTTCTATCTAAATCTGATAAGACGGTTCAGGGAACATCTCTTGATCAACATTATGATGAGCCTGAGGCGAGAGGGCGCAGTCACACAGAGATTTCCACAGATGACGTGACCTCATTTGGTGGGATTCCGGATCCTACATCTGGTGATCGACGCTTCAGTCATCGTATCCAGGAGAAGCCTGATGTTGATGACATGTTGATGGGGCGTTCCATGAGGGCCGCAAAGCTACGAGATGCCAAAATAGCTACACGTATGTCTATCGACCATGTTGCTTCAATATTAAGCCTATCAGAGTCCGAGATTATGAATAATGCTAGCGACATAGGAATTTCTATGGGTACTTCTAGTAAAAATATAGCTAAGTCCATTAATGATATGCTTGATTTAGAAGTTGATAGAACCATAGAGTTTATTAAGAATCTAGCAACGGTGAAACCAATGAATGACTCAGATATCAATGACTTAGGAGGTGCAGAACTCCAACGTTTATGTGACAATTTATTACCCGCAGAGGGGGAAGTGGACGAAGTGGATGATACGGGATTGGAGGGGTATATGGCCCCTTCGACCGATGATTGTCATCCACCACCAATAGACGCACATAATAACATAAACCTTATTCAGGAAAAACCAAGGAGACCTTGGAAAAGGAAGGTCTTTCCTGAATCAGCGGTAAGGAGAAGTGCGAGAGTACAGCAAAAGAAAAAAAAATCATGATGAAATATGAAAGGAATATTTTGGGATAGCAGAGGTCTTGCGGACTTGGCTAAAATAAGGTTCCTTAGAGAAGCATCACTACAATATAATCTTGATTTCATGGCACTACAAGAAACTGGAAGAGATAATTTCACACCTCAATTTTTAAATACCTTATCAGGAGGTGTTGAGTTTGATTGGCATTGCTTACCACCAAGGGGAAGATCCGGTGGGATCTTACTTGGGGTTAAGTCCGAGACTTTAGAGGTGATGAGTGTAGTTTACGGTGAGTTTACCGTCAAATTCCATGTAAGGTCGAAACCTGATGGTTTCAGGTGGGCTCTAGTGGTTGTATATGGGGCGGCGCAACCCGAGCTCAAACCTGATTTTCTAGCAGATCTAGTAAGAATTTGTGGAGATGAAACACTTCCAATTATGGCGGGGGAGATTTTAATATCATTCGAAGGCAGAATGAAAAAAATAATGATAACTTTGACACAATATGGTCAATGATGTTCAACATGGTTATTGAGAGCCTCAATTTGAGGGAGATAGATCTTGCTGGTAGACAATACACGTGGGCAAACTCATTACCGGTGCCAACATATGAGAAGTTGAATCGTGTACTCACTAGTGTTGAGTGGGAGCAGAAGTACCCACTAGTCACAGTACATGCTTTACAGAGAGCCATCTCAGATCACACACCTCTTCTGGTTGACTCGGGGGAGGCCAACCATATGGGTAATAGAAATGTCTTCTCATTCGAACTAAGTTGGTTCGAAAGAGAAGGTTTCATGGATCTCATTGATACTGAATGGGCTAGAGATTTAGGTGGATCCACCAGTGTACAAAGATGGCAAAAAAATCAGACATTTGCGTCGATTCCTTAGAGGATGGGCGAAAAATCAGAGCGGTATTTATAAAAGAGAAAAAGAAAGACTCACTACTCTGATTGATGAATTAGACGTCAAAGCTGAGTCTGCTCAGCTAAATCTTACTGATAGGAATATTAAGATTGGTGCTGAGAAGAAATTGCAAAAACTATTGAGAGAAGAGGAGATGAAATGGGCACTAAGAGCTAAGGCGACGAAGGTGGTTCATGGGGATGATAACACTCAATTCTTTCACATGATTGCAAATGGCAAACCTCGAAAGAAGAAAATTACCCAACTAGAGCAAGATGAAGGAACAATAATAGGTCATGAGAACTTAAAATTACATATCTCAGAATATTACAAAAATCTATTTGGTGCACCAGATGAGACGATGATCTCTTTGGATGAAAGCACTATTCAGGATATACCTCAACTCAATGAACAGGAGAATGAGGTTTTATCAGCTAAATTTACAGAGAAAGAGGTGTATAACTCAATAGCACAAAAGAAACAGAATAAAGCACCGGGACCAGATGGGTTCCCCACAGAATTTTATAAAAAAATGTTGGCATCTCATCAAGGGGGATCTCATGCCTATGTTCCAAGATTTATTTAATGGTCGGTTACAGTTATTCCACCTGAACTTTAGAACAATTACGTTGTTGCCAAAAAAGATGGACGCTATGCGCATTCAACAGTTTAGACCAATTTGTCTACTCAATGTCAGCTTCAATTTTTTTACAAAGGTTGCCACTAATAGATTAACGAAGATAGCTGATTCAGTTGTCCAGCCGACGCAGTCTGCGTTTATGCCCGGGAGACATATCTTGGAGGGTGTGGTTATCTTGCATGAAAAGTTACACAAAATGCATACAAAGAAACTAGATGGGGTTATCTTTAAAGTGGATTTCGAGAAAGCTTATGATAAAGTTAAGTGGTCATTTCTTCCATAGGCCTTACCTATGAAAGGATTCAATGAAAGATGGAGAGATCAGATTGACACTTTCATTCATAAAGGCAGTGTAGGAGTTAAAGTTAATGATGACATTGGTCACTTTTTTTTCAAACACATAAGGGATTAAGACAGGGTGATTCAATGTGGTTTGTACATAAAGGTGTGGTATTAACCAAAGATAACTTAATTAAATATAGTTGGAGAGGTAGATCTAATTGTTGTTATTGTGATCAAAATGAAACAATAAGATACTTGTTCTTGGACTGCCCTCTTGCAAAACTACTTTGGCGCACTGTTCATATAGCTTTAATGTGATCCAACCTACATGCATGAGTTCAATATTTACAACATGGCTCAATGGAGTGGACGTTAAAATTTCTAAACTTATTAAAATTGGGATATGCGCTCTATTTTGGGCTATATGGAATACCAGGGATGACATGATCTTTAATGGCAAAAAATTCAACAACTTTTTGCAGGTCATATTCAGAGCGACTTCTTGGATTTGTACGTGGTCGTTACTCAATCATGTGGACTCCAGAGAGCTTATGGATACTGGGTGCAACCGATGGGAGATGGCCGCACGGGTTATCTTCAACCGGTTTGGATGGCGTGCTAGTAATAGACTAGGTGTATAGGCATCGTAGTCTGCTCTTAGTTACGCCGGATGTGGCAGTTTTATTTTGAGATTTTGTTTACTTTTACTTCCATTTTCATTTCGAGATACAGACTTATATGAAACTATGATGTTACTTTGAATTTTTAAATAATATGGCTGCATGCATCGATTGATGCAGAGGCTAGGGGCTCGATTCCTCCTTTTCAAAAAAAGATTAAAAATTATGCTTAATTTTCACACAAACTATGTTTGATTATTTGAATTTGAAGCCCGTCATCAGAACTGCTGTCAAATTGCCTAATTTGATTTTTTTTTTTGGTATGCGGGTTGATGCGGGCTGGAACTATAAAACAAACAATCATCAAAACTTTTGATTTTTTTTAGTATGCGGGCTGACGCTGGCTGGAACTACAAAACAAAATATTCTACGACCGCAGCGCACACCAGCCCACAAAACTGTTTTTTCACGAACAATAAACCTACTAAAGGTTGCGCCAGCCCACAGAACTGTTTTTCACCGACAGTAAACGTACTATAAAGGTCCGCCCGGCAGTGCCATCTGGGGAGAGGAAATGGGGTCAACAAGGCTGTTTCAAAGAGTGGCAAACTGGTCATAATTCTCGGTATTAGGTAACCCCAAATATCACAGGCTGCAATAATGATCGTTAGTCATATTTTTACTACTGAGCTACTTCAAGAAAAGATCCATTAGTTTCCCATTATCACCAAATTACAACAAATGCCAATATCAAGTTCCAAAACTATACCCATGTGGTGGGAAGGTGAGGAGAGAGACCGACATCTTCCGGAGCGCTCCTGCTAGGGTTCCCCCCCCCCCCTCCCCCCGCCGCCGCCGGCTGCCTTCGCCCTCCTGCCACCGACCGTCCTCGCGCGGTGCTCCCCTCCCCCCTTCCCGATCCCCTCTCCAGATCCTGCCCTAGCGTCGCCTCCCCGAGAGGCAGACGGGGCGACCCGAGTTCCGTCCTTCGTCGGCAACCTCCTCCATCCCCCCCTCCCATCGCCGCCGTGCGAGCGCCCCCGACCTTGGCACGGGTGGTGTCGACGGCGGCGGGATCTCCTTTTCCTGTGTGAGGCTTCCTCTTCACGGTGCAGGGGGCGATGGTCGTACAACTCAGCTTGGCCGGCGACAGGTGAGGTGGCGGCGCTGCTCCTTGACAGCAGGACGGCGTGGTGGCATGGGGTGGCCGGCAGCACACCCTCGACCCAAATCTAGGCCCTGTAGGCCCAATCTGGGTCCTAGCGGGTCGCCACCTAGCGCGGTTGCATTGTCTTTTGTGCGATGGGGAGGAGCTGACAACGACGGGCCTGTAGCAACGCGATGGCGAGAGCTTTAAGGATAGGGGCCCGTGCCGGGCCTGGTATGCTCCTGCTATTTGCGTCCGATCGGCTACCATCATTAACGATGGAGGTCGAGCCCTCCTGCGTGCCGACGATGTTGTTTTTCGTCCCAGCTCCTTTTTGTCGTTGTGCAGGCCTTTCCCTAACTCCGCCTATGCTGTCTCAGCATAGCCGGTCCCAAGCCCGGGTAAAGGAGGAGGGTTGTGATAGGCGTGGCGAGCCAACGTGAAAAACCCAGCCACTCTTATGGAGATGAAACCCAAAGGAAACTCGTTGGGGCGTAACCCTCTTAGCGACGCGCCACATCGGAACCCGGGTGTGGTGTCAAATGGGCAAGGGCCGGGCCATCACCCCCTTGGTGGCGCGTCGTACCTTCATCTGGATACGGTGATAAGTGAGCAAGGGTCGGGTCGCCGCATCCTTAGTGGCGCGCTGCACCGACGCCCCGGTGTAGTGAAAAATGAGCAAGGGTCTTCGCATTTGAATCGACGAGTGCGAAGGGTAAGGAAGTTAGCCGAGCCTAGGAGGATGCGCTTAGGTAGCTGGAATGTAGGGTCCCTGACGGGTAAGTTACGGGAGCTAGTTGATACGGCGGTGAGGAGGCGTGTTGATGTCCTATGTGTCCAAGAGACCAAATGGAAGGGACAAAAGGCGAAGGAGGTGGAGGATAGCGGCTTCAAGTTGTGGTACACAGGGACAACTTCAAACAAGAATGGAGTAGGCATCTTGGTCAACAAGAGCCTTAGGGATGGAGTTGTGGACGTTAAGAGGCAAGGGGACCGAATGATCCTTGTCAAGCTGGTAGTTGGGGACTTAGTCCTCAATGTTATCAGCACGTATGCCCCGCAAGTAGGCCACAATGAGAGCACCAAGAGGGAGTTCTGGGAAGGCCTGGAGGACTTGGTTAAGAGGGTACCTATTGGTGAGAAGCTCTTCATAGGAGGAGACCTCAATGGCCATGTGGGTACATCTAACACAGGTTTTGAAAGGGTGCATGGGGGCTTTGGCTATGGCATCAGGAACCAAGAAGGAGAAGATGTACTGAGCTTCGCTCTAGCCTACGACATGGTTGTAGCTAACACCCTCTTTAGGAAGAGAGAATCCCATCTAGTGACGTTCAGTAGTGGTCTACACTCTAGCCAGATTGATTGTGTCCTCTCTATAAGAGAAGACAGACGCACTTGCATTGATTGTAAAGCTATACCTGGAGAGAGTGTTGTCCCTCAACATAAGCTTGTGGTTGCTGACTTCCGCTTTAGGATTCGTGTCCAACGGGATAAGTGCGTCGAAGACGCTAGAACGAAGTGGTGGAAGCTCAAGGGGGAGGCATCCCAGGCTTTCAGGGAGAGGGTCATTAAGGAGGGCCCTTGGGAGGAAGGAGGCGATGCAAACTTGATGTGGACGAGTATGGCGACCTTCTTGCGGAAGGTCGCTGTAGAGGAGTTTGGGGTAACCAAGGGAAGTAGAAGGGAAGCTAAGGACACCTAGTGGTGGAACGATGATGTCCAGAAGGTTATTATGGAGAAGAAGGACTGTTTCAGATGCCTATATCTGGACAGGAGTGCAGCTAACATGGAGAAGTATAAGGTGGCGAAGAAGGCTGCAAAGCGGGCGGTGAGTGAAGCGAGAGGTCGGGCGTATGAGGACCTCTACCAATGTTTAAACACTAAGGAAGGCGAAAGGGACATCTATAAGATGGGCAAGATTAGGGAGAGGAAGACGAGGGATGTCGGCAAAGTCAAATGCATCAAGGACGGAGATGATCAGCTTCTTGTGAAGGATGAGGCGATCAAGCTTAGATGGCGGGAGTACTTTGACAACCTTTACAATGAAGAGGTTGACAGCTCTACCATTGAGCTAGACGACTCCTTTGATGATACCAGCATGTGCTTTGTGCGACGTATCCAGGAGTGTGAGGTTAAGGAGGCGTTAAAAAGGATGAAAGTAGGCAAGGCGATGGGTCATGATGGTATCCCCATCGAGGTGTGGAGAGGCCTTGGAGACATAGCGATAGTATGGCTAACTAAGCTTTTCAACCTCATTTTTCGGTCAAACAAGATGCCCGAAGAATGGAGGCGGAGTATTTTAGTACCAATCTTTAAGAACAAGGGGGATGTTCAAAGTTGTACTAATTACCGCGGAATCAAGCTGATGAGCCATACTATAAAGCTATGGGAGAGAGTCATTGAACACCGCTTAGAGAAGGTTGACAAGCGTGACCAAAAACCAATTTGGTTTCATGCCTGGGAGGTCTACCATGGAAGCCATCTTCTTGGTACGACAGCTGATGGAGAGATAGAGGGAGCAAAAGAAGGACCTTCATATGGTGTCCATTGATTTGGAGAAGGCCTATGATAAGATACCTCGAAATGTCATGTGGTGGGCCTTGAAGAAACACAAAGTCCCAATAAAGTACATTACCCTCATCAAGGATATGTATGATAATGTTGTGACAAGTGTTCGAACAAGTGATGGCAACACCGATGACTTTCCGATTAGAATAGGGCTACACCAAGGGTCAGCTTTGAGCCCTTATCTTTTTGATTTCGTGATGGATGAGGTCACAAGGGATATACAAGGAGATATCCCAGGGTGTATGCTCTTTGTGGATGATGTGGTGCTAGTCGATGATAGCCGAACAGGGGTTAATAGAAAGTTAGAGTTATGGAGACGAACTCTAGAATCGAAAGGTTTTAGGCTTAGTAGAACTAAAACTGAATACATGAGGTGCAGTTTTAGTGCTACTAGGCACGAGGATGGAGAGGTTAGCCTTGGTGGGCAGGTGGTACCGGAGAGAGACACGTTTCGATATTTGGGGTCGATGTTGCAGAAGGATGGCGATATCGATGAAGACGTGGGCCACCGAATCAAGGCTGGGTGGATGAAGTGGCGCCAAGCTTCTGGCGTACTCTGTGACAAGAGAGTGCCACAAAAGCTAAAAGGCAGGTTTTATAGGACAGCTATCCGACCTGCGATGTTGTATGGCGCGGGGTGTTGGCCAACCAAGAGATGACATATCCAACAGTTAGGTGTAGCAGAGATGCGCATGTTGAGATGGATATGTGGCCACACAAGGAAGGATCGGGTACGGAATGACGATATACGAGAGAGACTTGGGGTAGCACCGATTGAAGAGAAGCTGGTCCAGCATCGTCTCAGATGGTTTGGACATATTCAACAGAGGCCACCGAAAGCATCGGTGCATAGCGAACAGATAAAGCGTGCTAAGAATGTTAAGAGGGGTTTGTGGTAGACCAAACTTGACATGGGAGGAGTCCGTTAAGAGAGACCTGAAGGTTTGGAATATCGACAAAGACTTAGCCATGGACAGGGATGCGTGGAAGTTAGCTATCCACGTTCTAGAGCCATGACTTGGCTTCGAGATCTTATGGGTTTCAACTCTAGCCTACCCCAACTAGTTTGGGACTGGAAGGCTTGGTTGTTGTTGTTGCACGCCTTTCCCTACGGTGGCATGGGGAGACGACGCGGGGGCTTCAAGACTGTGTTGGCGAAAGATGATAAGCTACAGAGCGTCCAAGGTGCATGTTGGGATTGGGGAAAACTGATGTTGGCCCGGCCGACACCGACACGGTAGCACTTTTGTGTCGCCAAACCTTCCTAGAGGGCATTGGGGGCTACTCTTCCTCACGTACCGAGGAAAACCCTTGACAACAACGTCATCATCGTTGTAGTCCTTCTTAAAGGTGTTGATTGACACCGGCGTTTTGAAGTCATGAAGCTTGATGGAAGATCCATGGTGGGTGCACTTCTTCGTTTTTGTTTTTTATCGATCAATCGCTGTCGGCATTTGTTTTTATGTATTTTCTTTTTCAATTTTTTTGGCATGCCTGTGTTGTTTTCGCCCCAGCATCTATTGATGGATGTTTCGACAGCTTGCTTTGTAATACAAAGAGGGGAAACCCTTTTTTGGTAAAACTATACCCATGTATACAAGCCACCTACCAAAATCATATGTACTCGCTCTGAAAATGAACCAACATCCAACATCTATCCGAGGGTGGCCTTTATACACCCAATATACAGAAACATGATATCGCACACCCTTGGCTGAAAGGCAAGATGATGAACCTTGAAAAAATCGTCATGGCCATGCATTAAGAGCCAAAACTGCAGCAAGCGATAGATATGCATAGCACCCAAATGGACAAACATGTTGCTGCTTTCACCTGTTGCAGCCTACTCATTTTCCACTCCCAGACCGACGCCTTCATCAGGGGACCAGCGCAGTTGAAAGACGAGCTAATTATATATCCTCACCGGCTTCTCATGCGTGTGACCGTTCTGCATGTGTATAAAACCATCAAAAAAGGCAAGGATATATAAGATGCATGTCCTTATGAAATAGAATGAATTGGGCGAGGCTTGCACGAAATCACGCAATAATCAAGGAAGATCTGCTACCAAGCAGGCCCAGCCCTTAAAAAAAAGGTTTTCATTCCGCTTTATATATAAAGCAATAAAGCAACGACCAATCACATCTTAAATACAAACGCACGTCACCACAACACATGCACACATCCAAGGCCGGAAACATAAGCGCTAAGCGCAGCAACACTGCCTCTAGTACTACAAGAGCAACTGGAGTTCTCTGTTAGAGTTATAATATAAATCATGTACCCTTTTGTATTTATTCCAATATATAAGGGATTTTCTGCATATAGTCCACCACCTGTACATGTATATATACCGGCCTATGGCCTTATGAAATACAAGATGCTTATTTCTAACATGATATTAGAGCTAGGTTAACTTTTGCACGCCGCAACTCGTGTTGTTGATCCGCTCAAGCCGCCGCTCTCTGTTCCCGTCAGTAAGCGCCTGCCTCGTCGCCAGCTCCCGTTGCTCCCGCTCGGACGGATCCCGTTCCAGCACCTGCCTCGTCGTTTCTCCCGTGATCCAGGACGGCTCCCGCTCCGGCTCGGATCGATCCAGACGGGATCGAATCCGCCTCTTTCTTCCACTCCGGCTCTGGATCGATCCAGGATGGCTCCCTCCTGCTACAGATACGCTGCGCTCCCTCCTGCTACACTACAAATACAGGATGTTCTGCCCGATCCAGGACACTAGCTACAGATACGGGATCCTCTGCCCGATCCAGGACGGCTCCCTCCTGATACGGGATCCTCTGCCCGATCCAGGACGTCTCCCTCCTGCTACAGATACGGGATTCTCTACAGATCGATCCAGGACGGCTCGATCCAGCTCTTCTCTCGCCCGCCCCCAACGCTTTTCCCGCTGCTGCTGCTTCCCAAGCGCCTCTGCTCGAGGACTCTGATCTGCAGCTGCCCTTATTCTTAAAAAAAATGTCTACTGCTTCGGGCTATGTTGCTGTCCCTCGATGTACGGTGATCTTCGATGGCACTAACTACACCGAGTTCATTGGCTTCATGCGCATTCATATGCATGGCATTCGTCTCTAGGGAGTTCTTTCTGTCGAGGTCTTTTGTCCGCCACGTCCGGTTCCTCCTGTGGCTCCCACTCCTCCGACTCCACCGGTTCTTTCCGCGGATGCTTCTCAGGCTGCGAAGGATGCGGCTAAGGTTGCTGAGGAGGCTGCTATTCGTGCTTATGATGAGAAGGTTTTGACTTATGAGGAGGCTCTTCAGGTGTATCATGGTGCTCTGTCTGTTTACACCCAGTGGCTTGATGATGATGCCCGTGCTGCAGCTGTTCTCACTGCCAGTGTTCTGCCTCAGTTTGCCTCTGAGTTTCTGGGCCTTCCTACTGTCTTTGAGATGTGGATTCGCCTTCGTCAACGCTATGACCCCTCTGCTGATGCCTTATACCTCTCTGTGGTTCGTCAGAAGCATGCTCTTCAGCAGAGTGACTCTACTGTTGATGACTTCTATGCACAGAGTTTTGCTATCTGGCGCCAGCTTGATTCTCTCCGCAGTGCTGGTTGTCGTAGTTGTCACTGTTGCCAGGCTGTCCAGACCGATTTGAAGTTTCATCGCGTCTACGAGTTCCTGTCTAGGCTCCGTAAGGAGTTTGAGCCTCGGTGTGCTCAGTTGTTTGCTCGTGGCCGTATTTCTCTCATGGAGGCGCTTTCTGAGATTCGTGCTGAGAAGACTCGCTTACGTGGTGCTGGTTTGCTGGAGGTTCCCTCGGTGCTTGCTGCTCGGACTCTTTCTACGCCACCTGCTGCACCGACCCCTTCTCGCTCGAGTGCTCCGCCGCTCTTGCCCACTCCTTCTGTCAGCTCAGGTCGCCCCCGTTCACATTGTGGCTACTGCAACAATGATGGTCATATTGAGTCCAACTGCTACACGCAGAAGAAACACTTGCGCAAGGCGCGATCATCATCTACAGCGACTTCGTCATCTACCTCGACAGCTTCAGCCATCGCTTTGACTGAGCAGGATATTCTGAGACTTAAGCGTCTGCTCGCTGCTTCAGGTTCTTCCTCGACGGGTACTGCTGGTACTGTGACTGAGGCTTCCCGCACTGAGCAACCACCTACTACACGGTCAGGTACATCCCCATGGGTTCTGGACTCTGGAGCTTCCTTTCATATGACTTCTAATTCTTCCGCTCTGTCCTCTCTTCGATCGCTTGATTCTCCTGTTCATGTCCTCACCGCTGATGGTATTCCCCTTCCTGTCGTTAATAAAGGCACTCTTACAACTCCTTATTCTGTTCCTGATGTTGCTCATGTTCCTTGACTTACCATGAATCTGTTTTCCGTTGGTCAACTTGTTGATTCTGGTTGTGGTGTCATCCTTGACCTTGACTCTTGTTCTGTCCATGACCGTCGCACGCACACTCTGGTTGGGGCTGGTCCTCGCCGCCGTGATTCCGAGGGTCTTCCGGAGTTGGACTGGCTTCATGTTCCTTCCGCTGCCCACTCTATCGCCAGTTCTTCCGCTTTGGTCGCCTCGGCTACTGTTTACTTCCAGCAGTGGCATCATCGACTTGGTCATCTGTGTGGTTCTCGTTTGTCGTCGTTAGTTCGTCGAGGTCTTCTGGGGTCTGTCTCACGAGATGCCTCTTTAGAGTGTCAGGATTGTCGTCTTGGCAAGCAGATTCAGTTACCATATCCACATAGTGAGTTAGTGTCTAAGCGTCCTTTTGATTTAGTTCGTTCCGATGTATGGGGTCCGGCTCCCTTCGCTTCGAAAGGGGGTCATAAATACTATATTATTTTCATAGATGACTTCTCTCGTTACACATGGCTTTATTTTACGACTTCTCGTAGTGAGGTGTTGTCCATTTATAAGCGTTTTGCTGCCATGGTTCATACTCAGTTCTCTTCTCCCATTCGTGTGTTCCATGCTGACTCCGCAGTCGAGTATATCTCCAAGATGTTGCGTGGTGTTCTTGCTGAGCAAGGGACTCTCTCTCAATTCTCTTGTCCTGGTGCTCACGCTCAGAATGGCATGGTTGAACGCAACCATCGTCATCTTCTTGAGACGGCTCGTGCATTGATGATTGCTGCCTCTCTCCCGCCTCATTTTTGGGCTGAGGCCGTCTCCACCTCCACCTATCTCATCAATTTCTAGCCTTCCGCTGCTCTACAGGGTGGTGTTCCTTTCGAGCGTCTTTTTGATCGTTCTCCCGATTATTCGATGCTTCGCTTGTTTGGTTGTGTTTGCTATGTTCTTCTTGCCCTCCGCGAATGCACCAAACTGATCGCTCAGTCTGTTGAGTGTGTCTTCTTAGGCTATAGTGATGAGCATAAGGGCTATCGTTGTTGGGATGCTATCGGTCGTCGGATGCATATCTCTCGGGATGTGACTTTCGATGAGTCTCGTCCCTTCTATCCACGCCCATCTTCCTCGACCTTTTCAGTGGAGGATATCTCTTTCCTCACTTATCCTGACGCACCTATCACACCCGCCGAGCCTTTGCCTGTTCGTTCCGCTCCCTCTGCTTCTCCACCTCCAGTCGATTTGTCGCCACCATCTTCCACGGTCTCCTCGTCTAGCATGTCACCGGATTCTACACCTTCATCTCCGATGACTTCTTCGTCGCCACTCCCCGATTCTACCTTGGCGATTCCTCCTTCCATTGTTCCATCTTTTCCTCAGTGTTACACTCGTCGTTTACGTTCTGTGGATGCCTCTGTGGATGTGTCGTCATCCTCGTCTCAGCCTACTTATGGCTTGCGTTCTCGTCCTCGTTCGCCTGTTGATCGCTTTGGATTTTCCACCGTTGGTGTCGTTGTTCTTGAGCCGACTACTTATCATCAGGCCGTTGTTCATCCTGAATGGCAGTTTGCGATGGCAGAGGAGATTGCTTCTCTTGAACGCACTGGTACGTGGGATCTTGTTTCCCTTCCTCCCGGAGTTCTTCCCATCACTTGTAATTGGGTCTACAAGGTTAAGACTCGCTCCGATGGTTCTCTTGAGCGTCACAAAGCTCGTCTTGTGGCTCGTGGTTTTTAACAGGAGCATGGTCTTGATTATGACGAGACTTTTGCTCCTGTGGCTCATATGACCACTCTTCGTACACTTCTTGTCGTGGCCTCTACACGCCACTTGTCTATCTCTCAACTTGATGTTAAGAATGCTTTTCTTAATGGTGAGCTGCGTGAGGTGTACATGCAGCCACCACCTGGGTATTCTGTTCCTGATGGCATGGTATGTCGTCTTCGTCGCTCTCTCTATGGCCTTAAGCAAGCCCCCCGCGCCTGGTTTGAGCGTTTTGCCTCTGTGGTGACTGTCGCTGGTTTTTCACCCGGTGTTCATGATCCAGCATTGCTTATTCACATTTCTCCTCGTGGTGGGACTCTTCTTCTTCTCTATGTTGATGACATGGTCATCACTAGGGATGAACCCGAGTATATTGCCTTTGTTAAGGCCCGTCTTAGTGAGCAGTTCCTTATGTCTGATCTTGGACCTCTTCGCTACTTTCTTGGGATTGAAGTTTCTTCTACCTCTGATGGCTTCTTTATATCCCAGGAAAAGTATATCCAGGATCTTCTTGCTCGTGCTGCTCTTACTGATGAGCGCATTGTTGAGACTCCCATGGAGCTCAATATTCACCTCCGTACTACTGATGGTGATCCCTTGCCTGACCCGACGCGTTATCGTCATCTTGTTGGCAGTCTTGTTTACCTAGCCGTCACTCGTTCGGATATCTCTTATCCGGTTCGTATTCTGAGTCAGTTCGTCTCTGGTCCCACAACGGTTCACTATAGTCATCTCCTCCGTGTTCTCCGATATCTTCGGGGCACGATCTCTCACCGTCTATTCTTTCCTCGCTCCAGTTCTTTACAGCTTCATGCCTATTCTGATGCTACGTGGGCTAGTGATCCTTCAGATCGCCGTTCACTTTCTGCTTACTGTGTTTTTCTTGGTGGTTCTCTCATTGCCTGGAAGACGAAGAAACAGATTGCAGTTTCCCGTTCGAGTGCAGAGGCTGAGTTGCGAGCGATGGCTCTTTTGACGGCAGAGGTGACTTGGTTACGATGGTTACTTCAGGATTTTGGTGTTTCTGTCACTACACCGACTCTGCTCTTATCTGACAGTACAGGTGCTATTAGCATTGCGCGCGACCCTGTGAAGCATGAGCTCACCAAGCATATTGGCATTGATGCTTTCTATGTGTGCGTCGCTGTGCAGGATCAGGTTATTGGTCTTCAGTATGTGTCTTCCAAGTTACAGTTGGCGGATTTCCTGACGAAGGCCTAGACTAGAGCACAACATGGCTTTTATCTCTCCAAACTCAGTGTTGTTCATCCACCATGAGTTTGAGGGGGGGTGTTAAGTTATAATATAAGTCATTTACCCTTTTGTATTTATCCCAATATATAAGGGGTTTCGTGCATATAGTCCACCACATGTACATGTATATATACCGGCCTATGGCCTCATGGAATACAAGTTGCTTATTCCTAAAATTCTCAACCATGAACATGCCAACGCAAAGAGATTAAGCCGCATACGACGAACCGTGTGCTTCAAGGCGGGCATTGAAAGCCGCGACGACGCCTTCAAGAAGGAGCTACGCCGCTACCGGTCCGTCCAAAGATAGATCAGGCTTTCACCCCGGCCGACATTCACCACCACCGAACGCCACAACCCGACGACCACACCGTCCACATGGCCATGGGCACCAAGCAACACCTAGCCACAGGCTTTGCCCATGAGCACCACGGCACCACCACCAGGGCCGCCGCCCCGGCATCCTAGACTTGGACATCGCCTCACCCGAGACCCACTGCTACCCCCAACCAAAGATATGAGCGGAAAGGACCCGCCTTTTGCACCCCTGGGTTGTCCCCAACGCCGAAACCCAATAGGCCGGCCAAAACTGGCATCCATCGACCCGTCCAGCAGCACCGGGCACGAGACAAGCACGGTCCTGCTACCAGGCGCAAGACGAGGTTGGTCCTGCCGCCGACGCGAGACGAGGTCGGTCCTACTGCCGGGCGCAAGACGAGCGATGGACCGTAGTTAGGGGAGGACCGAACCTACGACGAAGGTAGCAACCAGACGACGAGGAGAGGGACCGAAGGTCGAAACAGGCCGCCTACAGACGAGCCGACAACGGAAAGCCAGCCGCCGCCCCAGCCGCCCGGCGAGCTGTCGTGATGCCGACATGGCGAGGAAGCCTCCACAAGAGCCGAGCCATCATGCCGCCACCGCCCACAACCGGAGCAATAGCCACGCCGGACCGGTGCCCCAATCCGCGTTGCCAGCCCACCAAGCGTCGGTAAAGCGGACGTGCACCACCACCACCACAACCCTAGCGCCACCACGCCTTGGACAGGTCCAGCCGGAGCCTCACCACCCCACTGGAGCAGGCGGACACCAACTGCAGCGCACCACCTAAACAAGGCCGCCAGCCACCCCTTCCACCGCCAACCACCACACCGTCTAGATCTGGGCAGGGGGACAAATCCACCGCCAACACGTCCTAGGACGCCTCCGGACCACGAGTCCCGTCGAAAAGGGAGGAGGCGGCACCGCCGGCCATCAGAACACCAGGAGGATGTGGGAGGCGAAGCAGGACCGGACCGATGGCCGGCACCATCGAGTAGAGGAGGGGCGCCCCGCGACGGCCACCATCTGCGCGCGGAAGGAAGCGGCCCCGCCGCCGCCAGCGCCACACAACCTTAGGCCGACGACGTCCCCGACGGCGGCTAGGGAGGGGGGCGGGAGGAGGCAGCACCAGGGTTCCTCCCGAGGGCGCCCGCGGGAGCACTTTGGGGAGGGGGGAGGAGGTGAGCGCCTCCTACCGCAAAATACAGCTTCTAGTCCGCGGCCGCCCGGCCGCCTAAACCAAGGAGCCCCTCAGGTATGCCGAATGTCCTTTCTACAACCATTCATATCTCACAATGCAAAAAACCCGATCGAGCGGGCCACCAAGTTAATGTTGTGCATCTAGCGATATTTTGGACTGAAATAATACCACATCTAGCTCATACTCCAATCGACCTACCACCATCTTTCGGAGATTTAGTTGATTGGCTAGCCGCCCGGGCTGTGCTGCCACTACGAGACCGAAAATGGAAAACTTGAATTTCCAACAGAGTACACCCAGCCTATCATAAAAGACCTGCTAGCTGATACGATCCATAAGAGCACGTCTTGCCTCCATCATTCCACTCCTTAATTCTTAATGTAGTTAGCTAGCCAATTTCTTTCTTACATATTTTGGGTTAGATATCATTGCGATTTGTGATTTATCACCTCTGAGTTCAAAATGATGAAGTTTCGCAGTGGGGTCAGAAGGATGGCTTGGCTCCGCTCCCTGCTCCCCAGCCGCCTAGCCTAGCCGAGCCCACCGTCGCCGACGCCCCCCGCCGGTGGCCCTCCCGCCTCCCCTACCCACCCCAGCCCCCACCCTCCCCTGAGTCATGGCCCCCATCGACGCCGGCTGCGGCACGAGCCGCCACCACCGCGGAATCGCTGGAGAGACTCGGGTAGCTCCTCCTCGGACTCGCGCTCCTACCGCGACGTGGTACGCACTCCCCCGCCTCCGCCGCCGGCACGCCAGCCTCTGGCCGCCCCCGCACGCCCCTACGTCAACCCGCCTTGGGCCCCGCTCGGAGGTCCACCGCGTGGATGATGCAGCTATGGACGCGACGGACGCCGGCGGTGCCTGGGAGCTGCCGAGGAACAAGTGACGCCGCCGCTCCCGCCGCGCGGACGCCCCCGTGCCGTGCCTCCGTCGCAGCCCCATGCCGGAGGAGTCAGCCGACCTCTGCTTCCGCTGCCTCGACCCCGACCACACCGTCCGCAACTGCACGAACAAGGTCCGGTACCGGCACTGCCTCCTCGCCGGCCACGAGTCAAGGGAATGCACGCCTGAGCGTCGGGCCAGGGATCGCGCTCTGCTGCCGGCGACCCCTCCGCCCCAGCATCGCGAAACCCCGCCGCGGCCCAGCCAGCCCCTGCGTGCCACGGCACCCGCCGTCGACCCTGTGGAGCCGTCGCGTGTCTTCGTCCCCCGCTCCGTCGAGATCGAGGAGGCGGTGCTGCAGCGCGGGATGGTGGCCACCATCACCGGGTCCAGACCGCCAGTTACAGCCGACGAGGTCACGGACACGCTCTTCGCCAACCTCGAGCTGCACCCCGGCGACTTCTCGGTCCACATCCACCACCCGGAAGACTTCCTCATCATCTGCACCTCCCAGGCCATCAAGGACCGTATCTACAACGACCACCACATCGAAGGCCCCTGCTTCACGCTGTCCCTCCGCCCCTGGAGCAAACTCGCCCACGCCGGTTGCGATAGCCTGGACCACCGCGTGGAGCTCGAGCTTCGCAGCATCCCTGCGCATGCCTGGAACATGGACACCGTGGAGCGCCTCCTTGGCGACTCCTGCTGGGTCGAGCGCCTTCATCCGGGGACGCATTCTAGGACGGACCTCGCCACCTTCCGGCTCTCCGAACGCGCCCGCGACCCGGCGTCCATCCGCCGCCACGCCATCCTCGAGATCGTGGAGATCATCCCATCACGCGTCCCCTCCCAGGCGCCTGCGGTGCGCACCCTCACGTATCGGGTCTCCATCCGGGTGGTGTAGGCGGAGCTGGACAGGCCGGCGCCTCCGCCGGAGGATCATGCTGGCGGTCGCGGTGGCACCGGTGGGGCGCCCCCTCCTGGGCGCACCGATGGTCGCGGCCCAGATCGTCGCCATGGGCGCAAGCGTCGCCGCCCAAACGCGCCTGCCGCGCCCGCTGGTCGGGCCAGCGGCGCGACCCTCGACGCCCTGACCTGGTCAGCCGCAAAGGGCTCGCATCGCGCCGACGGGGTCGCCATGGAGGCTGACTGGCGCACCGCCGATTCCCGCAATCGTACGGCGCCGCCACCTCCCCCATCGGGTGCCGCCGCCAATGCGAGAGTGATGTCACCGTGGCCTGGCCAGGCTGGGGCCCGCCGTCCTCGTCGCCGAGCCAAAAGAGGAAGGCGGGTCTGGCAAAAGAAGGCCCGACAACTGGCCCCCCACGGTCCAAGTTGCGACCGAATCGCCTTTGGCCGGGACAGCTGGCGCCTCCCAGTCAACCAGCCGCCCCACCTCGCCAGATACGGGGCCCTCAACTCCTGTGCACCATTTGTCGCCTTCCACGCACGAGCAGGAGCTGTCCTGCGCCTCGCCAGGAACGCCCGACTCGCGGACCTGCTCGCCACCAGATCCCACGTTGGGCAGCTGCGACATGGTCCCGGATTCGCAACCAGACAACGAGGGGCCCCCTGGCTCGCAGCCTCTAGCGCCTACGGTCCCCAAGGCGATCCCTTGTCGGGGCAAAGCGCCACTTTGGCGGCGTCACCCCCTGTCCCCGAGGGTGATCCCTTGTCGGGGCAAAGCGCCACTTTGGCGGTGTCACCCCCTGGCACGACCCTCCGTTCCGTGGACCCGCCAACCTGCGCTACCGGCCAGCCAGCCCACGCCCTTGCCTCTGCGGATTCAAATCGCGCCGCCAATGAGCCGGGCCCCGAGGAAAGCCCACCGCAAATGCCCTTAGCGCCGTCCAGCCCCCTCGGGCTGGGCCGAGGCAGCATCTCGGGTGGGCTAGGCTGTGACGCCACCGTCGAGCCTTGCTCCGGGCTTAGGACGTCCAGCCCCCTCCCTGCGGAAAGGGCCCGCCCCACCCCTGATCGTTTCGCCTCGCCACCGATCACGATGAGGAGACCGAAGTCACGCCCAACTTCCTGGACGCTGGGCGACTTCCTCGCGGCGGCCACCGCCCAGCTTAGGGTCGCCCTGCCTGCACCCGGGAAACGCCCACGTCGCCAGTCCCTCAACTTCGCGCCGCGACGTGGCCGTTCTGCACGTCGGACTGGGAGGATGTCGTCGGCATAGGCCATCTGCACTCCCTCGCATCTGTGGTTTCCGACCACAGCCCCCTCCTGCTGGACTGCTCCCCCATGCCTCCCGCCCACCATCGTTTCCGTTTCGAGGAGTTCTGGCTGCGCCTTGACGGATTCCAGGAGACAGTTGCGCATGCTTGGGCGTCAGTGGATGATGCCGACCCTTTCCGGCGCCTTCTGCTACGCCTGCAGGCCACCGCCAAGGCGCTCACCAGCTGGTCTGCGAGGTCAGTGAGCAGCGTCAGGCACAAGCTCGCGCTGTGCAGGGTGCTCATCCTCAGCTTCGACAAGGCCCAACAGGAGCGTACACTGTCACCACATGAAGGGTGGCTGCACAAGGACCTGAAGCTGGCCTACCTGGGCTTCGCCTCGCTGGAGCAGACCATCGCACGTCAACGGGCGCGCATCGCCTCGCTAAGAGATGGGGACGCCAACACTGCGTTCTTTCACCAGCAATGCTCCTACCGCCGACAGAAGAACACGATCTTCAGCCTTGGCACTGCAGACCGGACTCTCACCAAGCAGAGCGAGATGACCGAGGCCGCATTCGTGCACTTCGACACCCTCATCGGCACCGCCCCCGCCCGCGAGTGCACGCTCAACCTGGAGCACCTGATCGACCCTGCCGATGATCTCCAAGACCTCGACGCTCCATTCACGGAGGAGGAGATCTGGGACACGATCAAGCGCTTGCTCTCGCGCAAAGCGCCGGGGCCGGACGTCTTCACCGCAGAATTTCTCCGCGCGTGCTGGGGCACCATCAAGCACGACATCATCGCCGTCTTCCATCAGTTGTTCCAGCTACGGAGCAAAGGATTCCACCGCCTAAACCAGGCCATGCTCTCGCTCTTGCCAAAGCGCCCGGACGCCCAGGCCATCGGCGACTACAGACCCATCAGTCTCATCCACCTGGTCGCCAAGATGTTTGCCAAGACGCTATCCCTACGCTTGGCGCCGAAGCTGGACAAGTTGGTCAACAGGAACCAGAACGCCTTCATCGCAGGTCGTTCCCTCCACGACAACTTTGTCCTCGTCCGGCAGTCGATGTGTCTCCTACACCGATTGCGCGCGTCCCGAGTCTTGCTCAAACTCGACCTCGCGCGCGCCTTCGACACCGTCTCGTGGCCCTTCCTGTTCGAGGTCCTCTGTTAGTACGGCTTTGGGGACAGATTCCTCGACTGGCTGGCCATCTTGCTGTCGTCCGCATGCACGCAGGTGCTGATCAACGGCGAGCCAGGCCCCCCTATTTGGCATCGCCGGGGGCTGCGGCAGGGTGACCCTCTGTCGCCTCAACTGTTCGTCCTCGTCGTGGACACGCTGGGACGCCTCATCAAACGGGCCGTGTCGCTGGGCATCTTGGAGCAGTTGCACCCGCGCCGCCCCGTCCCGGAGATCTCGCTCTACGCTGACGACGTGGTGCTCTTTTGCCACCCCTCCCGGAGAGACATTGCTGCGATCAAGGAGATCCTGGAGCTATTCGGTCGAGCCTCGGGACTGCGCGTCAACTACAACAAAAGCTCCGCCACCATGCTCAACTGCGATCCGGGAGACACGGACCTGATCACGGAGCTCCTTGGGTGCAATATCGCGGACCTACCGCTCACGTACCTCGGGATCCCCCTCACCATCCGGCGACCCACAAGCGCCCAACTGCAGCCACTGGTCGATAAGGTTGGTGGCATGCTCCCCGGCTAGAAGTCTCGGCTCATGAACAAATCGGGTCGCCTCGCCCTTGTCAAGTCGGTGCTCTGCGCCATCCCCATCCACCAACTCCTCGTCTTCGCCCCGCCGAAGAAATCCATCAAGCTCATTGAGAAAATTGAGAGAGGATTCCTATGGGAGGGCCGCACCGCCGCAAACGGTGGCAGCTGCCACGTCAACTGGCGGCGCATCAGCCGACCTCTCTCCCTCGACGGCCTCGGCGTCCAAGACATGGAGCGCGCGGGGCTCGCCCTCCGGCTGCGGTGGCTCTGGTTCAGCCGAACTGGCACGGCCTCGATCTCCAATTCTCCAAGGATGAGCAGGCCCTGTTCTTCGCCTCCACCACACTGGCCGTGGGGATGGCAGAACGGGGAGGTTCTGGGAGGACCGCTGGATCGGTGGCCGCTCCGTCAGCGAGATCGCGCCAAAGCTATACGCTTGCATCCCCAAGCAACGGCGCAAGCAGCGCACCATTGCGGAAGGTCTCCTGAACCACGCTTGGGCAAGAGACATTCACGGCTACCTGGGCATCCATGAAATAGGTCAATACCTGCTGCTGTGGCGTGAAACTGAAAGCTTTGCTCTCACCGAGGGACCGGACCAGCTAATCTGGAGGTGGACTTCTGCGTACCTCGCCACCTTCCACGGGTCCACTAGCAGCGATGCATGGAAGCTGACCTGGAAGAGCTGGGCGCCGCCACGCGTCAAATTCTTCCAGTGGCTCGCCAATCTAGACAGATGCTGGACTGCGGACCGCCTGCACCGCCGCGGCCTTCAACACCATCCACGCTGCATCTTCTGCGACCAAGAGCATGAAACGATGCGCCACCTGCTAGTCACTTGCCCCTTCTCGCGGCAGGTGTGGCATGACACGCTCTCCTGGCTACGTTTGACATGCCGACCGCCAGACCAAGAGGCCTCCCTGAATGACTGGTGGATGCAAATCAAGCTAGACACGCCTAAAGCTATGCGCAAGGGCCTCGCCACGGCAACCCTCCTCACGGCATGGATGCTTTGGAAGCATCGCAACTCCTGTGTGTTTGACGGCGAGCAGCCCTCCACTGCCATGCTTTCGGCAAAGATCAGAGAGGAAGCCTCCCTTTGGGTTCGGGCTGGGGCCACTGGCCTTGGGGCGATCATGCCGCTAACCTGGGATGTTCACTAGTCTTGGGTAGTCCTTTTTTTTTAGCCGAGTAGCCTCCTTCTTGAAGGCGTGTACTGTTCAAACCCTCTCCCTTTTCAATGAAAAGAAACGCAAATCTTTGCGTTTTCCCGGAAAAAAAAAGTTCAAAATGATAATTGGTAAGATTTTACTGGTTTAATCCAATTTTGTGACTTTGTAGCTTTGCGCCGGTTTTCAATTACTTATTGCTCTAAATTCCAGCACAGACATGCCATCTATAAAGTATGCATCCGGCCATGAGAAAGAAAAGAAACTAGATGAGTTGACAGAATCTCAACAATAACAATGTGAGTGATCATAGGCACATATTTAATTCATTACAGAAACTGCTATTCTTAATGGGTACCAAATTTTAAGCGCCTGTAAATTATTTGATATGAATGTTGCTTTTGGATGCACTCTTATGTGTTTATTGGCAAGAATTCCGTAAGGGCCCTATACATATATCGATTAATACTTTGATGTTTACATTAAAGGGCCCAGGATTTAGTTTTGCCCTGGGCCCTGAAATCTCAGGACAGGCCCTAGTACCAAGGCTACACAGTATAGGGCTCTGGCAGCATATCTATCCCCAAGCATGAGTGAAAATTAAGAAAAGGTACTGTTTGATAAAAGTGCAAAGCTTGCACAGAATCCTTCAATAACAAGGGAAGCTCTGATACACAGACAATGAGAGAACAAAGCATGGCTGCAGCATATAGCCCAAGCATGACTAAAGGTAAAACTTGACATCCAAAGTTTGCTAAGTAGTACTTCCCAGCGAAACAACTGCATACCTGATTGGCTGTATAGGCCCTTTTGGGTGCAGTGTCAGTGTGTTCCAGCCCAAGGTATTGTTCCCAAGCCCCATAGACATCTCTCCTCTGTAGAAACCTAAAGAAGTCAGAAACCACGGAAAACAAATGTATGAGCAGAACTATAGACGCATGTAGGCCAAAATCAACAGTTTACCTGGAAACGAGCAGATACAACATCAGAATCTTGTAGGTAGTCTGGCCGATTCATAGATATGAATGCAAATTTCCACTGAAGACATAAGCATGAATAGGTATATTAGTTCAGTAGCTGTACTATATATTCATAGCACGATGCAATGCAACTCCAGGTAGACAGTAAAACCAAGGATACAGACAGGACATGAAGCTTAAGCAATGCTTCACAACCCCTTCTATATAGATTAAGATCTACAGTGCTTGCAGCGCCAACCACCGCCAGTTTTATTATGATAGCAGTGCTTTATTTATTGATTGAGCATATTATTAATCAATTTTGAGAGTAAAGATACGTAAACTATTCTCAGCTCACTATAGCACGACCAACTGGCTACAAAGTCGGTGATGGTTCTAAATTTGTGTCTAATGTACAATATCCACATCGTTTCAAGATTAAAAACCCTATCAGTATGAAGGGAAAAAAAACAGCAACTTTTATATCGCATCTATTACAGAAACAAATAAGATCACCTTGGAGAATTCCTCATCAGGGACCTGGAGTTTTCTCTGTATGCGGCCCTTTACTTCTGCTAAGGTCTCGCCTTCATGTATAGCAAGAAAAAAAGGATCTCCAAAATTCTGAATCTGCTGTTGGTCACAACAATGGTGTCATCTGATTGGATAAGAATATCATAAATATATGCTGCCATTAATATGAAAGGGCAATACTTGATTCTGAAGAGGATCTTTTACGAAGTGATAAACATGGATTAAGCGATCATCCTGGCTAGGATTTCTCTCCTCCTCTGGAACCTATGAAAATGGGTAAAAATAGATATGAAAACTAAAAAAGCACATAAATCCATCACAGCAGGTACAGGAAGACACTTGGAACTTAAGGGCATCTCCATCGCGGCTCACCAAATCACCGCCAAATGAAACGATCCAAACACTTTTAGTCCTCCAACGTGGCTCACCAAAGCGGGCTGGGCCGGTCCACGCATCCAAATCAGGGGGCCTCCGAGGGAATCCGAACGCCCGCCACGTCGGCATCCAACTGTTGAAGTGTATATGTAGATTGCCTAGCCCTTTCCATCAGTTCGGACTTTTGGTTGTGTTGGCTAGTGCATGAAGCTTACATAGTATCAGAGCCTAAGGTCCTGAGTTCAAGTCCTGGCTTTCGGAATTTATCCAAAAACTGTTGTCGTCCCCCTCTGTCTCAACTATAGGCCTCTTGAGCCATACCTCTGAGTCTATTCACCTGTTGACTTCCGCGTCACACGTGAGAGGGGGTGTTGAAGTGTATATGTAGATTGCCTAGCCCTTTCCATCAGTTCGGACTTTTGGTTGCGTTAGCGAGTGCATGAAGCTTAACAACAAATTGGTTCTACCCCAAAAAAAGCCTCTCCGACTCTAGAAGCCTCCGCATTCACACCGGCTTCACCGGCCACCAGCCTACCCGCATTGATCTTTCGCCGCTCCGCCTGCAGCATTCATGGCTAGTTAGCTGACAAGCCACCCAAGAAGCATACCGCAGCTATTAAAAGCCGGTTGGAGATCCTCCAAACCCTAGCCAGCCTCCCATTTCCACTCGTCCGCGCCGCGACCCGTAGCAAAGCCCTTGGCTATTTGATTTGATACATTGTGATCCTTAACATTGATGAATTAAGAAAAACGAAAAGAGAGGGATTCGAACCCTCGGTAAACAAAAGTCTACATGCCAGTTCCAATGCTACACCTTGAACCGCTCGGCTCTCTTAACTGATATTCAAGAGAAAAGGATTCTAGAAAGATTCATAGAATTGGAAGAACTTTCTCTCTTGGACGAGATGATAAAAAGGGAAACTAAAAACACATGTACAAAAACCTACTACAGGAATACACAGACCAGAGAGGAGGTCAATAAAAAAAATGACTCAATCAAAGATCCAACTGATCCCCAACAATTGGCATACAGAGTACTAAAGATTTCATCAAAAACTTACAACAGCTTGCCAAACAAACTTTGATGGGTCTTTTCTATACAGGTTGCCCGGGACTCGAACTCGGGCATCTAGCATTCTACCCACAATGGTTGGCCGGAAATGTTTCAAAAAAAGTAGGCATACGGCATACAAAAAGCTCGAAGACCCGACATCAAGGTGCCAAACCTTCCCGTCGATGTGGACTCTTCGGGAAGATCAGCCTGTTATCCCTAGAGTAACTTTTATCCGTTGAGCGACGGCCCTTCCACTCGGCACCGTCGGATCGCTAAGGCCGACTTTCGTCTCTGCTCGACGGGTGAGTCTTGCATCCTAAATAGGTTTTTTTTACTAGTCTGCTCTATTAATGCAGAAATAAGTAAAAAGGTATAATTAGATCTATCTCGAAATTTGACCCTCCACATCAACATTCCCAACGGTTGTTGTCGCCATGGTCCGCACCAAGAACAATTGGTACAAGATGTTGACAATCAATCGCTGCGCCGAAATCACGGCTCTATTAATGCAGAAATAAGTCTAAAGGTATAATTAGATCTATCTCGAATTTTTGACCCTCCACATCAGCATTCCCAACGGCCGTTGTCGCCATGGTCCGCACCAAGAACAATTGGTACACGATGTTGACGATCAATCGCTGCACCGAAATCACAGCAAAGGTCCGCACAATGGACGGACGCCATTGGGCCCGCGTTGCGGCGGGCCAACCTCCAGGTTGTCCCAACCGAGCTCTAGCAAGGCGCAAGGTGACCCCATGACGATGGTGGAGGACCATGAGGAGGAGCCAGCGGCGGAGGAGGCGATGGGCATCGAGGCCACGAGCTGTGTGGCGGATGGCCTCTTCACCATGCCGCACGCGAGGAGCAGTTTCACCAGGCGCTCTTGTGATGGTCAATCAACTGAACGCAAAGCATGCGGATGCCGCTGCCGTGGCGGAGCTCCTCGCAAAACCGGAAGTCGTCGATCAGAACCAGGCGGTGCTCGCCATGCAAAGTGCTGACACGATTGACCGTGAGCGCGCCAGCTCCGCATCAACGAGGCACGACATGCCTAGCTCTTTGAGGACCTCGATACCTAGGACAATGAGGCACTGGAGCAGCATGAAAATGATGCCAGAGGCACAAGGCGGCAGCTCCGGCGCGAGGGCTATCGACCTCTTCGTCTAGGAGTAGGAGTAATCTTTGGTTGTTTTCTAGGAATCTTTTCTGTTGTATGATTCCGCTTGGTGTAAAATTGACGAACTAGTGATGATTCCTCTCGGTGTCCGTCTTGTTTGAGGGATTGGGTTTGGATGGCAGCCGCCCGGACAAATGTTCGCGGACATTTGATATGGTTCGTTTGAGGAACCACGTTGGAGATGCCCGAAGTTCTCATGAGACAACTACCAAGTAAAACATATGATATCAAAGATGTAAAAGAGGTACGACATATAACATCGTTAATCTTACAGACCTCTTCAGCACGTAGCGTCCAGTACTGATCATTTATATTCTCTATCTTCTCATGAAGTGGAAAGATCTACAAAAGCATACTTAGTAATAGCTACAATGATATATGAAGAAAATGATACCCCCTACGATCCAAATTAATTGTTGCAGCTTTAGTACAACTTTTTACGAAAGTTGCGTCAATTAATATGGATCAGAGGGAGTACTTAACTTCTGGAGCATTTTCAAAGGGTGTGCATTAGTAGTTCAAAGATTTTACTTCTCTAGAAGGATTAAGGAACCTCAAGAACAATAAAGCTCGTTCTTAAGGAAGACATAAAATAGAAGACTAGCACATGATTCCAATGCATACCTTATAGATCTTGTGATAAAAGACCTCTAGCACGCGTAGCTCGGCAGTGGGACTGGATAGATCAACCTGTTGATTAGTAGTACAAGGTTTAGAAATGGTTCGTATTGCACAAACCATCCACAAGAACACACCACTTTGCAGTTGTATAACCTAGATCGAATGGTCGTGAAGATGAAAGGCAACTTCCCTTTCCTGTAGAAGCTAAATGGCAAAAGTTTATGTGAGAACCAGAAAATCCAATAGGCGTGACCATGTGTTCTGAGGGACAGAATCAAGTATGACTAGACTTGCCTTAACTGAGACTACTAAAGGTATATATGTAGGGGGTCTTTACACATCTAACTGCATAATCCCACGGTTCCAAAATCTAAGTGCTTTTCCTTTTCACAGTTTTAATCATGATTTTGACTACAATTTTTATTTATAATATGCCTACAAATTAGTACTCCCTCCGTTCACTATTATAAGATGTTCTAACTTTTTTCTAAATCGAATGTATGTCGACCTGTTTTAGTGTATGTTCACTCATTTCAGTCCATATCTAGTACATATTGAAATATCCAGAACATCTTATAATAGTGAACGGAGGGACTAGGACATATACGACAACACTCCACAAGACAAATACAAAATTTATTCTTACATGCTCGATTCATATACTTTTTCATAAATTTTGGAATTAGAGGGGGCATATATTAAGTAATCTCACCGAAATTGAACCCGGAACAAAAAAAGTAGCTGGCTAAATTTCCTGCTAAACATAATCAGCCTCCAACGATGAATGATTGTGATCTCCCGTTGTCCCCTACCTCTCAGGAGGTTAGACATGCACCCCAAAGCCCAAAAGACTCCTTATTCTATATCCAAGAACAATGCATTGGTGTATTTCACTTACAATAGTATAAATGCGCAACCAGAAACTAAGAAAAGTCGGGAAAGGACAGAAAAGTGCTGTATAAGTAATAACCTTAGTTTTCAAGTCAATGATCACATCAGCAATGGTGCTATTCTTAGAAAGCCTGATGCTGTGAATAACAACCTAAACAAAGAATATCTCATAAGAAAGTTCATTTCGCATCCTGGATACATAAAGAATATCTCATATGATTTCAGTAAAAAAACCTCCTCCTTTGTAGCATGGTGGAATGCAACTTTAAGGGTTTTAAGGAACTGCAATTCCGGCAATGGAATATCCAATACTTCGTAATACAAGATGTCAGATGTCTGTATCATACAAGGAGTATCTTTAGTTCATATGCAATCTGCATTGTAGTTATGCCAAAAACATGCTCATACTGGTAAATAAAAAAACAAGTGAAAGGGTTAACCTGATTATAGTGGATGAGCATTTCCAATAAATGTTCCACACCCTGATATCTGATGTGTTGCGGTTTAGGCTGTTGCGAATAGCAGTTATGGGATGTAAGGCGAATTTTTGCTGGATCATCCAATCCAAGCTGGCGGGCAACTCTCTCAACAACATCATCATATGTGTGAAGCTTTGACCTTAACGCATGAGAAAACAATAAATAAAAATATAAGTTAATTGACAACTTAAATGAATAGACAAAAAGGTTTGGAAAATCCCTCACAATTCCAAACAAAATTCAATATCCTTTGGTTTCTCCAACGACCGAAAGTGCACAACCTACAATAAACAAAATAGCTACTCAGAGAAATATAAAATATAACACGGTAAACAAAAGCTACCAGAGAAACTAGACATGCTGCTGTCCAGGTCCATACCATGTTGTGACAAATCAAATGTAAAACAAGCATTAAAAGGAGAATAACTCAAAAAAAACAGCTGGAGAACAAAAAAAAGAAAAATTTCCAGGTGAACTAAGGTGTGCTCGGTATGTGCCCAAAGTTTGCCTTACAAAAATTTAGCTAGCCAAGATTTTGGTTGAGATTTTCCTTGCCCATGAGTTGGCCAACATTGTTAGCATTAATCTTGTCATGATCAGTTATGTAGATGTTGTATCATGGCATGCAAAGTTAGCTAACAATGCATGTCAGCAAGGAGCAGCAGCTAGACTCTTCAGGATATAGAATGTAGCTGTCAGCCGTAAAAAGCAAAGTCTTATTTCATTTTGAGCTACAGACAGACAGCAGTAGTACCTAGACAGTTGTAAAAACTTGCAGTGAGTTGTCCTAGCTAGTTATTAAGAAAGGTGGCATAGCCGGTTTGCATAGTCCTATAAAAGGACAATTTTCCTGCTTGTCATACTAAGCTTGTAGCACTTGAGATATCTAATAAAGCTTCCTACTAATAGTAGTTCTTTGTCTACGTGGGTGTGAAGCACGTCCCTTTAGAGCTCAAGTCCTGTGAGAGCTAGAGACAGTGGTTCAAACAATTGGTATCAGAGCCAGGTTTATTAGCTTGAGTGAGGTATGGATAAAGGAGATATTGTTTCGCTTCAATACCCTATGCTCATACAGAGCAACTACTTAGCATGGTCAATCAAGATGGTGTCCATGTGTACCCAAGAGGTTTGGGATGCTGTTGAGCCAAAAGATCCTAAAGTGTCCACGGAGGAGAAGGATCAAATGGCACGGTGTCCAAAAAGGAGACAACCAAGGCGACTTGGGAGGCCCTGAAGATACTGCACATCTGAGTGCGTGGACTCTCAAGACAGAATTTTAGTGGTTGCGCATGAAGGAATCGGAGTCGCATGACCATCATCAACAAGATCAGGGCACTCAGCAAGAAGTTCGAGGAGACTTCTGCTGTTAAGAGGTTTCTTCCCACTGTTACCAACAAGTTTCTCCAAATTGCTTCGACTATTGGATGATTTGGTGACCTTAAAACCATGACGGTGGAAGAGGTTATTGGACGATAGAAAGCACATGAGGAGCGTCTAGGAGGAACCGGTGATGCTGGCAAGGAGCACTTGCTGCAGACCCGCACTGAGCGGGAGTCCAGGTTCAACGGGAATGAAAGATGCAAAAGCACCGGCAAGAAAAGCCGCAAGTTCAATGAGGCAAAGGTTCTTTCCTATGTTTCTGATGACTATGGGCATTTCTCCAAGGAATCGTAAGCCAAAGAAAGAAGGCAATGAAAAGGTACATCACGTGACTCGTGCATGAAGCTTAACATGAAAATCACTTATGACTCAAGAGGTCTCTACGTGGACACAAAGGAGGGCTACCAGCAATTTTTTAAATAAATTGCGAAAGCCAGGACTTGAACTCAAGACCTTAGCTCCGATACCATGTTAAGCTTCATGCACTAGCCAACGCAACCAAAAGTCCGAACTGATAGAAAGGGCTAGTGCAATCCACATATACAGTAACACCTCCTCTCACGTGTGACGAGGAAGACAAGTCAACACGTGCAACCGGAAGAGAGCGACGGCGTGCGTAACTCACGTATGACTCGAGGCCTCTACGTGGACACAAAGGGAGGCTACCAGCAAATTTTTTTTAAATTGCGAAAACCGGGACTTGAACTCAAGACCTTAGCTCCGATACCATGTTAAGCTTCATGCACTAGTCAACGCAATCAAAAGTCCAAACTGATGGAAAGGGCTAGTGCAATCCACATATACTGTAACAAGTTGTGTCCACGAGACATTGTGTGTGTGTGTGTGTGGGGGGGGGGGGGGGGGTTCGTGAGTTCTTGTGCTAGATGTGTCCACAAAATCATGTGTGCAATCAAGATCTTGTATTAGCTTTGTCGGTGTGTCCACAAGATACTTCTTGTGTTACTTTCGTCCAGTTCTCATGTTACTCGTCTCCACGAGAAAGGGCGAATATCATATGGAAATCAGCATTCAGAAAAGATGCTTTGAAGTTCCGAAAAAAATCTCAAAAAAAAGGGGGATGTCAAGAGGATGATATTTTATTGCCATGTGAAATTCCAAGTTCAAACAAATTCCAGGATGTGAGCTATGAAATAACAATATCAGCATTGAATAGTGTCAAACAGTAATGTCACTATTCATTGCTAAATTTGATTTTCCATAGTTGACATCACGTGTGTTTCAACTTGGAATTTCATGTGGCAATAGAACATCAGCATATTAACACCCCATATTTTTCTCAGATTTTTTGAAACTTCCAAACACCGTTTCCACGAAATGTTCTGTGAATGTTGGTTTCCATGTGATCTCCCCACGAGAAGATGTGTGCCAAATCGTCAAGGGAATCCAGTACGCAGCAGACGTGATCGTGCAGTATGAGAAAACCATCCCAATTAGCTTACTATGCATATGTCAGCAAAGAGCAGCAGCTAGACTCTTCAGGATACAGGATATAACTGTCAGCAGTAAAAGGCAAAGTCTGATTTGACTTTGAGATGTAGAAAGTGACAGACAGCAGGACCTAGACAGTAGTAAAAGCTTTGCAGTTTGCACTGAGCTGTCCTAGCTTACCTATTAAGAATGGTAGCATAGTTCGTCTGTATAGTCCTATAGAAGGACATTGTATCCTGTTTGTAATAATAAGCATGTAGCACTTGAGGTGTCTAATAAAGCTTCCTACTAGCAGTAGCTCTCTGTACGTGGGTGTGAAGCACATCCTTTTAGAGCTCGAGTCCTGTGAGAGCTAGAGCTAGTGGTTCTAAAAACATTCGCTAGAAATAATGAACTAGAGTTGCCAATGAAGCATTGGTATACCAAAAGGTTGGCAACCATCCAAACAAGGACCAATGTTTTGGCCATGACCAAAAAAATGGTAGGCTAGTCTTTAGTAGAATGAAAATATACCCTAACTACCCAAACTTTCTATGTTAGGCAACTTACACTTTAGATATCAAGAGGTCCATAGCACCGACATATGTCGAGAAGAACTATTTCATCAATATTCTCTTCCTTGTCGCCTTCGCTTCTTTGCGTTCTGCCGCAAGGTTTTCTTGGTTCCAATCTTGGCCACAAGCTCTTCTTTATAGGCGCCGCCGAAGGCTCCTCTCCTCTTCCTCTCTTCTGCAGTCTTGTAACCACCCGGCCTCTTGTTGGGATTTTCATCCTCCTTGTCATCTTCTTCAACGGGTATGCTTAACCTTTGATCTCTTCGGTGTGGTCTTGGAGTTTCTCCTAATCAACTTCTCATTTTGGCAAAGTTCTTTGTAGCAATGGTGCAATGTGAAGGGCATGTGACCGTACTTCTTGGTGTGTTGCTTGCATAGGCCTTGGATGATAGGCACATACTCCATGATTGGCACCCCACGCGGTGGTGCATGGTTGACTTGATCAATACAATCAGACCATCACCTGCATTGGTATTGAATGGTACCCCAACGATGCCCAAGAGAGCCTTTGGTGCGGCTTGATGTGACTTCCATGGTGGTGTTGTAATACTCAACAATCCTACCACAAAACCAGTCCTTTGATTGATCTGTTCCAACCAATGCATCAAGTGGCACGTTCATCCAAGCATGACACAAAGAAACATCACCATGTAGGCAATAGTTGTGAGTCCTTGATGTTGATGGTGCCTTCACGGTTGCTTGTGTCTCCATGGGATCATCAGCCTCTTTGGGCCCCTCCTCAAGTTGGGGCTCGTAGTCCTCCTCATGCTCTTCTTGTTGATCAAACACCAAGTCATAGTTCAGATCTTCAAGCCCAAGCATATGTGACTCCGCCAACGACGACAAGAATTCAGACGTGTTCATCCGCACTAAGACAACGACAAGCTCATCACTTTACAACGCAAGCAAACACCAAACAATGCACCGACCGAAATGAAAATTCCAAAAAACTTACAAGATGCCAGAAGAATGGAGACGGAGTATATTAGTACCAATCTTCAAGAACAAGGGGGGTGTTCAGAGTTGTACTAATTACCGTGGAATTAAACTGACGAGCCATACAATGAAGCTATGGGAGAGAGTCATTGAGCACCGCTTAAGAAGAATGACAAGCGTGACCAAAAATAAGTTTGGTTTCATGCCTCGGAGGTCGACCATGGAAGCCATTTTCTTGGTACGACAACTTATGAAGAGATATAGGGAGAAAAAGAAGGACATGTTTATGGTGTTCATTGACTTAGAGAAGGCCTATGACAAGATACCGCGGAATGTTATGTGGTGGGCCTTGGAGAAACACAAAGTGACAGCAAAGTACATTACCCTCATCAAGGACATGTACGATAATGTTGTGACAAGTGTTCGAACAAGTGATGGCGACACTGATGACTTCCCGATTAAGATAGGGCTGCATCAGGGGTCAGCTTTGAGCCCTTATCTTTTTGCCTTGGTGATGGATGAGGTCACAAGGGATATACAAGGAGATATCTCATGGTGTACGCTCTTTGGAGACGATGTGGTGCTAGTCGATGATAGTCGGACGGGGGTCAACAGGAAGTTAGAGTTATGGAGGAAAACCGTGAAATTGAAAGGTTTTAGACTTAGTAGGACTAAAATCGAGTACATGAGGTGCGCTTTCTATACTACAATGCACGAGGAGGAGGATGATAGCCTTCATGGTCAGGTGGTGCCTCAGAAGGACACCTTCCGATATTTGGGATCAATGTTGCAGAAGGATGGGGATATCGATGAAGATGTGAACCATCGAATTAAAGCCGGATGGATGAAGTGGCACCAAGCTTCTGGCATTCTCTATGACAAGAGGGTGCCACAAAAGCTAAAAGGCAAGTTCTATAGGACGGTGGTTCGACCTGCAATGTTGTATGGCGTTGAGTGTTGGCCGACTAAAAGGCGACGTGTGCAACAGTTAGGTGTGGCGGAGATGCACATGTTGAGATGGATGTGTGGCCACACAAGGAAGGTCCGAATCCGGAATGATGATATACGAGATAGAGTTGGGGTAGCACCGATTGAAGAGAAGCTTGTCCAACATCGTCTGAGATGGTTTGGGCATATTCAGCGCAGGCCCCCCAGAAGCCCAGTGCATAGCGGATGGCTAAAGCATGTGGATAATGTCAAAAGAGGCCGGGGTAGACCGAACTTGACATGGGAAGAGTACGTAAAGAGAGATCTGAAGGATTGGAGCATCACCAAAGAACTAGCCATGGACAGGGGTGCGTGGAAACTTACTATCCATGTGCCAGAACCATGAGTTGGTCGCGAGATCTTATGGGTTTCACTTCTAGCCTACTCCAACTTGTTTGGGACTAAATGCTTTGTTGTTGTTGTTGATCGCATTTCATCGACCACTTGGCGGCCACGGCCCTTGGTGACGGCGGCAGCGACCGGATGAGCGGGCACAGGGGTGGTCGGGGACGGGGTATAGGAGTGAAGGAAGCACCGGAGCCGCCTTCTTCTTCCTCTTCTTCGCCGCCACCTCAACGAGTGTCGACGCTGCCATAGTCGGCTTCATTGCTCGCTTGCGGTGGCTGTAGCAGCGAGAGGGCGGCCTCTCGTTGCCGGAGACGCAACGGGCTTGCCTATGACCTTGTTGTCGGCGGTGGTTGCCGATGTGGTGGCCTAGAGGAGGTTTTTGGTGCCCAACCTCTTCCTTGGTGCGGGCAGTGGCACGTGGGTTGTTTCGAATGGCGGCGTGCCGGCGGTGGTGGCCAGCGTGGTGGCAGAAGGGTCTTGCCTCTCCATTTCTGCCGAAACCTGGGGCATCGATGGTGCGACAGGGAATCATGGCGACGATGGCGGGAAGTGGTGGCCGTTCGGGCGGGAGAAGGGAGGCAAAATTTTAACTCCACGGTGCCGGGAGGGTATATTGCAGAGACTTGGCCTCACTTTCCGAGCCGAGGAGGATAATTTATCCAACTCTAAAGGTGTTTAGGGGATTGGTTAGAGATGCTCTTAATGGAGTAAGATTAATGGGAAAATCTAACTGGTGGACGCATGCATGAGTGTCGTCCAGTGCATCCAATGCGTCGGCTCACACGTTGGGTTTTCTAGAATTAATGGTGGTTTAATAATGGTTTGCACATATTCAGCACAGGCCTCCAGAAGCCCCAGTGCATAGCGTACGGCTAAAGCGTGCTGATAATGTCAAAAGAGGTCGGGATAAACCAAACTTGACATGGGAAGAGTCCGTAAAGAGAGATTTGAAGGATTGGAGCATCACCAAACAACTAGCCATGGACAGGGGTGCGCGGAAGCGTGCTATCCATGTGCCAGAACCATGAGTTGGTCACGAGATCTTATGGGTTTCACCTCTAGCCTACCCCCAACTTGTTTGGGACTAAAGGCTTTGTTGTTGTTGTAACGGCGACTTAATAAGATGCAATCCTTCTGCATCTGCACGCTCTGTTTTAGAATTAACGGTGGCTTAATAAGATGCATACCTATTCTCTGCATCTGCACACTCTGAAGCTACAAGCTAGGCTACAGTGTACAATCTACAGTACAATACGCTATAGGCCGGCTGCACTGCGCTACAGTGTGCTCTAGTACATGGTTGATATGCATGTGTTTAGACGGGCTCCTACAGTCTTTGTTTTCCAATGGACCCTGTTAAATACCTAGTAATTTAGGATAATATATGATTGCCAAGATTTAAACCTTGCAACTAAGTATTTTCCTTTTTTAGTGGTGCCGTGGATTCTCCTTTAATGTAGGAGTATTTTGACAACATTTTTTAAACATTTTAGCAACAAGTATATGTGATCTGACAACTAAGTTCTATTTTTTAAAACTGGCAACTAAGTTCTTTAAGAAAAAATGGCCATCTAATACCTTTAAACTTGCAAGTAAGTTTTATTAAGATTTAAATTTGGCAACTAAGTCTTTTAGGAAAAAAAATGGTCATTGAGTACCTGTAAACAGGCAACTAAGTTAAAATTAGTAACCAAGTTTTTAGGAAAAAAATGGCCATTGAGTACCTGTAAACTGGCAACTAAATTATTTGACAGTTAAGTACCTATAATCTGGTAACTAAGTACTCCCTCTGTAAACTAATATAGGACGTTTCAGAGACTTGTGTCATCTGACAACCGAGTATGTCGTAATCTGGCGGCTAAGCATGCTTAATAAGGCAACTACTTGTAATCTGACAACTAATCACTTGTAATCTGGTAATTAAGTTATTGTTATTAGGAAACTAACTAAAATTGATACAATTACTCAACAGATGTACTATGTAGCTAGCGGTGGGTTGTGAATGGTGGCTGCTACATTTACAGTATCTTGCACAGCCACTGTATGCTCTTTCTTTTCACTTACGATGCCTTCCGTGCATGCACTTCTGTTTGACTAATTTTTTGCATGCCGCCAACTCCATGTTTTTCCTGGGGATCACATGCATAAACTACAGGCCTACACGGACGCTGCATGCCTGAGGGCTGAGGCATACTAGCACTGACTATTTTCAATCGCGGGTACACATGCGCACAAAAGCAATTTGCTGGAGTGGTTGGTGGCCACCGCACAGGAGGGTACGCGTGCAGCGCTGCTACATATGTTAGACCTTTCAGCCTGAGCATTGATAGTTGTGGATGACACTAGGAGAGTTGGGACAATTTTCGTTGGTTTATTTCTCACACAATGCCATGCCAACCTGAGGGGTTGGGGATACATATTTATAGGCTGCTAGCCAGCCAAGCATATGCTAAGATGCTAGTCTAAGATGCTGCTAAGATGCTAGTATAAGATGCTATCCTAACTGCCAGTCCTTGATGGTCAAGGATTCTATCCTAACAGTCACAAGGACTATGTGCTGCAGCCCCACAAAGGACCATGTGCTGCAGCTCCACAAAGACCCTAGTACATAGACTTATCCATCATTCTCCCCCCAAGTCTTGTACGTCGTCTTGTGAAAGAGTCGAATCATCCCAATCCCGGAGCAGAGTTCGAGGAACTTGATCCTCCCAAGAGGCTTGGTGAGCAGGTCTGCGAGCTGGTCCGTGGTGTTGATGTAGCTCGCCTCGATGCTCCCTTCTTCCAAACAGCAGCGGATGAAGTGATACCTCAGTCGGATGTGCTTGTCCCGTTCGTGGAAAACGGGGTTCTTTGCCAGGGCCAGGGCGGACTTGCTGTCCACCAGGAGTTGCACCGTTCTGGTGTCTCGGACGAGGAGATCACCAAGCAGTCGAGCGAGCCAGAGCGCGTGAGTGCAGGCGGTGGAGGCCGCTATGTACTCGGCCTCACAACTGGACAGGGCCACAACCTGCTGCTTGACCGATTGCCAGCTCACGAGACACTTGCCGAGGAAGAAGAGGATCCTGCTCGTGCTCTTGCTGGTGTCGATGTCGCCGGCGTGATCGCTGTACCCGGCGAAGTGTGCCGCCGCCGGACACCTAGGGTAGTGGAGGCCGTGGTCGAGGGTCCCTGCCACATAGCGGATGATCCTCTTCACTGCATGCTGGTGCTCCAACGTCGGTCGCTCCATGAACCGACTGACATAGCCGACGGAGAATGCCAAGTCCAGCCGTGTGTGGGCGAGGTAGCGAAGGCTCCCCACAAGGCGTCGGTACTGCGTAGCGTCCACTTCCTCCGTCGTGCTGTCGCGGCTCAGTTTCAGCCTCTCCTCCATCGAGTGAGAGTTGGGTGGCAGTCGGTGAGCCCAGCTAGCTCAACGATGCGCTTGGCGTAGGCGGACTGTCGAAGCGCGATCCCGGAGTGATCCTGGTGCACCTCGATCCCTAGATAGAAGGAAAGGAGCCCCAGATCACTCATCTGGAAGGTGGCCTTCATGTCTTCCTTGAACGCTGCCACCTCTGCATCTTTGATGCCGGTGATCACCAAGTCGTCAACATAGACGCCCACCAGCAAGGCATTTCCTCCACTGCCCCGTCGGTAGACGACCGCCTCATGCGGGCTTTGCTCGAAGCCCATCTTCTTTAGCGTGGAGTCCAGTTTGGCGTTCCACGCCCTAGGTGCCTGTCGTAGGCCGTAGAGAGCCTTACGCAGGCGGACTACCTTGCCCTCCTGGCCGGGGATCGCAAATCCCGGTGGCTGATGCACGTAGACTTCCTCCTTCAAGTCGTCGTTGAAGAATGCCGACTTGACATCCATGTGATGGACACGCCAGCCCTCCTGGGCAGCTAGCGCAAGGAGAAGTCGCACGGACTCCATCCGTGCCACGGGAGCGAAAGCGTCGTCGAAGTCGACTCCTTCCTGCTGCAAGAAGCCTCGGGCCACCAAGCGAGCCTTGTGCTTGATGATGGCACCGGCTCCATCCCTCTTCAGCTTGAACACCCACTTAAGGGTGATTGCGCGGTGACCACGAGGGAGTTCAACGAGCTCCCAGGTGCGGTTCTGCTCGACCGCATCCATCTCCAACTGCATCGCGGCGCGCCATACCGCGTCTCTCTCGGCCTCTGCAAAGGAGTGAGGTTCGCCGTCCTCACACGCGAGTTGTAGCTGCGCCTCCAGGTCGCGTGGCACCAGTCCCGGCACCGGTTGGTCGCCGAGTAGATTATCCATCGTACGATACCGCAGCGGTTCGCCGCCATGATACGCGTCGATGCGCTCCTCGTCGTGAGTGAGCGGGGAAGCGAACTTCATCGGGTTGTGTTGTGCGTGAGCTGGTGCTGATGAAGACGAGCCCGGAGTGGTGACTGCCGGGGCTGGAGTATGCGGCGTCGCCGGTTGTGGTGCCGTCGGCGTAGCAGGCACCGGAGTCGATGTAGTTTTGGGAGCTGGGGTAGACGTGCTTGGCGAAGAGGAGCTGCTTGCTCCCCCGGCTTCCTTGAAGTGGACGTACTCGACAACGAAGTCGTCATACGTCGGCGTCGAGCCGTCGTCCACCGCCTTGTCCCATTTCCACCCTCGCCCTTCGTTGAACACGACGTCTCGCGTCGTGCGCACACGCTATGTCTTTGGGTCGAGGATGCGGTAGGCCTTTGAGCCCTCCGCGTAGCCGATGAAGACCCCCGGAGTACTCCTGTCGTTGAGCTTGCCGATGTGGCCGAGCTCCTTGGCGAACGCAAGGCAGCCAAAGAACCACAAGTGGGAGACCGCCGGCTTCCGCCCATGCCAGGCCTCGTACGGCGTCCTGCCATCGAGTGCCTTAGTAGGCGAGCGGTTGAGGATGTAGACGGCCGTTAGCACCGCCTCTCCCCAGAAAACAGCCGGCATCCCTCTCTGCTTGAGGAGAGCCCGAGCGATCCCCACTACCCTTTGGTTGCGCCGCTCGACGACGCCGTTTTGCTGCAGGCTGTACGACGCGTAGTGGCGCTGGATGCCCTCATCAGCGCAGTACGTCGCGAATTCAGCCGCCGTGAATTCGCCACCGTTGTCAGTGCGCAACACGCGCAGTTTGCTGCCGCACTCCGCCTCCACAGCAACCTGCGCACGCCTGATGGCGTCCGCCGCCTCTCCCTTACTGCCAAGGACCATCACCCACATGTAGCGAGAGAGGTCGTCGACAAGCAGCAGGAAGTAGCGTCGACCTCCTGGTGTGGCTGGCGTCACCGGGCCGCACAGATCTCCATGCATGAGCTCCAGCCTCTCCTTGGCCCGAAAACTCGCCTGCTGGGGAAAGGGGAGTCGTCTCTACTTCGTCAGCACGCAGATGTCGTAGAACTGCTCCACATGGTCGAGGCATGGCAGGCCTCGCACCATCTCCTTGGCACTTAGACGCTTCAGGGCCTCAAAATGAAGGTGCCCAAAGCGCTCATGCCATTGCCACGCCTCGTCGTCCCGACGGACAGCAAGACAGACCGGTTGTGCCACCTACACATCAAGGACGTAGAATCGATTTTCACCTCTGGGTACCTTGGCGATCCCAGATGCGTAGGACCCCATGCTCAATCAGCACGCGTGAGCCGTTCTCATCTAGCTGTCCCAAGCTGATGATGGAGTTCCTTAGCACGGGGATGTAGTAGACACCGGTGAGCAGTCGGTGCTCTCCCATCTTCATGGTGAAGATGACGGAGCCGACGCCCTTAATTTTCACAGCAGAGGCATCGCCAAACTTGACGGAGCCTCGCGCGTCGGAGTCGAGCTCGGCGAAGAATTACCTTCGAACGGTCATGTGGTGGGTGGCGCCGGTATCGAGGCACCACCCCGCAGTCTTGTCCTTCCCGGAGCCATCGCTGAGAAGAGCGTGTGCTTTTGGCTCGTCGAGGTGGAGGAGAGCCTTTGCGACTGGTGTCGCTGAAGGTAGCTCGATGCTTGCATGCGCCATGAACAGAGCCGTCTCCTCCTCCTCCGCCTGTGCGACGTGAGCCTGGCCTTGTCGTGGTTGTCGACACTCATTGGACCAATGGCCAAGCCGGCCACAGTTGTGGCAACTGTTGTCCTGTGCCGGCTTGGGCTTGCCAGCGGCGCCGTCCTTGGCGCCTCCGCGGGCGTCACCTTCGGCACGTCCTTGTGCCTTGCCCGGGGGGCCTCTTCGCGCCTTGCGCTGCTCGCGCCCACCCGGCATGCCACCAAGGCTGGCATCCCACTGCTCCCGAGTTAGGAGCAGCTTCCCACCGGTGGTGATGGGCCCCGAGGGAGGTTGTGGCTCGTCGGTGTCGACGACCTTGAGGCGACCTATCGCCTCCTCGATCGTCATCGTGGAGAGGTCCAGCAAAGACTCGATCGAGCGAGCCATCTGCTTGTACTTCTCGAGAATGCACCGGAAAAGCTTCTCGACAGCTCTCTCCTCGGTGTAGGTGGCATCGCCGAACTTCACCATCTTCTGCAGCAGAGTGTTCAGACGGAGAGCAAAGTCATCAACGTCCTCACCTGGCTTGAAGGCCAGGCTCTCCCACTCCTTACGAAGTGCCTGCAGTGTGCACTTGCGAGCACGGTCGCTGTCGATGCGTGCCGCGATGATGGCGTCCCAAGCCTCCTTGGCAGTCCGCTTGTTGGAAAGCGAGAATTACATCTCGGGCGGGAGTGCGGCGATGAGGGCGTCCAGCGCTCGTCGATCCTCTTGGTGGTCGACGTTGCTGTCCTGGACTGCCTCCCACAGGCGCCGCACCTGGAGCCTGATCTTCATGATCGCGGCCCACTCGACGTAGTTGGTTTTAGTGAGGGTAGGCCACCCAACACTGGGACCAACATCCCTGACCACAATCCGGACCTCGTAGAGGCCGCGGTCCTGGTCGTTGCAGCCGTCGTCGCCGTGCGCACCTCCACCTGGAGCGCGGGCGAGCTCGGCTGCACACTGCGTCGTCCGCTCTTGCGCCACTTTGGCACGGTCTGCGTCGGCGCCGTCGTCCGAAGGCGCGGAGCCGTTGGAGCTGCCAGAGCCGCCGCGGAGTGCCTTGGCATCCGCCGTAGCCTCACGTGCTGCTCCGCTGCTGTTGTTGCTTCTACCTCCGCCCTGGCTGCTTCTACCTCCGCTCTAGCTGCTGGCAGCTCCGCTGCAGCCAGCCTCGACACCCTTGTTGCCGCAGCAACGGCTGCTACAGCTGCTCGCTCACGCTCCTCTTCCACGACGCGCTCGGCCTCCTGCCGGCGCCGTATGCTCGAGGTAGCCGTGTGCTGAGAGCGACCAGCATACATGGCTCGCTGCAGGGGGGCTGTTGCGTGAAGAGGAGGTTGTTTCTGACGAGCTGCTGCTCGACAGTCCGGAGGGAGGGAGGTAACCAGGGGCAGTCGAAGCAGCTGCTGCTACCGGCTTAGGCTGCTCAGCTCCCGGTGAGAGAGGTCAGCAGGAAATGCTCAGGGTAAAAGATAAGAAGGCTCTGATACCACTTGATAGACCTTTGAGCCTGAGCATTGATAGTTGTGGATGACACTAGGAGAGTTGGGACAATTTTCGTTGGTTTATTTCTCACCCAATGCCATGCCAACTTGAGGGGTTGGGGATACATAGTTATAGGCTGCTAGCAAGCCAAGCATATGCTAAGATGCTAGTCTAAGATGCTATCCTAACTGCCAGTCCTTGATGGTCAAGGATTCTATCCTAACAGCCACAAGGACCATGTGCTGCAGCCCCACAAAGACCCTAGTACATAGACTTATCCATCAACGTAGTGGGACCCAAGATTACTATCATGTGGTGCCTTCCTGCCTTGGGCTGAGCCGCCGATCCACCATGGATACAGCAGCAGCCCCGGTATCCTCAGACCCCTGTCGTCGCCGTCCATGGTGGCACCACGCTCGGCAAGTGTTCGGCGTAATGCCATTGCCGGAAAAAAAATGTGTGCTCGTTGTTTACTTTGAAGCAGCAAACACAATGGATTCGGACAAGGAGACTTCTATAACGAGTGCATGGAGTCATCTTCGATGGATGAGGAGTTCATGGGGTCGTCTTCGGTGGATGCCATTGGAACCATTGGTTACCAGAAGTGCACGGCTGCAACGAGGATGCTTGCCTATGGCATGGTTGCAGATTCCGGGGACGAGTACCTCCGGATGACCGAAAGCAAATGCCTCCCGATTTGAAAACTTTATGTTTGGATTGTACTGTTCTTATTTGAATTATTGTTGCATTAGAATATTTATCTTTCCATTGTTTGGGCGAGCCTCCGGCGTCCAGGTTAACTTCGCAAAGAGCACGGCCACTCTGATTCGCAACGAGGCAGATGCGGCCACGCACGTCGTGGAACTGCTGGGCTGCCCCATCGTCTTGGGTATCCCCCTTACGCTATGGCGGCCGTCCGCTGCCCAGCTGCAGCCCGTGGTTGACAAGACCGCCCTCATGCTCCCATGCTGGAAGGCGCATCTCATGAGCAAGGCCAGCCGCCTCGCGTTCGTGAAAGCCATCCTCGGTGTAATTCCTATACACCGGTTGCTAGTGCTAGCAACCCCCAAGAAGACCCTCAAGGCCCTCGAGAAGATCCAACGCGGCTTCCTATGGGCAGGGCGCGCAGAGGCTAATGGTGGGCACTGCCACGTCAACTGGCAACGTGTTGCCCGACCGATTGTTGTCTTGGCATCCGCGACCTTGCACGCACCGGCCTCGCAAACACCACTAGAGCATGGGCGGGCCTAGACCATGCAGCTGGGGAACGGCAGAGAGGCCCTTTTCTGGGAGGACCGATGGATCGACGAGCGCTCCATTCGTGAGATCGTCCCGCTACTATACACGTGCATCCCCAAGCGCCGACGCAAGATCAGGACGGTCGCAGAGGGGCTTGTGGCCAACCACTGGGCGCAAGACATCCAGGGCACGGTGGGCATCCATGAAATCAGGCAATACCTCCGGCTTTCTCTGCTAAGCCGAATCGCCTCACATGGAAATGGAGCGCAAACGGCTCTACTCCGCCAAATCTGCATACGCCGCCACCTTCGCCGGATCCACAACTTGCCCAGCTTTTCCACTGGCTTGCCCACCTTGACCGGTTGCTGGACCGTAGACCGGCTTGCCCACCGAGGGCTGCAACACCCCGTGCGATGCCTCCTCTGCGACCAGGCACCTGAGACCATGCGCCACCTCATCCTCGCCTGCCCCTTCGCCAGACAGATCTGGCATGAAGCGATGTGCTGGCTGCAGATCCCATGCGCCCCTCCGGCCAGCGAGCCCTCTCTACTTGAATGGTGGCAATCAGCACGAGAATCTACCCCAACTCCCATGCGCAAAGGCCTGGGCACCATGACCCTCCTCGACCCATGGATGTTATAGAAACAACGCAAGGATTGCGTTTTCAATGGAGGACAACCATCGGAGGATACCCTGCTTACGAAGATCAAAGACGAGGCCGCTCTCTCGGCAAGCACTGGTGCTTTAGGGCTTAGAGCCATCACCCCCCAAACATGGGATGTTCACTGATTTTCCTGTTTCTGAACTTGTAATTGCCTCCTAGGAGGATTGTAACAACTCTCTCTCTCTTTTCAATGCAATGAAACGCAAAATCTCTTGAATTTTCTCGAGAGAAAAAAAAGTGAAGTGAAAAAGAAAGCTGCAAATAACTCGAAAGCTTTCTTGGGAATGACCAACATAGCATAATAGCATATAAAATGAAAATTGAGTTGAGTATATGATGCTATACCTGCCTATTATGAACATACTCCAAAAATGAAGGGACATCGGGATAGCGCACTTGAGTACCACTGTCTGCTTTAGGTGACTTTTGGAAACAGACTATGTCCCCATCTTCAAGCTAACAATATTGTGAAATTTGGGGAATTAATAAGTAAGCAGTTTAATTCTAGTTCTGCATTTCTCAAATCGAAGAAACACCCATTGACAAACCTGACTAGCACGGAAAGTAAGCTTCTTGTCAATATGTTCGCACATTACATTTGGCTCAAACTTAATTTCCTGTATTAAAAATTGAACCGACTCAAATACAATCGTCACGTAAGGTTATCACCATTTAACTTGATAAACCTCAAAATGACTATTGTAAGTAAAGCACAAAAAACTAAGCTTTGTCATCTTGACATTGAATGTATAAATGTATCAAATCGTCGATTTAACGCTTGCCTCGTATAGCTCGATCTCTTCATCCGGGGTAAACCCAGCCATTTCAGTTAGTTTTCTCAGAATATCTGAAGGTTTCCCCAAGGCCTTTACAAAGAGCCTCCCCACAAAACTACACCCGTTGAAGAATGTAACATGTAAGCATAAGGAAATTTACAGTTATATATATGAAATAATGATGAAGAGGGCAATTCAAAGAGAATTTACCAAAGCACTTCTTTTTCGGGATTGTACAGTTTGAAGAAAAGAAGAATATCTTCCTTGCTCTTCTCAGGAGGAGGAAGCGGCTGCAAATCCTACATCAGTAATCAGATGTAGTTAAGCAACCTGAATCCAGTCCACGTCACACTCTAAAATAAATAACATACAGAAAAGGAAGCGAGCAACTCCAGTTACCAGTCCAAATTCCACTTCCAAAAACAGCTTCAGTTCAGCATTCTGTGCCTTATTTGATATCTCCCTCAGTTGCCCCACCTGTGCAGAAGAAAACATAGTGATTGGACTATTGGCATATAATTGAAGCAAAGCTGGTAGAAAGATAACAAAATGTAAACAACACAACAGGATTCTACATTGTTCTTCACAAATTTTTCTAGAGTCATCTAAACAACACAACAGGATTTTACATTGTTCTTCACACTGGATTGAGCTACTGAAATGGTTCATGGAAATAACCAGCTTTGCACAACAAAATTTATGAATACATATATAATAGAACACACTGAAGAAAAACTATACGATGTTTTACACTCAAGAACTCCAAACTATAAAGGTCTTACTTTTTCCCAAGTATCCGCACACTACACACTGCTGTAATTTTAAGTTTGGTTGGTGGTAAATCCAAAAGGAGCACCATTTGGAAGTTGGGCGAGTCCTTGGAATGACCAAAGATTTTCACTTTATTTATGTTATTCCCCTCGTAAGAGTTCTATATTATGTCACAGCAAAGCATACTGCATTGATAGCATTTGATAGTAGGTCTAAGCCCACGATTAGAAGTAACAGTCAACTGGACCTAAGCCAGCCAAAAGGAGATAACACGTTAAAGCTTCACTTTTCGAACAATCCAACTTACAGATTGTGTTTCTTCATGAGGATTCAATGGGCGATTTGGCCTGTATGTATGGTTTTGCCTCTTAGCCCACAGCCAGAAGCGCTGAAACTGTACTGGGATGCCATATTCCTTTGCAACTTCCTCCTATTAAACAGTTTGTAGCAGTTGATTACAAAATACTAATCTTTAGCAACAATAACAACTTGCATGGAGTTCCAAGGACATGTTACCTTGAAAGTACTAAATGGCAATTGCTTCTGTATTCGGAAGCTACGGACCTTTTCATGGTCCACCAGATCAAAATATATGTCCTTACCAGTTTGCTCCTTCAAATCCTCATCCCGGGCAATCTGGATACAGTTTCAAAATGAGCTCTGTGAGCAACAAACTTAAAAGGAAAATCCAAGCTATGATGAACACTACAAGAAGCAGATCCTGACCTTTATGATGGTATAGAGATGGGCTTCAGCTTTTTCTTTCTTCTTATGTTCTTTCTCTTCTCGTTCTTTCTTCAACCTTATCTGTGAATCCACATTCATCATTAAAATATACCACAATAGTGTTATCAAAATGAAGGGGGAAATATAATATTCTAAATACCCTTAAATGTTCAGCAATGTCCTTCTCATCAACATTACACATTATTTTCTCTGTGTCACTCTCACGGATGTATACAAGCATGTAGGCATTTGAATATTTCGTGAATTTGAATGGAGTGTTGTTGAATCCAGGGTTTATTTGAGGTAACTGCATAATCAAAAAGAGAGAGCCATGTAGATGATGGTGATGAGTAGAACAAACATTAATCGTTCAATATCGGTGTGAAATATAACATACCTCTTCCACACCCCCATATTGCTCTTCAAAGGCCTTTTCAGTATCTTCTTTTGTTACACGCTCATCATCAAATTTATACCTGTTACACAAAATAATATTTTCCAAAATCTGTCAACAATTGGAAACTGCTTGCAAAGATGTGGAAATCAGAAACATACTTGTGTAAACATTCTTGCCATCAGGACAACTACCACTTGGAAAAAGCTCATACACGTAAGGAGGATTATGGCGTTGGTAAGGGGAGACAGACTAAGGATTAGGCATTTTGGGCGAGAAAGACTGAGTTGTCGCTCTTGACTCATTGACAATACCCAGATCCTTACGGAACAATCTTTGGGTGAGTTTGGATTCTAGGCTAGCCTTGCTTAGCAAGGATGGGTGTTTGCTACTCCCTTCGCCCCGCAATACGTTGTGCAGGAATTTTTGCACATAGACCAAAGAGGGAGCAGATGAATACAATGTTGGACGAGACCACCACTATCCAACTGTAACTGATGCAGGATCCACGAGCAGCACACTTCCTCTCTCTCCCATGCGTAAGGCCCTCCACAGCAACTGTATGGCTTGGTCAGAGGAGGCAATGTTGTATTGATGAAGAACAGAGAAGGAAAAGAAAAAGGAAATCAGAAGTCAATGTTGCCCACTGAGGAAATTTGTCAACACATCTATCCATGATGGTGAAGACAATTAGGAAGAATACGAATCTGAAGACGTAGAGGGTAAGAGGTTTGCCAAGAAGAAAGATGAAGAGGTGGTATGTGTGATTCAACGTCTCCTATGTTCCACACCACAACCAAACGACAAACAACAACAAAGCCTTTAGTCCCAAACAAGTTGGGGTAGGCTAGAGGTGAAACCCATAAGATCTCGCGACCAATTCATGGTTCTTGCACATGGATAGCAAGCTTCCACGCACCCCTGTCCATGGCTAGTTCTTTGGTGATGCTCCAATCCTTCAGATCTCTCTTTACGGACTCTTCTCATGTCAAGTTTTGTCTACCCCGGCCTCTTTTGACATTATCAGCACGCTTTAGCCGTCCCCTATGCACGGGGGCTGTTGGTGTCAAACCAGCGAGATCAACCGAGCTAGAACGAGATCGTGCGAGAGAGAGAGGTTTTTGCCGTCGCCAAACCTTGCGACTTTTCTGTTATTTCTGACCCTGTATATCTGTCGATTACAAAGTCCCTAACTAACCTGCTAACTAACTCCCGGCTGGCTCGCTCACGATCCGCACGTCGCTGCGCCATCCCACAGCTGCGAGTCATGCGCTAATCCAACGGGAGAACAGATCAAAGCAAAACGAAAAGAGACCGGGACGTGCGCTAGCACCCCCTGAACCTGTCTACGAGCGGCAGCTGACAGAACCAGCGTGCGCGCCTTATTACAACAGAAAAATGATTGCGATCTAACCTAGTGATGAGCTTAGTCCGGTCCTACATTTCACCCCCTTAAGCTCAGCACCCAGCATCCATCTTGATCATCCGAAGTTTCTTCCTCGTCTCAATGAAGTTCACCCTCCCCAACGACTTTGTCAGAGTATCGGCGAGCTGTTCTTGAGAGCGGACATGGCTGATCTCCACCTGACCAGTGTCCACACAATACGAATGAAATGAAACCCGATGTCAATATGCTTGCTACGGTCATGGTACACAGGATTCTTGCTGAGAGCAATGGCGGCCTGGTTGTCCAACAGGAGTCTGAACTTCTCTGCCGGCTTGCCCAACAAGTCACCAACCAGTCGAGACAGCCACAGCCCTTGGCATGTTGCTGCTGCTGCCGCAACGTATTCAGCTTCACAGGAGGACAGGGCCACGATCTTTTGCTTCTGGGAGCACCAAGTGACTGGATTTTCACCGATGAAGAAAACTTGCACGGAGGTGCTCTTTCGATCTCCTGTCACTTGCATGATCACTGTCGCTATACCCTAGCAAAGCTACTTCCCCATTACCAGGCTTGTAACAACACCCATAATCCAAAGTTCCTTTGATGTACCTTAAAATCTGCTTCACAGCCGCCCAATGGTGCGAGCTAGGCTTCTCCATGAATCTGCTTGCAATGCCGACAGCATGGGCAATGTCTGGGCGAGTGTTGACAAGGTAACGCAGGCTGCCAATCACACTGCGGTACATGGTGGGATCAACAGGCTCGCCTCCATCTTCCTTGTTCAGCTTCAGGCGACACTCCATGGGAGTTGCAGAGCTGTAACTATTGCTCATACCAGCAGCTTCCAGTACCTTGGCGGCGTAACTGCTCTGGTGCAGCGTGATCTTCCCCTTTTCTTGTGACACTTCAATCCCCAGGTAGTAGCTCAGCAAACCAAGATCACTCATTTTGAACAGCCGCTGCATTTGATCCTTGAAGCTGACTATGGCGGACACCTCCGTCCCTGTGATGATGAGATCATCAACATAGACCCCAACCAGGAGATATGAAGTAGAATCACCTCGCCTATACACAGCATGCTCCAAAGGGTTGCGGATGAAACCAAGTGAGGTTAGCGACTCGTCAAGCTTCGCGTACCATGCCCTTGGAGCCTGTCGAAGGCCATACAGTGCCTTTTGTAGCTTCAGTACCCGAGATTCTTCTCCGGTGACCTCGTACCCGGGTGGCTGAGCTACATAGACCTCCTCCTTGAGCTCCCCATTCAGAAAAGCTGATTTCACATCCATGTGATGCACCTCCCACTGCGAATGTGCGGCAAGTGCAAGAAGAACACGGACTGTTTCCATCCTGGCCACCGGTGCGAAGACATCATCGAAGTCCACCCCCTCTCGCTGTGCATAGCCCTTAGCCACCAAGCGAGCTTTGTGCTTGACAATGTTGCCGGCGGGATCTCGTTTCACCTTAAACACCCATTTCAAACCAATCGCCTTATGTCTTGCCGGGAGTGTGCACAATTGCCAGGTCTTGTTCTCTTCGATGCAGTGCACCTCCTCGTCCATGGCGGCCTTCCACGCTGCGTCCCCGAGTGCCATCCCGACGTTGCGCGGCTCTTCGGCGCTGAGCAAACAGCGCTCGGAGGACTCCTGCACCGCTTCGCTCTCGGTCTCGTCGAGCAAGTACTCGAGGCGCCGATAACGAACAGGCCCGGAGTCTGTATCTCGCGCATCGTCGTGTGTTGGCGGCGTGGCCCAGCCCATGCTACGAACTGCAGCAGGTGTAGCAGAAACATCCTCATCTGTCGCTGGAGTCGGGATCGTGTGGGACTGTGGAGTCCCAGAGCCCGGCGACATGGGTGACCGCGGTGACCCTAGAGCTGGTGTGGAGGGTGCCCCGCGTCACTGTTCGCCTGCTGGTGTGTGGCGCCGCCGGTGTCCAGCTTGTGCTCTCCAGGTCCAGTGGCGTAGACCACCGTGAACGTAGGCGGCGCGGGCATCGCAGCAGATGTGTCCGGCTCATCCCAATTCCATGGCCTGCTTTCCTCAAACAGAACATCACGAGTTACCTGCAGTTTCTTGGTCATTGGATTGTACACTCGGTAGCATTTGGCTCCTTCTTCGTATCCGATGAAGACCATTGGCGTTGATGATCGGATAGCTTCGTCGTCCCTGGGCCCAGCTTCTTCACATGAACCGTGCAGCCGAAAGTGCGCAGGTGCTGCACATTGGGCTTACGGCCGTGTCATGCCTCATAGGGCGTGACACCATCGAGGCTGCGCGTGGGGGACCGGTTCAGGATGTAGACTGCTGTTCTAACAGCCTCTCCCCAGAAGGTTGCTGGCATGGCCATGCTCTTGAGCAAGCATCGCGCCATCTCAACCACGGTTTGATTCCGCCGCTCGACGACCCCATTTTGTTGCGGCGAATATGGTGCAGTGGTGTAGTGCTTGACGCCGAGCTTCTCGCAGTACTCCATGAAATCACCGGAGTTGAACTCACCTCCCCGGTCGGACCGAAAGGCCCGCAGCTTGCATCTCCCTTCAGTCTCAGCGATTGCCTGAATCCATTTAAAACAGCTGAACGCTTCATCCTTCGTTTTCAGTACTGACAGCCACATATAGCGACTGAAATCATCAACGACGAGCAGGAAATACCGGTTCCCTCCGACGGTGGGAGGGTTGACTGGACCACACAAGTCCGTGTGGACAAGCTCCAAACCTTGCTCGGCCCTGTATGTTGCTACCTGAGGAAATGGTGCATGGTGTTGCTTGCCGAGGGCGCACCCGTCGCAGTACTCGTCGACGCGGTCGATCGGTGGCATCCCACGTACCATGTTTTTGGTAGACATAGCACGCAGTGCCCTGAAGTGGAGATGGCCCATCCTTGCGTGCCAACGCCAGGTCTCGTCGTCGTTCTTCATCAGCAAACACGCCGGCGTGTCAATGGTGAGCACGGCCGTGTATAAGCGACAGCTCGAACGCCTGACATGAGCCATCATGCGGCCACTGGTGTCATGGATTGTCATCGATCCCTCATGAATCTGGATCCTGCACCCCCCTTCATCTAGCTGACCAACAGATATGATGTTGTTGCGCAGACTTGGGATGAAGTAAACCTCTGACAGTGCGCGTTGGTTGCCACTCTTCCCTCTAAAGATCACCGAACCTCTTCCACGGATTGCGACATGAGACCCATCTCCGAACTTCACAGTGCCCTGCACGGATTCGTCCAGAGTGCTGAACATGCCCCTGTCCCCCGTCATGTGGCTTGTGGCTCCCGTATCGAAGTACCACAGCTCTGGCGGTGAGATCTACGGACGCACCTGCTCTTCATTCAGGTGAACTTGCTGGGGCGCCACGAGTCTGTTGGTGACAGACATGGTGACTCTGGCCATCATGAGGCCTTCGTGGTGCTCATCCCCATCTCGGACAAGGTGTGCTTGGCCCTGTTTGGTCTGCTCCTCTTCTTCCTTGATTCTGGTGCGGCATTCCTTCTTCCAGTGGCCCGGCTTGTTGCAGTAGTGGAACTTGCCTTTCTTCTTCCCGCCGGAACCACCCGCGCCTCCGGGCTTGCCGCCGTTCGCTTGCTTGGGCTTGCCCGGCGACTTGTTCTTGCCACCTCCACCACCGGAGGAGGGGCCACCGTTGCCGTGTGACGTCGCGCCGCCACCGTACTGGTGCTCGCGTGCAAGCCACTCCTCGCGAGTGAGCAGGAGACGACCGCCCGACTGGGGGGCATCGTCCAGATTGTAATGATCTTCGCAAGCCGAGAGTCGTCCGGCCAGCTCTTCAACGGTCATTGTCTTGAGGTCGATGAGAGACTCGATGGCCATCGCCATTTGCCGGTACTTGCGGGGCACGACCCGTAGGAACTTCTGCACAGCTTTGTCTTCCGTAACGGGGTCACCGTACAGATCCAGGTCGGCGACGATCCCTGTCAGGCGCAGCGCGAAGCCCTCAATGGATTCGCCATCCTTGAACCTGAGCTCCTCGAACTCACGGCGCCGCACCTGCGCCTTGGCTTCCCGGACACGCTCGCTGCCCATACGCAGGGTTTTGATCGTCTCCCACGCGGTCTTGGCGGTATCCTTGGCCGCCAGCACCCGCATCAGCTCCGGCGGCACGTTGGTGAGGATGACGGCCAGCGCACGCCGATCGTCGCGCTCGTCATCAGTGACGGCGTTCACCGCCGCCTAGAGCCCGCAGGCCTGCAGTTTCACCTGCATGAACAAGGCCCACTCCATGTAGTTGGTGCGGGTGAGCATCATGGTCGTCCCGGACTCCTCACGCACCACCCGCTCCACCACTCGGAACTCGCCGTTGCCGCCTCCGGTGAGACGCGCTAGCGGCGGCGAGCTTGGCGAGCTTTCCTTCTTCTTGCCGGTCTCGCTGTCGGACATGGCCACCGCGGATCGTACACCGCTGGTCATCGGAGCTGCGGATCGTACACCATGGGATATCTCCTTGTATATCCCTTGTGACCTCATCCATCACCAAGGCAAGAAGATAAGGGCTCAAGGTTGACCCCTGGTGCAGTCCTATTTTAATCAGGAAGTCATTAGTGTCGCCATCACTTGTTCGAACACTTGTCACGACATTATCGTACATGTCCTTTATGAGGGTAATGTACTTTGATGAGACTTTGTGCTTCTCCAAAGCCAACCACATGACCTTTTGTGGTGTCTTATCATAGGCCTTCTAAAAGTCAATGAACACCATATGCACGTCATTTTGCTTCCTATATCTCTCAATAAGTTATCATCCCAAGAAAATGGCTTCCATGGTCGACCTCCCAACCTTCCAGGCATGAAATCAAACTGGTGAGGAACACTAGATGAGAAAAGAAAATTCATGTTAGATTTGGTTGGCTACTTCTAGATGCTTCCACTCTAGTGTAGTATTTCTTTTCTTTTCTACCCTACCTATTGTTTTCTAGAGTCCACTAGTTGTGAGTAGCCATGAGTAGAATGGTGTACTTTAAGTAATGTTTTCTGGAGTGTTCTAGCCACAAGTAGAAGTATGTGAAGGCTTCCCAAAGCCCTATAAATAAAGGTCCTCACCTCTAGTTTGTAACCAGACCATGTACCCCACTATCAATAATAGAACTTGGTGTTCTTATCTAAAATCTTGGAGTAGATCATGTGCTCTGGGAGTTTGGATTGAACTCCTGCTGGCATATTGGCCTACACTCGCCTCTAGAGCAATATCTAGTGCAGCACGTTGAAGTAGTTCCTTCAACACTTGTGTTGTACACATTGTAGCAGCAAAGTGGAGTTGCTCCTCCACAACCTTGTGCTGCTTCAGGTGAATCAAAGAGCTGCGTGAAGATTTTAATCGGAGATTGACCAGCTAATTGAGATGGTAAGAAAGGGTGTTCCCCCTGCTGCCAGAGGAAAATTCATCTAAAGAAGATGTTCAACGACGAAGAAGGGGAGGTAATCTTGGAGCAAGACTACCACAACAACATGCAGTTCAACGTACTTCAAGAAGGCCAATTTAGGTTGAAGCTTTTGAAGGTGAAGAATCTGATGATGTCCTTGAAGAACCTGGTCTCTATGCATATCGGAGAGTACACAACCCTACATATACAAAGGATACATACAAGGTGAAAGCTGAGATCCCAACTTTTAATGGAAATATTGATATCGAAGGGCGCCTTGATTGGTTATATGAAGTGAAGACTTTCTTCGAGGTCATGGAGGTTTCGAGCGATCGTAGAGTTCCTTTGGTCGAGTACAAGCTGAAAGGAGGAGCCGGTGCATAGTGGCATCGCGTTCAAGAAGAACGCAGGGCGAGAGGAGAACCTCGTGTGAAAATTGTATGCCGTTTTCAGAGCTTTGAAAACTTGGGAAGTCTATTTGCTGCCTAAAGAGTTTGTCGTTTACACTGACCATCAATCCTTGAAGCATTTTAGAAATCAAAAACATGTTGATCGCATGCTAGCAAGATGGGCAGCATATCTGGAGAGGTTTAACTATCTCATCGTGCATAAATCTGGAACGACTAACCGAGTGGATGATGCTTTGAGTCGTCGTGCATGCCTCTTGACTTCTTTTGAGGCTGAACTTCCAAGCATGGATCAAATAAAGGAGTTGTATCAGGATGACGAAGACTTTGGCCATGTTTGGGTAAAGCACACAAGGGGCCAGCCGTTAGGTGATGACTATTTGGTGCAGAATGGCTACAACAACAACAACCAAGCCTTTCAGTCCCAAACAAGTTGGGGTAGGCTAGAGTTGAAACCCATAAGATCTCGAAGCCAAGTCATGGCTCTGGAACGTGGATAGCTAACTTCCACGCACCCCTGTCCATGGCTAAGTCTTTGTCGATATTCCAAACCTTCAGGTCTCTCTTAACGGACTCCTCCCATGTCAAGTTTGGTGCAGAATGGCTATCTCTTCAAAAATGATCGTTTGTGCATTCCAAGAAGTTCTCTACATGACAATCTGGTTAAAGAGCTCCATGCAAAAGAGCTCCATGTAGGTGATCTTAGTGGCCATGTTGGACGCGACAAGACTATCGCTAACCTGGAAGCTCGCTAATTTTGGCCACAACTAAAGAGAGATGCTGGGAAGTTTGTTTAACGATGCCCTATATGTCAAACCTGCAAAGGCCAAGTCCAAAACACAGGGTTATACATGCCTTTGCATGTTACTGTTGCTCCATGGGAGGACATCTATATGGACTTCGTCTTGGCCTTGCCAAGAACAAGACGAGGAAGTGATGTCGTGTTTATGGTCGTGGACAGATTCTCTAAGATGGCTCATTTCATCCCATGCCGCAAGACAATGGATGCTCATCATGAGGCAAACCTATTCTTTCGAGAAGTGGCTAAGATTTCATGGAGTTCCAAGGTCCATCGTCTCAAACCGTGATAGCAAGTTTCTTGCTGCATTTTGACTCACTTTGTGGAAAGAATCCAACACTGAATTAAAAATTTCTAACACTGCTCATCCACAAACAGATGGACAAACGAAAGATGCTTCCACAAACAGATGGACAAATTTCTAACACTGCTCATCCACATGAGGGGAAAAATTGTATGTGGATTTGGTTGGCTACTTCTAGATGCTTCCACTCTAGTGTAGTATTTGTTTTCTTTTCTACCCTACCTACTGTTTTCTAGAGTCCTCTAGTTGTGAGTAGCCATGAGTAGAATGGTGTATTTTAAGTAATGTTTTCTAGAGTGTTCTAGCCATAAGTAGAAGTATGTGAAGGCTTCCCAAAACCCTATAAATAGATGTACTCACCTCTAGTTTGTAACTAGACTATGTACCCCCACTACCTATAATAGAACTTGGTGTTCTTAGAACTTGTGCTCTGGGAGTTCTGGATTGAACTCCTGCTGCCATATTGGCCTACACTCGCCTCTAGAGCGATATCTAGCGCAGCATGTTGAAGCAATAGCAACGTGGAGTTGCTCCTCAACAACCTTGTGCTGCTTCAGAAATAGAGTACTTATCAGCAAGAATTGTATGCAGTTTCTCAAGCTTTAAAAACTTGGCAAGTTTATTTGCTGCCTAAAGAGCTCATGGTGTACACTGACCATCAATTTTTGAAGCCTTTTAGAAATCAAAAGCATGGTGATCATATACTAGCAAGATGGACAACATATCTGGAGAGGTTTAAGTGTCTCATTGTGCCTAAATCTGGAGCAACCAATTTAGTAGCAGATGCTTTGAGTCAGCGTGCATGTCTCTTCATATTTTTTGAGGCTGAACTTCTGGGCATGGATCTAATAAAGGAGTTGTATGAGGATGATCAAGACTTTGGCCATGTTTGGGTCAAGCACATAAGGGAACGGCCATTAGTTTACGACTATTTGGAGCAAGATGGCTATCTCTTCAAAAATGCTTGTTTGTGCATCCCAAGTTCACTACTTGATAAACTGATTAGAAACCTCGGTTCAGGTGATCTTGGTGGCCATGTTGAACGCGACAAGGCTATCACTAACCTAGAGGCTCGTTACTTTTGGCCACAACTAAAGAGAGGTGTAGAAAAGTTTGTTCAGCGGTGCCCCGTATGTCAAACCTAGAAAGGACAAGTCCAGAACACAATATATGCCTTTGCCTGTTCATGTTGCTCCGTCGGAGGATATCACTATGGACATCGTCTTTGGTTTGCCAAGAACAAAATGAGGGAGTGATGTTGTGTCTGTGGTCATGGACAGATTCTTTAAAATGGCTCATTTCATTCCATGCCGCAAGACAACAGATGCTCATCATGGGACCTATTCTTTCGAGAAGTGGTCGGTCTTTCATGGCGCTCCAAAGTACATCGTCTCAGACCGTGATAGCAAGTCTCTTGTTGCATTTTGGCTCACTTTGTGGACGCAATTCGACACTGAATTAAAATTTTCTAACACTACCCATCCACAAATAGATGGACAAACGAAAGTGGTGACCAAATTATTGTGTGATCTGATCGGTTGCATTTGTGGAGAAAGAGAGGGACAATGGGATTCGGCTTTATCACTTGCAGAGTTCTCCTAGGACAACTCCAAGCATATATCCAAAGGAAGGAATCCCTTTTCCATTGTCTACACTAACGCTCCAACACATGTAGTGGACCCGGTGAAGCTACCATCAAGGGGAAACTCAAAATCAGCATTCTCCTTTGCTGATAATGACACAGAGTTATCTGAAGAAATTCTTGTGTTTCAAAAGTACAAAATCAGGAATATATACAATTTGTTGAGTGCAAGAGGCTGAAATCATTTCAAGTTGTTGATAAGGTGATGGTCTACCTTCAAAAGAAAGACTGCCTTTAGGTGTTAAAAGGAAGCTTAGGCAGCGAAGGTATTGTTGAAGTGTATATGTGAATTGTCTAGTCATATCCATCCGTTTGGACTTTTGGTTGTGTTGGCTAGTGTATGAATCTTAACATGGTATCGGGTCCTAAGGTCTCAAGTTCAAGTCATGGCTTTCGCAGTTTATCCAAAAAATTGTTGTTGATCCCTTTGTCGACGTATAGGCCTCCTGAGCCATACCTCAGAGTCTATTCACGTGTTGACTTTCCATGTCACACGTGAGAGGGGGTGTTCAAGTGTATATGTGGATTGCCTAGCCCTTTCCATCAATACAGACTTTTGGTTGCGTCCGCAGTGCATGAAGCTTAACAGGTATGGGCCTTCTCTATTCTGAGGAAGATAAATGATAATGCTAATATGATAGATCTTCCAAGCGAGATGGGTATATCCAACACATTCGATGTTGCGCACTTAACTATATCACCTAGAAGAAGCGCTCTATGAAGATAACTCAAGGTCGAGTTCCAAACAACCAGAGGAGAATGATGAGGAACAAAGAGGGAAGGAGAATAAAAAGGAAATCAGAAGTCAAAACCATTTGCCTACTTCTAGATACTTCTACCCAGATGGGTATATCCAACACATCTGATGTTGCGCACTTAACTCTATCACCCAGAAGAAGCGCTCTATGAAGATAACTCAAGGTCCGAGTTCCAAACAACCGAAGGAGAATGATGAGGAACAAAGAGGGAAGAAGAATAAAAAGGAAATCAGAAGTCAAATCCATTTGCCTACTTCTAGATACTTCTACTCTTCTAGTATTTGCTTGTTGTCCTAGCTTTAGCTAACTGTTTTCTGGAGTCTTCTAGCTATTAGTGGAACATTGTATCTTAAGTAATGTTTTCTAGAGTATTCTAGCTATAAGTAAAAGTTTAGGTGTGAAGGTTTCCCAAAGCCTATAAATAGAGGTCCTCGCCTCTATTTTGGAACCAGATTATGTACGCCACTACCTGTAAATTGTAATAGAGCTCTTATCTAAGATCTTCGATTACATCTTGTGCTCTAGTTCTTTTGAATTGAACTCTTGCTGCCATATCGGCCTATATTTGCCTCTAGAGTGATATCTAGCGCAGCACATTGAAATAGTTCCTTTAAACGCTTGTGTTGTACTATTCGTAGCAACAAGGTGGGGCTATTCCAACACAACCTTGTGCTGCTTCATGTATGCATGCGCTCGGTTGGCACTTTAATTCCCCGCACGCAATGCTGATAATTACTCCCAGCCAAGCGCATGAAGGGTAAATCAAGAAGATTACAGGGTATCTACAAACATGCCACTTAAATCAGGACGAAATCACTCAAACTGTATGCCGTCTGTTTAGGATGGAGTAGAAAATAAACTACTAGCTTTGCCAAGCAAACTAGCAAAAATGGGCTACAAGATCCTTGCCCTACCAGGAGAGCTGCATTGGCTCTCCCGCAGAAATCGAGTTAACTGGCTCGATCGAATGGCGATAGAGGACGTGCACCAACTATGTGTAATCATCATCAGTATTGTCCCTCCTAGGAGGATTGTAACATAAACTCTACCTTTTCAATACAAAGAAACGCATGAATCTCACTGCGTTTTCTCGAAAGAAAAAAAATGGCGATAGAGGATTAATAGGCGAGTCGGCCAGTTAATCGGCTACTAAGTGACCCATTGAGAAGGGATTTATCAGCCAATTAATTGATTGATCAGTCCATGTCATGAACAATGCTACTGCATAACCCTACTTACTGAAAAGTAGATAAAATTAAATGAACTGCATAACCCTACTTACTGAAAAGTAGATAAAATTAAATGACAATGTTCTTCATTGCTTTACTAGGAGGGGGTGGTCAGAGTCGTCAGCCTCAATAAAGAAGAACCGTGCACACCGATTACCCTGACCATAAATCTCGTCGCAGTTCAAACCCTGATGAAGACATTGTGCGAACTCAGCTGGCTTGGGGCCCCAAACCTGTTGTGGCAAGGTTTGCTCTGGAGTGCTTGACGGCAAGACATGTGCTAGTGGTGCGGGCGAGGAAGGTGTGAGAGTTGAGTTGACCGTATGAGAATCGGAGGGGCACAACAGCCCTGTATGCCAAGAAGGCTAGTGTGGACATTGTTGGAGGGACATGGAGATGGTTGTGTGGAGGTCAGACGGTCGTTGAAGCTCAACATCAATGCTAAGACCGTCAGGCAGCCCTGCTATGTATAGAAACCATTGTTAGGACGGTGTTAATGGCTCATTATTGCGGTACATGAGCGCTAGAAACATGCTAATGTAGCCAGCTAGAAACATGCTGATGTAGCCAGCTAAAAACTGACGTGTGTCCCTATTGTTCCCGGACGTGCTTTGTTGTTCCATTTTTTCTGAGAAAGTGCTATGTTGTTCCTACTGCCGTTCCCCGGACATGCTCTACAGATCGCCGGCCGGCCATGCCATGCTCGCACGCCCGCGCCGCTGCTGGAGGGAGAAGTCGAGGGAGGGAGAGAACGAGGAGTCGGAGCGAGAGAAGGAGCTGCCCGAGTGAGAAAGAAACAAGGCCAGCCGCCACAGGGAGAGAAGGAGCCAAGGAAGGGAAGAGGTGCCCGGCGAATAAAACGAGCGGCTCTGGGCGTCCTACCCGTCTGCCCGTCGCCGTTGGTCGCCTTGCCTGCCACCGTTGCCGCCCTACCTAACACGGTCACCCTGCCCACCATTGTTGCCGCCACGGCCGCTGGCTGCCACGCCCACCGTCTCTGCCACCCTGCCCGCCCGCGCCGGTTGGGGCCGAGTGTGGGTGCAGGCGTGGGTATGTGTGCATTGTGGGTGCGGGCATGGGTGGTGTGTGGGACCGATCCACTGGTTGGGTGGATGTGTGTGGGGATCGATCCGCTGCTGGAATGGATGTGTGCCACGTCATGGACCCGTGGGATCAATCTGGAATGTGTTTCCTTTTTGCCGTCTGCGGAAAAAAGACAAACAACAAAGCATGTCTTTGCCTTCAAAAAAAAAATTCAGACGGCAAAGACATACTTTGTCATCTGTGTTTTTTCCGCAGTCGGCAAAGTATGTTTTTGTCGTTTGTAAACAAATGACAGACGGCAAAGACATGCTTTGTCGTCTGTAAAGAAATAACGGACGGAGAAGTATGTTTTTGTCGTCAGTCATTCTTTGTCGTCTGCCCGACGAAATGCTGACGGCAAATTATCGGTTGCCTTTAGTGGGTGGATGCACAAATGGGTTATGGAGGGGGCCGTGGCCGTAAAAACATATGATATCGGTTAGCGGGTGAAGTTGATAAAGCAGATGGACTCTGCTATAAGGCAAGTGGGATTTGGAGTAGGATTGGACCTATAAGGTGGGGGGCGAAATGGCCCAGATTGACGTTAGGGGGCAGCAGTGATGAGTAAGATGGCTGGAGGTGCCCAAAGAGGACCGACGGATGGTGGTGGTAGGTAGGAGTCATCACAGGGTTGTGTTGCGACGACAGATATGCAGGGATGAGCAATCTGTTGCTAGGTGGAGGCCCGACGACAGCTGCGGTGGCGATTCCCCGCTTTAGAATGGGGCACCAAGGGCACTGCTAGTGAGGGGAAGTACCGGGGGCATGTCATCACCGGGCGGAGGGCCTGGGATGCAGGGTTGGCATCATGGGCGGCTGTGGCGGCCACGAAATATGGTGGTGGGGACAGGGCGGCAAGAGTTGCTCAAGCACCCTCAAGCGCAGCACCAGCTAAGCAAGGAGAGCCCGGTCATTCGCTCATGTGAAGGCCTCCAAATTGCTTCATGATGATCTTCATCTGCTCCACGGTCTTGATCTTTGACACCAAACTGAAAGGATATACTACTGACATAACCCTAATTATTGAAAAACGGATAAAAGTAAACAACAATATTCTTCCCTGCTTGAGAGGGTAAGACCTGACCGACAAGCTGGTAAATCTACTCAAACTCTAATAAGATCTCTAAACTAATAAGCTGGTAGAAGTGCATGCTCTAGCCAATGCAACCAATAGACCGATCTGATGGAAGAGACTAGGCAATACATTTATACGTCAATACTCCCCCTCACGTGTGGCTTCCTCAGGCCTAAACATGGACCAAAAGTGGACTGCAATTTAATTGCGTCAGCCGGGTCTTGAACTCGAGACCTCTTGGCTCTGATACCATGTAGAAGTGCATGCTCTAGCCAATGCAACCTGATGGAAGAGACTAGGCAATACATTTATAGTCAATAGTCAAAATAAGTTATAGGGCCCCTACCTTCAACTGATTCTGGCAGCTTAATAAGCTGTGTAGGGGGCAGCTTATTTTGGCGGCCATTCATAAGCCCCAACAGAATTGGCCCTATAACTCTAATTGAAGGACAAGGCTCCAGTTTGATGGGCTAGCCCACATAACAATGGGTCTACAAGAATCAAGTGAATGCTACATAAACTTTGTCATGCTAACAAATAAAAAAATCCATCGTTGAACATATGCCCAGATCTTTATAATTAACTTGTCGATGGTAAAATGAACCAAATAATTTCCCTTGCTCTTGTAGGCTCTACCTCGTGCTGGCTAGAAGTTCTTGCCTAGCTAGGCATCATCAACAAAATATCTAAAACACACCCTTGGTCTCAAATACATAACCCTACAAGGAAATAAACCCGAATAAAACCTCATACGGGTAAAATTATCTTCGTCTATTGAATGAGATACACAAATCTCATGTATTCTTGGCAAAACTGTTCTTCTCTCTAACTCTCAATTCACGCAATGGCGACGAATTCCACCAAAAGTGTAACTTAGGATACCACAGTCTAGAACGAGTTTATCATGTCTGGGTGTACACAAATCTCATGTATTCTTGGCAAAACTGTTCTTCTCTCTAACTCTCAATTCACGCCATTGGCGACGAATTCCACCAAAAGTGTAACTTAGGATACCAGTCTAGAACGAGTTTATCATGTCTGGGTGCAGTCAGAGTGCCTAAAGTATGTAACTTGCCAAGTGAATCTCATACTCCAAACCTATTGGAACAAGTCATGACAATGTATTCCAAAAAAAGTTAATGGAGTTCATGCTAGCTGACTAGTCATCGCTTACAGGAAACCCCGGAAACAGTTATCTCATGAAAACTTGGATGAGGGAGATGGAAAGAGAGCAACTTGGTTGAATTAACAAATACTTGCACAAATTTACAAACTATACCCAAGATTATCACTATTCTCATCTGTAAGCACAACAATTTACATGAATACTTTGGATACCAACTTGGGATGGTAGCGAAGCATCTAACAAATACATGTCCTAGTAAGCTAGTTTATGTTGTCAAATTGAGACATGTGTATATCTATGTATATTCAGCTACCCATCAAGTGGCCATGAATAAGAAAACGAGAAGCAACTAAATGAGTAAATTGTGGTACTAGAGGACCACAAAAGTCATTAGAGAAATAACCATTGATTTGCTAGCGTTGGTCGTATAAATGCATAGTAGTGACCACCATGTACTCGTCCACTATGAACAAGAACGCTGAGAAAGCAAATAAACAACGTTAGTACAGAAGGAAGATGTAGCGAGGAATTCATGACACTTATTTGCACACTAGTATTAGACACAAAAGGTTGGTCTGCAAGAAACTGGTTTATACAAATACATCAACAGGTTGTTTCATTGTTTGGATCCCAAGTATTGTCCAAACCAGATTTTCTTAAGATAGTTAAGATCTCATCTGGTTAGGAACACAATTTAACTAAATTCGCTTTTACTGGAACTAGACTTGTTGGCTCCGTAAAAAAGCACTACCGCCTGGTTTCCAAGAAAACACCATGCCCAGTAACTAGTACTCCATATTTACTTGTCGCTCAAACGGATGTATCTAGCATTGAAATGTGTCTAGATATATCCGTCTGAGCGGCAAGTAATGTGGATCAGAGGAAGTAATTACTTAAATTTGCATTTGTAAAATTTGCACAAACACATTTTCACAAACATTACTAACAAATATGAAATTCAAATGACAAGATCTTCTTTTATGCCTGGCAGATTCTCAGGAGGCGGCTCAGTGGACAGATTCTTATAGTTGACTAAGTAGTATGAATCAGCATTCAGGAACACACTTCCGTCATATATAACAAAACATTTGCCTCCGTTCAAGTCCTTGTCCACTAAAGCATAGCAACTAATAACCTATGCTCATGAATAGGTTCTAGATGAAAGAAACAGATATTAGTGTTACAATGTCTCTTGTAATGTGAGTCCCCAGACTACTATATTAAACCATTGGGAAACTGTGATAGGCAAATTACTCAACTTCAACTTCAAACAATCCAAAGTTCCTACAACTGAATGCATAACAATAAAGTAATCACCTGTGGAGAGTATAAAGGTTTCTTATACTTCTATCTGCATCTGGAGCAAGATACTTGCCATCATCTCTATCCAGATCAAGTTGCAAAGGAAACTCATAGCGGTCATTAATCTGCAAAAGCAGGCATGAAAAGCTCAGAACTGGAAAGTTAATCTTTTAACATGTGGAAGAAGATAATAGTTGGTCAGCTGCACGTTTTCTTCATTCTCAAGTGAATCAAGACTCAAGAGCATCTTAATGTTTAATAATCTCCAAAGTTAAATTGAAGTAATGTCTTCTTGAATTAACATTGTGCTAGCTTCTTCTCAATCAAGTCTAACAAGGAAAATGAAAGGAAATGTGAAATCTATTTTTCGCATATGTCAGTAAATAGGTACTGTACAGATTGCATAGAAACCAGTCACATAGAAACTGTTGAAACGGGAGGGAGAGAGGAGTACGGGAGGGAGAGAGGAGTACCTCCAGCAGCTTTGTTTCGTGTGTGGCGGCTCTATCTGGGAACGGGATGGCTGGGAGCCTCCTATTAGGTCAGTCCCACTACATGGGTCTGGGCCCTAAGAGATAACTTGATGGGCTGGGCCATGCCGGTTCAACACTCACCCTCAAGATGGGTGGTAGATATCTATCATTCCCATCTTGTCACATGCCAAGTTACAATCCTTTGTTCCCAGACCCTTTGTCAAACAATCTGCAAACTGCTGCCCAGAACTGACATGAGTAAGGCTGATGACCCCGGCATCAAGCTTCTCCTTAATGAAGAACCAATCAATTTCCACATGCTTTGTCCTATCATGTTGAACTGGGTTATTAGCGATGGCTATAGCTGACTGATTGTCACACCACACCTTCAAGGACCCCTTCCTCAGAAGTTTCAACTCGCTCAGTAGGTACTTCACCCAGAGCATCTCACACAACCCTTGAGATAATGCTCTATACTCAGCTTCTGCTGTTGATCTAGACACAACCGGCTGTTTCTTGCTTCTCCATGATACCAAATTTCCTCCCACAAACACGCAGTAACCAGAAGTTGATCTTCTATCATCTTGACAACTGGCCCAGTCAGAGTCACTATAGCCATCCACCTCAAGATGTCCACTCTTCCCAAACCACAACCCTTTACCCGGAGTCCCCTTCAGGTATTTCAGGATTCTGTGCACAATATCAAGATGCCCACTCCTTGGTTCATGCATGTATCTGCTCACCACCCCCGTAGCATACGTAATGTCAGGCCTGGTATGACACAAGTACAACAACCTTCCAACCAGTTTCTGATACTCTTCCTTATTCACTAGCTCTCCTGATTGTGCTGTCACTTGGTGATTTTGTTCAATCGGAGTAGGGGCAGTACGACATCCCATCATGCCCACGTCACTCAAGAGATCCAAGGTGTATTTTCGTTGGCACAAAGAGATTCCCTTCTCTGTCCGAGCCACTTCAATGCCAAGAAAGTATTTTAGGTTACCCAAATCCTTTACCTCAAACTCCTTGCTCAAACAACCCTTCAATCTCTCTATTTCCTCCTCATCATCTCCAGTGATGATAATGTCATCCACATAAACAGCAAGAATGGTGATCTTCCGATCAGAGTGCTTGTAGAACATCGTGTGGTCATCGTTCCACTGACCATACCCCATACCACGGACAGCACGCCTGAACCTATCAAACCAGGCCCTTGGTGATTGCTTCAGTCCATACAAGGATTTCTTCAGCCTGCATACCTTCCCCGTAGTCTCTGAAGTACCAAAACCTGGTGGTATTTCAATGTACACTTCTTCTTGAAACTCACCATGCAAGAAGGCATTCTTGACATCTAATTGATGCAACTTCCACCCAAAGTTTGCAGCACAAGAGACCAATATCCTTACTGTGTTCATCTTTGCCACGGGAGCAAACGTCTCATCATAGTCAATTCCATAAGTTTGACTATGTCCTCTGGCGACCAATCTGGCCTTATACCGTTCCACCTTCCCTTCAGGATTCTGCTTCACTGTATAGATCCACTTACAACTCACTGTTTTCTTTTCTGCCGGCAATGTGGTTAGCACCCATGTCTTGTTTTTCCTTAGTGCTTCCAACTCTTCTATCATCGCTTCACGCCACCTCGGATCTTGCTTTGCAGCCTTCCAATCCTTTGGAATTGACACAGTTTGAAGGGAGGCAACAAACGCCTTATATGTGGGTGACAAAGCCTTATAAGACACAAAATTGCCAATATCAAGATCATCACAAGCATCATCCTTCGGTAGAGCCTTCCTTGCTACTTCACCCTTTCTTGCCGCTTCACGTGTAGCCTTTGGCAATGCAATGGGCAGCTCCACTGTATCAGATGAGCTCGTCTCACTATCTTGCTGCTCCCCCTGCACTCTTGCCTCATTGCCTTGCTGCTCCCCTTGCACTCTTGCCTCATTGCCTTGTTGCTCCCCCTGCACTCTTGCCTCACTGCCTTGCTGCTCCCCTTGCACATGTGGTTGCCGTCGAGAGTACACTAGGGTGTTCGTCTGCCATCGATCCCGAACAGGAACCCGAAGAGCACCAATCTTAAGTGTATCAACGGTTGGCTCGACATGAACCTGCACATCATCATCAGTGAGAGTACTAACCGGAATTGTTCCCACTATTGGTTGGACCTGAACTTGCACATCATTAGCAGTGTTATTGCCCACAGAATCACCCTGAGTATGAGACACATCCTTCTCCCCCTCTTGACCATCGTGCACCTGATGTAGGTGGTCAAGCTCTGCAAATAGCAGACTGAGATCAGTCGGCGTACCATAGAATGGCTCGGACTCCCTGAAGGTAACATTCATACTCACGAACCTGCGTTTTTCAGAGGGAGACCAACATTTATACCCCTGCTGACTAGAAGAGTATCCCAGGAAGACACACTTCACTGCCCGAGGATCAAGCTTTCCAACAGATGGTCGGTGATCACGAACAAAGCAAGTACTGCCAAACAACTTTGGGGAAACAACAAACTTATTATCTCCAATGAGCAACTCAGACGGAGATTTCATACCTAATATCCTGGAAGGTGTCCGGTTGATCAGGTACGTGGCTGTCATAACTGCTTCATCCCATAAGAACTTAGGCACATTCATGGTAAACATTAATGACCGAGCAACCTCAAGAATATGACGATTCTTCCTTTCGGCCACTCCATTCTGAGGTGGGGTGTCCGGACATGAAGTTTGATGAAGAATCCCTTGGTTAGCCATGAAATCCCCAAAAATATGGTTCACATACTCTGTACCATTGTCAGTCCTGAGCACGTTGGCCTGCACCTGAAACTGGTTCTTTCCAAGAGCATGGAAGTTCTGAAAACAGCTAAACACCTCATCCTTGTGACGCATCAAGTAAATCCAAGTCATACGAGAATAGCAGTCAATAAAGGTAACAAAATACTTCTTTCCATTCATTGACACTACTGGGCTAGTCCATACATCCGAATGAATGAGCATAAAAGGAGATATGCTCCTAAGCCCCTTACTCACATATGAGGCTCGTGTGTTTTGCATATTCGCAAGCATCACATGTCAACTTGCCCTTGCCTATTCCACGCATAACATCCGGAAAGATTCTACTCATCTTATCAAAAGATACATGACCCATTCTACAATGATGGATCATCGCCTGCTTCTCCTTGTCCTCCATGGTCGCAGCACACACCAAGTCCGGTTGCACCTCCTGGTCCATGTACCAGAGCCCCCTACGCCTGGTGCCAGTCCCAACCGTCTGGCTCGTCTGTCGCTCCTGAATCAAACAACCGAACTTGTCAAGGATCACACGACAGTCTATTTGATCAATGAGAGCACTGAAAGAGACCAAATTGACAGGAAAAGCTGGCACATGCAAAACTGACGATAAGGAGATGGCTGAAGTGCATTTGACTGTGCCAACCCCTACGACAGGTTGATTGGTACCATCGGCAGTTTGTATAGTGCCCTTGTGAGTAGGAGCATGCTTATGGTAAGACTCAAACACACAGGAATTACCCGAATAGTAAAAACCGAATTTTCGGTTTCTACCGAATGCCCACCCCTAATTGTAATGAGTATCATATCGTGTGTATCATCTTGCGTTGTGCATCATCTCGTGATATTGTCTTCCATATTTGGTTGTCTTGTAGGATTGGTGCCAAATTCTCCAATCTTGCCCTATGGCCCAACCAAGCTAGCCTCTCAAGGGATGTGGAGGTCTTGCTAATCCAAAGGGACTTTTTTTCCTTGGGAGATCTTCACAACCATGCAAGGTTCTCTGTTAGTAGGTCTTGCTACCAAGCTAGGATCTAATCACCTCTCAAGACCCATCCCTCCTAGAGATTTGGATAAACTGCCTAATTATTTCCTTTGTTATTCGATTCATGTGTATCTTGTGTTGAATTTATAGTATGAGCAGTATCTTGGTGTGGATCATATTGGTGTGGATCTTGTTCAATAGTGTTTTCCTCGTGTTTTCCCCATGTGTTCTTCATGATTTTCCCCGAATTCACCTCCAGTCATGAAGATTGGGCCAAACCTTAGGGTTTGCCCTACATCACCTAGCATGCGCCTAAGAGCGCCGATACTCGTCTCGAACACCTGCCCTCCTATCAGACCGATGCGGTCGATTAGTTGTGGCATGCACATGGTTGATTGTGTACAAGGCTTCTGTGTGGGCTTCGCGTCGAGGAGAACTCACAATTGGTTGAACAAAACATGCCCTAGCAACTTTTCTATACAGCCTCTGCATGCAAGATAGCTTTTGAGGGTATCAAACCTAGAGCATTATCAAGACCTTGGAATTAATTATTTAATTAGGTGCATCAAAAGAGTGCTTGACAACCTTCACTTGCACACTAATGTCAAGGTACTACAAGCTATACAGGAGTTCACAGATTTCCTCTCTTTGTTTTTGAATTGCTTAAACCACCTGTCGATTTGAATCCATGTCAAGGTACTACAAGCTATAAATGAGTCTACAGATTTCCTCTCTTTGTTTTTGAATTGCTTAAACCACCTGTTGATTTGAATCCATGTCATCGAGATCCCTAAACAAAGAGCCAACATTGGCGAAAGCTGGATGTCATGGCACCATACACACAACTTGCAGATACTCTTTCTCCTTCCATTGACCTCAATGGTGTTCGATCGATAAATGGTTGTTCTCTCACTGAAGACCTTTCCATCTCTAATTTTCTTTAGATTTTGTTCCCTCCACATACTGCCTACAAATAGCACTTGGACAAAGGCATCTGACAATATTAATTCGGCATCTGACAATACATGCATGCACTTGCATAAGAATGACAATACATGCCTGTTTTGGTTTCATCTATTTAGCAAGTGATGTATTATGCTCCATGGCTACAAAATTATGACCACTGTTGATTCAAGATACATAGGTTTCTCAAAGATGTTTGATGAAATGTCTCTACTATCCATCAATTTAAAGAGGGTGGAGAGGGTAAGAATGTCCAGTATATTTCGTGTTTAGGTTAACACCCGACGATGACAACGACGACCGCACCTCACGTACTTAGTTTTACTTCTACTAAGCCGAAAACCTTCCTATTCCAAAGTCTGTCCTCATAGCTCTAACTTTCTATTAGCCCTCATCCGACTATCATCGACTACCACCGCATCATTCGCAAAGAGCATACACCATGGGATATCTCCTTGTATATCCCTTGTGACCTCATCCGTCACCAAAGCAAAAAAAGACAAGGGCTCAAAGCTAACCCTTGGTTCAGTCCTATTTTAAACAGTAAGTCATCAGTGTCACCATCACTCGTTCGAACACTTGTCAAAACATTATCGTACATGTCATGTCCTTGATGAGAGTAATGTACTTTGTTGGGGCTTTGTGTTTCTCCGAGGCCCACCACATGACATTCTACAGTATCTTATCATAGGCCTTCTCCAAGTTAATGAACATCATATGAAGGTCCTTGTTTTGCTCCATGTATCTCTCCATAAGTTGTCGTACAAAGAAAATGGCTTCCATGGTCGGCCTCTTAGGCATGAAAACAAATGGATTTTTGGTCACGCTTGTCATTCTTCTTAAGCGGTGCTCAATGACTCTCACCCGTAGCTTCATTGTATGGCTCATCAGCTTAATTCCACGATAACTAGTCAGGGATGGACCCACTACAATTCATGGGTATTCAGTTGAATACCCGTTATTTTGGCAAAATACTATGTAAAAATAGTGCATATCATGTGAAACAGAATAGATGCAAAGGAAAACAAGCTCTGCCAAGGATTTCATCCCAAAAGAAAGACAACCCACCTTCGTGTTCTCCCTCACCACCCTGACATGGCCCACTGGCCCAAGTCCATGCAATAGTGCACAACACGCACGTAGGGTCTGCATGCACGAACACATCCATTGATCACCATCATAGCCTAGGAAAGAAGAACATATCACACAAGCCGAACCATTGCCTCCCTAATTTTGTTTGCATGGTATGGAATGGCAGCAAGCCAGATCCCCGTCGCCTCACCACACGCGCGCACGGCGACACGGCGCAGGCATCTAGCGACATCCATCTCCCAGCCCACCAACCTCGCTTCATCTTTACTCCATCGTTAGTCGGCAGTAGAAGATAACGAAGGATCACTGGTTTCCAATTCCAATCCCAAACGTTCAACCGCTTCAAGGTCTGATTGGGGTCGCTCTTCTCATTTCATACAACAATAAGTTAACTTGGCTAGTTGATTTCTTAGTTTAGTATATCTAAATAAAATACATGTTTGCAATGAATTATGAATTCTTTACACGCGAGACTTTGCTACTTTCTATCCTCTATATATTAGGAGTAGATTGCAACATTAATATGTTGAATAATAAGTAATTCTATATGTTGAACGATTTCAAGGTATGGTCAATTCTACGGTTCTACTACATTATGCTATATCATTTACTCCCGTCCCAAAATAAGTGTCTCAAGTTTGTACTAACTTTAGTACAAAGTTGTACTAGAGTTGAGACACTTATTCTGGGATAGAGGGAGTATATATTAAACAATTAGTACAATATAGTGCTATACTTAGTTATACACCCAAAAAAAGTACTTTAGTCTTAAACTAGCCTTCAAATTTTGAATACACACTCTTCAAATACTGGGCCTACCCCTATAAGGTTATAACTAGTACTTCGAACATTCCCCTTGTTCCTGAAAATTGGTAAAGTATACTCCATCTCCATTCTTCCGGCATCTTGTTTGCCCAAAAATTGAGGTTGAAAAGCTTTGTATCTATCCAATAAATTTGTTTTAACTACACAACGCAATGGTTCAATAAGATTCGCTCTATGTCTACCCAATAAATTTATGTTAACAAATACTCCATCCGTCCCAAAATAAGTGACTCAACTTTGTACTAACCTTTGTACGAAAGTGTTAGGAATATGCAACTTGTATTTCCATGAGGCCATAGGCCGATATATACATGTACAGGTGTGGAATATATGCAGAAAACCCCTTATACAATGGGATAAGTACAAAAGGGTACATGGATATATTATATATACTCTTAACACCCCCATCAAACTCACGGTGGATGAACAACACTGAGTTTGGAGAGATAGAAGCCATGTTGCACTCTAGTCTAGGCCTCCGTCAGTAAATCCGCCTACTGTAACTCAGAAGGCACATACTGAAGAGCAATAACCTGATCCTGCACACCAGCGCGCACTTAGAAAGCATCAACGCCAATATGCTTGGTGAGCTCATGCTTCACAGGATCGCGCGCAATGCTGATAGCACTTGTACTGTCACCAAAATCCTGAAGCAACCACCGTAACCAAGTCACCTCTGCCAAGAGCCATTGCTCGCAACTTGGCCTCTGCACTCGAACGGAAAACTGCGGTTTGTTTCTTCGTCTTCCAGGCAATGAGAGAACCACCAAGAAAAACACAATAAGCAGAAAGTAAACGACGATTTGAATGGATCACTAACCCACGTAGCATCCGAATAGGCCTGAAGCTGTAAAGAACTGAAGCGAGGAAAGAATAGACGGTGAGCGATCGTGCCCCGAAGATATCGGAGGACACGAAGGAGGTGACTATAGTGAACCGAGGTGGGAGCGGAGACAAACTGACTCAGAATATGAACCGGATAAGAGATATCCGGACGAGTGACAGCTAGATAGACAAGACTGCCAACAAGATGACGATAACGCGTCGGGTCAGACAAGGGGTCACCATCAGTATCACGGAGGTGAACATTGAGCTCCATGGGAGTCTCAACAATACGCTCGTCAGTAAGAGCAGCACGAGCAAGAAGATCCTGGATATACTTTTCCTGGGATATAAAAAAGTAAAAAAGCCATCAGAGGTAGAAGAGACTTCAATCCCAAGAAAGTAGCGAAGAGGTCCAAGATCAGACATACGAAACTGCTCACTAAGACGGGCCTTGACAAAGGCAATATACTCGGGGTCATCACCAGTGATGATCATGTCATCAACATAGAGAAGAAGAGTCCGACCACTAGGAGAAAGGTGGACAAACAATGTTGGATCATGAGCACTTGCTGAAAAACCAGCGGCAGTGACCACAGAGGCGAAATGGTCAAACCAGGCGCGGGGGGGCTTGCTTAAGGCCATAGAGAGAGCGACGAAGACGACATACCATGCCATCAGGAACAGAATACCCAGGTGGTGGTTGCATGTACACCTCCTCACGCAACTCACCATTAAGAAAGGCATTCTTAACATCAAGCTGAGATACAGACCAGTCGCGTGCAGAGGCCACGGCAAGAAGTGTATGAATAGTGGTCATATGGGCCACAGGAGCAAAAGTCTCGTCGTAATCACGACCATGCTCCTGCTGAAAGCCACGAGCCACAAGACAAGCTTTGTAACGCTCAAGAGAACCATCAGAGCGAGTCTTAACCTTGTAGACCCACTTACAAGTGATGGGACGGACACCGGGAGGAAGAGAAACAAGATCTCACGTACCAGTGCGTTCAAGAGCAGCAATCTCCTCTGCCATCGCAAACTGCCATTCAGGATGAACAACAGCCAGACGATAAGAAGTCGGCTCAAGAACAGCAGCACCAGCGGTGGGAAATCCAAGGCGATCAACAGACGGACGATGACGAGGGCGCAAGCCATAGATAGGCTGAGACGAGGAGGATGACACATCCGCAGAGGCATCCACATTACGTGAACGACGAGTGAAATACTGAGGAAAAGATGGAAGAATACAAGGAGGAATCGCTGAGGTAGAATCGGGGGGTGGAGACGAAGAAGTCACCGGAGATGAAGGTGCAGAATCCGTTGACATGCTAGGTGAGGAAACCGTGGGAGATGGTGGTGGCAAATCAGTAAGAGGTGGAGAAGCTGAGGTAGCAGAACGAATAGACAAAGGCTCGATGGGGGTGATAGGTGTGTCAGGAAAAGTGAGGAAAGAGACATCCTCCACTGAAAAGGTCGAGGAAGATGGACGCGGGTAGAAGGGACGAGAGTCATCAAAAGTCACATCCCGGGAAATACGCATCCGACGACCGATAGGATCCCAACAACGATAGCCCTTATGCTCATCACTATAGCCTAAGAAGACACACTCAACAGACTGAGCGGTCAGTTTGATGCGTTCGCAAGAGGCAAGAAGAACATAACAAACACAACGAAACAAACGAAGCGCCGAGTAATCGGGAGAACGATCAAAGAGACGCTTGAAAGGAACGCCACCCTGTAAGGCAGCGGATGGTTGAAGGTTGATGAGATAGGTGGAAGTGGAGACAGCCTCAGCCCAAAAGTGAGGCGGAAGAGAGGCAACGATCATCATCGCACGAGCCTTCTCAAGAAGGTGACGATGCTTGTGGTCAGCCACACCATTCTGAGCATGAGCACCAGGACAAGAGAACTGAGCAAGTGTACCCTGCTCAGCGAGAAATCCACGCAACATCTTGGAGATATACTCTCCAGGAGAGTCAGCACGGAACACACGAATAGGCATAGAGAACTGAGTGTGAACCATAGCAGCAAAACGCTTATAGATAGATAAGACCTCACTACGAGAAGACATGAAATATATCCACGTGTGTCGAGAGAAATCATCTATAAAGATAATATAGTAGCGATGGCCTCCCTTCGAGCCAAAGGGAGCTGGACCCCAAACACTAGAGTGAACAAGGTCAAAAGGACGCTGAGACACAGTCTCGCTATGAGGATAAGGTAACTGAACCTGTTTACCAAGCAGGCAACCCTGACAGTCTAAAGACACACCACCGGAAACGGATCCAAGAAGACCATGTCGAACTAAGGATGAGAGACGAGAACCACATAAATGACCCAGACGATGATGCCACTGCTGAAAAGAGCTGATAGACAAGGCAACAGAGGTGGAGAGACTGGCTGCGATGGCAGCGGATGGAAGGTGAAGCCAGTCAAGCTCCCAGAGACCCTGAGAGTCACGGCGCCGGAGGCCAGCACCAAGAAGAGCACCAGTGTGACAGTCCAGAACAGAACATGAGTCAAAGTCAAGAATGGCCCGACAACCACAGTCAACAATCCGACCACCAGAAATGATCTGCATGGTAAGTGTGACAGTCCAGAACGGAACATGAGTCAAAGTCAAGAATGACCCGACAACCAGAGTCAACAATCTAACCACCAGAAATGAGCTGCATGGTAAGCCGAGGAACATGAGCAACATCGGGGACATGAAAAGATGAAGTGCTAAGAGTGCCTCGGCCAGTAACCAGGAGAGAAGTACCATCAGTAGCAAGAACATGAAAAGGAGAATCAAGAGGTCGAGTAGATGACAGAGTTGATGCATCATGAATCATATGAAAAGATGCTCCAGTATCAAGAATCCACGGAGATGTACCTGCTTGTGTAGAAGGTGGTCTCACAATGCCAGAAGAGTCGGTAGCAGAACCAACAGAACCTGTCGATGAAGAACCAGAAGATGGAGCAAGCAGACATCGAAATCGCCCAATCTCCTGCTCAGTCAGGGCCGCAACGGAAGATGTCGATGTAGACGCACCCGACAATAGAGAGTCGGAGACAAGCAGCAAGGTGCGAAGTCGCGTAATCTCGTCCTCGGTGAAGTACACAGCTGAAGTAGGTGGAGTAGTAGCATCGGGAGAGGAGCAGCCACCACCGCCTATGGAAGCTGCTAGATGGCGCCGTGTAGCATAACCAGTAGCACCCACAAGAGCCGATGAAGGAGACGAGGGCGCACACAGACAAGCCCCAAGCACCAAGGGAAGGCATGTGTCGGTGAAGTCATATGCACCAATACAGTCGATGAGAGGAGTCGGTGTAGAGTGACAATCACCGGTAGAAGTCACGGAAAGAGTCGATGTAGAGTGACAATCACCGATAGGAGTCACAGGAAGACTCGATGTAGATCGATAATCACCAGGAGTGGAGGTCGCAGGAGTCGTAGAAGAGCGACCTACACAGTCGGCGGAGTGACAATCACCGGTATAAGTCACGGAAGGAGTCGATGTAGATCGACAATCACCATGTGTGGAAATCGCAAGAGTCATGGAAGAGCGACCCACACAGTCGGCGAAAGACCGCAAACAGAAGGACATCACAGACGAACGAGCACCATGCTGAACCGAGAGACGACGCATGGGCGAGACGGAAGCAGGGTAGGAAACACCCTCAAACTTCACGGATGGACAAGCGAAACGCACCATTTTTTATTATTATTATTTTTTTTAGCTAGCAATCACCAAGCAAACAGAAGAGGCGCCTGATGCTAACCGCAGTTAGCACTCATAACAGGCGGATCGGGCGAGAGCCAGCAACAGCAGCAGCAAAATCCGGCAAGGTCAACGATCAGGTGAACACCCGATCCGATCGGGAGTGCAGAAGGCGGCGCGGCACGGGAACCTTCGATCTGGAGAGCAAAAAGCGGCCCGGCTGGAGTGTTGATCCAATCTGAAGACGCCAAGACTGGGAGGAGCCGCGATCCTGGCTTTGATCTGGAGAGCACGACGCGGCCAGGGTGGAGGGCGGGGGCGGGAGCAGAGCCTCGATCCGGCGGCGGGAGACACCGAGGCTGGGAGGAGCCGAGCGGCCGGGGTGGAGGGCGGGGGCGGGAGCAAAGCCTCGATCCGACGGCGGGAGACGCCGAGACTGGGAGGAGCCAACGCGGCCTGGGTGGAGGGCGGGGACGGGAGCAGAGCCTTGATCCGGCTTCGGGAGACGTCGAGACTGGGAGGAGCCGATGCGGCCGCGAGCTGGAGACGAGGCAACCTTCGATCTGGAGACGCCGAGGCTGCAGCACGAGCAGGACGCGGTCGGGAAGAAGAAAGCGCCAGCCCAAGGTAGCTAAGCGCGAGCTTCGGCGAGAGAAGCTACAGCGCGAGCGTCGGGAAGGAGGAAAAGCACGAGTTGCGCGTGCGAAAAAAAACCTAGGGCTCTAATACCATGTTAGGAATATGCAACTTGTATTCCCATGAGGTCATAGGCCGATATATATGTTAAGAGTTATAATATAAGTCATGTACCATTTTGTATTTATCCCAATATATAAGGGGTTTCCTGCATATAGTCCACCACCTGTACATGTATATATACTGGCCTATGGCCTCATGGGAATACAAGTTGCTTATTCCTAACATGGTATTAGAGCTAGGTTAACTTTTGCACGCCGCGACTCGTGTTGTTGATCCGCTCCTCCTCATCATCCTCGTCACCGGATCCCGTCCAGAACCGACTCTGCTCTCGCGGCGGTTCCCGGACTTCAGGCGCCCATCCGCTCCTGGATCTCGCCCAGCCTCGATCCGCCAGGATCCAGCGAGAAGCCGTCTCGGATCGCTCTCTGGGAAGGCTGGCACCTCTTTTTTTAGCTTCTGGTGAGAAGGCTCCGTCTCGTGTCAATCTCCACGTGAAGCCACCAGGCTCGAGCAGTACTAGTTCTTGTTGCTCTACGCCGCTGTCTGTTGTGTTCCTGTTGCTGTTTGCACGCACAGGAACCAGGATCCCATCAATCTCTCTCACGTTGGAGCAATCAATCTCACGTGAAGGCACCCTCCAGCGAGAAGCCGTCTCGTATCCAAATCCAGACGGGATCCAGATCGAGTGCCTCCACCTGCTGCTGCTCCAAATCCAGACGGGATTCCTGCTGTAGATCCAAATCCAGACGGGATCCAGATCGAGCGTCTCCTCCTGCTTTGACTTCGATCGGGACGCAAGTCGCTGCCTCGTCGTCTGTTTTGCTCCCGCCGGCCCTCTCTGATCTGCAACTCCCGTGAGTTCTAAAAAAAAATGTCTGCTTCATCCGGTTACGTTGTTGTTCCTCGTTGTCCGGTGATCTTTGATGGCACTAATTACACCGAGTTCATTGGCTTCATGCGCATTCACATGCGTGGCATCCGCCTATGGGGTTTCCTTTCTGGTGAGGTCTGTTGTCCGCCATGTCAGGTTCCTCCCGTGGCTCCCACTCCGCCGACCCCACCAGCTTTTCCTGCGGATGCTACTCAGGCTGCCAAGCATGCGGCTAAGCTTGCTGATGAGGACGATATCCGTGCTTATGATGAGAAGGTCTTTGGCTTATGAGGAGGCTCTTCAGATATATCATGGTGCTCTGTCTGCTTACACCCAGTGGCTTGATGATGATGCTCGTGCTGCAGCTGTTCTCACTGCTAGCGTTCTGCCTCAGTTTGCCTCTGAGTTTCTGGGCCTTCCTACTGTGTTTGAGATGTGGACTCGCCTTCGTCAGCGCTATGAGCCCTCTGTGGTCCGTCAGGAGCATGCTCTTCAACAGGGTGACTCTACTGTTGATGACTTCTATGCACAGAGTTCTGCTATCTGGCGGCAGCTTGATTCTCTCCGCAGTGCTGGTTGTCGTACTTGCCCCTGTTGCCAGGCTGTCCAGGCCGACTTGGAGTTTCATCGCGTCTACGAGTTCCTGTCTCGGCTCCGTAAGGAGTTTGAGCCCTGGCGTGCTCAGTTGTTTGCTCGTGGCCGTATTTCTCTCATGGAGGCGCTTTCTGAGATTCGTGCTGAGGAGACTCGCTTACGTGGTGCTGGTTTGCTGGAGGTTCCCTCGGTGCTCGCTGCTCGGACTTTTTCTACGCCACCTGCTGCACCGACCCCTTCTCGCTCGAGTGCTCCGCCGCTCTTGCCCACTCCTTCTGGCGGCTCAGGTCGCCCCCGTCCACATTGTAACTACTGCAACAATGATGGTCATATTGAGTCCCACTGCTACACGAAGAAGAAACACTTGCGCAAGGCGCGGTCATCATCTACAGCGACTTCGTCATCTACCTCGACAGCTTCAGCCATCGCTTTGACTGAGCAGGATATTCTGAGACTTAAGCGTCTGCTCGCTGCTTCAGGTTCTTCCTCAACGGGTACTGCTGGTTCTGTGACTAAGGCTTCCCGCACTGAGCAACCACCTTCTACACAGTCAGGTACATCCCCATGGGTTCTGGACTCTGGAGCTTCCTTTCATATGACTTCTAATTCTTCCACTCTGTCCTCTCTTCGATCGCTTGATTCTCCTGTTCATGTCCTCACCGCTGATGGTACTCCCCTTCCTGTCGTTGGTAGAGGCACTCTTACCACTCCTTATTCTGTTCCTGATGTTGCTCATGTTCCTCGACTTACCATGAATTTGTTTTCCGCTGGTCAACTTGCTGATTCTGGTTGTCGTGTCATCCTTGACCTTGACTCTTGTTCTGTCCAGGACCATCGCACGCACACTCTGGTTGGGGTTGGTCCTCGCCGCCGTGATTCTGAGGGTCTTTGGGAGTTGGACTGGCTTCATGTTCCTTCCGCTGCCCACTCTATCGCCAGTTCTTCCGATTTGGTCGCCTCGGCTACTGGTTCTTTCCAGCAGTGGCAACATCGACTTGGTCATCTGTGTGGTTCTCGTTTGTCATCGTTAGTTCGTCGAGGTCTTCTGGGGTCTGTCTCAGGAGATGCCTCCTTAGAGTGTCAGGGTTGTCGTCTTGGCAAGCAGATTCAGTTACCATATCCACATAGTGAGTCAGTGTCTAAGCGTCCTTTTGATTTAGTCCATTCCGATGTATGGGGTCCGGCTCCCTTCGCTTCGAAAGGGGGTCATAAATACTATATTATTTTCATAGATGACTTCTCTCGTTACACATGGCTTTATTTCATGACTTCTCGTAGTGAGGTGTTGTCCATTTATAAGCGTTTTGCTGCCATGGTTCATACTCAGTTCTCTTCTCCCATTCGTGTGTTTCGTGCTAACTCCGCTGGCGAGTATATCTCTAAGATGTTGCGTGGTGTTCTTGCTGAGCAAGGGACTCTCTCTCAATTCTCTTGTCCTGGTGCTCATGCTCAGAATGGTGTGGCTGAGCGCAAGCATCGTCATCTTCTTGAGACGGCTCGTGCATTGATGATTGCTGCCTCTCTCCCGCCTCATTTTTGGGTTGAGGCCGTCTCCACCTCCACCTATCTCATCAATTTCCAGCCTTCCGCTGCTCTACAGGGTGGTGTTCCTTTCGAGCGTCTTTTTGATCGTTCTCCTGATTATTCGATCCTTCGCTTGTTTGGTTGTGTTTGCTATGTTCTTTTTGCCCCCCGCGAACGCACCAAACTGACCGCTCAGTCTGTTGAGTGTGTCTTCTTAGGCTATAGTGATGAGCATAAGGGCTATCGTTGTTGGGATCCTATCGGTCGTCGGATGCGTATCTCTCGGGATGTGACTTTCGATGAGTCTCGTCCCTTCTACCCACGCCCATCTTCCTCGACCTTTTCAGTGGAGGATGTCTCTTTTCTCACTTTTCCTGACACACCTATCACACCTGTCGAGCCTTTGCCTATTCGTTCCGCTCCCTCTGCTTCTCCATCTCCAGTCGATTTGTCGCCACCATCTTCCACGGTCTCCTCGTCTAGCATGTCACCGGAGTCTACACCTTCCTCTCCGGTGACTTCTTCGTCGTCACTCCCCGATTCTACCTTGGCGATTCCTCCTTCCATTGTTCCATCTTTTCCTCAGTGTTACACTCGTCATTCACGTTCTGTGGATGCCTCTGTGGATGTGTCGTCATCCTCATCTCAGCCTACTTATGGTTTGCGTTCTCGTCCTCGTCCGCCTGTTGATCGCTTTGGATTTTCCACCGCTGGTGCTGCTGTTCTTGAGCCGACTACTTATCATCAGGCTGTTGTTCATCCTGAATGGCAGTTTGCGATGGCAGAGGAGATTGCTGCTCTTGAACGCACTGGTACGTGGGATCTTGTTTCCCTTCCTCCCGAAGTTCGTCCCATCACTTGTAAGTGGGTTACAAGGTTAAGACTCGCTCTGATGGTTCTCTTGAGCGTCACAAAGCTCGTCTTGTGGCTCGTGGTTTTCAGCAGGAGCATGGTCGTGATTATGACGAAACTTTTGCTCCTGTGGCTCATATGACCACTGTTCGTACACTTCTTGCCGTGGCCTCTACACGCCACTGGACTATCTCTCAGCTTGATGTTAAGAATGCTTTTCTTAATGGTGAGCTGCGTGAGGAGGTGTACATGCAACCACCACCTGGGTATTCTGTTCCTGATGGCATGGTATGTCGTCTTCGTCGCTCTCTATGGCCTTAAGCAAGCCCCCCGTGCCTGGTTTGAGCGTTTTGCCTCTGTGGTGACTGCCGCTGGTTTTTCACCCAGTGTTCATGATCCAGCATTGTTTATTCACCTTTCTCCTCGTGGTCGGACTCTTCTTCTTCTCTATGTTGATGATATGGTCATCACTGGGGATGACCCCGAGTATATTGCCTTTGTCAAGGCCCGTCTTAGTGAGCAGTTCCTTATGTCTGATCTTGGACCTCTTCGCTACTTTCTTGGGATTGAAGTTTCTTCTACCTCTGATGGCTTCTTTATATCCCAGGAAAAGTATATCCAGGATCTTCTTGCTCGTGCTGCTCTTACTGATGAGCGCATTGTTGAGATTCCTATGGAGCTCAATGTTCACCTATGCGCTACTGATGGTGATCCCCTGCCTGACCCGACGCGTTATCGTCATCTTGTTGGCAGTCTTGTTTACCTGGCTGTCACTCGTCCGGATATCTCTTATCCGGTTCATATTCTGAGTCAGTTCGTCTCTGCTCCCACATCGGTTCACTATAGTCATCTCCTCCGTGTTCTCCGATATCTTCGGGGCACGATCTCTCACCGTCTATTCTTTCCTCGCTCCAGTTCTTTACAGCTTCAGGCCTATTCGGATGCTACGTGGGCTAGTGATCCTTCAGATCGCCGTTCACTTTCTGCTTACTGTGTTTTTCTTGGTGGTTCTCTCATTGCCTGGAAGACGAAGAAACAGATTGCAGTTTCCCGTTCGAGTGCAAAGGCTGAGTTGCGAGCGATGGCTCTTTTGACGGCAGAGGTGACTTGGTTACAGTGGTTACTTCAGGATTTTGGTGTTTCTGTCACTACACCGACTCTACTCTTATCTGACAGTACAGGTGCTATTAGCATTGCGCGCGACCCTGTGAAGCATGAGCTCACCAAGCATATTGGCGTTGATGCTTCCTATGTGCGCGCTGCTGTGCAGGATCAGGTTATTGCTCTTCAGTATGTGCCTTCCGAGTTACAGTTGGCGGATTTCCTGACGAAGGCCCAGACTAGAGCACAACATGGCTTTTATCTCTCCAAACTCAATGTTGTTCATCCACCATGAGTTTGAGGGAGGGTGTTAGAGTTATAATATAAGTCATGTACCCTTTTGTATTTATCCCAATATATAAGGGGTTTCCTGCATATAGTCCACCACCTGTACATGTATATATACTGGCCTATGGCCTCATGGGAATACAAGTTGCTTATTCCTAACAATATATACATGTACAGGTGTGGAATATATGCAGGAAACCCCTTATACAATGGGATAAGTACAAAAGGGTACACGGCTATATTATATATACTCTAACAGAAAGTTAGTACAAAGTTGAGTCACTTATTTCGAGACGGAGGGAGTACGATGCAATGGTTCAATAAGATTCACGAATGGTCCATTTCACTCAACTATAGATTGTGTGTTCTTGCAAAAATGTAGGGAAAGGTTGTGTACAATAGACCCAAAGTGGTCGGACCCTTCCCCGGACCCTGTGCAAGCGGGAGGTACATGCACCAGGCTGCCGTTTACAGATTGTGTATTTTAAACAACACCAACAATAACAACAACAAAGCCTGTAGTTTTTTATTGACCTGCTGCCATATCAGGCTATATTCACCTCTAGAGGGATATCTATCGCACCACATTGAAGTATTTCTTTCAACACTTGTGATGTACACTTTCTAGCAGCAAAGGTGGAGGAGCTGCTCCACAACCTTGTGCTGCTTCAAAGATAATGTGTTTATGGAAACAATTGGTGATTCTTACGGTTCCAGTATTCCATAAAAAATGTCCAAATCACATCATTTGTTACTTCCACAGAACAGGTATTATGTACATGAATAATATAAAGAATATGCAACTGCTTCGAAACGTAGAAAACTATATAAGTAAAAGAATAGATAAAAGAAACAGCAAGGTATGACAGTCCCTACCTTAACCATGGTATCTCTCATATGATCGTACTCAAAACGCTTCAGCTGAAGTTGCAAAACAGGGGGGAAATCAAGGAAGAGAGCACCCTTTTTTGCATCCTGAAATATCAAGATTGAAATCCAGTCACCAAGACAATACCAAAATAAATCAGAGAATAAGAGAAACTGCATTTCTCAAACTAATGGAAGGTACCCCTGTGCTCATAAATAGATGGCGTTTTCGACATGCGAAGTGTCTCAAACATGAAATTGTGACTGTTTCTTTTGAGGGACACACATAAATAGACCGGCGGATAATCACAAAAGATCCGCTGCCTCGCTGACCATTAGATGGACACACTAATGACCGTTTGATCTATACATGTAAGCAACCACCCCTTTGCAAGAATAGTGGTGGTGCAGAAGGCTTTCTGCAACAAGACGTTTGTTGCAAATACCTCGGGACGTTCATTTTTCTTCTGAGAAGTCTTTGAAACAAAGGTAATGTTGCAGAAAATATTTGCAACAGAAGATGTGTTGCAGAAAATCTTGCTTACTGTTTTCTACCGTAGTTTTTGCAAGAGAGCTCGTGTTACAGAAAATCTTTTGCAACATCGTACATGTTGCAAAGAGCATTCTAGTGCTAGTTGTGTGCAACTCGTCAAAGAAGCTCAATGGAGGAGCTTGCCGGAGAAGCTCGTCGATGTGCTTGCCGGTGCCACGCGTCGGCGGCTGTTAGAGCAACACGGGGAGATGACAGCTCGACGGGGAAACTAGGTCCCAGAGAAGCTCGTTGGCGTGCTAGTCAGCACGAGCGCCGATGGCAGCAGTCGGAGCAACATAGGGAGGCGGCGACTCGACGGGACCTCGGAGTAGCGCGAGGAGGCGGCTGACTCGACTGGAGCTTGAAAGGAGCACGAGACACGCCTTCTCTCCAGGATCTAAATCCTGCAACATGGTCGTTGTTGTGATAAGAGAGATTGCAAGAATGAGCCAGTTGCAATAACGAGTGGTGGTGGTCATGGGACACGTGTTGTGCAGAGAAGACGGCGGACGCGAGGCTGCGATCCGTCGGGTGATATATAGTGTTTCGCTTCTTTTAATGCGAATATGTTAAAAAGCTATAAAAATGTGAACATATTTTATGAAAAATATAGTTACTATTTCCATCTGAACAATCTAAATAACTTTTTGCATGTTACAGACATTTAAATGCATTCTTTCCAAAACATCATCTACTTCTGAACAGAGCTTGTGTACAGAATGCAGATTCATATGACACAGTTCCAATCAAGATCTTCATAAAAGCACCAATTCAAGTTTCAGATTACAGCTTAATGGAAAGCAGAATATGTGCTGTGTGTACCTGTAAACCATGATTCTCTGCATGATACTTGTTATCACCCTCGAGACACTCAACCTCAACATATTTATCGAACGACGCATACACGTCACGACAACCTTTAACATCAAGTTGAAGGTCTGCAAGGAAACAATATTGTATTATCTCAGCTATAAAGATCAAAACACAGCTAATGGGAACCTGGTACGAAGATAATGTGTAGTTATGTGCCATAAAAGGACTCCTTCCTGTTAGATTTATAGTCCACGTTTATACACTCAATATAATTAATGTGGTGACCTTCAAATAATTGCTCGATTGTTCCTTCTACAACAGTTCCCTAGGGAGAAAGCTAAGTTAATAGAAGCCTGTGTGCTCCATATAGGAAGCCCTATACTAAATTCATTACCTTCATCTTATCTTCAAGTTTCTCACAGAGAACTCTGTTGAGCTCTTGCACATCATGCTGCATGAAGGAATCATATGTGTCCCATCCAAAAGATTTCGTCAACTCTTTTGTAGCTACACTGTTGTCACTGTACTGGAGCTTATAGAAAAGGCTTTGAAGCGCCAAGGGAATACTTCCAGATGGCATGTCGGTTTCGGTGGTTGGCATATGATACACAGCCTGCGAGAAAACCTCAGTTAGTCGAATAGTACAGAAAATAATAATGCTTAGAACGTTACAATGCATAAAGAGGACCTTTCTGAAGTATGGTATGTGGTACAATGTTTGTAGAAGAGAGTTCATATAACAGGTTGCTCCTTGGTTTTTCAAACCAACATAACCTGTTTCCTTTTTTGAGTCATATGTCCAATAGTCAACCATTTTGCGGACAGCAACCTGTGCCTCCACAACAATAGTATCATTCACAAGGTATCCTCTACTTGGATCATATAGCTCACTCAAAGGCATAAAAGAAGTGAACCCCCAATCACTCTCACGTGCACTAAATTGATGTTGAGTATCTGTCAGACAGAGAAGAATAGTGCATTAGAGCTACATTTATACCATATAAATTATACATTGGCAAATAGAAAGAAGAGCAAACAGCAGTACTCATAATCAGTAGATCAAGTTCAAATATCCTTCCTAATAACTCCCTCCGTTCCAAAATATAAGGTGTATTAGTTTTTTCAAAGGTCAAAAATTTGCATGTTTGACAAGTTTTAGAAAAAAGTATCAATATCAGCGGTACCAAATTAATATCATTAGATCCATCACAAAAGTATTTTCAGATTTTATTCATTTTGTATTGTAAATGTTGATGTTTTATTCTATAATTTTTGTCAATCATATACTCCCTCCATCCCAAAATTCTTGTCTTAGATTTGTCTAGATACGGATGTATGTAGTCACGTTTTAGTGTTAGTTACATCCGTATCTAAATAAATCTAAGACAAGAATTTTGGGATGGAGGTAATATAAGTTTGACTAGCACCATAACTGATGTACCTTATATTCTGGAATGGAGGAGTACCTATGAACACATTCCATCCCAGGGGGGCAGGGGTTCAAATCGCAGGCTCCACACATTTAGAGGCCTCGGGGACATAGCGATAGTATGGCTAACCAAGCTTTTCAACCTCATATTTCGGGCAAGCAAGATGCAGAAGAATGGAGGCGGAGTATATTAGTACAAATCTTCAAGAACAAGGTGGGTGTTTAGAGTTGTACTAATTACCATGGAATTAAGCTGATGAGCCATACAATGAAGCTATGTGAGAGAGTCATTCAGCACCGCTTAAGAAGAATGACAAGCGTGACCAAAAATCAGTTTGGTTTCATGCCGGGGAGGTCGACCATGGTTTTCTTGGTAGGACAACTTATGGAGAGATACAGGGAGCAAAAGAAGGACCTGCATATGGTGTTCATTGACTTGGACAAGGCCTATGATAAGATACCGCGGAATGTCATGTGGTGGGCCTTGGAGAAACACAAAGTCTCAGCAAAGTACATTACCCTCATCAAGGACATGTACGGCAATGCTTTGACAAGTGTTCGGACAAGTGATGGCGATACTGATGACTTCCCAATTAAAATAGGACTGCACAGGGGTCGGCTTTGAGCCCTTATTTTTTTGCCTTGGTGATGGATGAAGTCACAAGGGATATACAAGGAGATATCCCATGGTGTATGCTCTTTGCGGCCGATGTGGTGCAGGTCGATGATGGTCGGACGGGGGTCAAGAGGAAGTTAGAGCTATGGAGACAAACCTTCGAATCGAAAGGTTTTAGTCTTAGTGGAACAAAAACCGAGTACATGAAGTGCGGTTTCAATACTACTAGGCACGAGGAGGAGGAGAGGGTTAGCCTGGATGGGAAGGTGGTGCCTCAGAAGGACACCTTTCGATATTTGGGGTCAATGTCGCAGAAGGATGAGGATATGGATGAAGATGTGAACCATCGAATTGAAGTCGGATGGGTGAAGTGGCGCCAAGCTTCTGGCATTCTCTGTGATAAGAGAGTGCCACAAAAGCTAAAAGGCAAGTTCTATAGGTCGGGGGTTCAACCCGCAATGTTGTATGGCGCTGAGTGTTGGCCGACTAAAAGGCGACATGTGCAACAGCTGGGTGTGGCGGAGATGCGCATGTTTTGATGGAAGGACCGAGTCCGGAATGATGACATACGAGATAGAGTTGGGGTAGCGCCGATTGATGAGAAGCTTGTCCAACATCGTCTGAGATGGTTTGGGCATATTCAGCACAGGCCTCCAGAAGCTCCAATGCATAGCGGACGGCTAAAGCGTGCTGATAATGTCAGAAGAGGTTGCGGTAGACCGAATCTGACATGGGAGGAGTCCGTAAAGAGAGATTTGAAGAACTCAAGTATCACCAGAGAACTAGCCATGGACAGGGGTGCGTGGAAGCTTGCTATCCATGTGCCAAAACCATAAGTTGGTCGCGAGATCTTATGGGTTTTACGTCTAGCCTACCCCGACTTGTTTGGGACTAAAGGCTTTGTTGTTGTTGTTGTTGTTGGGAGTAGCTATAAATATGAACAAACAAAAGATGTGGCATGGCATTTGCAAGCATGAGGGTCACAACCCAGACTTAATTTTGGGGAGTGAAGCAACATGTGACCGAGTGTTCAAACAGTAAATCTAAACAAAACTACGTTAAAATTGAAATTGTGAGCCTGTGAGGAATTCATTCTTTAAGACAGAACAGCATCTAAATGAGATTGATTGCTACTTTATGCTACGGAAACCCTGGAGTTCTTCAATAGGAGTAGTAGTTTTGTATACATAGACAGTTTAGTGGAGACTAGAATAGTGCTAGCACTCCTTTACAGTTTACTCAAGTTTAAGTGTAAATCTACGTAATGCAGGATTATGTACAGCATGAAGAAAGAATACACCTTTTTGTGTCGTATACTTCTGATCAATCTGGTTTACAACAGATAAGCTAAACTGGGCAGAACGGCTCCAACCATATGGGAGATTGGCCGAGTCAGCGATGTCCAAGTACATTGACAGGTGCTCCACATTATTCCCCTTGGGGAAAATAAGAACACGCCTGTATCAAAGCCATAGACGTTACCAAGTTAAAACATTCTGAAAAGTCACTGCAGCTGCAGCTAGTATAAGGCTGAGTTTGTGGTTGCCGAATTGTGCTGAGCTGTGCTTATTTTATAATCGGCTGTGCAAAAATACAGGGAACTAGAGATAAGTTGGTTAAACAAACACCAAACTAGGCAAAAGCTGGTTACGTAGGCTGGATTATCATAATACACCGCAGTGCCAACACAGCCGAATACGTATAAAGAGACATAAGAGCTCACCATTTGTACCCACCGACGACAAACACGTCAGAGTAGTGCTTCTTCCCGTTGAGCCGGGTAAAACTTGCGATTGTCCAAGAGAACCGCGATGTCTGCGGGTCCTCAGAAGGCTGGCTCTCGGCTGTGCTTGCCGCTTCCGTCTGTGCCACCACTGCTACCATAGACATCAGATGCCCAGGATTACGAACAATCCAAACGGGCACACCCAGCACCACACATTCCCGAATCACGCTGCGAATCAGGATGAAACAAAGCACCATCGAGATAGAGCTAGGGGCGCACACAATACCTTCCATGGGCTGCGCAGTGTCTCCAGCGGCGGTGGCTAGCCCCTGGTGGGGAACAAGCAACTCGTCGTTCGCCTGCTGCGAGGTAGGAGAAGCAACAACAAGTCGGGTTAGATCCCCCGGGGAGGGGAGGCGATAAACCCTAGATGCTATGTAGCCCCACCCGATCGCGGGGCACCAAGGGCGGGGCCACGGGGAAGTGCAGCCGCGAGGAGGGGAGATCGGACAATGGCGAGGAGGATGAGGGTGCATGCGCGCGTACCTCGAGAGGGGCGGGAGTCATGATAGTCATATCGGCGTCGTAATAACCGTGGGTATAGTTGGACGCGGCCGCAGAGAGGCGGGCGGAGCCGGAGACGGCGGAGGCAAGGGCTGCAGAGGATGCGGCGACGCGGAGCAGATGGGAGGGGGGTTTTTTTTTTAGCAACGGAGCAGATGGGAGTTGGGTTAGGGCATCTCCAATAGTTGTATGATCATCGTTGGTAAAATTGCCACATAGTAGTAGATGATTTTGATGACATGACGCATAATAAAAGAAGAGGGAGAATAAAATCGTATGAACTTGAAGCAATGGTTCAGACACAAGCTCCGAGGCAAGCATGGTCATTTCTTCCATGTTTAATGGACCCGCTTAGTTATTTTACATACGATTAACATACACTTCATTAAAGAGCTTATATGATGTGCTCTTGGTTGTTGATATAGACACTTATACCAACGATTGAACATACAGACTGTTGAAGATGCTCTTATGAGGGAAGGGGGAGTGGCCGCAGCATGGAGCCTCTTGATTTCATTTGGGAAATGTTTATACACTACGCGACGGCCGATTCGGCCGGACGCACCGTGTTCGTTCGATCTGGGTGGATCGCGCGCATCCCCTCTGCGCAGGTCATCGTCGCCCCCTTTCCCTGCGCAGTCGCAGTCGTCGCGTGCATCCCCTCTGCGCAGGCCGTCGTCGCCCCTCCCCCCGCGCACGCGCCGCCGCACGCCCTCGTACCTTCATTGACGTTCCCTTTGTGCAGGCCACCGTCGCCGCCCCCCACCTCCCCCGCAGGCGCCGCCGTACGCCCTCGTACCCTTCGCTGGCGCTGCTGCAAAACCACCATCGTCGGTGCTCGAGCCGAGCCACAGGGGAGATGCCATGGCTGCCCCTTGCCATGGACGGATATGTGCGTATGCATCTATTAAAAAAGCTACAATTGGTGTGAAAAAGCTTCAAACGGCATAAAAAAGCTTCAACCAGCATGAAAAAAAAGCTTCAAGCATTGACGAAAATTATGGTACAAGCGTTGGCATGGCGAGCTGCAACCATGATGAAAAAATGCTAGAACTATTATACAAATTTGTTACATCCGTAATTATGTTTTGTTGCAAACCGTTTTGTTCTTTGCTATAAGCACTAGCATGGCGAGCTACAACCATGATGAAAAAATGCTACAAGCATTATACAAAATTGTTACATCCGTAATTCTGTTTTGTTGCAAACCGTTTTGTTCTTTGCTACAAACACTGGCATGGCGAGTTGCAACCATGATGGAAAAATGCTACAACCATTATACAAATTTGTTATATTCTTCATTTGATTTCTTGCAACCGACGATATAAAAAGCTTCAACCTGCGACAGATAAACACAAAAAGCTGCAATCGTTGACACAAAAGCTTCAATCATATGTTTGAAAAGCTTCAACCACAAACCAACGAGGAAAGTCTGACATTTTTGCTACAACCAGCAGAAAGCTTCAAACAACATGGAAAAAGCTTCAAGCGACACGGAAAAGGTTTCAACGAAAGTGAGAAAAGCTTCAAACTGGCGGCGTCGATGGCGACAAGCGACGAGCGACGGGGGGGGCATGAGGGTGCTGTGACGAGCGGCGACGAGCTCCGGCGAGCGGCTCTGACGAGCACGCCGACGAGCGGCTCCGACGAGTGGCTCCGACGAGCGTGCTGGTGAGCACGCCGACGAGTGGCGGCTCCGGCGAGCACGGGGTGTGTTGTGCTGCTTCGAACTTAGTCGCCTCACGGGAGATTACGGGCGGGGTCAATGACGCTCGTGATGCTGTAACTTTCCAGAGGAAGACGATGCAAGAGATTGACGAAGAGACAAATGGATCTGATGGCTAGCAGTTGTTGCATCGTAGAGTTGCGTGTCGACCGACGGGGGCGCTCGCGCCGGTGCGCCGACGCAGAACGGTGCCCATTTCATTTCGGTGCCGCAAGTATCGAAGTCGTGCAAAGAATCAATTGTATATACCCCTAAACTTTCACTAAAAACGGTTACTTAATCAAAAAATCTTACCTCCTACCGGCTGATCTGCGTGATTGATGCACCGGCCGCTCGCCTGTTGATTTTACCTCGATCTGACAAACGAGATTGTGCCTGCGTCCAACGTAGCAGCAACCTAGTCGTGGTCGTTTCGTGAAACGGGTTCGTTGTTTCAGGAAAACAATCTTGAAGATGAAGCTGGGCCTGTTTCCACAGCTACGCACTCGGCGGAGGGAGGCGGAGACGACCGGATCTGGGAGAGCGGCGGATCTCAGAGGGCGGCGGCGGCGCGGGCGGGGCTAACCCAACGCCGTGACGAGGTGGTCGGTGCCAACCCAAGAAGGTACGGTTCTCCTCCTTCCCCAAATTATTTTGCCGACTTGGCCGACATTGTTGTTGTTGTTGCCATTTCAGCACGTGCGGCACTTGAAAAGGATCGAGATGGACCTAGAGGGGGTGAATAGGTACAGTTGCAAATTTTAATAATTACTTAGCAATTTTAGGCAAAGGTGGTCTTGTTAGAGTGAAGTAAGGCAACCGATAAACAATAATCAAATACAAGTACGTAATAAGGATTAACACAAGTACGTAATAATGAGCGTAGGCCTAATAATTGCTATGACAAAGAGTAAGCTATTTAGAGTGAAGTAAGGCAACCGATAAACAATAATCAAATACAAGTACGTAATAAGGATTAACACAAGTAGAGAGTTAGGGTTAGGAATAACCGAAACTCCAAGAGAGACGAGGATGTATCCCGATGTTCACTTCCTTGGAGGGAAGCTACGTCACCGTTAGAGGGGCGGATGTTACCACGAAGGCACACCAACTCCACGAAGGCTCACCCTATTCTCCCTTTGATATAACTCCACGAAGGCGTTTATCAACCACTAGTGGTAAGCCTTGAGGTGGCTTCCAAACCTTCACAAACTTTCCGGGGGAAATCACAATGGTTTGATTCCTCTCGGAGGACTCCTACCGCCTAGGAGTCTCCAACCTCCAAGAGTAACAAGATCACGGGGATTGCTCAAAACTTGCTCAAATCACAAATCACTTTGGTGGGAAGGAGGAGAAGGAGACGATCTATCTTTTGATTGGAACAACACTCAAATGGACTCACAAATGCTCTTGGGATCTAAGATTTAGTGTAGACAAGAGTGAGTGAGAAGAAAGGTGTTCTTGTATGTGTTCTTGCATGTGTTCTTGCTGTGTTGGACACGCTCTCACGAAGTGGGAGGGGGGTATATATAGTGGGGAGTGTAAAACAGCCGTTGGGGACACTTTAAGACACACAGGGTTCGGACATCCGGCAGTTCACGGATGTCCGGGCGTCCACAAGGGGTCGGACGTCCGACAGGGGTCGGTCGTCCGAGGGCTGTAGATATGTCTGGAATCACTGTGAGTTGAACAGGGACCGGACGTCCGGAGAAGGCCGGAAGTCCGAGTTATTCGACTCAACTTCTTCTGGTGCGAGATTCCGGATTTTCGAAAGGGGACGGACGTCCGGCCCTCGGACGTCCGCAGGGAGCCGGAAGGCCGAGTTATATGGCTCACGTTCTTCTGGTGCAGGGCTCCGGATTTCCGAAGCTGGTCGGTCGACCGGCTCTCAGACGTCCGGAGGGAGCCGGAAGTCCGAGTTATATGGCTCAAGTTCTTCTGGTGCAGAGCTCCAGATTTCCGAAGCTTGTCGGTCGTCCGACCCTCGACCGGCCCTCGGACATCCGGAGGGAGCCGGAAGTCCGAGGCATTAGTCCTGTTTTGAGATAAGAGCAGAGTAGTGAAGATGTGGTATTGAGCAGAATAGTGAAGATGTGGTATGAGCAAATTCATCGCAAAACCTGTGATCCCCTCTTAATAGTGCGGGATCCCTATACTCAAGAATAGTAAACTTAAAAGGATAGTCTACATCATTTTTCTCAATCCCGAGCCTTCTTGACATATGAATCCCGATCTTCTCAGACCACCTTGGCACATAATTCTCAATCTACTAAAGTACTTGCCATCCTGAGATACACTCAACAAATAGGATTAGTTTCATATGTATGTGTTGTCATTAACACCAAAAGTCGATTAGGGGCATAACATGCACTTTTAGCACTGCATCCTTCCTTCCCGACTTGGCCGACGCGCGGCGCTCGCCTCCGCTGAATTTTTGCTCATCAGAGATTGTGCACGCTCTACCCGGCTAAATCTGCACGTGCTTCTTCATGGAAGAAGCATAGATCAAAACATACTCGGGTGAATCTCTGGTTGGCAAGGCAGGGGAAGATGAGCTGACAATAGCGTCGATCGATCCTCACAACTCACAAGCCGAGGGATTTGTAGGAACCGGTTAAAACTTGTGTGCGTCGAAACCACTACTCTACTCCCCGATTTGATCATCCAGGATGCAATGCTGGCACATAGATAGATAGATAGATGAGATAATGATCATTCCAATACGTCAGGGAACATGTGCTCCAGGGTTGTGGTTGCAGGATTTGTAGTAGTTACAGGAATCTTCACAGTTGCAGGATTTTGTAGTGGTTGCATTTCAGGACTATGGTTTTTGCAGGATTTTTTGTAGTACCTACATGAATTACTACAGTTGCACCAACAATATTAGTTGTAGGAATCACCAGGGCTGCAGAAATAGTAGATCCTACAAGAATCAAAACTGTCATACATCACTTCAGAAATAGTAGTACCTACAGAAATAGTAGAACACGTGCTCCTCGGTTTTTGTACACTCTATCCACTGCAACCACTGCAAATCATACAGTCATACATCACTGGAATTGAAACCAATTGGAAATTAGGAGTTTTCTGAATTTTTGTAGCTTATAGCTTCTCTAGTTCATAGTTTTTTGTAACCGGTGGCTTTTTATTGTTTTTTGTAGCACCTGAACTTTTATGCTACTGGATTTTTTATGAATGCTGCTGTAATTATCAATGCTACTCATTTTTAGTGTATGCTATTGAATTTTATGGGTTATTTTTTTCTACTGCATTTTCTTGCAACTTATGCAAGCTTATGCATCTGATTTTATATATGTGCTTGAACTTTGTTTCATGTTTTAATATGGCATTTCCTGAAGCTTTTGATCACATGGCAATTAGGTATTCTTTTTCTCTGAAATTCAGTTATGACTGCTTGAAGTAGTTAATGTTTCCATTTTTTTGGTAGCATGGGTATCTACCAAACCCGATGGTCGGCGAAGCGGCCATGCGAGATAGCGAACGCTAATAAAGGGGAAAAGAGGGATGTCATAAGCAAGTCCTCTTTCGGGGAATTGCTTCATATCTATCCTTTGCCTCCTCCTCCAGAAGCGCTTGTTGATTTCATAGTCATGAGGATTGATACCAAGAAGCGGTTGTGTAACGACTAAGATGCGGTCCTTTCCGATTTAGGGAACGAGGCCCCAAAATGGAAAGAAGCGCATCTAAGCGTTTCGCAAGCACGGTAACATAGCACATACATAATAATAGAATGACAAATAGGGAATCATCTGCCATCTCATAGATAATATCAGAGTTTACATCACACATTTATTCACACAAGGTAGTTTCTCTACGGACTACATAACATGAGAAAAGGCTATGCTACCCTGCATGCTTGCCCATGATCATGACCAGGCCTCAGTCTTCTGGATAGTTCACGTACAGGCGGTCGTTCTCCTCATCGTACTGCCACGCCAGCTGCGTGCCATCGGGATCACCTGTGTCGGGCGTACATGTACCTGTTGGTGTGTTGAAGTAATCTGTGAGCCACGGGGACTCAACAATCTATGACCTTGGTGCCAGAACTAGTCAAGTTATTAGGTAAGGAAGGTTCAGTGTATAGGTTGCACCATCCTAAGCTTTATGGTGGCTAACTTACGTAGCACAAGTTGTTCATGGTGGTCTATACTAGCGGACGAAGACTAGCTGATCAAGAAGTGATCCTGAACACCTACTTACGTCAATCATAACCCCACCGTGTTCCCGTTCGAAGAGAGGTCTTCGAAGGGGACAGTCACGGTTACGCACATAGTTGGCAATTTTATTATATTAGGTTCAAGTTATCTATAACCGGATGTTAACAAATATTCCAAGTTGCCACATAACCGCGGGCATGACTTTCCAAAAGATTAAACCCTGCAGGGGTGCTCCAACTAGTCCATCGCAAACGGTCACAGGCCGCAAAGTAATCCTCTATCACGAATCTCGTGATCCCGTCGGATTCCTTAGAGGAAAACCTCAACTCTGGGGAGAACCAAAGCTTCACCGGGATTCCTATACGCAAGATATATCGCTAAGGTAAGACAAGACTAGCAGGACCTCCCGTCGTGTCGACGGCCCCGATAAGAGCCGCGTATCTCAGTCTGAGGACACGACGGATGGAACTAGCTACGAGAACCAAACCCCAAGTTTCCTTGTGGTGGCCCCGCAGGCAGACCAGGTTGGACTAACACTCATGAGGAGCACTGGCCCGGGTTGTTGATTAAATTCCTCGGGGTAGCTATTCCCTATGCAGATTATTATTAAGTGATTAGCAAATTAACACCAATGTTGGGTCCTGCCGGACAAGTCTTAACACTACATGATTTATCAAGGGGGTCCCCATAACAACCCCGAACGTGTTAGGAGCGATTAATTATGGAATCAAACATCGGTAGCCGGAAACTATGGCGGCAATAATGGAACAAAACACCCGGCAAAAGGCTAGGTCTTCCGTTACTTACCAAGTATATAGGTGCATTAATTAAATAACAAATTTAACATAATGATATCAAACTCATGTTATCACATGAGACAATGCACCTGCAACTACAACGCTAACATTAGAAGCTGAGCAAGTCTACTTAGCAATTCAATATTTGCTAGGAGAGGAAAGTGTTTGGGTTTCATGGCAATATCAGGAGGCAATTATTCAGTGGTAGGCAGCGAGCATAAGACGAAGGAAACGTGAATCTAACATAACAAGTCTAGAGATGGAATCAAGGTCATATCATCTTGCCTGTGATGTCCTCAGCTTGGAACTGCTCTTGTTCGTCCTGCACGTACTCTCCCGGATCCACGTACTCGTTCTACGATCCCGGTGCTATCCAACATAAAAATAGCATCCAATGAACAACATCACAACAATATGCAACAAGCACATGATGCATGATATGAAAATGAACATGCATCTCTATTCTAGCCACCTGCACATGCATGAGAAGAAAATACAAACTTCTGGACAGAACTGCACTCTAAGCTATCTTGACATGCATGAGGATGACATGAACAGATGCGTCACGCGAAAACGATGCAAAAACATATAAAGAACGTTATGAACGGAGCTACGGATCAACCGGAAACAACGAAACAAGAAATGGAGTCCTACGAATCAAATCCATCACATCACACTCAAATGGCATACTTCTTGTATTCCCAGGTTGCCATATCACAAAACAAAAAAGTATGGATGGGGTGGTGCAAGTAATATCATCACACCATCAACTATGCACTCACAAGCATCAAAACATCAAAACTATACATTTTGTCCTAAATAGCATCATAGTAGTTTGAGAGCTACATGCAAAGCACCTACAGCCACCCAAATGTGCCAAATAAGATACGTGGGAGAAGCTATCCAAAAGCTCTACAAGCATGAGCAAAAACATAAATCAAAGGAGTTCCACACAGAAAGTTCTACAACTGCTAACTTGGACAAAAATATCAGTTTTCAGGGACTTAGTGAAATTCTCAGATTCTCACTAGCTGTTTATGCTCTGAAGCATTTTGACAGCACCCAAAACAATATCTACAGGAAGCCAAATGGAATGAAAATTGACAGAGATCTAGACAAACACAAAAGCTACAACTTCTTAGTTGATTGCAGGGGCTGATTCCCAACACATGAACTTTTGCAAGCACAAATACAAGGGAAGAAAATAATAGCAGTTTCTCAGACTTAGTGAAAATCACAGATTTTCACTAAACTGAAATTTGCAGCCACATGCCTACTTTGACTAGGCACAACTTGCACATATAAACTCCTAAGCATGAAACAACACCACCATGTTGTAGAGGGGTTCACCCTCTACTGCCACAACAAGGAATCGACCTCTTGGGCTCATCACATCACATGGAACCAAGCTCTAAACATTGAACAAAACAGAAATATGACATTCCCAGAAAGTGTTCCAAAGGGAAATCCGATTCCACCATTGGATTCCTGGGATGATTCTACCCCAAAAACATATATAATACCTAGGCACTTGCATAGAACAAATGGGCACAAACTTGAAATGGAAAACTACATGGAATCACATAGAGATAAATAGTGCTTATCATATGTGTTCCCACTAGCTCATCACCTACACAAGCACTTGCACACTCTCATCACTCTATAGGTGCACATGAGGGGTAGACCTCATGTTCATGTTCCTTAGCACACCACCACACATACACATACATCAAGCACACACACACACACACACACACGACAAGATCACATACACTACTCACAAGGTATGTGGGGGGGGACCCACACACCACACAAGATCATGGGCACCTGCACCACACAAGCACTCTCCACATACAACAACTACACTCCCTTGGGTGATGCCCCACACACATGCACATCATGGAAGCTTTCACATACACATATGCATTACTAGCCTAGTGCAAAACACACATGCTAAACACACACACACACATACATGGTATAGCTCCACCTACAATAGCACACAAATACCTACACATGCATTTCTACCAAGCTAGCAAAATACTTTAGGAAACCTACTGTTTGGAGGCAAGCAAAAATATCATACATGCTTCCCTAGCTCTCCACAGAAACTATCATGGCGAAGACACGACCCTATGCGCTAGATCTGCCGGCAGGGAAGGGGAAGAAGAAGCTTGCTCACCCACGGGACGAGGACGTCGTGCCTGCCGGAGAGGAGGTAGAGGAAGGAGTGGAAGAAGACGCGGCGGAGGGGATCGACAGAGAGGAAGCAGACGCCGTCGACGTAGGGGAAGCAGTGCAGATCCGCTCCTCCTAGCTGCGGGAACGGGTTCCTTGAAGGTCCCACGTGCTCGCCGAGGGGTTGGAGAGGACGCAGAGCCATGACAGCGACGGCGAGGACCTCATCAAGTCACTGCCATGGTGGAGGAGCTCGCCCTCTTACCTGCTGCCGACGACACAAAGGGAGGAGGAGATGGTGAAAGAGGTGGCGGTGCTAGGGAGGAACCCTAGGCTCTGCACGGACGCCAAGGGATATTTATGGAGGAGGAGGAGGCGAGGGACGCGCTCCTTAACGTCCATGACGACGTTGCTTGCTGTCTCGGCTCCCTCTGACGAAACTGACGGAAGAGGAGGAGGAAGGAGAACGCTGTCTACAGGGAGGCCACGCTCGAGAGGGAGGTTGGGCCGGCTAGTGGGAGGAAGCCCACCTGGATGCACAAGATAGGAAAAAGGAAAACAGTGGGTTTTCCTATTTAAAACAAACAGAGACAAAACTAAATGCACAGGGAAAACTGTTGAGGCTAAAAATAAAACAAAAATGCCCTTGGTCATAAGGAATTATGACCTATTTAAATAAAATGGAAAAGGAATATTTGGAACAAATAAATATTTACAAAACATAATTTACTTGATCTGTTTTATGAATATTAGCACCACTAAAACATAGTTTCAAAACAATAAATACATAGCATCACATCCACCACAATTCATACTAAAGCATGGGCATTTTTGAAACAGGGATGGAGCAAAAGAATCTTGGGCTTGAGATAAATAGAGAGGGGGGAAGTTTTTGAATCCTATTGCAAACTAACATAGATGCTTCCTACTTCAAACAACACCCACATCATTTCATATATCAACATCACAACATCACATGACACACCACATACATGGATCACAAGAACAACAAATACAAATAGGCATGGATGAATGGATGCATGAATGCAAAGGGAAAACAAGACAAGGGGACATCACATGAAGTAACACATGCATTGATCTCTCATTGCAATGACAAAATGGTCCCACATACAGAAGGTTCCAAATATGGCAAGTTACACTCTTGTGGCATTACACGCTGGTCAGGTATGTCTTGTTTTTCTTGCTTTTATTTTTCTGTGTTACATAAAACCCTTCGATTTTATCTTTTCGAAACATGTACTGATTTCGTATGTCTCACGGGTTAAATGACCGCAAGAAAATCCGCTTCACAAGGGATATGGTTAAGAAGATATCTAATGTACCATCTAGTAGGAAGTCGCCAGAATTCGACAAAAGGGGGAAAACGGTTTTCCGCGAAGTTTATTTGGATGGTGAGACGACTCCAATAACCACCACGGTTTCTGTTCTATCAAATGCTTGTGATGACGATGATGAGACCATTGATAGGTCATGGATTTTACTTTGCCTTTCGTTGGTCCTAGCTCCTTGGACAGGAAATATGGTGCCACTGGATTATCTTTACAGCTTACAAGACACGAGTGTTGTCCATGAGTTTGAGTGGGATGAGCATATTCTGTTTGATGTGATGAGGGAAGTTAAGAAATAACGGGATAAGAGGAATGACGGTAAACTGAAATTCCTGATTGGCGGTTATCTACCAATGCTTCCGTTACTTCCCTTCATTCCTGTAACAATCCCCTTTTCTTGTTTTCCGAAGCATCCTGCTTTTATAGTGGCTTATGTGTCTTCTTTTTTGCAGGTAATTTACATGGACCACATTGACATTCCAAGAGGATGCATAGTTGATCATACCATTGATTATTTTGTGCCACGGGCTTGTTTTGTCAAGGAATTGGATTTCACCGCTCTTGTCGCAATTGACACCCTAGAAGATGGTTTCGGAAAGTGCCTTGTAAGTATCCCTTTTTCATATTTTGGAAACAATACCTTCTGTTTTATTTGATGCAATTGCAACTCTGGATTCTTGTCACATTTTTTCATGTGTATTTCCCTGTGTTTTGTTTTCCGAAATGCAATTCAGCTCCATTACACCCTACGCAATAGCCAAGTTTCTGTCACACGTAAACCAGCTTGCCCAGTTATCCAACCGAGCTAGTATGACAGAGGAGCCGCCAGAGATAAATGGCCAAGGTGGAGCTGGTGCGTCCGCAACATAGATTACAGATGTGGATGGTGCTGGTGGCGCGCAAGAGCCAAAAAAGGGTTGTATGGGTGATGTTGATGGCACAGCGGGGAATGTGCATGAGCCACATCAGGATAACACGGAGGGTGGTGATGATGATATGTGCGGCTCTTTGGAGGAGTGGTTGCATCCGCTACCCACATTTGAGGAGTTAGAGGTGAGCCATATAGCATTTCTTTTTTGCAACTCTCCTTTTCCCCGCATTGTATCTTTTTGCTTGACAGAAAATATGAAATCTATGTAGCTAATGTTGTTTTCCCCGTTCTCTATTTTTTGTTTCTATGCATTCTAGCTACCCCCACATATGCGTGTCATATTCAACAAGCATAAAAAGATCCATGCTACAGAAATTAAAGGTGCATTGAGCTCATTTGGGAGGTTGTTGGAGGGCATCTACTGCAAATGAATGGGCCTGATGTTGTCTCAGGCATCCAAAGCTGGATCCAGGAGTGATGAAGAAAAATATGAAGGCCCAGATGTCACTTTTGATTTACCAGAAGCTCCTGCTACTGGCATGTGTGATGCAACTGCTAGTGACTCGTCTCCTCGGCAGCAGAAGCAACAGGATTGTGCTACACCAACTACCAATGCAATTGTCACTATTTCATCTATGCGGCATCCCAAGCAAACTAACGACATGGAATAAACTGCAGCAACCGCTGAAGCCACGATCATTGTATCGTCTCTGTAGAAAGCTAAGCAACCGAATGGCACAAAGAGTGTTGATCTAGAAGTGGTAGTTGATCAAACAAATGTTTCCCAACCACCCAACAAGAGTGAGAGTGAGCGCAACAATGGAAATTATCACAACAATGGAAATGATCACATATATGCAACAAGGAAAAAAATATTTGAATGAATGTCGCCTCGTAGCACATTCTACACATGCATGAATTTGGTTAGGAGGCTAGGAACACTTGAAGACCGTCCTTCATTTGGATTGTTTGAACCCGGTAGCCTCGAAGCTTTGTTGTTTTAGGATCCGCCACAAGTTGAATCACCTCCACAATCGCCTGCTTATGATATTGAATATTTCTTGGAGATTCGAGCGAGGAGCCCTTTGTTTGATGACCATTCTGCTGCCACTTCACCTGGTCCTCTTTATGATGTCACTCCACTCACAACATTTCCCCAAGTATCAACACGCCCCACATGTGTTTTATAAGTCATTCCCGCAAATTTGCATTTACGCAACATATCCTCCTTTCTTTTTTGAAACTTAGCACATGCATTATTCAAAACTATTACTCACTAGTTCTTTCCGTTTTTGTTTTTCCTTTTCTTGGCAGAAGCAGGTATTGATGAAACAAGAGAGGAGGTGGTGGTCTAAGTCAGCAGTGGGCGAGGCCATGATAAGAAGAATCGCACACTTAAGAGAGCTGCACCAACTGAACAAACTACAACAAAGTTGCCGAAAATGAAGAAGATAAAAATTGATGCGATGGACAATGCGATATACCAGAGGTACCGCTGTACCAATTACAAGATAAAGGACCTACCCCGAGGCGAGCATGTGTAAGTATTTTTTGGGCTTTTTGTGTGTTGAGAGAAAAAAACAAATAGTAGTTTCACAACTTGTAACCAAGTTTTTATTCTATCTTGCAACAAATAGCCCTTCATTTATAAGGATATGTGGTTTCGACATTTCATTCAAACATTTCAAGAGCGGGCTCAAAAAGAAGGCTCATGTGAACAATGAGGTGATGTCACTCTATATTGAAAATTTCAACATTGAGCACATGTACAGCTCAAGCAAGCCAAGGAAGTTTGCATTCTCAAAACATGTTTGTAATGCCCAAGATGCGGTCCTATCCTTATTTTGGCACGAGGGCCTCGACAGGGATAGAAACGCATCTCGTCGTTTCGCAAGAATGGATATCGTTACAAGTACATGTACTGAAAAGATGAGTAAAAGGAGTTGGCTTACACTCGCCACAAGCTACATCAGAGTCACATCAGTGCATTTCATACAATCATCATGAAGAAGAGCAGGGGCCGACTAGGGACGAAAAACAAGCGATAAAATAACGACGTCCATCCTTGCTACCCCAGGCTGCCGGCCTGTAACCCATCCTAGATCGACGACGACGAAGAAGAAACTCCAAATGAACAACCAACGTGCTCGCGTATATTAACGTTCTATGTGTACCTGGAACTGGTGTTGTAGTAATCTGTGAGCCACATGGGACTTAGCAATCTCATTTCCAAAGGTATCAAGACTAGCAAAGCTTAATGGGTGAGGTAAGGTTAAGTGGTGAGGCTGCAACAGCGGCTAAGCATTTATTTGAGGTGGCTAACTTACGAGTACAAGAATAAGAGGGGGGTGATTTAAGCATAGCGGACGAGAACTACTGATGATCAAATGAATGATCCTGAACACCTACCTAGGTCAGTCATAACCCCGTCGTGTCCTCGATCGGAGAAGGAGCTCACGAAAGAGACAATCACGGTTACACACTCAGTTGGCACATTTTAATTAAGCTTACTTCAAGTTATCTATAACTGGATGTTAAACAAAGTTTCCACGCTGCCACATAACCGCGGGCACGGCTTTCCAAAAGATTTAACCGTGCACGGGTGCTCCAACTAGTCCATCACAAACTACCACATGCTGCGATGGAATGACCTCGATCAGGGAAACCTGTGATCTCCTCAGGTTCCTATTGGAAAACCTCAACCTCGAGATGACCCAAAAAATCCTTGGAATCCCTCGCACAAGACGCTCGAGAAAGGTAAAACAAGTCCAGCAAGGCCGCCCCGCTTGTCGACAATCCCGATAGGAGCCGCGTATCTAGTTCTCACGACACGATGGATGAGCTATGGTTACCACGCCAAACGCCGAGTTGCCCCGGGTAGCGTTAATAAGCTGCTCTGATTTGGACCAGCACCATCAACACTGGCCCTCCATGTATTATGTTGAATTACTCCTCGGGTTCATGACGTCCTATGTTTTTCAGTATTAACAAAATTATTATGTTGGGCAAATATAGTAGCAATGTTGGGCCTTGCCAGACGAGCTTTATCCCAAAACGAGAATCTAGGGGGTCCCCGTAACACCCCCAAGCATGTTAGGAGCGCTCATTTATGGAACATAACACCGGTAGCCGAAACTAAGGCGACAAAGGCGGAACAAAACACCAGGCTAGAAAGGCCGAGCCTTCCACCTTTTACCAAGTATATAGGTGCATTAAATTAATTAGCAATAATAGGGTGATATAACAAGGAACCCATGTTTGTACATGGAAGCCACTGCACCTGCAACTAGCAACGCTATCCAATGGTTAAGCAAGCAGTAACATAGCCAATCAGTGGTTTGCTAGGTTGTGAACAGGTGGAAGGTTTTCATGGCAATGTTGGGAGGCTGATATTTAACATGTGGTAGACAACAAGACATAATGGTAGAAACGAAACAACTAGCATGGCAATGGTAGTAATGGTATCTAGGGAAATGATCATCTTGCCTGAGATCCCACTTGGAAGAAGAACGACTCCATGAAGCAAACGAATCGACATCGTCGAACGGATCCTCACAATCCGACACGCTTGCGGAACTCTAACAAGACAAATTAAAATGGAAACAAGAATCAACACACGGCAACACCATCACAAAAGCACAATATGATGCACCTCCTAATATGATGCATGATAAGTTTCAAATATGCAAGGCAAGGCATGGCAATTCACAACAGTCAAACGCTACACATTAAGTGAAGCTCAATATGCAACGAGTTGCATATTGGCGGAACTTCAGTTTAATTATTTAGTTCACCCCCGTTTAGGTACATGACAATATTAAATAGTGTTACACATGGAAAGGGGTGAAGCATGTGATCCTACACGACATACTAGCCGGTCTACACATTTAGCACATTGGAACGGAGCTACGGTTAAAAGATACGTGCAACACATGATATTATGCCATGAATGCCACATGCATGCAATTTTATGAAAACACAGGCAAGCAGAACATGAAGCACGTGTCGCCATGGCGAATGAAGGGGGACCATGGCGGCAAAACGGAAACGATGCCACGACAAAGTTTCGATCCCGATAACTTGACGGGTTACCGATGCCAACTAATTGTGAGCGTGTGCGTGTCATGCCCAAGCGTGGTGGGGTGATCCCGATTACCGGGTTCCCATGTGTCGGGGCACGGAAAAAGAGGGACAAGTGCAACGCACGGTCATAAATGGCGCAAGCATACGGTTCACTCATACATCACATGCATTCTGTCCACGGCATCGTCCCAACGATTATACCTTTGAAGCATGCATCTTGGAGCGGTCCGAGTCGTCACGGTGTAATTGTACATGGGTCATCGTGGACGTCGTGGAAGTAGTGGTTCCTCCTACCTCTTGAGCTTGCATTGGTTTTTCCCTTGAAGAGGAAAGGGTGATGTAGCACATTAGGAGTAAGTATTTCCCTCAGTTTGAGAACCAAGGTATCAATCCAGTAGGAGAATCAAGCCAAGTGTCTAGAGTACCTGCGCAAACACAAACAAGCTTGCACCCAACGCTACAAAGGGGTTGTCAATCCCTTCAAGATTGATTGCAAAGTGAGATCAGAAGGCGGAAAGTGCAACGAAGTAAAAGTGTAAGGCTGAAAATATGATGTGAAGTAGACCCGGGGGCCATAGTGTTCACTAGAGGCTTCTCTCAAGATAGCAAATATTACGGTGGGTGAACAAATTACTGTCGAGCAATTGATAGAACATCGCAAAGTCATGACGATATCTAAGGCAATGATCATACATATAGGCATCACGTCCAAGACAAGTAGACCGATACTGTCTGCATCTACTACTATCACTCCATACATCGACCGCTATCCAACATGCATCTAGTATATTGAGTTCATGACGAATAGAGTAACGCCTTAAGCAAGATGACATGATGTAGAGGGATAAACTCAAACCAATGATGTAAACCCCATCTTTTTACACTTGATGGCAACAACACGATACGTGACTCGCTACCCCTTCTATCACTGGGTGAGGTCACCGCACGGTATGAACCCAAAACCAAGCACTTCTCCCATTGCAAGAATCATAGATCAAGTTGGCCAAACAAAACCCACAACTCGAAGAGAATTACAAGGATATGAAATCATGCACATAAGAGATCAGAAGAAACTCAAATAAGATTCATAGATAATCTGATCATAAATCCACAATTCATCGGATCTCAACAAAGACACCGCAAAAGAATATTACATCAGATAGATCTCCATGAAGAGCATGGAGAACTTTGTATTGAAGATCCAAGAGAGAGAAGAAGCCATCTAGCTACTAGCTATGGACCCGAAGGTCTATGGTGAACTACTCACGCATCATCGGAGAGGCAATGGTGTTGATGAAGAAGCCCTCCATATCCGAATCCCCCCTCCGGCAGGGCACCAGAACGTGCCCCAGATGGGATCTTGCGGAGACACAAGCTTGCGGTGGCGGAAAAGTATTTTCGTGGATCTCTCTTGTGGTTTTGGATTTTTTGGGGATTTATAGGCGGAAGAAGTAGGGCAGATGAGCCATAGGGGGCCCACAAGCCTGCTAGGCGCGCCCCCTAGCCGCGCCTAGGGGGCTTGTGGCCTTCCCTGGTGGCCTATGCCTCGGTTCTCACGCCCCCTGTGTATCTTGTGTTTCGGAAAAAAATCTTTTCGGAAGTTTTATTTCGTTTGGACTCCGTTTAATATTCTCCTCTGAAAAGGGTCAAAAACACGGAAAAAACAAGAACTAGCACTTGGCACTGAGTTAATAAGTTAGTCCCAAAAAAGAAATAAAAGGCATACAAAACATCCAAAGTTTGACAAGATAATAGCATGGAACCATCAAAAATTATAGATACATTGGAGACGTATCATGCATCGCCAAGCTTAACTCCTGCTCGTCCTCGAGTAGGGAAGTGATAAAGAATGAATTTTTGATGTGGAATGCTACCTAGCATATTTGTCCTTTGTAACTTCTTTCGTGTGACATGAATGTTCAGATCCATAACATTCAAAACAATAGTTTGCTATTGACATGAAAACAATAATACTTCAAGCAAACTAGCAAGGTAATCATGAACTTTTGAAATAACAAGGCCAAAGAAAGTTATCCCTACAAAATCATATAGTATGGCTATGCTCCATCATCCCCACACAACTAATTTAAATCATGCACAACCCCGGTATTGGCCAAGTAATTGTTTTTGCACTCTTACTTTCTCAAACCTTTTTCAACTCTCACGCAATACATGAGTGTGAGCCATGGATATAGCACTATAGGTGGAATAGAGTGTGGTGGAGGTTGTGAGGCAAAAAGGAGGAGATGGTCACATTGACTCGGTGTATCAAAGGACTATGGAGATGCCCATTAATAGATATCAATGTGAGAGAGTAGGGATTACCATGCAATGGATGCACTTAGAGCTATAAGTATGTGAAAGCTCAAAAGGAGAACTAGTTGGTGTGCATCCAACTTGCTTGCTCACGAAGACCTAGGGCAATTTTGAGGAAGCCCATCATTGGAATATGCAAGCCAAGTTATATAATGAAGATTCCCACTAGCATATGGTGGTGACAAAACAAGAGACTCTCAATCATGAAGAACATGGTGCTATTATGAAGCACAAGTGTGGAAAAAGATAGTAGCATTGTCCCTTCTCTCTTTTTCTCTTTTTTTGTTTGGGCTCTGTGGCCACTTTCCATATTTTTTTTGTGGGCAACTTTGGCCTTTTTTTTATTTCCTCACGTGGGACAATGCTCTAATAATTATGATCATCACACTTTAATTTACTAAAAGCTCAATGCTAGAACAATGATGACTCTATAGGAAATGCCTCCGGCAGTGTACCGGGATGTGCAACGATCTAGCTTGGCGTATGACGTTGAAACATCTCGCTAGCTATCTTACGATCATGCAATGGCAATATGAGAGTGACAACACAAGTCATGAGACGGAACGGTGGGAGTTGCATGGCAATATATCTAGGAATGGCTATGAAAATGCCATAGTAGGTAGGTATGGTGGCTGTTTTGAGGAAGGCATGTGGTGGGTTTGTGTACCGCCGAAAGTTGCGCGGCACTAGAGAGGCTAGCAATGGTGGAAGGTGAAAGTGCATCTATACAATGGACTCACATCAGTCATGAAAAACTCACATACTTATTGCGAAAGTTTTTGTTAGTAATCAAAACAAAGTGCTAAACGCATACTCCTAGGGGAAGGGTTGGTAGGTGTTAACCATCGCGCGATCCCGACCGCAACACAAAGGATGACAATCAATAGATCAATTATGCTCCGACTTCCTAACATGGCGGTTCACCATACGTGCATGTTACGAGAATCACTAATTTCAACACAAGTATTTCTAGATTCACAACACCCTACTAACATAACTCTTAATATCACCAAATCCATGTATCAAAACTAATTGAGAGGAATCAAACTTCTCTTTCTAATCAATGCACAAGAAGATGGAAGTTTCATTGTATCGTCTTTGGGTGCCTATCACCTTTGGGACTACTTTCATAGCACAAGTCAACTACCAAGTTACCCAGAGAGATCACTCTCAAAAATATATAAGTGAAGATCGAGGGTTCTTATTTCTCCAAAATATGACACCGCCTTGCTCTAAAAGATCTAAGTGAAGCACAAGTGAGCTAAATTGCCTAACTCAAAAGATATAAGCGAAGCTCAAAGAGTATTCTAGCAAATTCACGATGAGTGCATGTCTTTCTCAAAATATGTGCACCAAATATGATTGTGACACAACAAAAATAAAAGACTCCTACGATACAAGACGCTCCAAGCAAAACACATATCATGTGGTGAATAAAAATATAGCTCCAAGTAATGTTACCGATGGATTGAAGACGAAAGAGGGGATGCCTTCCCGGGGCATCCCCAAGCTTAGGCTTTTTGGTGTACTTGAATTTGTCTTGGGATGACTTGGGAATCCCCAAGCTTGATCTCTTTCCACTCTTTATCCCTTTGTCCATGAGAACATCACCCAAAACTTGAAAACTTCACAACACAAAACTAAAACAGAAACTCGTGATAACATTAGCACAAGAAAACAAACTACCACCTCTTTAGGTACTGTAGCAAACTTGATTTCTATTTATATTGGTGTTAGATTACTGTATTCTCACTTTTCCATGGCTATTACCCCCTGATAATATCCATAGTATCATCAAAACAAGCAACCAACACAACAAAAACAGAATCTGTCAAAAACAGACCAGTCTGTAGATATCTGTATACTTCATATACTTATGGTATCTCAAAAATTCTGAAAAATTACTACTGTTTGGAGAAATGGCATATAAATCAGAAGCAAAAAGAATCAACTCAAAAGCTCTTTATGTATAAAAATGAAAAATAATTTCGTGAGCGAAAAGTTTCTGTCTTTTTCCAGCAGGATCAAACAGCCATCACCAAACTAGTCATAAAGGTTTTACTTGGCTCAAACACAAAAAGAAACACGAAAGACACAATCATAACTGTATTATGATGGTGTGGACGCAACAAAATAGAAAGCAAAAAATCAAAGATAAATTCATTGGGTTGCCTCCCAACAAGCGATATTGTTTAACACCCTTAGCTAGGCATAAGATGATAGAATCACGTATCGTCGTCTTTGGTGCTCAAACATAAGTAGCCCTCATCATGGATTCATAAGGCAATCTTATTTTCTTTCTACGAAAATGCTCCAGGCCCTTCTTTATAGGAAATTGAAATCTAATATTCCCTTCCTTCATATCGATGATAGCACCAATAGTCCTTAGGAAAGGTCTACCAAGAATGATAGGACATTTAGGATTGCAATCAATATCAAGCACAATGAAATCCACGGGTACATAGTTCCTATTTGCAATAATAAGACATCATTGATCCTTCCCATGGGTTTCTTGACAGTGGAATCCGCAAGATGCAAATTAAGAGAGCACTCCTCAATCTCATTAAAGCCTATAACATCACATAAAGACTTTGGAATCGCGGAAACACTAGCACCCAAATCACACAAAGCATTGCATTCATAGTTTTTGATCTTGATTTTGATAGTAGGTTCCCACTCATCATGAATATTTCTAGGAATAGAAACTTCCAACTCAAGTTTCTCTTCAAGAGATTTTATCATAGCATTGACAATATGATCTGTAAAGGCCTTGTTTTGGCTATAAGCGTGAGGAGAGTTTAACATGGATTGCATCAAGGAAATACATTCAATCAAAGAGCAACTATCATAATTGAATTCCTTGAAATCCAAAGTAGTAGTTTAATTACTACTCAAAGATTTGATATCCTCTACTCCACTTTTAATGCTTTTAGCATCAGGATAGATAGACTCCGAATCATTGGGGCATTTTTCAACCAAGGTGGATTCATATCCAACCCCATCATCATTAGGTTTGACACTAGAAAACAAGGATTCAATGGGAGTCGCACCAAGCACTTTAAGATCTTCGTGATTCTCATCACGAGAACACGCCTTTTGAAGCCATTCATGTCTAGCACAAATTTGGGCGGTTCTTTCTTTACTCTCATTCATGGAAACACACATATCTTTCAAAGTTTCATCCATATTGATCTTGGGAGGAGCACATCTAACTTTCAAAGCATCAATATCAATAGACATTCTATCAACGCTCCTAGCCAAATCATCAATTTTTAGTAGTTTTTCTTCTATGGACGCATTGAAAATCTTTTGCGAGTTGATAAACTATTTGATATTACTCTCTAGATCAGAGGGTAATTTATTGTAATTTCCATGAGCATTGTTGTAGGAGTTGCCAAAGTTATTAGAGGGATTATTAGGAAAAGGCCTAGGAATATAGTTTCCTCTAAAAGCATTGTTGTTGCCAAAATTACTCCTACCAACAAAATTAACGTCCAAGCTCTCATTGCTACTCTCAATCAAAGAAGACAAGGGCATATCATTTGGATCTAAAGGAGCACCTTTACTAGCAAACAATTTCATTAACTCATCCATCTTAGCACTCAACGAGTTAATTTCTTTTATAGCGTGTACCTTTTTACTAGTAGGTGACCTTTCAGTGTGCCACCGAGAATAGTTTGTCATGATGTTGTCTAGGAGTTTTGTGGCTTCTCCTAATGTGATTTCCATGAACGTTCCACCGGAGGCGGAGTCCAAGATATTTCTAGAAGCAAAATTCAAACCAGCGTAGAAGATTTGTATAATCATCCAAAGACTCAAGCCATGAGTGGGACAATTTCTAATCATCAATTTCATTCTCTCCCAAGATTGTGCAACATGTTCATGATCAAGTTGCTTAAAATTCATGATATCATTACAGATAGAGATAATCTTAGCCGGTGGAAAATACTTGGATATATAAGCATCTTTGCACTTGTTCCAAGAATCAATACTATTTTTGGGCAAAGATGAAAACCAAGTTTTTGCTCGATCTCGCAACAAGAACGGAAATAGCTTAAATTTAATCACATTATTATCCACATCTTTCTTCTTTTGCATATCGCAAAGCTCAATGAAGGTATTAAGATGGGATGCGACATCTTCACTAGGAAGGCCGGAGAATTGCTCTTTCATAACAAGATTCAGCAAAGCAACATTGATTTCGTATGATTCCGCACTAGTGTCGGGAGCAATCAGAGTACTAATAAAATCATTATTATTAGTATTCGAGAAGTCACAAAGTTTGGTGTTTTCAGTCATGGTGACTTCAGCAAGCAAACAAGCACACAAGCGAACAGAAAGCAAGCGGAAGAAAAGGGCGAACGAAAAAGGCAAATATTTTTGCAAATTTTTTGTTTTTCAGAAGTGAGGGAGAGGAAAACGAGAGGCAAAAAAGTAAATGCAAGAGATGTGTTTGCGACACTTACTTGGATGAGCTTCACTTAGAATAATCCCCGGTGCTAGAGATTGACACGTTGAAGGGAGCCTATTCTTGACTTGATCCTCCCCAACAATGGCGCCAAAATTCTTCTTGCTACCTCTTGAGCTTGCGTTGGTTTTTCCCTTGAAGAGGAAAGGGTGATGCAACATAGTAGCAGTAAGTATTTCCCTCAATTTGAGAACCAAGGTATCAATCCAGTAAGAGAATCAAGCCAAGTGTCCAGAGTACCTGCACAAACACAAACAAGCTTGCACCCAACGCTATAAAGGGGTTGTCAATCCCTTCAAGATTGATTGCAAAGTGAGATCTTAAGGCGGAAAGTGCAACGAAGTAAAAGTGTAAGGCTGAAAATATGATGTGAAGTAGACTCGGGGGCCATAGTGTTCACTAGAGGCTTCTCTCAAGATAGCAAATATTACGGTGGGTGAACAAATTACTGTCGAGCAATTGATAGAACCGCGCAAAGTCATGACGATATCTAAGGCAATGATCATACATATAGGCATCACGTCCGAGACAAGTAGACCAATAGTGTCTGCATCTACTACTATCACTCCACACATCGACCGCTATCCAGCATGCATCTAGTGTATTGAGTTCATGACGAACAGAGTAACGCCTTAAGCAAGATGACATGATGTAGAGGGATAAACTCAAACCAATGATGTAAACCCCATCTTTTTACCCTTGGTGGAAACAACACGATACGTGCCTCGCTACCCCTTCTGTCACTGGCTGAGGTCACTGCACGGTATGAACCCAAAACCAAGCACTTCTCCCATTGCAAGAGTCATAGATCAAGTTGGCCAAACAAAACCCACAACTCGAAGAGAATTACAAGGATATGAAATCATGCACATAAGAGATCAGAAGAAACTCAAATAATATTCATAGATAATCTTATCATAAATCCACAATTCATCGGATCTCGACAAACACACGGCAAAAGAAGATTACATCGGATAGATCTCCATGAAGATCATGGAGAACTTTATATTGAAGATCCAAGAGAGAGAAGAAGCCATCTAGCTACTAGCTATGGACCCGAAGGTCTATGGTGAACTACTCACGCATCATCAGAGAGGCAATGGTGTTGATGAAGAAGCCCTTCGTATCCGAATCCCCCTCCGACACGGCACCAGAACGTGCCCCAGATGGGATCTTGCAGAGACAGAAGCTTGCGGCGGCGGAAAAGTATTTTTCGTGGATCTCTCTCGTGGTTTTGGATTTTTTGGGGATTTATAGGCGAAGAAGTAGGGCAGACGAGCCACAAGGGGCCCACAAGCCTGCTAGGCGCGGCCCCCGTGGCCGCGCCTAGGGGGCTTGTGGCCTCCCCTGGTGGCCTCTGCCTTGGTTCTCACGCCCCATGTGTATCTTGTGTTTTGGAAAAAAAATCTTTTCAGAAGTTTTATTCCGTTTGGACTCCGTTTAATATTCTCCTCTGATAAGGGTCAAAAACACGGAAAAAACAAGAACTAGCACTTGGCACTGAGTTAATAAGTTAGTCCCAAAAAAGAAATAAAAGGCATACAAAACATCAAAAGTTTTACAAGATAATAGCATGGAACCATAAAAAATTATAGATACGTTGGAGACGTATCAATTCCCGCGACGGTAGTTGAAGTAGTGGTACACGAGTCTTCACCAATGGTAGTCGTCCACGGTTCCGTAGATGTTCGGGGTCGTGGAGGACGTCGTGGAAGTATTGGTACTCGACGATCTTGTCGGTTCCATGGTGATGGTAGTCGTACATGGTCGAGGCAACCTTGAATGGTCGATGGTTCGAGGCCGGACTTGAGGGTCTTGATGAACCAACGTACCGGTGGTCTTGGCAACACAAAAAAACAACAAGGCAGGGCAACGAGACACTGCGCGGGCAGCCATTCAAAACCCCTCAGCAGCCTGGTTGGTCAAAGGCTACGGAGATACTGCAGGTGGCAGGAAAAAGGCAGCAACGACCATAGCCTGCAACGGCATCTGAAACATGGAGGCGCGAGTGTTGGCTAGGGACGGGGTCGGGCTCGCCATAGAGAGGGCTTGGCAGCGGCGCTGGTTGCTGCTCCTTGCGACGGTTGGGAGGCGAGCGGGCGCGGAAGCACGGTGCTGCGAGGACGAGCGTGGGATGGTGTTGGGGCTACTGCATGGGTGGAATGGCATGCCTCAGCCAGGAACGTGAAGCCATGGCGGGGAAACACTACGCAGGGATCGAGGCGGCGACACCGATGCAGGCCTGCAAGGGTCGGCGAAACGCACCGCAGCGGGCGGAGGGCGCGAGGCGACGGCCGGGTCGAGGTTGCTGGCAGGTAGACGAGGGTCGGCTTGGGCAAAGAAGCTTCGCGAGGCGACTGACATGACGGCGGGTTGACTCGGCGCGGCAGGTCGCTGGAGGAGGACGGGAACGGCGGCGCCAAGGGGCTGCGAGGCAACAGGGGGTCGGGCGACACTGCGCTCAAGCACGGGGCAGAACACGGCGGGAGGAGGTGAGGCATGGAGGGCCTCGCAGTGACTTGGGCTGGGGACATCGGACGCCACGCAGGAGGCGATGGGAGTTGAGGAGGGGGCGAGGGGATCGGGAGGAGAGCGAGGATCGAGGCCTAGCCTCGATCTCTCGTCAGTGGCGGCGGGACAAGGAACGAGAGGGAGAGCGAGGGGGATCGCAGCGCTCTCCCCTGTCGCTAGGGTAGCGAGGGGCGGCTGGGCTACGACGAGAAGAAAGAAGATGGAACAGGAGCCCATCCTACTCTCTCACTCCCTCTCATTAATAAACTAGATTTTTCTTTAAAAAATAAAACACAACCAGCTTTGGGATTTAAAGCTAGGGGAAAAGAAAAGAGTTTTTGTCAAGTAAAAATACTTTTGGAAATATAAAATGAACCTCCTATTTAAAAAATAGGTGGGACATTTTAGGGTAAAGAAAATAAATTGATTTAATAAATCTAACCCTGTTTTTAAATTAAAAACAAAAGGAAAATAATTTCAAATAAGTAAGTGCTGCCACCCACAAATCTTTGAAAGGGGTCTTAAATAACTTGAACATCTTTATTAGGCCAAAACTGTGACAACCCGAGACCGACGCCCCAGTAGATTCCCCTTTCTTTCCATTTTCGTCGTGTGGGTATTTTCTTTTGTCGCATCATCATCGCATCATGCACATCATCAGCATTGCATCGGCATCCCGTTGCCGCCAGTTTTCAAAACTTGCAACCGTTGTTAGTTCCGGTTCTCGTCGTTGTCCGTTCTGAGCCCGACCGCACACGCACGCGCCCGCGGCATCGTCAAACCCTGTTTGAAAAGTGTGTTTAAAACTTTCTCTGATCGGGTTGAAACTTGGCATGCGGTCGTAATTAGTTGTAGCCAGGCCGCCTGTCAAATTTTGTTGCGATCGGAGGCCGTGTGGTACCCTAATGGTCGACCGTAGCGGCACCGTATTTGGTCTACCGTCGGACGGTTATCGGTGTTTTCAATTTCGTTGTCGCGCCGCCCGTTCTCCCTCTCGTCTCCGGTTACCCACTCTACACGGCCCCGTAACCGTTCCCGCGTTCGGAATCATCCGAATCCGACCGCACGGTTGGATCCGGAACGAAATTCCTGCTAACCTAGCCCCCTCTTTTGCCTATAAATAGACCCCCGTGCTTATTTTCAGACAAACCCCCTCCAGCTTGATTTCCGCGCCGCCCACCTAATCCTAGCCGCCACCCCAGCGCTCTATCTCTCCCATCGGTCGCCGGGCCCGCCCGAGCCCAGGTCAGGCCCGCCCGAGCCCAGGTCAGGCCCGCCCGAAACCCATCTGAGCCCATCTGGCCGGCCGCCGCCGTGGCCCGAGCTCCCTGCCCCGAGCTCCTCCCGCGTGCGCCTCCTGACCCGAGAGCCGCGGCGCCTCCATCCTCCGGCCGCCTCGGTGCCCCGACCCCCGCAGCGGCTCGCCGGAGCACCATCGCCGGCCGGAGCCGCCGTTGCTGGAACCCACCTCGCCGTGACGCGCCTGCAACAGCTTGGTCGTCGCCGCTTCGCCGATCTGCGCCCAGATCCGCTTGATCTCGCCGCTCCCTCGATCTCTAGGCTGGATCCCGCCGCCTTCGATCCTCCCGTGGCGTCGAGCCCTGCCGGGAACCGCCAGCCGGCACGGTCTATGTGCGTGGCCGGCTCCCTGCTCGCGCAGGAGGAGCACGACAGCCACCTGGGCCTCGAGCGCCACGGCCCAACGGCTCCCGCAGTCTGGCTCGCCTCTTCAGCCGGCCCAGCAGCGTCCTCCGACCGGGCCGAGCCCAAGGTGAGCTCCAGTGCCTATCCCTCGCCCCGGGCGACATTTAGCGTGTTGCCCATTGGCCCATGTGTAGATTCGGCCCGTTAGCCTTTTTCCTATTTTTTTGCGATATAATTAAATTCCAGTAAATAGACGAATATATAAACGCCCGTAGATTATTATCCGTAAGTCGGAACGAAGCGAGTAATATATGGTTTTTGTGTAGTTTCTCGCGTAGAATCCGTTTTTGCAACATGCATAATCGTCTGACGTCGTTTAGTGTGCCTAACGCCTAGTTTACGTGCTGTCTAGATAGGATAGACGTCGTATTTATTTTTTCACGCAAGATCGTATAGCCCGAATGCCGTATTAGAAACGTTCATGCTCTAGGGACCCATTTGCCATGTATTTTAAAGTAGCCGATGGTATTTTTGCACGTAGGGATTTGCCGCTAGTTTATTTTCCGTGTTTAGGACGTTCTCTCGCATTTATGTGTGGCATTATTTTCGTTGTGCTACCCCACATAGTTTATATGTTTTCGGGGTAGAAAAATCCATGGATTTTTCTGTGCAATTAGTTTTAGCTTTTGAGTAAGTTAGTTCGCGCGATATTTTGCCGTGATGCCCTTTTGTTTAATTCGTAGGATTTATTCCGTGCTTCGTTTGAAGGAGTTGTGAACTAGAGAGTTGTTCTTGGATGTTTTGTCTAGCCCATGGTATTTTTGGTTGCAATAGATATGCATGTTTAGGTGTGGTTTGCTTGCTCTCAAGTTGCTAGAAATAGTGCTGATTTGGAGGTGCTGAAATATTTCTAAGTCTGGAATCTGTTATATTTTGTTGCTGTCTTGTCTTGCTTGTATCTTTTGATATGTAGCTCTTTTGAGGTTGGTCCAATGGAGTTAGTTGTAGCCCTTGTGTTTCTCTAGAATGCTATGAATTTTCATGCCATTTGGAGTCCTGTAGATATAGGTTTTGCTGCTGTCAATATGGCTTCAGATCAAAAACCGCACTTCCATGAGGTGTAATTTTCATTAAGTCTGAAATAGTGTGTGGGAAGCCATTTTGTGACTTCTTTCCCTAGTGTTCCTTGCTGCCATGCTAGTAGGTGTTAGTTGTTTGTAGTAGTGCTTCTTGCCCTCTTTCGTGTCATGCCTTGCTTGAGTTTAACGGAGTTGTGTAGCCCGTAGTTGTGGGGGCGTAGAAAATGCTATGTGGCTGATTTTGGCAGATTGTAGTGTTTTCTTGTTTTGCTCGTAGTTTTTGAACCGTAAAACTTGACGCGTCCGATTTGATCGTGTCCTACATGAAACTTGCTTAGAATATTGTGTAGTTTCATTTTCTCTTGCTGGTTGTATGTTTTGAAGTGCTCGTGACCATCATTGCACACATATTGCATTCATGCCATCATATCTTGCGGTGCTTGTATCTTTTGATCCGTAGCTCCGTTGGAGATGTTCTCTATGTGTAAATTGCTTGTATCAACGCGTAGAATCACGTGAAACTATTTGTTTTGCTTTTTAACAACTAATTAAATGTGTTAGTTCAGATCTGGACAGAATTGTAAATTAACATGTGAGGTCATTTCGGAGATGCTATATGTCATTTCCGACCTCATTTAAAATGCCTAGATAGGTAGTTTAATTACGCTTCACCTCTTGCCATGTTTAACAACATTTAATATTGCCGTGTATCTAATCGGGATAGAACTAAATAATAAACGTGGAGTTTCGTCAATATGCAACTCGTTGCATATTGAACTTCACTTAATGTGTAGTGTTTGAGTGTGTGACTTGCATGTATTGTGACTTGCATGTATTCAGCTGCTCATGCATCATATGTGTTGTGCATCGCGTGGTGAATTCCGTGTGTTGATTTGTGTTTCCGGTTTGCTTCGTCTCGATAGAGTTCCGCAGCGTGTCGGATTGTGAGGACTCGTTTGACTACGTCGGTTTGTCTGCTTCACGGAGGCATTCTTCTTCCAAGCGGGATCTCAGGCAAGATGACCATTTCCCCAGATACCATTACTATCATTGCCATGCTAGTATTACCGTTTCTATCGATTATGTCTCGTTGCCTACCACATGTTAAATATCAGCCTCTCAACAATGCCATGAAAACCTTCAACCTGTTCAACCTAGCAAACCACTGATTGGCTATGTTACCACTTGCTTAACCTTGTGTTAGCGTTGCTAGTTGCAGGTGCATTGCTTCCATGTGAAAACATGGGTTCCTTGTTATATCACCATATTAATTGCTATTAATTTAATGCACCTATATACTTGGTAAAAGGTGGAAGGCTCGGCCTTTCTAGCCTGGTGCTTTGTTCCACCTTAGTTTCGGCTACCGGTGTTATGTTCCATAATTGAGCGCTCCTAACACGATCGGGGTTGTTATGGGGACCCCCTTGATAATTCGTTTTAGATTAAAGCTGGTCTGGCAAGGCCCAACATTGGTACTATTTGCCCAACATAATAATTTGATAATACTGAAATGCATAGGGAGTTAGCGCTACCCGTGGAGTAATTCTACATAATACAGGTAGGGCCAGTGCTGATGGTGCTGGTCCAAAACAGAGCACTGTGCGGGGCCACCGTGAGGAAACTCGAGGTTTGGCACTCGAGATATCTTGTGCGTCGGGATTCCGGTGATGCTTTGGGTAATCTCAGAGTTGAGGTTTTCCACTAGGGAATCCGACGAGATCGCGAGCTTCGTGATTGAGGATTTCTATGCGGCTTGTGGTAATTTGTGATGGACTAGTTGGAGCACCCCTGCAGGGTTAAATCTTTTCGGAAAGCCGTGCCCGCGGTTATGTGGCAACGTGGAAACTTTGTTTAACACTGGTTCTAGATAACTTGAAGTAACTTAATTAAAATATGCCAACTGTGTGCGTAACCATGACTGTCTCTTTCGTGAGTTCCTTCTCCGATTGAGGACACGGTGGGGTTATGTGTGACGTAGGTAGGTGTTCAGGATCATTCATTTGATCATCCGTAGTTCACGTCCGCTATGCGTAGATCTTCCCCCTCTTGTTTCTTGTACTCGTAAGTTTAGCCACCAAATATATGCTTAGCCGCTGCTGCAACCTCACCACTTAACCATACCTCACCCATTAAGCTTTGCTAGTCTTGATACCTTTGGAAATGAGATTGCTGAGTCCCCTGTGGCTCACAGATTACTACAACACCAGTTGCGGGTACATGTAAAGGTTACTTGACGCGAGCGCGTTGATTGTTCATTTGGAGTTGCTTCTTCTTCTTCTTCTTCATCGATATAGGATGGGTTCCAGGCCGGCAGCCTGGGATAGCAAGGATGGACGTCGTTCTTATTTTTCTCGTTTGTTTTCATCCGTAGTCGGACCCTGCTCTTACTCTTGATGATTATGTAATGTACTGATGTGACTCTGATGTAGCTTGTGGCGAGTGTAAGCCAATTATATATAGATATCTCTTCTTTTCAGTACATGTACTTGTAACGATATCCATTCTTGCGACAAGACGAGATGCGCTTCTATCCCTGACGAGGCCTTCGTGCCAAATTGAGGATAGGGTCGCATCTTGGGCGTGACAAAAACCTAAACTTCAAATCTGCCTAAGGTATTTGAAAAGAAAGGGTTTTGGACATGGTGCAACTAAGGTTTTTGAAGGGCTCTTGTTGCACCCACACCACATTCCACGGATCAATCACGAGTACACATGTAATCACATACAGCACCAAGGTGACACCACCACACCAAGATCAAACAAGGGAGACAAAAGGAAATAAAATGATATGCATGATGCTTGATGCACATGAAATGACAACATCACCAAGTCTCTCATCCATTCACATGCACCACAAGGTTGCCAAACAGGAAAGGAGTTACAAATGAGGGAGGAATGCACTGGGGCTGTTACAATGTTGTTGTGAGTTGACTATCATATTTCCCCCTATTGTTGTCACTTGAGTTTTTGCAACGCAACATATTAGGTTTTAGATGACAACCACATTCCTTTTCACCTTCTTTGTTTGTTTGTTTGCTTCTATATATAGTCAAAACTCTGTGTGGACCCAAGTTCATTCAGGGAAAATTCTTGCATTAGAGATTTCAACAGGGGCCTGTGAGAAGAACGACATTGCCAAATTTGATCAAGTAAGGCTTTTTGTTCACCTATTTTGTATACGGTGCATCAAAGTTTTTACCTTGCTGCGCAACTATGTCCTTATATCATTTGCTTTATTAATTATGTTGCAGTTGTTCTTCACCATTGTGGAACGAGACCATTGGGTAGTCATTGTCGTAAACTTGATGCTAAAACAGTTCAATGTGTTCGTCTCCAACAGTCAAGACATTAACTATGTCACCAACCTCGAGAAGCCTTGTTGCAATTTGGTATGGGGTAGCAATCGCTTTCTGCTTTTTTCACCATGTTTTTTAAAATCAATGTTTCAGTACCAATCAGTCTTACATTCTAGACAGAGAACATGAAAACTCTGGTCAGAGAAAGAAATCCATGGAATTGAGCGCTTTAGTTCGTCACGCTACCCACAACAGTCAACAACTTAGTTTTTTCCGCAACTATACTTTTTTATTACAACTTCACCTCATTTTTGTGATCTCATTTTTCTCCAAGTTCTTTTTCGTGGCATATTTGATTGTGGCATATTTGCTACTCTATACATGGAGAATTGAACTGCCAAGGGGTTGAGGCCATTCAATACAGTATGACGTGGACTCATCTTTTTTTGCAACCCTTGAAACATCAGTAGTATAGGACACTGTGCAACACTAATAGTAAAGAAAACGCTCTGCAACACTAGTCATTTATTTTGTGAAATCATCTTTTTCTTGGAGTGCCTTTCCCCCTTGCTAGCAGTTTCTAAATATGTGTTTTTTGTTGTTGTGTATGATCACGACACAAACTCCTTGCTCAACTTTCGGAAGTACATTGCAGCGAAGCTTTTCAAATACCCGCAAAACACCCTCAGCTCATAGGAGGAGTTCCAAAAGCTGCTGAAAGACTCGTAGATTGAAGTCAACTGTCGACCGCAACAAGACCTAGCTACTAGTTTTAGGCCTCTCTTTTTTTTGGAGGGGGGGGGGGGCATGTGTGTGCGACATGTTTTGTAACCGAGTTCTCTAGTAAATGTGGGGCATCATGTAACTAGAGCTTTTTGGAGAAGTACGTGCAATGCCGGGGCATGCCCCCTTTCCCCTCTTCTGTTTTGTATGTTGGAGCTTTTATTGATGCAACCATTTGTCATTAATGTTCCGATGTTTAGCACATCTATATATAGTGTACACATGACAAATAAGAATGCTAGTTACCTAATCCTGATGTGTGTTTCAAAGCATTTTTACTTGTTTTGATGCGGCTTACTCATGTGTGTTCTCGTGTTTCTGGTTTATCATTTTCGTGTATGGGAGCACTTTGTTGCATGATAAATCTTTTCAATGGCAACCAAAAACATCCATTTTATGTCTCTGTAACATGATCCTTTTTTATCTATGAATACATGTTCCTGTAAGCTTGTTCATCATTTCATCGCAAAAACAACACATGAATATATGATCTGAAAAATACACATATGACATACTTTGTTGGTGTACAAAATCCCCAAGTGAAAGATCCTTCATGTAAGATTTATGTTTTTTTCGGTAACATTGATACAACAATTATATTTTCATGGATGCATCTGTGGAACAAACATGCCCTGCAAAAATGAACATGAACATGAACAAGCATTTTTTTCTATAACATGAACATGAACAGGGGACAAGCTATTTTTGTTGTAACTTTCTTTAATACACCAATCCAAATGAAAAATTGGTTGTACTGGAAACAAAACCAAGATGAAAATGCAATGTCTCAACATCGTTGTTCCTGTTTCAAACAAATCTTGAAGTTTGCAAAATAGAAGTTCCCATTTTTCAAACACAAGGAGCTGGCACTCCAGCGGTACTACCGCTAGCACCCCAGCGGTACTACCGCTGGGCCCCTGGTAGTGCAACGGCACTACCACCGCCAAGAAAGTCTTCGCAAAAAGGTCCGTCCACGAACAACCGCTAGGCAGGCGGTACTAAGCTCCTGGAGCGGTACTACCGCTGACCATGGGCGGTACTACCGCCAGCCAGCGGTACTACCGCTAGGGCCAGCGGTACTACCGCCAACTCCAGCGGTACTACCGCTTGGTCCAGCGGTACTACCGCTCGCCACTGAAACAACCATAACTTTCGCATACGAGCTCCGAATCGAGCAAACCCAAGCTTGTTGGATTCAGGACGACAAGGGCTATCCAAACAGCAACGAACAGAGTAACTCCTTAAGCAAGATGACATGATGTAGAGGGATAAACTCAAACCAATGATGTAAACCCCATCTTTTTACCCTTGATGGAAACAACACGATACGTGCCTCGCTACCCCTTCTGTCACTGGCTGAGGTGACCGCAGGGTATGAACCCAAAGCCAAGCACTTCTCCCATTGCAAGAGTCATAGATCAAGTTGGCCAAACAAAACCCACAACTCGAAGAGAATTACAAGGATATGAAATCATGCACATAAGAGATCAGAAGAAACTCAAATAATATTCATAGATAATCTTATCATAAATCCACAATTCATCGGATCTCGACAAACACACGGCAAAAGAAGATTACATCGGATAGATCTCCATGAAGATCATGGAGAACTTTATATTGAAGATCCAAGAGAGAGAAGAAGCCATCTAGCTACTAGCTATGGACCCGAAGGTCTATGGTGAACTACTCACGCATCATCAGAGAGGCAATGGTGTTGATGAAGAAGCCCTTCGTATCCAAATCCCCCTCCGACAAGGCACCAGAACGTGCCCCAGATGGGATCTTGCAGAGACAGAAGCTTGCGGCGGCGGAAAAGTTATTTCGTGGATCTCTCTCGTGGTTTTGGATTTTTTGGGGATTTATAGGCGAATAAGTAGGGTAGACGAGCCACAAGGGGCCCACAAGCCTGCTAGGCGCGGGGCTTGTGGCCTCCCCTGGTGGCCTCTGCCTTGGTTCTCACGCCCCCTGTGTATCTTGTGTTTCGGAAAAAATCTTTTCGGAAGTTTTATTCCGTTTGGACTCCGTTTAATATTCTCCTCTGAAAAGGGTCAAAAACACGGAAAAAACAAGAACTAGCACTTGGCACTGAGTTAATAAGTTAGTCCCAAAAAAGAAATAAAAGGCATACAAAACATCCAAAGTTTGACAAGATAATAGCATGGAACCATAAAAAATTATAGATACATTGGAGACGTATCAATTCCCGCGATGGTAGTTGATGTAGTGGTACATGAGTCTTCACCAATGGTAGTCGTCCACGGTTCCGTAGATGTTTGGGGTCGTCGAGGACGTCGTGGAAGTATTGGTACTCGACGATCTTGTCGGTTCCATGGTGACGGTAGTCGTACATGGTCGAGGCAGCCTTGAATGGTCGATGGTTCGAGGCCGGACTTGAGGGTCTTGATGAACCAACGTACCAGTGGTCTAGGCAACACAAAAAAACAGCAAGGTAGGGCAACGAGACACTGCGCGGGCAGCCATTCAAAACCCCTCAGCAGCCTGGTTGGTCAAAGGCTAGGGAGATACTGCAGGTGGCAGGAAAAAGGCAGCAACGACCATAGCCTGCAACGGCATCTGAAACATGGAGGCGCGAGTGTTGGCTAGGGACAGGGTCGGGCTCACCATAGAGAGGGCTTGGCAGCGGCGCTGGTTGCTGCTTCTTGCGACGGTTGGAAGGCGAGCGGGCGCGGAAGCACGGCGCTGCGAGGACGAGCGTGGGACGGTGCTGGGGCTACTGCATGGGTGGAATGGCATGCCTCAGCCAGGAACGTGAAGCCATGGCGGGGGAACACTACGCAGGGATCGAGGCAGCGACACCGATGCAGGCCTGCAAGGGTCGGCGAAACGCACCGCAGCGGGCGGAGGGCGCGAGGCGACGGCCGGGTCGAGGTTGCTGGCAGGTAGACGAGGGTCGGCTTGGGCAAAGAAGCTTCGCGAGGCGACTAACATGACGGCGGGTTGACTCGGCGCGGCAGGTCGCCGGAGGAGGACAGGAACGGCGGCGCCAAGGGGCTGCGGGGCAACAGGGGGTCGGGCGACACTGCGCTCGAGCACGGGGCAGAACACGGCGGGAGGAGGCGAGGCATGGAGGGCCTCGCAGTGACTTGGGCTGGGGACATCGGACGCCACGCAGGAGGCGATGGGAGTTGAGGAGGGGGCGAGGGGATCGGGAGGAGAGCGAGGATCGAGGCCTAGCCTCGATCTCTCGTCAGTGGCGGCGGGGCAAGGAACGAGAGGGAGAGCGAGGGGGATCGCAGCGCTCTCCCCTGTCGCTAGGGTAGCCAGGGGCGGCTGGGCTACGACGAGAAGAAAGAAGATGGAACATGAGTCCATCCTACTCTCTCACTCCCTCTCATTAATAAACTAGATTTTTCTTTAAAAAATAAAACACAACCAGCTTTGGGATTTAAAGCTAGGGGAAAAGAAAAGAGTTTTTGTCAAGTAAAAATACTTTTGGGGCGGTCACCGAACCCGTACACGTGGCAACCCTTGGGGGCGGTTACCGGTACCCGTACAAATTGCTCGGGGCAATCTCCACAACCTAATTGGAGACCCCGACGCTTCCCGGAGCTTCACACCACAATGATTGAGCTCCGAGACACCACCAAGCTTCTAGGACGCCAAAGCATCCACGAAGAACAATATCAAGGGTACTAAGTACCAAAGGTAGTAAGCTTCTCAACTTCTCACTTCCACGTATCACCGTGGGGAACTCAAACCGATGCAACTAATGCAATGGCAAGAACACACGAAGTGGTCAAGTCCCTCACACTCAAATCCCTCCACAACAACAAAAGCTATGGAGAAATATGAGAGGAAGAACAAGGAGCTCACATAGAACTCCAAGATCAAGATCCAAGGGGTTCCCCTCACATAGAGGAGAAAGTGATTGGTGGAGATGTGGATCTAGATCTCCTCTCTCTTTTCCCTCAAGAACAAGCAAGAATCTTTGGCAAGAATCATTGGAGGGATAGAGAGTAATCAAGCTCTAAGAATGTCAACAATGGAGGTAGAACAAGAGCTCAACGGATGGATAAGACCAAGGGGGAAGAAGACCCCCTTTATATAGTGGGGGAAGGAATCACACCGTTACCCCCACTTTCTGCCCGAGCTGGCACTCCAGCGGTACTACCGCCAGCTAGCGGTACTACCGCTGGCTGCAGCGGTACTACCGCTGGCACTGCAGCGGTACTACCGCTGGGCCCCTGGTAGTGCAACGGCACTACCACCGCCAAGAATGTCTTCGCAAAAAGGTCCGTCCACGAACAACCGCTAGGCAGGCGGTACTAAGCTCCTGGAGCGGTACTACCGCTGACCATGGGCGATACTACCGCCAGCCAGCGGTACTACCGCTAGGGCCAGCGGTACTACCGCCAACTCCAGCGGTACTACCGCTCGCCACTAAAACAGCCATAACTTTCGCATACGAGCTCGGAATCGAGCAAACCCAAGCTTGTTGGATTCAGGACGACAAGGGCTATCCAAACAGGGACGAACAGAGTAACGCCTTAAGCAAGATGACATGATGTAGAGGGATAAACTCAAATCAATGATGTAAACCCCATCTTTTTACCCTTGATGGAAACAACACGATACGTGCCTCGCTACCCCTTCTGTCACTGGTTGAGGTCACCGCAGGGTACGAACCCAAAGCCAAGCACTTCTCCCATTGCAAGAGTCATAGATCAAGTTGGCCAAACAAAACCCTCAACTCGAAGAGAATTACAAGGATATGAAATCATGCACATAAGAGATCAGAAGAAACTCAAATAATATTCATAGATAATCTTATCATAAATCCACAATTCATTGGATCTCGACAAACACACGGCAAAAGAAGATTACATCGGATAGATCTCCATGAAGATCATGGAGAACTTTATATTGAAGATCCAAGAGAGAGAAGAAGCCATCTAGCTACTAGCTATGGACCCGAAGGTCTATGGTGAACTACTCACGCATCATCAGAGAGGCAATGGTGTTGATGAAGAAGCCCTTCGTATCCGAATCCCCCTCCGACAGGGCACCAGAACGTGCCCCAGATGGGATTTTGCAGAGACAGAAGCTTGCGGCGGCGGAAAAGTATTTTCGTGGATCTCTCTCGTGGTTTTGGATTTTTTGGGGATTTATAGGCGAAGAAGTAGGGCAGACGAGCCACAAGGGGCCCACAAGCCTGCTAGGCGCGGCCCCCGTGGCCGCGCCTAGGGGGCTTGTGGCCTCCCCTGGTGGCCCCTGCCTTGGTTCTCACGCTCCGTGTGTATCTTGTGTTTCGGAAAAAAATCTTTTCGGAAGTTTTATTCCGTTTGGACTCCGTTTAATATTCTCCTCTGAAAAGGGTCAAAAACACAGAAAAAACAAGAACTAGCACTTGGCACTGAGTTAATAAGTTAGTCCCAAAAAAATAATAAAAGGCATACAAAACATCCAAAGTTTGACAAGATAATAGCATGGAACCATAAAAAATTATAGATACGTTGGAGACGTATCAATTCCCGCGGCGGTAGTTGAAGTAGTGGTACACGAGTCTTCACCAATGGTAGTCGTCCACGGTTCCGTAGATGTTCGGGGTCGTGGAGGACGTCGTGGAAGTATTGGTACTCGACGATCTTGTCGGTTCCATGGTGACGGTAGTCGTACATGGTCGAGGTAGCCTTGAATGGTCGATGGTTCGAGGCCGGACTTGAGGGTCTTGATGAACCAACGTACCGGTGGTCTTGGCAACACAAAAAAACAGCAAGGCAGGGCAACGAGACATTGCGCGGGCAGCCATTCAAAACCCCTCAGCAACCTGGTTGGTCAAAGGCTACGGAGATACTGCAGGTGGCAGGAAAAACTCAGCAACGACCATAGCCTGCAACGGCATCTGAAACATGGAGGCACGAGTGTTGGCTAGGGACGGGGTCGGGCTCGCCATAGAGAGGGCTTGGCAGCGGCGCTGGTTGCTGCTCCTTGCGACGGTTGGGAGGCGAGCGGGCGCGGAAGCACGACGCTGCGAGGACGAGCGTGGGACGGTGCTGGGGCTACTGCATGGGTGGAATGGCATGCCTCAGCCAGGAACGTGAAGCCATGGCGGGGGAACACTACGCAGGGATCGAGGCGGCGACACCGATGCAGGCCTGCAAGGGTCAGCGGAACGCACCGCAGCGGACGAAGGGCGCGAGGCGACGGCCGGGTCGAGGTTGCTGGCAGGTAGACGAGGGTCGGCTTGGGCAAAGAAGCTTCGCGAGGCGACTGACATGACGGCGGGTTGACTCGGCGCGGCAGGTCGCCGGAGGAGGACGGGAACGGCGGCGCCAAGGGGCTGCGGGGCAACAGGGGGTCGGGCGACACTGCGCTCGAGCACGGGGCAGAACACGGCGGGAGGAGGCGAGGCATGGAGGGCCTCGCAGTGACTTGGGCCGGGGACATCGGACGCCACGCAGGAGGCGATGGGAGTTGAGGAGGGGGCGAGGGGATCGGGAGGAGAGCGAGGATCGAGGCCTAGCCTCGATCTCTCATCTGTGGCGGCGGGGCAAGGAACGAGAGGGAGAGCGAGGGGGATCGCAGCGCTCTCCCCTGTCGCTAGGGTAGCCAGGGGCGGCTGGGCTACGACGAGTAGAAAGAAGATGGAACAGGAGCCCATCCTACTCTCTCACTCCCTCTCATTAATAAACTAGGTTTTTCTTTAAAAAATAAAACACAACCAGCTTTGGGATTTAAAGCTAGGGGAAAAGAAAAGAGTTTTTGTCAAGTAAAAATACTTTTGGGGTGGTCACCGAACCCGTACACGTGGCAACCCTTGGGGGAGGTTACCGGTACCCGTACAAATTTCTCGGGGCAATCTCCACAACCTAATTGGAGACCCCGACGCTTCCCGGAGCTTCACACCACAATGATTGAGCTCCGAGACACCACCAAGCTTCTAGGACGCCAAAGCATCCACGAAGAACAATATCAAGGGTACTAAGTACCAAAGGTAGTAAGCTTCTCAACTTCTCACTTCCACCTATCACCGTGGGGAACTCAAACCGATGCAACTAATGCAATGGCAAGAACACACGAAGTGGTCAAGTCCCTCACACTCAAATCCCTCCACAACAACAAAAGCTATGGAGAAATATGAGAGGAAGAACAAGGAGCTCACAAAGAACTCCAAGATCAAGATCCAAGGGGTTCCCCTCACATAGAGGAGAAAGTGATTGGTGGAGATGTGGATCTAGATCTCCTCTCTCTTTTCCCTCAAGAACAAGCAAGAATCTTTGGCAAGAATCATTGGAGGGATAGGGAGTAATCAAGCTCAAAGAATGTCAACAATGGAGGTAGAACAAGAGCTCAACGGATGGATAAGACCAAGGGGGAAGAAGATCCCCTTTATATAGTGGGGGAAGGAATCAGACCGTTACCCCCACTTTCTGCCCGAGCTGGCACTCCAGCGGTACTACCACCAGCTAGCGGTACTACCGCTGGCTGCAGCGGTACTACCGCTGGCACTCCAGCGGTACTACCGCTGGGCCCTTGGTAGTGCAACGGCACTACCACCGCCAAGAAAGTCTTCGCAAAATGGTCCGTCCACGAACAACCGCTAGGCAGGCGGTACTAAGCTCCTGGAGCGGTACTACCGCTGACCATGGGCGGTACCACCGCCAGCCAGCGGTACTACCGCTAGGGCCAGTGGTACTACCGCCAACTCCAGCGGTACTACCGCTTGGTCCAGCGGTACTACCGCTCGCCACTTAAACAGCCATAACTTTCGCATACGTGCTCCGAATCGAGCAAACCCAAGCTTGTTGGATTCAGGACGACAAGGGCTATCCAAACAGCGACGAACAGAGTAACGCCTTAAGCAAGATGACATGATGTAGAGGGATAAACTCAAAGAAATGATGTAAACCCCATCTTTTTACCCTTGATGGAAACAACACGATACGTGCCTCGCTACCCCTTCTGTCACTGGCTGAGGTCACCGCACGGTATGAACCCAAAACCAAGCACTTCTCCCATTGCAAGAGTCATAGATGAAGTTGGCCAAACAAAACCCACAACTCGAAGAGAATTACAAGGATATGAAATCATGCACATAAGAGATCAGAAGAAACTCAAATAATATTCATAGATAATCTTATCATAAATCCACAATTCATCGGATCTCGACAAACACACGGCAAAAGAAGATTACATCGGAAAGATCTCCATGAAGATCATGGAGAACTTTATATTGAAGATCCAAGAGAGAGAAGAAGCCATCTAGCTACTAGCTATGGACCCGAAGGTCTATGGTGAACTACTCACGCATCATCAGAGAGGCAATGGTGTTGATGAAGAAGCCCTTCGTATCCGAATCCCCCTCCGACAGGGCACCAGAACGTGCCCCAGATGGGATCTTGCAGAGACAGAAGCTTGCGGCGGCGGAAAAGTATTTTCGTGGATCTCTCTCGTGGTTTTGGATTTTTTGGGGATTTATAGGCGAAGAAGTAGGGCAGACGAGCCACAAGGGGCCCACAAGCCTGCTAGGCGCGGCCCCCGTGGCCGCGCCTAGGGGGCTTGTGGCCTCCCCTGGTGGCCTCTGCCTTGGTTCTCACACCCCCTGTGTATCTTGTGTTTCGAAAAAAATCTTTTTGGAAGTTTTATTCCGTTTGGACTCCGTTTAATATTCTCCTCTAAAAAGGGTCAAAACACGGAAAAAACAAGAACTAGCACTTGGCACTGAGTTAATAAGTTAGTCCCAAAAAATAAATAAAAGGCATACAAAACATCCAAAGTTTGACAAGATAATAGCATGGAACCATAAAAAATTATAGATACGTTGGAGACGTATCAATTCCCGCGACGGTAGTTGAAGTAGTGGTACACGAGTCTTCACCAATGGTAGTCGTCCATGGTTCCGTAGATGTTCGGGGTCGTCGAGGACGTCGTGGAAGTATTGGTACTCGACGATCTTGTCGGTTCCATGGTGACGGTAGTCGTACATGGTCGAGGCAGCCTTGAATGGTCGATGGTTCGATGCCGGACTTGAGGGTCTTGATGAACCAACGTACCGGTGGTCTTGGCAACACAATAAAACAGCAAGGCAGGGCAACGAGACACTGCGCGGGCAGCCATTCAAAACCCCTCAGCAGCCTGGTTGGTCAAAGGCTACGGAGATACTGCAGGTGGCAGGAAAAAGGCAGCAAGGACCATAGCCTGCAACGGCATCTGAAACATGGAGGCGCGTGTGTTGGCTAGGGACGGGGTCGGGCACGCCATAGAGAGGGCTTGGCAGCGGCGCTGGTTGCTGCTCCTTGCGACGGTTGGGAGGCGAGCGGGCGCGGAAGCACGGCGCTGCGAGGACGAGCGTGGGACGGTGCTGGGGCTACTGCATGGGTGGAATGGCATGCCTCAGCCAGGAACGTGAAGCCATGGCGGGGGAACACTACGCAGGGATCGAGGCGGCGACACCGATGCAGGCCTGCAAGGGTCGGCGAAATGCACCGCAGCGGGCGGAGGGCGCGAGGCGACGGCCGGGTCGAGGTTGCTGGCAGGTAGACGAGGGTTGGCTTGGGCAAAGAAGCTTCGCGAGGCGACCGACATGACGGCGGGTTGACTCAGCGCGGCAGGCCGCCGGAGGAGGAAGGGAACGACGGCGCCAAGGGGCTGCGGAGCAACAGGGGGTCGGGCGACACTGCGCTCGAGCACGGGGCAGAACACGGCGGGAGGAGGCGAGGCATGGAGGGCCTCGCAGTGACTTGGGCTGGGGACATCGGACGCCACGCAGGAGGCGATGGGAGTTGAGGAGGGGGCGAGGGGATCGGGAGGAGAGCGAGGATCGAGGCCCAGCCTCGATCTCTCGTCAGTGGCGGCGGGGCAAGGAACGAGAGGGAGAGCGAGGGGGATCACAGCGCTCTCCCCTGTCGCTACGGTAGCCAGGGGCGGCTGGGCTACGACGAGAAGAAAGAAGATGGAACAGGAGCCCATCCTACTCTCTCACTCCCTCTCATTAATAAACTAGGTTTTTCTTTAAAAAATAAAACACAACCAGCTTTGGGATTTAAAGCTAGGGGAAAAGAAAAGACTTTTTGTCAAGTAAAAATACTTTTGGGGCGGTCACCGAAACCGTACCCGTGGCAACCCTTGGGGGCGGTTACCGGTACCCGTACAAATTGCTCGGGGCAATCTCCACAACCTAATTGGAGACCCGACGGTTCCCGGAGCTTCATACCACAATGATTGAGCTCCGAGACACCACCAAGCTTCTAGGACGCCAAAGCATCCACGAAGAACAATATCAAGGGTACTAAGTACCGAAGGTAGTAAGCTTCTCAACTTCTCACTTCCACGTATCACCGTGGGGAACTCAATCCGATGCAACTAATGCAATGGCAAGAACACACGAAGTGGTCAAGTCCCTCACACTCAAATCCCTCCACAACAACAAAAGCTATGGAGAAATATGAGAGGAAGAACAAGGAGCTCACAAAGAACTCCAAGATCAAGATCCAAGGGGTTCCCCTCACATAGAGGAGAAAGTGATTGGTGGAGATGTGGATCTAGATCTCCTCTCTCTTTTCCCTCAAGAACAAGCAAGAATCTTTGGCAAGAATCATTGGAGGGATAGAGAGTAATCAAGCTCTAAGAATGTCAACAATGGAGGTAGAACAAGAGCTCAATGGATGGATAAGACCAAGGGGGAAGAAGACCCCCTTTATATAGTGGGGGAAGGAATCAGACCGTTACCCCCACTTCCTGCCCGAGCTGGCACTCCAGCGGTACTATCGCCAGCTAGCGGTACTACCGCTGGCTGCAGCGGTACTACCGCTGGCACTCGAGCGGTACTACCGCTGGGCCCTTGGTAGTGCAACGACACTACCACCGCCAAGAAAGTCTTCGCAAAAAGGTCCGTCCACGAACAACCGCTAGGCAGGCGGTACTAAGCTCCTGGAGCAGTACTACCGCTGACCATGGGCGGTACTACCGCCAGCCAGTGGTACTACCGCTAGGGCCAGCGGTACTACCGCCAACTCCAGCGGTACTACCGCTTGGTCCAGTGGTACTACCGCTCGGCACTGAAACAACCATAACTTTCGCATACGAGCTCCGAATCGAGCAAACCCAAGCTTGTTGGATTCAGGACGACAAGGGCTATCCAAACAGCAACGAACAGAGTAACGCCTTAAGCAAGATGACATGACGTAGAGGGATAAACTCAAAGCAATGATGTAAACCCCATCTTTTTACCCTTGATGGAAACAACACGATACGTGCCTCGCTACCCCTTCTGTCACTGGCTGAGGTCACCGCACGGTATGAACCCAAAACCAAGCACTTCTCCCATTGCAAGAGTCACAGATCAAGTTGGCCAAACAAAACCCACAACTCGAAGAGAATTACAAGGATATGAAATCATGCACATAAGAGATCAGAAGAAACTCAAATAATATTCCTAGATAATCTTATCATAAATACACAATTCATCGGATCTCGACAAACACACGGAAAAAGAAGATTACATCGGATAGATCTCCATGAAGTTCATGGAGAACTTTATATTGAAGATCCAAGAGAGAGAAGAAGCCATCTAGCTACTAGCTATGGACCCGAAGGTCTATGGTGAACTACTCAGGCATCATCAGAGAGGCAATGGTGTTGATGAAGAAGCCCTTCGTATCCGAATCCCCCTCCGACAGGGCACCAGAACGTGCCCCAGATGGGATTTTGCAGAGACAGAAGCTTGCGGCGTCGGAAAAGTATTTTCGTGGATCTCTCTCGTGGTTTTGGATTTTTTGGGGATTTATAGGCGAAGAAGTAGGGCAGACGAGCCACAAGGGGCCCACAAGCCTGCTAGGCGCGGCCCTCGTGGCCGCGCCTAGGGGGCTTGTGGCCTCCCCTGGTGGCCTCTGCCTTGGTTCTCACGCCCCGTGTGTATCTTGTGTTTTGGAAAAAATCTTTTCGAAAGTTTTATTCCGTTTGGACTCCGTTTAATATTCTCCTCTGAAAAGGGTCAAAAACACGGAAAAAACAAGAACTGGCACTTGGCACTGAGTTAATAAGTTAGTCCCAAAAAAGAAATAAAAGGCATACAAAACATCCAAAGTTTGACAAGATAATAACATGGAACCATAAAAAATTATAGATACGTTGGAGATGTATCAATTCCCGCGACGGTAGTTGAAGTAGTGGTACACGAGTCTTCACCAATGGTAGTCGTCCATGGTTCCGTAGATGTTCGGGGTCGTCGAGGACGTCGTGGAAGTATTGGTACTCGACGATCTTGTCGGTTCCATGGTGACGGTAGTCGTACATGGTCGAGGCAGCCTTGAATGGTCGATGGTTCGAGGTCGGACTTGAGGGTCTTGATGAACCAACGTACCGGTGGTCTTGGCAACACAAAAAAACAGCAAGGCAGGGCAACAGGACACTGCGCGGGCAGCCATTCAAAACCCCTCAGCAGCCTGGTTGGTCAAAGGCTACGGAGATACTGCAGGTGGCAGGAAAAAGGCAGCAACGACCATAGCCTGCAACGGCATCTAAAACATGGAGGCACGAGTGTTGGCTAGGGACGGGGTCGGGCTCGCCATAGAGAGGGCTTGGCAGCGACGCTGGTTGCTGCTCCTTGCGACGGTTGGGAGGCGAGCGGGCGCGGAAGCACGGCGCTGCGAGGACTAGCGTGGGACGGTGCTGGGGCTACTGCATGGGTGGAATGGCATGCCTCAGCCAGGAACGTGAACCATGGCGGGGGAACACTACACAGGGATCAAGGCGGCGACACCGATGCAGGCCTGCAAGGGTCGGCGAAACGCACCGCAGCGGGCGGAGGGCGCGAGGCGACGGCCGGGTCGAGGTTGCTGGCAGGTAGACGAGGGTCGGCTTGGGCAAAGAAGCTTCACGAGGCGTCTGACATGACGGCGGGTTGACTCGGCGCGACAGGTCGCCGGAGGATTACGGGAACGGCGGCGCCAAGGGGCTGCGGGGCAACAGGGGGTCGGGCGACACTGCGCTCGAGCACGGGGTAGAACACGGCGGGAGGAGGCGAGGCATGGAGGGCCTCGCAGTGACTTGGGCTGGGGACATCAGACGCCACACACGAGGCGATGGGAGTTGAGGAGGGGGCGAGGGGATCGGGAGGAGAGCGAGGATCGAGGCCTAGCCTCGATCTCTCGTCAGTGGAGGCGAGGCAAGGAACGAGAGGGAGAGCGAGGGGGATCGCAGCGCTCTACCCTGTCGCTACGGTAGCCAGGGGCGGCTGGGCTACGACGAGAAGAAAGAAGATGGAACAGGAGCCCATCCTACTCTCTCACTCCCTCTCATTAATAAACTAGGTTTTTCTTTAAAAAATAAAACACAACCAGCTTTAGGATTTAAAGCTAGGGCAAAACAAAAGAGTTTTTTTCAAGTAAAAATACTTTTGGGGCGGTCAGCGAACCCGTACACGTGGCAACGCTTGGGGGCGGTTACCGGTACCCGTACAAATTGCTCGGGGCAATCTCCACAACCTAATTGGAGACCCCGACGCTTCCCGGAGCTTCACACCACAATGATTGAGCTCCGAGACACCACCATGCTTCTAGGACGCCAAAGCATCCACGAAGAACAATATCAAGGGTACTAAGTACCAAAGGTAGTAAGCTTCTCAACTTCTCACTTCCACGTATCACCGTGGGGAACTCAAACCGATGCAACTAATGCAATGGCAAGAACACACGAAGTGGTCAAGTCCCTCACACTCAAATCCCTCCACAACAACAAAAGCTATGGAGAAATATGAGAGGAAGAACAAGGAGCTCACAAAGAACTCCAAGATCAAGATCCAAGGGGTTCCCCTCACATAGAGGAGAAAGTGATTGGTGGAGATGTGGATCTAGATCTCCTCTCTCTTTTCCCTCAAGAACAAGCAAGAATCTTTGGCAAGAATCATTGGAGGGATAGAGAGTAATCAAGCTCTAAGAATGTCAACAATGGAGGTAGAACAAGAGCTCAACGGATGGATAAGACCAAGGGGGAAGAAGACCCCCTTTATATAGTGGGGGAAGGAATCAGACCGTTACCCCCATTTTCTGCCCGACCTGGCACTCCAGCGGTACTACCGCCAGCTAGCGGTACTACCGCTGGCTGCAGCGGTACTACCGCTGGCACTCCAGCGGTACTACCGCTGGGCCCTTGGTAGTGCAACGGCACTACCACCGCCAAGAAATTCCTTGCAAAAAGGTCCGTCCACGAACAACCGCTAGGCAGGCGGTACTAAGCTCCTGGAGCGGTACTACCGCTGACCATGGGCGGTACTACCACCAGCCAGCGGTACTACCGCCAGGGCCAGCGTTACTACCGCCAACTCCAGCGGTACTACCGCTTGGTCCAGCGGTACTACCGCTCGCCACTGAAACAGCCATAACTTTCGCATACGAGCTCCGAATCGAGCAAACCCAAGCTTGTTGGATTCAGGACGACAAGGGCTATCCAAACAGCGACGAACAGAGTAACACCTTAAGCAAGATGACATGATGTAGAGGGATAAACTCAAACCAATGGTGTAAACCCCATCTTTTTACCCTTGATGGAAACAACACGATACGTGCCTCGCTACCCCTTCTGTCACTGGCTGAGGTCACCGCACGGTATGAACCCAAAACCAAGCACTTCTCCCATTGCAAGAGTCATTGATCAAGTTGGCCAAACAAAACCCACAACTCGAAGAGAATTACAAGGATATGAAATCATGCACATAAGAGATCAGAAGAAACTCAAATAATATTCATAGATAATCTTATCATAAATCTACAATTCATCGGATCTCGACGAACACACGGCAAAAGAAGATTACATCGGATAGATCTCCATGAAGATCATGGAGAACTTTATATTGAAGATCCAAGAGAGAGAAGAAGCCATCTAGCTACTAGCTATGGACCCGAAGGTCTATGGTGAACTACTCACGCATCATCAGAGAGGCAATGGTGTTGATGAAGAAGCCCTTCGTATCCCAATCCCCCTCCGACAGGGCACTAGAACGTGCCCCAGATGGGATCTTGCAGAGACAGAAGCTTGCGGCGGCGGAAAAGTATTTTCGTGGATCTCTCTCGTGGTTTTGGATTTTTTGGGGATTTATAGGCGAAGAAGTAGGGCAGACGAGCCACAAGGGGCCCACAAGCCTGCTAGACGCGGCCCCCGTGGCCGCGCCTAGGGGGCTTGTGGCCTCCCCTGGTGGCCTCTGCCTTGGTTCTCACGCCCCCTGTGTATCTTGTGTTTCGGAAAAAAATCTTTTCGGAAGTTTTATTCCGTTTGGACTCTGTTTAATATTGTCCTGTGAAAAGGGTCAAAAACACGGAAAAAACAAGAACTAGCACTTGGCACTAAGTTAATAAGTTAGTCCCAAAAAAGAAATAAAAGGCATACAAAACATCCAAAATTTGACAAGATAATAACATGGAACCATAAAAAATTATAGATACGTTGGAGACATATCAATTCCCGCGACGGTAGTTGAAGTAGTGGTACACGAGTCTTCACCAATGGTAGTCGTCCATGGTTCCGTAGATGTTCGGGGTCGTCGAGGACGTCGTGGAAGTATTGGTACTCGACGATCTTGTCGGTTCCATGGTGACGGTAGTCGTACATGGTCAAGGCAGCCTTGAATGGTCGATGGTTCGAGGCCGGACTTGAGGGTCTTGATGAACCAACGTACCGATGGTCGTGGCAACACAAAAAAACAGCAAGGCAGGGCAACGAGACACTGCGCGGGCAGCCATTCAAAACCCCTCAGCAGCCTGGTTGGTCAAAGGCTACGGAGATACTGCAGGTGGCAGGAAAAAGGCAGCAACGACCATAGCCTGCAACGGCATCTGAAACATGGAGGCGCGAGTGTTGGCTAGGGACGGGGTCGGGCTCGCCATAGAGACGGCTTGGCAGCGGCGCTGGTTGCTGCTCCTTGCGACGGTTGGGAGGCGAGCGGGCACGGAAGCACGACGCTGCGAGGACGAGCATGGGACGGTGCTGGGGCTACTGCATGGGTGGAATGGCATGCCTCAGCCAGGAACGTGAAGCCATGGAGGGGGAACACTACGCAGGGATCGAGGCGGCGACACCGATGCAGGCCTACAAGGGCAGCGAAACGCACCGCAGCGGGCGGAGGGCGCGAGGCGACGGCCGGGTCGAGGTTGCTGGCAGGTAGACGAGGGTCGGCTTGGGCAAAGAAGCTTCGCGAGGCGACTGACATGACGGCGGGTTGACTCGGCGCGGCAGGTCGCCGGAGGAGGACGGGATCGGCGGCGCCAAGGGGCTGCGGGGCAACAGGGGGTCGGGCGACACTGCGCTCGAGCACGGGGCAGAACACGGCGGGAGGAGGCGAGGCATGGAGGGCCTCGCAGTGACTTGGGCTGGGGACATCGGACGCCACGCAGGAGGCGATGGGAGTTGAGGAGGGGGCGAGGGGATCGGGAGGAGAGCGAGGATCGAGGCCTAGCCTCGATCTCTCGTCAGTGGCGGCGGGGCAAGGAACGAGAGGGAGAGCGAGGGGGATCACAGCGCTCTCCCCTGTCGCTAGGGTAGCCAGGGGCGGCTGGGCTACGTCTAGAAGAAAGAAGATGGAACAGGAGCCCATCCTACTCTCTCACTCCCTCTCATTAATAAACTAGGTTTTTCTTTAAAAAATAAAACACAACCAGCTTTAGGATTTAAAGCTAGGGCAAAACAAAAGAGTTTTTGTCAAGTAAAAATACTTTTGGGGCGGTGAGCGAACCCGTACACGTGGCAACCCTTGGGGGCGGTTACCGGTACCCGTACAAATTGCTCGGGGCAATCTCCACAACCTAATTGGAGACCCCGACGCTTCCCGGAGCTTCACACCACAATGATTGAGCTCCGAGACACCACCACGCTTCTAGGACGCCAAAGCATCCACGAAGAACAATATCAAGGGTACTAAGTACCAAAGGTAGTAAGCTTCTCAACTTCTCACTTCCACGTATCACCGTGGGGAACTCAAACCGATGCAACTAATGCAATGGCAAGAACACACGAAGTGGTCAAGTCCCTCACACTCAAATCCCTCCACAGCAACAAAAGCTATGGAGAAATATGAGAGGAAGAACAAGGAGCTCACAAAGAACTCCAAGATCAAGATCCAAGGGGTTCCCCTCACATAGAGGAGAAAGTGATTGGTGGAGATGTGGATCTAGATCTCCTCTCTCTTTTCCCTCAAGAACAAGCAAGAATCTTTGGCAAGAATCATTGGAGGGATAGAGAGTAATCAAGCTCTAAGAATGTCAACAATGGAGGTAGAACAAGAGCTCAACGGATGGATAAGACCAAGGGGGAAGACCCCCTTTATATAGTGGGGGAAGGAATCAGACCGTTACCCCCACTTTCTGCCCGACCTGGCACTCCAGCAGTACTACCGCCAGCTAGCGGTACTACCGCTGGCTGCAGCGGTACTACTGCTGGCACTCCAGCGGTACTACCGCTGGGCCCCTGGTAGTGCAACGGCACTACCACCGCCAAGAAATTCCTTGCAAAAAGGTCCGTCCACGAACAACCGCTAGGCAGGCGGTACTAAGCTCCTGGAGCGGTACTACCGCTGACCATGGGCGGTACTACCACCAGCCAGCGGTACTACCGCCAGGGCCAGCGGTACTACCGCCAACTCCAGCGGTACTACCGCTTGGTCCAGCGGTACTACCGCTCGCCACTGAAACAGCCATAACTTTCGCATACGAGCTCCGAATCGAGCAAACCCAAGCTTGTTGGATTCAGGACGACAAGGGCTATCCACTTGACATGATGTAGAGGGATAAACTCAAACCAATGATGTAAACCCCATCTTTTTACCCTTGATGGAAACAACACGATACGTGCCTCGCTACCCCTTCTGTCACTGGCTGAGATCACCGCACGGTATGAACCCAAAACCAAGCACTTCTCCCATTGCAAGAGTCATTCATCAAGTTGGCCAAACAAAACCCACAACTCGAAGAGAATTACAAGGATATGAAATCATGCACATAAGAGATCAGAAGAAACTCAAATAATATTCATAGATAATCTTATCATAAATCCACAATTCATCGTATCTCGACGAACACACGGCAAAAGAAGATTACATCGGATAGATCTCCATGAAGATCATGGAGAACTTTATATTGAAGATCCAAGAGAGAGAAGAAGCCATCTAGCTACTAGCTATGGACCCGAAGGTCTATGGTGAACTACTCACGCATCATCAGAGAGGCAATGGTGTTGATGAAGAAGCCCTTCGTATCCGAATCCCCCTCCGACAGGGCACCAGAACGTGCCCCAGATGGGATCTTGCAGAGACAGAAGCTTGCGGCGGCGGAAAAGTATTTTCGTGGATCTCTCTCGTGGTTTTGGATTTTTTGGGGATTTATAGGCGAAGAAGTAGGGCAGACGAGCCACAAGGGGCCCACAAGCCTGCTAGGCGCGGCCCCCGTGGCTGCGCCTAGGGGGCTTGGGGCCTCCCCTGGTGGCCTCTGCCTTGGTTCTCACGCCCCCTGTGTATCTTGTGTTTCGGAAAAAAATATTTTCGGAAGTTTTATTCCGTTTGGACTCCGTTTAATATTCTCCTCTGAAAAGGGTCAAAAACACGGAAAAAACAAGAACTAGCACTTGGCACTGAGTTAATAAGTTAGTCCCAAAAAAGAAATAAAAGGCATACAAAACATCCAAAGTTTGACAAGATAATAGCATGGAACCATAAAAAATTATAGATACGTTGGAGACGTATCAATTCCCGCGACGGTAGTTGAAGTAGTGGTACACGAGTCTTCACCAGTGGTAGTCGTCCACGGTTACGTAGATGTTCGGGGTCGTGGAGGACGTCGTGGAAGTATTGGTACTCGACGATCTTGTCGGTTCCATGGTGACGGTAGTCGTACATGGTCGAGGCAGCCTTGAATGGTCGATGGTTCGAGGCCGGACTTGAGGGTCTTGATGAACCAACGTATCGGTGGTCTTGGCAACACAAAAAAATAGCAAGGCAGGGCAACGAGACACTGCGCGGGCAGCCATTCAAAATCCCTCAGCAGCCTGGTTGGTCAAAGGCTACGGAGATACTGCAGGTGGCAGGAAAAAGGCAGCAACGACCATAGCCTGCAACGGCATCTGAAACATGGAGGCGCGAGTGTTGGCTAGGGACGGGGTCGGGCTCGCCATAGAGAGGGCTTGGCAGCGGCGCTGGTTGCTGCTCCTTGCGACGGTTGGGAGGCGAGCGGGCGCGGAAGCACGACGCTGCGAGGACGAGCGTGGGACGGTGCTGGGGCTACTGCATGGGTGGAATGGCGTGCCTCAGCCAGGAACGTGAAGCCATGGCGGGGGAACACTACGCAGTGATCGAGGCGGCGACACCGATGCAGGCCTGCAAGGGTCGGCGAAACGCACCGCAGCGGGCGGAGGGCGCGAGGCGACGGCCGGGTCGAGGTTGCTGGCAGGTAGACGAGGGTCGGCTTGGGCAAAGAAGCTTCGCGAGGCGACTGACATGACGGCGGGTTGACTCGGCGCGGCAGGTCGCCGGAGGAGGACGGGAACGGCGGCGCCAAGGGGCTGCGGGGCAACAGGGGGTCGGGCGACACTGCGCTCGAGCACGGGGCAGAACACGGCGGGAGGAGGCGAGGCATGGAGGGCCTCGCAGTGACTTGGGCTGGGGACATCGGACGCCACGCAGGAGGCGATGGGAGTTGAGGAGGGGGCGAGGGGATCGGGAGGAGAGCGAGGATCGAGGCCTAGCCTCGATCTCTCGTCAGTGGCGGCGGGGCAAGGAACGAGAGGGAGAGCGAGGGGGATCACAGCGCTCTCCCCTGTCGCTAGGGTAGCCAGAGGCGGCTGGGCTACGACGAGAAGAAAGAAGATGGAACAGGAGCCCATCCTACTCTCTCACTCCCTCTCATTAATAAACTAGGTTTTTCTTTAAAAAATAAAACACAACCAGCTTTGGGATTTAAAGCTAGGGGAAAAGAAAAGAGTTTTTGTCAAGTAAAAATACTTTTGGGGCGGTCACCGAACCCGTACACGTGGCAACCCTTGGGGGCGGTTACCGGTACCCGTACAAATTGCTCGGGGCAATCTCCACAACCTAATTGGAGACCCCGACGCTTCCCCGAGCTTCACACCACAATGATTGAGCTCCGAGACACCACCAAGCTTCTAGGACGCCAAAGCATCCACGAAGAACAATATCAAGGGTACTAAGTACCAAAGGTAGTAAGCTTCTCAACTTCTCACTTCCACGTATCACCGTGGGGAACTCAAACCGATGCAACTAATGCAATGGCAAGAACACACGAAGTGGTCAAGTCCCTCACACTCAAATCCCTCCACAACAACAAAAGCTATGGAGAAATATGAGAGAAAGAACAAGGAGCTCACAAAGAACTCCAAGATCAAGATCCAAGGGGTCCCCCTCACATAGAGGAGAAAGTGATTGGTGGAGATGTGGATCTAGATCTCCTCTCTCTTTTCCCTCAAGAACAAGCAAGAATCTTTGGCAAGAATCATTGGAGGGATAGAGAGTAATCAAGCTCTAAGAATGTCAACAATGGAGGTAGAACAAGAGCTCAACGGATGGATAAGACCAAGGGGGAAGAAGACCCCCTTTATATAGTGGGGGAAGGAATCACACCGTTACCCCCACTTTCTGCCCGAGCTGGCACTCCAGCGGTACTACCGCCAGCTAGCGGTACTACCGCTGGCACTCCAGGGTACTTCCGCTGGGCCCCTGGTAGTGCAACGGCACTACCACCGCCAAGAAAGTCTTCGCAAAAAGATCCGTCCACGAACAACCGCTAGGCAGGCGGTACTAAGCTCCTGGAGCGGTACTACCGCTGACCATGGGCGGTACTACCGCCAGCCAGCGGTACTACCGCTAGGGCCATGGGTACTACCGCTCGCCACAGAAACAGCCATAACTTTCGCATACGAGCTCCGAATCGAGCAAACCCAAGCTTGTTGGATTCAGGACGACAAGGGCTATCCAAACAGCGACGAACAGAGTAACGCCTTAAGCAAGATGACATGATGTAGAGGGATAAACTCAAACCAATGATGTAAACCCCATCGTTTTACCCTTGATGGAAACAACACGATACGTGCCTCGCTACCCCTTCTGTCACTGGCTGAGGTCACAGCACGGTATGAACCCAAACCCAAGCACTTCTCCCATTGCAAGAGTCATAGATCAAGTTGGCCAAACAAAACCCACAACTCGAAGAGAATTACAAGGATATGAAATCATGCACATAAGAGATCAGAAGAAACTCAAATAATATTCATAGATAATCTTATCATAAATCCACAATTCATCGGATCTCGACAAACACACGGCAAAAGAAGATTACATCGGATAGATCTCCATGAAGATCATGGAGAACTTTATATTGAAGATCCAAGAGAGAGAAGAAGCCATCTAGCTACTAGCTACGGACCCGAAGGTCTATGGTGAACTACTCACGCATCATCAGAGAGGCAATGGTGTTGATGAAGAAGCCCTTCGTATCCGAATGCCCCTCCGACAGGGCACCAGAACGTGCCCCAGATGGGATCTTGCAGAGACAGAAGCTTGCGGCGGCGGAAAAGTATTTTCGTGGATCTCTCTCGTGGTTTTGGATTTTTTGGGGATTTATAGGCGAAGAAGTAGGGTAGACGAGCCACAAGGGGCCCACAAGCCTGGTAGGCGCGGCCCCCGTGGCCGCGCCTAGGGGGCTTGTGGCCTCCCCTGGTGGCCTCTGCCTTGGTTCTCACACCCCCTCTGTATCTTGTGTTTCGGAAAAAATCTTTTCGGAAGTTTTATTCCGTTTGGACTCCGTTTAATATTCTTCTCTGAAAAGGGTCAAAAACACGGAAAAAACAAGAACTAGCACTTGGCACTGAGTTAATAAGTTAGTCCCAAAAAAGAAATAAAAGGCATACAAAACATCCAAAGTTTGACAAGATAATAGCATGGAACCATAAAAAATTATAGATACGTTGGAGACGTATCAATTCCCGCGACGGTAGTTGAAGTAGTGGTACACGAGTCTTCACCAATGGTAGTCGTCCACGGTTCCGTAGGTGTTCGGGGTCGTGGAGGACGTCGTGGAAGTATTGGTACTCGACGATCTTGTCGGTTCCATGGTGACGGTAGTCGTACATGGTCGAGGCAGCCTTGAATGGTCGATGGTTCGAGGCCGGACTTGAGGGTCTTGATGAACCAACGTACCGGTGGTCTTGGCAACACAAAAAAATAGCAAGGCAGGGCAACGAGACACTGCGCGGGCAGCCATTCAAAACCCCTCAGCAGCCTGGTTGGTCAAAGGCTACGGAGATACTGCAGGTGGCAGGAAAAAGGCAGCAACGACCATAGCCTGCAACGGCATCTGAAACATGGAGGCGCGAGTGTTGGCTAGGGAAGGGGTCGGGCTCGCCATAGAGAGGGCTTGGCAGCGGCGCTGGTTGCTGCTCCTTGCGATGGTTGGGAGACCAGCGGGCACGGAAGCACGGCGCTGTGAGGACGAGCGTGGGACGGTGCTGGGGCTACTGCATGGGTGGAATGGCATGCCTCAGCCAGGAACGTGAAGCCATGGCGGGGGAACACTACGGAGTGATCGAGGCGGCGACACCGATGCAGGCCTGCAAGGGTCGGCGAAACGCACCGCAGCGGGCGGAGGGCGCGAGGCGACGGCCGGGTCGAGGTTGCTGGCAGGTAGACGAGGGTCGGCTTGGGCAAAGAAGCTTCGCGAGGCGACTGACATGACGGCTGGTTGACTCGGCGCGGTAGGTCGCCGGAGGAGGACGGGAACGGCGGCGCCAAGGGGCTGCGGGGCAACAGGGGGTCGGGCGACACTGCGCTCGTGCACGGGGCAGAACACGGCGGGAGGAGGCGAGGCATGGAGGGCCTCGCAGTGACTTGGGCTGGGGACATCGGACGCCACGCAGGAGGCGATGGGAGTTGAGGAGGGGGCGAGGGGATCGGGAGGAGAGCGAGGATCGAGGCCTAGCCTCGATCTCTCATCTGTGGCGGCGGGGCAAGGAACGAGAGGGAGAGCGAGGGGGATCGCAGCGCTCTCCCCTGTCGCTAGGGTAGCCAGGGGCGGCTGGGCTACGACGAGAAGAAAGAAGATGGAACAGGAGCCCATCCTACTCTCTCACTCCCTCTCATTAATAAACTAGGTTTTCCTTTAAAAAATAAAACACAACCAGCTTTGGGATTTAAAGCTAGGGAAAAAGAAAAGAGTTTTTGTCAAGTAAAAATACTTTTGGGGCGGTCACCGAACCCGTACACGTGGCAACCCTTGGGGGCGGTTACCGGTACCCGTACAAATTGCTCGGGGCAATCTCCACAACCTAATTGGAGACCCCGACGCTTCCCGGAGCTTCACACCACAATGATTGAGCTCCGAGACACCACCAAGCTTCTAGGACACCAAAGCATCCACGAAGAACAATATCAAGGGTACTAAGTACCAAAGGTAGTAAGCTTCTCAACTTCTCACTTCCACGTATCACCGTGGGGAACTCAAACCGATGCAACTAATGCAATGGCAAGAACACACGAAGTGGTCAAGTCCCTCACACTCAAATCCCTCCACAACAACAAAATCTATGGAGAAATATGAGAGGAAGAACAAGGAGCTCACAAAGAACTCCAAGATCAAGATCCAAGGGGTTCCCCTCACATAGAGGAGAAAGTGATTGGTGGAGATGTGGATCTAGATCTCCTCTCTCTTTTCCCTCAAGAACAAGCAGGAATCTTTGGCAAGAATCATTGGAGGGATAGAGAGTAATCAAGCTCTAAGAATGTCAACAATGGAGGTAGAACAAGAGCTCAACGGATGGATAAGACCAAGGTGGAAGAAGACCCCCTTTATATAGTGGGGGAAGGAATCAGACCTTTACCCCCACTTTCTGCCCGAGCTGGCACTACAACGGTACTACCGCCAGCTAGCGGTACTACCGCTCGCACTCCAGCGGTACTACCGCTGGGCCCCTGGTAGTGCAACGGCACTACCACCGCCAAGAAAGTCTTCGCAAAAAGGTCCGTCCACGAACAACCGCTAGGCAGGCGGTACTAAGCTCCTGGAGCGGTACTACCGCTGACCATGGGCGGTACTACCGCCAGCCAGTGGTACTACTGCTAGGGCCAGCGGTACTACCGCCAACTCCAGCGGTACTACCGCTTGGTCCAGCGGTACTACCGCTCGCCACTGAAACAACCATAACTTTCGCATACGAGCTCCGAATCGAGCAAACCCAAGCTTGTTGGATTCAGGACGACAAGGGCTATCCAAACAGCGACGAACAGAGTAACGCCTTAAGCAAGATGACATGATGTAGAGGGGTAAACTCAAACCAATGATGTAAACCCCATCTTTTTACCCTTGATGGAAACAACACGATACGTGTCTCGCTACCCCTTCTGTCACTGGCTGAGGTCACAACACGGTATGAACCCAAAACCAAGCACTTCTCCCGTTGCAAGAGTCATAGATCAAGTTGGCCAAACAAAACCCACAACTCGAAGAGAATTACAAGGATATGAAATCATGCACATAAGAGATCAGAAGAAACTCAAATAATATTCATAGATAATCTTATCATAAATCCACAATTCATCGGATCTCGACAAACACACGGCAAAAGAAGATTACATCGGATAGATCTCCATGAAGATCATGGAGAACTTTATATTGAAGATCCAAGAGAGAGAAGAAGCCATCTAGCTACTAGCTATGGACCCGAAGGTCTATGGTGAACTACTCACGCATCATCAAAGAGGCAATGGTGTTGATGAAGAAGCCCTTCGTATCCGAATCCCCCTCCGACAGGGCACCAGAACGTGCCCCAGATGGGATCTTGCAGAGACAGAAGCTTGCGGCGGCGGAAAAGTATTTTCGTGGATCTCTCTCGTGGTTTTGGATTTTTTCGGGATTTATAGGCGAAGAAGTAGGGTAGACGAGCCACAAGGGGCCCACAAGCCTGGTAGGCGCGGCCCCCGTGGCCGCGCCTAGGGGGCTTGTGGCCTCCCCTGGTGGCTTCTGCCTTGGTTCTCACACCCCCTCTGTATCTTGTGTTTCGGAAAAAATCTTTTCGGAAGTTTTATTCCGTTTGGACTCCGTTTAATATTCTTCTCTGAAAAGGGTCAAAAACACGGAAAAAACAAGAACTAGCACTTGGCACTGAGTTAATAAGTTAGTCCCAAAAAAGAAATAAAAGGCATACAAAACATCCAAAGTTTGACAAGATAATAGCATGGAACCATAAAAAATTATAGATACGTTGGAGACGTATCAATTCCCGCGACGGTAGTTGAAGTAGTGGTACACGAGTCTTCACCAATGGTAGTCGTCCACGGTTCCGTAGATGTTCGGGGTCGTGGAGGACGTCGTGGAAGTATTGGTACTCGACAATCTTGTCGGTTCCATGGTGACGGTAGTCGTACATGGTCGAGGCAGCCTTGAATGGTCGATGGTTCGAGGCCGGACTTGAGGGTCTTGATGAACCAACGTACCGGTGGTCTTGGCAACACAAAAAAATAGCAAGGCAGGGCAACGAGACACTGCGCGGGCAGCCATTCAAAACCCCTCAGCAGCCTGGTTGGTCAAAGGCTACAGAGATATTGCAGGTGGCAGGAAAAAGGCAGCAACGACCATAGCCTGCAACGGCATCTGAAACATGGAGGCGCGAGTGTTGGCTAGGGAAGGGGTCGGGCTCGCCATAGAGAGGGCTTGGCAGCGGCGCTGGTTGCTGCTCCTTGCGATGGTTGGGAGACGAGCGGGCACGGAAGCACGGCGCTGTGAGGACGAGCGTGGGACGGTGCTGGGGCTACTGCATGGGTGGAATGGCATGCCTCAGCCGGGAATGTGAAGCCATGGCGGGGGAACACTACGGAGTGATCGAGGCGGCGACACCGATGCAGGCCTGCAAGGGTCGGCGAAACGCACCGCAGCGGGCGGAGGGCGCGAGGCGACGGCCGGGTCGAGGTTGCTGGCAGGTAGACGAGGGTCGGCTTGGGCAAAGAAGCTTCGCGAGGCGACTGACATGACGGCGGGTTGACTCGGCGCGGCAGGTCGCCGGAGGAGGACGGGAACAGCGGCGCCAAGGGGCTGCGGGGCAACAGGGGGTCGGGCGACACTGTGCTCGAGCACGGGGCAAAACACGGCGGGAGGAGGCGAGGCATGGAGGGCCTCGCAGTGACTTGGGCTGGGGACATCGGACGCCATGCAGGAGGCGATGGGAGTTGAGGAGGGGGCGAGGGGATCGGGAGGAGAGCGAGGATCCAGGCCTAGCCTCGATCTCTCGTCAGTGGTGGCGGGGCAAGGAACGAGAGGGAGAGCGAGGGGGATCGCAGCGCTCTCCCCTGTCGCTAGGGTAGCCAGGGGCGGCTGGGCTACGACGAGAAGAAAGAAGATGGAACAGGAGCCCATCCTACTCTCTCACTCCCTCTCATTAATAAACTAGGTTTTCCTTTAAAAAATAAAACACAACCAGCTTTGGGATTTAAAGCTAGGGGAAAAGAAAAGAGTTTTTGTCAAGTAAAAATACTTTTGGGGCGGTCACCGAACCCGTACACGTGGCAACGCTTGGGGGCGGTTACCGGTACCCGTAAAAATTGCTCGGGGCAATCTCCACAACCTAATTGGAGACCCCGACGCTTCTCGGAGCTTCACACCACAATGATTGAGCTCTGAGACACCACCATGCTTCTAGGACGCCAAAGCATCCACGAAGAACAATATCAAGGGTACTAAGTACCAAAGGTAGTAAGCTTCTCAACTTCTCACTTCCACGTATCACCATGGGGAACTCAAACCGATGCAACTAATGCAATGGCAAGAACACACGAAGTGGTCAAGTCCCTCACACTGAAATCCCTCCACAACAACAAAAGCTATGGAGAAATATGAGAGGAAGAACAAGGAGCTCACAAAGAACTCCAAGATCAAGATCCAAGGGGTTCCCCTCACATAGAGTTGAAAGTGATTGGTGGAGATGTGGATCTAGATCTCCTCTCTCTTTTCCCTCAAGAACAAGAAAGAATCTTTGGCAAGAATCATTGGAGGGATAGAGAGTAATCAAGCTCTAAGAATGTCAACAATGGAGGTAGAACAAGAGCTCAACGGATGGATAAGACCAAGGGGGAAGAAAACCCCCTTTATATAGTGGGGGAAGGAATCAGACCGTTACCCCCACTTTCTGCCCGAGCTGGCACTCCAGCGGTACTACCGCCAGCTAGCGGTACTACCGCTGGCTGCAGCGGTACTACCGCTGGCACTCCAGCGGTACTACCGCTGGGCCCCTGGTAGTGCAACGGCACTACCACCGCCAAGAAAGTCTTCGCAAAAAGGTCCGTCCACGAACAACCGCTAGGCAGGCGGTACTAAGCTCCTGGAGCGGTACTACCGCTGACCATGAGCGGTACTACCACCAGCCAGCGGTACTACCGCTAGGGCCAGCGGTACTACCGCCAACTCCAGCGGTACTACCGCTTGGTCCAGCGGTACTACCGCTCGCCACTGAAACAGCCATAACTTTCGCATACGAGCTCCGAATCGAGCAAACCCAAGCTTGTTGGATTCAGGACGACAAGGGCTATCCAAACAACGACGAACAGAGTAACGCCTTAAGCAATATGACATGATGTAGAGGGATAAACTCAAACCAATGATGTAAACCCCATCTTTTTACCCTTGATGGAAACAACACGATACGTGCCTCGCTACCCCTTCTGTCACTGGCTGAGGTCACCGCATGGTATGAACCCAAAACCAAGCACTTCTCCCATTGCAAGAGTCATAGATCAAGTTGGCCAAACAAAACCCACAACTCGAAGAGAATTACAAGGATATGAAATCATGCACATAAGAGATCAGAAGAAACTCAAATAATATTCATAGATAATCTTATCATAAATCCACAATTCATCGGATTTCGACAAACACACGGAAAAAGAAGATTACATCGGATAGATCTCCATGAAGATCATGGAGAACTTTATATTGAAGATCCAAGAGAGAGAAGAAGCCATCTAGCTACTAGCTATGGACCCGAAGGTCTATGGTGAACTACTCACGCATCATCAGAGAGGCAATGGTGTTGATGAAGAAGCCCTTCGTATCCGAATCCCCCTCCGACAGGGCACCAGAACGTGCCCCAGATGGGATCTTGCAGAGACAGAACCTTGCCGCGGCGGAAAAGTATTTTCGTGGATCTCTCTCGTCGTTTTGGATTTTTTGGGGATTTATAGGCGAAGAAGTAGGGCAGACGAGCCACAAGGGGCCCACAAGCCTGCTAAGCACGGCCCCCGTGGCCTCTCCTAGGGGGCTTGTGGCCTCCCCTGGTGGCCTCTGCCTTGGTTCTCACGCCCCGTGTGTATCTTGTGTTTCCGAAAAAAATCTTTTCGGATGGTTTATTCCGTTTGGACTCCGTTTAATATTCTCCTCTGAAAAGGGTCAAAAACACGGAAAAAACAAGAACTAGCACTTGGCACTGAGTTAATAAGTTAGTCCCAAAAAAGAAATAAAAGGCATACAAACCATCCAAAGTTTGACAAGATAATAGCATGGAACCATAAAAAATTATAGGTACGTTGGAGACATATCAATTCCCGTGATGGTAGTTGAAGTAGTGGTACACGAGTCTTCACCAATGGTAGTCGTCCACAGTTCCGTAGATGTTCGGGGTCGTGGAGGACGTCGTGGAAGTATTGGTACTCGACGATCTTGTCGGTTCCATGGTGATGGTAGTCGTACATGGTCGAGGCAGCCTTGAATGGTCGATGGTTCGAGGCCGGACTTGAGGGTCTTGATGAACCAACGTACCGGTGGTCTTGGCAACACAAAAAAACAGCAAGGCAGGGCAACGAGACACTGCGCGGGCAGCCATTCAAAACCCCTCAGCAGCCTGGTTGGTCAGAGGCTAAGGAGATACTGCAGGTGGCAGGAAAAAGGCAGCAACGACCATAGCCTGCAACGGCATCTGAAACATGGAGGCGCGAGTGTTGGCTAGGGACGGGGTCGGGCTCGCCATAGAGAGGGCTTGGGAGCGGCGCTGGTTGCTGCTCCTTGCGACGGTTGGGAGGCGAGCGGGCGCTGAAGCACGGCGCTGCGAGGACGAGCGTGGGACGGTGCTGGGGCTACTGCATGGGTGGAATGGCATGCCTCAGCCAGGAACGTGAAGCCATGGCGGGGGAACACTACGCAGGGATCGAGGCGGCGACACCGATGCAGGCCTGCAAGGGTCGGCGAAACGCACCGCAGCGGGCGGAGGGCGCGAGGCGACGGCCGGGTCGAGGTTGCTGGCAGGTAGACGAGGGTCGGCTTGGGCAAAGAAGCTTCGCGAGGCGACTGACATGACGGCGGGTTGACTCGGCGCGGCAGGTTGCCGGAGGAGGACGGGAACGGCGGCGCCAAGGGGCTGCGGGGCAGCAGGGGGTCGGGCGACACTGCGCTCGAGCACGGGGCAGAACATGGCGGGAGGAGGCGAGGCATGGAGGGCCTCGCAGTGACTTGGGCTGGGGACATCGGACGCGACGCAGGAGGCGATGGTAGTTGAGGAGGGGGCGAGGGGATCGGGAGGAGAGTGAGGATCGAGGCCTAGCCTCGATCTCTCGTCAGTGGCAGCGGGGCAAGGAACGAGAGGGAGAGCGAGGGGGATCGTAGCGCTCTCCCCTGTCGCTAGGGTAGCCAGGGGCGGCTGGGCTACGACGAGAAGAAAGAAGATGGAACAGGAGCCCATCCTACTCTCTCACTCCCTCTTATTAATAAACTAGGTTTTTCTTTAAAAAATAAAACGCAACCAGCTTTGGGATTTAAAGCTAGGGGAAAAGAAAAGAGTTTTTGTCAAGTAAAAATACTTTTGGGGCGGTCACCGAACCCGTACACGTGGTAACCCTTGGGGGCGGTTACCGGTACCCGTACAAATTGCTCGGGGCAATCTCCACAACCTAATTGGAGACCCCGACGCTTCCCGGAGCTTCACACCACAATGATTGAGCTCCGAGACACCACCAAGCTTCTAGGACGCCAAAGCATCCACGAAGAACAATATCAAGGGTACTAAGTACCAAAGGTAGTAAGCTTCTCAACTTCTCACTTCCACGTATCACCGTGGGGAACTCAAACCGATGCAACTAATGCAATGGCAAGAACACACGAAGTGGTCAAGTCCCTCACACTCAAATCCCTCCACAACAACAAAATCTATGGAGAAATATGAGAGGAAGAACAAGGAGCTCACATAGAACTCCAAGATCAAGATCCAAGGGGTTCCCCTCACATAGAGGAGAAAGTGATTGGTGGAGATGTGGATCTAGATCTCCTCTCTCTTTTCCCTCAAGAACAAGCAAGAATCTTTGGCAAGAATCATTGGAGGGATAGAGAGTAATCAAGCTCTAAGAATGTCAACAATGGAGGTAGAACAAGAGCTCAACGGATGGATAAGACCAAGGGGGAAGAAGACCCCCTTTATATAGTGGGGGAAGGAATCAGACCGTTACCCCCACTTTCTGCCCGAGCTGGCACTCCAGCGGTACTACCGCTGGCTCCAGCGGTACTACCGCTCGGCTCCTGGTAGTGCAACGGCACTACCACCGCCAAGAAAGTCTTCGCAAAAAGGTCCGTCCACGAACAACCGCTAGGTAGGCGGTACTAAGCTCCTGGAGCGGTACTACCGCTGACCATGGGCGGTACTACCGCCAGCCAGCGGTACTACCGCTAGGGCCAGCGGTACTACCGCCAACTCCAGCGGTACTACCGCTTGGTCCAGCGGTACTACCGCTCGCCACTGAAACAACCATAACTTTCGCATACGAGCTCCGAATCGAGCAAACCCAAGCTTGTTGGATTCAGGACGACAAGGGCTATCCAAACAGCGACGAACAGAGTAAATCCTTAAGCAAGATGACATGACGTAGAGGGATAAACTCAAACCAATGATGTAAACCCCATCTTTTTACCCTTGAAGGAAACAACACGATACGTGCCTCGCTACCCCTTCTGTCACTGGCTGAGGTCACAGCACGGTATGAACCCAAAACCAAGCACTTCTCCCATTGCAAGAGTCATAGATCAAGTTGGCCAAACAAAACCCACAACTCGAAGAGAATTACAAGGATATGAAATCATGCACATAAGAGATCAGAAGAAACTCAAATAATATTCATAGATAATCTTATCAGAAATCCACAATTCATCGGATCTCGACAAACACACGGCAAAAGAAGATTACATCGGATAGATCTCCATGAAGATCATGGAGAACTTTATATTGAAGATCCAAGAGAGAGAAGAAGCCATCTAGCTACTAGCTATGGACCCGAAGGTCTATGGTGAACTAAACACGCATCATCAGAGAGGCAATGGTGTTGATGAAGAAGCCCTTCGTATCCGAATCCCCCTCCGACAGGGCACCAGAACGTGCCCCAGATGGGATCTTGCAGATACAGAAGCTTGCGGCGGCGGAAAAGTATATTCGTGGATCTCTCTCATGGTTTTGGATTTTTTGGGGATTTATAGGCGAAGAAGTAGGGCAGACGAGCCACAAGGGGCCCACAAGCCTGCTAGGCGCGGCCCCCGTGGCCGCGCCTAGGGGGCTTGTGGCCTCCCCTGGTGGCCTCTGCCTTGGTTCTCACGCCCCCTGTGTATCTTGTGTTTCGGAAAAAAATCTTTTCGGAAGTTTTATTCCGTTAGGACTCCGTTTAATATTCTCCTCTGAAAAGGGTCAAAAACACAGAAAAAACAAGAACTAGCACTTGGCACTGAGTTAATAAGTTCGTCCCAAAAAAGAAATAAAAGGCATACAAAACGTCCAAAGTTTGACAAGATAATAGCATGGAACCATAAAAAATTATAGATACGTTGGGGACGTATCAATTCCCGCGACGGTAGTTGAAGTAGTGGTACATGAGTCTTCACCAATGGTAGTCGTCCACGGTTCCGTAGATGTTCGGGGTCGTCGAGGACGTCGTGGAAGTATTGGTACTCGACGATCTTGTCGGTTCCATGGTGACGGTAGTCGTACATGGTCGAGGCAGCCTTGAATGGTCGATGGTTCGAGGCCGGACTTGAGGGTCTTGATGAACCAACGTACCGGTGGTCTTGGCAACACAAAAAAACAGCAAGGCAGGGCAACGAGACACTGCGCGGGCAGCCATTCAAAACCCCTCAGCAGCCTGGTTGGTCAAACGCTACAGAGATACTGCAGGTGGCAGGAAAAAGGCAGCAACGACCATAGCCTGCAATGGCATCTGAAACATGGAGGCACGAGTGTTGGCTAGGGACAGGGTCAGGCTCGCCATAGAGAGGGCTTGGCAGCGCCCTGGTTGCTGCTCCTTGCGACGATTGGGAGGCGAGCGGGCGCGGAAGCACGGCGCTGCGAGGACGAGCGTGGGACGGTGTTGGGGCTACTGCATGGGTGGAATCGCATGCCTCAGCCAGGAACGTGAAGCCATGGCGGGGGAACATTACGCAGGGATCGAGGCGGCGACACCGATGCAGGCCTGCAAGGGTCGGCGAAACGCACCGCAGCGGGCGGAAGGCGCGAGGCGACGGCCGGGTCGAGGTTGCTAGCAGGTAGACGAGGGTCGGCTTGGGCAAAGAAGCTTCGCGAGGCGACTGACATGACGGCGGGTTGACTCGGCGCGGAGGTCGGCGGAGGAGGACAGGAACGGTGGTGCCAAGGGGCTGCGGGGCAACTGGGGGTCGGTAGACACTGCGCTCGAGCACGGGGCAGAACACGGCGGGAGGAGGCGAGGCATGGAGGGCCTCGCAGTGACTTGGGCTGGGGACATCGGACGCCACGCAGGAGGCGATGGGAGTTGAGGAGGGGGCGAGGGGATCGGGAGGAGAGCGAGGATCGAGGCCTAGCCTCGATCTCTCGTCAGTGGCGGCGGGGCAAGGAACGAGAGGGAGAGCAGGGGGATCGCAGCGCTCTCCCCTGTCGCTAGGCTAGCCACGGGCGGCTGGGCTACGACGAGAAGAAAGAAGATGGAACAGGAGCCCATCCTACTCTCTCACTCCCTCTCATTAATAAACTAGGTTTTTCTTTAAAAAATAAAACACAACCAGCTTTGGGATTTAAAGCTAGGGTAAAAGAAAAGAGTTTTTGTCAAGTAAAAATACTTTTGGGGCGGTCACCGAACCCGTACACGTGGCAACCCTTGGGGGCGGTTACGGGTACCCGTACAAATTGCTCGGGGCAATCTCCACAACCTAATTGGAGACCCCGACGCTTCCCGGAGCTTCACACCACAATGATTGAGCTCCGAGACACCACCAAGCTTCTAGGACGCCAAAGCATCCATGAAGAACAATATCAAGGGTACTAAGTACCAAAGGTAGTAAGCTTCTCAACTTCTCACTTCCACGTATCACCGTGGGGAACTCAAACCGATGCAACTAATGCAATGGCAAGAACACACGAAGTGGTCAAGTCCCTCACACTCAAATCCCTCCACAACAACAAAAGCTATGGAGAAATATGAGAGGAAGAACAAGGAGCTCACAAAGAACTCCAAGATCCAGATCCAAGGGGTTCCCCTCACATAGAGGAGAAAGTGATTGGTGGAGATGTGGATCTAGATCTCCTCTCTCTTTTCCCTCAAGAACAAGCAAGAATCTTTGGCAAGAATCATTGGAGGGATAGAGAGTAATCAAGCTCTAAGAATGTGAACAATGGAGGTAGAACAAGAGCTCAACGGATGGATAAGACCAAGGGGGAAGAAGACCCCCTTTATATAGTGGGGGAAGGAATCAGTCCGTTACCCCCACTTTCTTCCCGAGCTGGCACTCCAGCGGTACTACCGCCAGCTAGCGGTACTACCGCTGGCACTCCAGCGGTACTACCGCTGGGCCCCTCGTAGTGCAACGGCACTACCACCGCCAAGAAAGTCTTCGCAAAAAGGTCCGTCCACGAACAACCGGTTGGCAGGCGGTACTAAGCTCCTGGAGCGGTACTACCGCTGTCGATGGGCGGTACTACCGCTAGGGCCAGCGGTACTACCGCCAACTCCAGCGGTACTACCACTTGGTCAAGTGGTACTACCGCTCGCCACTGAAACAGCCATAACTTTCGCATACGAGCTCCGGATCGAGCAAACCCAAGCTTGTTGGATTCAGGACGACAAGGGCTATCCAAACAACGACGAACAGAGTAACGCCTTAAGCAAGATGACATGATGTAGAGGGATAAACTCAAACCAATGATGTAAACCCCATCTTTTTACCCTTGATGGAAACAACACGATACGTGCCTCGCTACCCCTTCTGTCACTGGCTGAGGTCACAGCACGGTATGAACCCAAAACCAAGCACTTCTCCCATTGCAAGAGTCATAGATCAAGTTGGCCAAACAAAACCCACAACTCGAAGAGAATTACAAGGATATGAAATCATGCACATAAGAGATCAGAAGAAACTCAAATAATATTCATAGATAATCTTATCATAAATCCACTATTCATCGGATCTCGACAAACACACAGCGAAAGAAGATTACATCGGATAGATCTCCATGAAGATCATGGAGAACTTTATATTGAAGATCCAAGAGAGAGAAGAAGCCATCTAGCTACTAGCTATGGACCCGAAGGTCTATGGTGAACTACTCACGCATCATCAGAGAGGCAATGGTGTTGATGAAGAAGCCCTTCGTATCCGAATCCCCCTCCGACATGGCACCAGAACGTGCCCCAGATGGGATCTTGCAGAGACAGAAGCTTGCGGCGGCGGAGAAGTATTTTCGTGGATCTCTCTCGTGGTTTTGGATTTTTTAGGGATTTATAGGCGAAGAAGTAGGGCAGACGACCCATAAGGGGCCCACAAGCCTGCTAGGCGCGGCCCCCGTGGCCGCGCCTAGGGGGCTTGTGGCCACCCCGGGTGGCCTCTGCCTTGGTTCTCACGCCCCCTGTGTATCTTGTGTTTCGGAAAAAAATCTTTTCGGAAGTTTTATTCCGTTTGGATTCCGTTTAATATTCTCCTCTGAAAAGGGTCAAAAACACGGAAAAACAAGAACTAGCACTTGGCATTGAGTTAATAAGTTAGTCCCAAAAAAAATAAAAGGCATACAAAACATCCAAAGTTTGACAAGATAATAGCATGGAACCATAAAAAATTATAGATACGTTGAAGACGTATCAATTCCCACGACGGTAGTTGAAGTAGTGGTACACGAGTCTTCACCAATGGTAGTCGTCCACGGTTCCGTAGATGTTCGGGGTCGTCGAGGACGTCGTGGAAGTATTGGTACTCGATGATCTTGTCGGTTCCATGGTGATGGTAGTCGTACATGGTTGAGGCAGCCTTGAATGGTCGATGGTTCGAGGCCGGACTTGAGGGTCTTGATGAACCAACGTACCGGTGGTCTTGGCAACACAAAAAAATAGCAAGGCAGGGCAACGAGACACTGCGCGGGCAGCCATTCAAAACCCCTCAGCAGCCTGGTTGGTCAAAGGCTACGGAGATACTGCAGGTGGCAGGAAAAAGGCAGCAACGACCATAGCCTGCAACGGCATCTGAAACATGGAGGCGCGACTGTTGGCTAGGGACGGGGTCGGGCTCGCCATAGAGAGGGCTTGGCAGCGGCGCTGGTTGCTGCTCCTTGCGACGGTTGGGAGGCGAGCGGGCGCGGAAGCACGGCGCTGCGAGGACGAGCGTGAGACGGTGCTGGGGCTACTGCATGGGTGGAATGGCATGCCTCAGCCAGGAACGTGAAGCCATGGCGGGGGAACACTACGCAAGGATCGAGGCGGCGACACCGATGCAGGCCTGCAAGGGTCGGCGAAACGCACCGCAGCGGGCGGAGGGCGCGAGGCGACGGCCGGGTCGAGGTTGCTGGCAGGTAGACGAGGGTCGGCTTGGGCAAAGAAGCTTCGCGAGGCTACTGACATGACGGCGGGTTGACTCAGCGTGGCAGGTCGCCGGAGGAGGACGGGAACGGCGGCGCCAAGGGGCTGCGGGGCAACTGGGGGTCGGGCGACACTGCGCTCGAGCACGGGGCAGAACATGGCGGGAGGAGGCGAGGCATGGAGGGCCTCGCAGTGACTTGGGCTGGGGACATCGGACGCCACGTAGGAGGCGATGGGAGTTGAGGAGGGGGCGAGGGGATCGGGAGGAGAGCGAGGATCGAGGCCTAGCCTCGATCTCTCGTCAGTGGCGGCGGGGCAAGGAACGAGAGGGAGAGCGAGGGGGATCACAGCGCTCTCCCCTGTCGCTAGGGTAGCCAGGGGCGGCTAGGCTACGACGAGAAGAAAGAAGATGGAACAGGAGCCCATCCTACTCTCTCACTCCCTCTCATTAATAAACTAGGTTTTTCTTTAAAAAATAAAACACAACCAACTTTGGGATTTAAAGCTAGGGGAAAAGAAAAGAGTTTTTGTCAAGTAAAAATACTTTTGGGGCGGTCACCGAACCCGTACACGTGGCAACCCTTGGGGGCTGTTACCGGTACGCGTACAAATTGCTCGGGGCAATCTCCACAACCTAATTGGAGAC